>NC_091282.1:111880640-112525640 GCF_032444005.1 Ranitomeya imitator
GGTTTATTGTACTAACAGAAAATGTGCAATCTGCATTCAAACAAAATTTGACAGGTGCATAAGTATGGGCACCCTTATCATTTTCTTGTTTTAAATACTACTTTTTACTGACTTACTAAAGCACTTTTTTTGGTTTTCTAACCTCATTGAGCTTTGAACTTCATAGCCAGGTGTATGCAATCATGAGAAAAGCTACTTAAAGTGGCCACTTGCAAGTTGTTCTCCTGTTTAAATCTCCTCTGAAGAGTGGCATCATGGGCTCCTCAAAACAACTGTCTAATGAGCTGAAAACAAAGATTATTCAACATAGTTGTTCAGGGGAAGGATACAAAAAGCTGTCTCAGAGATTTAACCTGTCAATTTCCACTGTGAGGAACATAGTAAGGAAAAGGAAGAACACAGGTACAGTTCTTGTTAAAGGGACACTGTCACCTGAATTTGGAGGGAACAATCTTCAGCCATGGAGGCGGGGTTTTTGATTCACCCTTTCCTTACCTACTGGCTGCATGCTGGCTGCAATATTGGATTGAAGTTCATTCTCTGTCCTCCGTAGTACATGCCTGCGCAAGGCAAGATTGCCTCGTGCAGGCATGTACTACAGAGGACAGAGAATGAACTTCAATCCAATTTTGCAGCCAGCATGCAGCCAGCGGGTAAGGAAAGGGTGAATCAAAAACCCAAAAACCCCGCCTCCATGGCTGAAGATTGTTCCCTCCAAATTCAGGTGACAGTGTCCCTTTAAGGCCAGAAGTGGCAGGCCAAGAAAAACATCAGAAAGGCAGAGAAGAAGAATGGTGAGATCAGTCAAGGACAATCCTCAGACCACCTCCAGGGAGCTGCAGCATCAACTTGCTACAGATGGTGTCTGTGGAGATCAGACTGAACTAAAACAATCCATCTTGTCTTCTTCCTGAGAAATCTGGCTTATAACAAGATACATTTCTGCTGACTTGACATTTCCTTTTATGGAAGTAATCATGTGTGCATTCCTTCTTTCAATAGCAGCCTTTATTCACCTTCCAGATGATGTAACTTTCTACTGATAAAGACTGGTATAGATTGTTTATGTAAGAGATAGTGAAATATGAGCGCTTGTGCGCATGTCTGTAAAAGAATAATTTTTTTCTATATAAAGGGAGGGCAAAGCCCAGAGAGAGAGATGTGCTCCTGGGCTTCCCTTGTATATGATCACACAATACCTTGTTTGCGTGTCATTTACTCTGGATCCCTACCTCTAGTAAGCCAGGGACTGAGAAGGACTCAACATTTCTTTGGCGCACCGAACGGGGACCCGAGATGAGAGTATTTGCTCGAGATTCACCTGCAGATACGGACAATGGAGATCTGGGATAATGGACGGCAAATGAACTGAAAAACCTGGCCAGGTAAGAGACATTATTAGTTCTCTTTTATCTGCCTTGTATTATCCGAAAGATCTCTATGAGCCGTGTCACGCTGGGTTAGTCTAGTAGTGAGTAGATACCTATAAAACTCGGGTTACTATATTGTATAGATTTATGAGTCCTGTCCCTGGCAGTGTGTGAACAGAGTGAAGGTTGTGGTATGTTGTGAAAGAAGAGCAAAAGTGCGTAGAAAAATAAGCCGAAATAGTTGGGGTATAAGCCTTATACACGGAAGTCAGCCTAACTGGGTCATGTGGTTGCGTCCTTTCGGGGAGACCTCCGCCCATGCTTGACTCTCATTTAAGTGCTTAACCTCCTTCATTTCTGGATAAGGTTTGATAGAATGAGCCCAGGACGCGGGTCCATGAGCCTGGGACAAGTATGCTAACTGACACAGAAAGTTTTGTGATCTGTATGGTGTTGCTGGGTCTGTTTGCGTGCATAATAGCACTTAAGTACATTCTGCACATTAGAAAGAATGGAGCAGATCAGCCCTTCAATATTTTAGCTCCCTAGGAGAGAAGGCAACGAGACATCACCTAGGATAAGTGATTGTCCAAACGTCACCTGGGGTAGAAATAGCTAATATTGAAAAAAAAAAAAGAAAAATGGGAAATAAACAGACAAAAACCGTCTTAGGACAAGTGGAAGCAGCAGATATCATACAGGAAAGATGTGGGAAGACAGTCAGAAGTCAGATTAGAAGGGTAAGAGAAAAATTGGGAATTTCAGAAGCACTTATGTTTAGCACTGAATGGGAAAAACTGAGTAAAGAACGAGGTGGAATTATCAAAGACAATGGGTGGGAAGAAATCATACACTGTATGATAGAGGTCTCAAAAACAGCTAAAGAGGAGAATTGGAAGTATGATCCAGACACTTCCAAATGGATTATGGGGAAGGGAAAAAGTTGTGACATAATCCCACCACCTTACCTAGATCCAAAAGCCCAATCATTTGTACCATCTGGAGGAGCAGAAGGAGGAAAACAATTTCCAGCCTTGTATCCCAATCTTGGTGGGGTAGGAGGATGGGTATGTTCACACTGTGGACAACAAAATCCAGATTGGAGAAATGATTGCCTAGTCTGTGGTACACCTAGACATGGCGCTGTACTTGCCCCTGTTAGGGTAGTACCAAGACCCTTTAGGGAACCTGGTGCTGACGGGGTAATGGGAACTAGATATCACCAGACCCGACAGTATTTTCCTTGGTCCCCTGCTGAAGGTATGTCCCTCCTGCATAATGCGCCTGATCCCACTCAATATCCCATCCGATTTGCACAATACATACAACAAATCATGCAGACTCATGCTGGGGTCTGGGCGGACGGGGAAGAATTATGTAGAATGAAAATGTCCCCCGGACTTTTTCAGGAATTATTGACACACCTACAGCCCAATAGACCAGTGGCAGAAGGGGGTGCCTTACAGACAGAAGCATCAGGTACCCAGTTCACAGAGGCATTAATAATTTTCATGAGAGAAAAACAGAGGGAAAGGGGATCTACGGGTGTGATTATGCAGAAATTTGGGCAAAGTATTGAAGAATATAGTCAAGAATTAGAAAATAGCTTTAGGGATGAAGGATTGGATTTGACTGATGCTTCAGTAAGGAGACTTTTTACAAAACAATTAATAGAGGGGCTAGATCCGAAAATCAGAGAAAAATTTAAATCCTCTACTCCAGATTGGAGAACAATTGAACAACCAAATATTGTGAAACAACGATGTTTAGGAATAGTCATGGATATGAGAGAGAATCGTAAGCCTGTTAGAATAGCACAAGCTAATACAGGAGGAAGAGTGAGACACAACTTTCCTTGCCACTACTGTAAAAAGCCAGGTCATTTCCAAAGAGAGTGCAGGAAGAAGTTGGCAGATATAAAGTCAGGCAAATTTGTTCCCAGAAATAACCCTCCCCAAACGGACAACCAGCAGAAATCTACCATCATAGATGGTCCCATACCAGATTCAGATTGACTCGATGTGTTACAAACTTCCCTACCAGCTAGAAGACCTATGATACAGGTGAATGTGGGGGGGAGAGAGATTCCATTTTTGATAGATACAGGTGCAACTTCCTCAATTTTGAATCAAGATTTTCTTCCGAATCCGGAAGATATTTCAGAACAAACAACTTTTGCTGAGGGTTATGATGGGGTAATTCGAACACTGCCATATACTGTGCCCCTAGAGGTCTCATTAGGACCTAAATGTTTTGCATCCAGATTTTTGTATGCCAGAGGTGCCCCAACATGTTTGTTAGGAACTGATGTCCTAAAGAAATTAGAAGCTAACATCAATTTTAGGGAAGATGGCACAGTTATACTGACTATCCCTGATGATGCAGAAACATTAGAACAATATGTTAGAATTCAGGCTTTTGAGGATTATGCTGAAGAAAAAGAGTACACCACAGATCTAGACCTCTCAACGGTCCCAGAAACACTGTGGGCACAGGGTGACACAGATGTGGGACTATTGCATATCTCTCCTGTAAAACTATCTGTGCAACCAGGAACTGTTCTCCCACAGCTCAGACAATACCCTGTGAGTGCCCAGCAGGAACTAGCGATTACAAAACAGATAGAGGGATATAGAGAGAAAGGAGTTTTGGTAGAGATACAATCACCTGCTAACACTCCTCTGTATCCAGTCAAAAAGAGAACTCTTGATAAGGGTTCTATGCCCAAATATCGTATGGTACATGATTTAAGAGAAATAAACAAAGTTCTAGATCCAATCACCCCAGTTGTACCCAATCCTCATACGTTACTATCACAGATACCAGCCAGTTCTCAAGTATTTACTGTAATAGATCTTTCAAATGCATTTTTCTCGGTTCCTTTACACCAAGATAGTTGGCATTTGTTTGCATTTACATTTAAGGGCAAACAGTTGGCGTGGACACGCCTTCCACAGGGAATGATACACTCCCCTACTCTTTATTCAAATGCCCTACAAACAGTCCTTCAGAGGTTTGAACCCGAACCACAGGTAGTAATTTTGCAGTATGTGGATGACCTACTACTTTGCTGCCCAGATCTAGAAACTGCAGAAAGGTCCACTGTGAGTTTACTATGTTTTTTAGAAAAAGAAGGGTGTAAAGTGAATAGACAAAAGCTACAAGTTTGTCAGACCAAAGTGGTCTTTCTAGGTCATTGCATTTCTCAAGGTAAAAAGCATCTTACACCACAAAGAACTGAAGCAATAAGACAGATGAATGAGCCTAGAAATCATAAACAGCTACGAGCATTTTTAGGAATAGTGTCTCATTGTAGACAATGGATTATACATGCAAGTCAACTAATGCAACCACTGTATGACTGTGTAAAAAGTGAACCTTATTTGTTGACAAAAGAAGGTCAGATTTCGTTCCAACAATTAAAAGATGCCCTTGTTTCAGCTCCAGCGTTAGGGCTACCAGACTACACCAAACCATTTCAGCTTATGGCTGCAGAAGTTGATTCCCATGCTACAGGAGTTCTTACCCAGAAGCATGCAGGGAAACAAAGACCAATTGCATATCTTTCAGCAAGGTTAGATCCCGTAGCTAGAGCAGCGCCAACCTGTGTACGTGTAGTTGTTGCTGTCTCACTATTGTTGGACAAAGCATCAGAAATTGTTCTAGAGTATCCACTCACAGTTCAAACTACACATGATGTTTATGGGATATTAAACCAGGTCCAACCAAAACACATTTCCATGGCCAGACATTTGCGGCTTCAGTGTTCTTTGCTGCTCCCCTCTACTATCACATTTGCTAGGCTTCAGACTCTCAATTTAGCTACACTGCTACCTCTCGAGTCTGAAGGGGGGAATAAGGACACTGATACACACACAAATTTTTTCCCTACAGACACACATGATTGTACAGAGCTCATTTTACAAGAAACGGTAGGCTTACCCAATGTATCCGAAACACCACTTCAAAATCCAGATTTAGAGCTGTTTATAGATGGTAGTAGGTTTGCAGATGACACAGGTAACTTCCATACAGGGTATGCAGTTGTGTCAGAATCTGAAACTCTCAAAGCAGAACCACTTCCACCGAAACAGTCTGCACAAGAAGCAGAACTAACAGCATTGATTGAAGCTCTTAAAATAGCTGAGAACCAGACAGCTAATATATACACTGATTCTAGGTATGCACATGGTATTGTGTTTGATTTTGGAGTAATCTGGAGAGCTAGAGGTTACATGACAGCGTCAGGACAACCTGTAAAACATACTTCTCTGATCAAACAGATCTTAGAGGCTGCACAAGAAACAAAAGAAGTAGCAGTAATCAAGGTAGCTGCACATGTGAGACTCGACACTAGGGAATCTAGGGGAAATGATAGGGCTGATAAAGCAGCCAAAGCAGCAGCAGTCAAACCCTTACAACAGGTCCATACTGTAAACCTCACAGAAAATACTGAAGATAGACTGAGACAAGCACAGGAAGATGCAGGAGAAGAGGAGAGGGACAGGTGGAAAAAGGAAGGGGCAGAAGAACAAGCGGGAATTTGGAAGAAAGATGGACTAATATGTCTACCTAGAGCCTGGTACCCGATAGTAGTTGGTGGATTACATCACCCTACGCATGTGTCTGCAAATGCAATGACACTACTGGCAAAGCAAGTCTGGTTGGCTCCAGGTTTTGGCAACTATGCAAGAGACTATTGTGCTGCATGCGCTATATGCCTGACACATAATCCCGGACAGACAGCAAAGACCCCTATGAAGCACCACGTCCGACCTCTCTACCCGTTTCAGCGATTACAAATAGACTTTATCCAGCTGCCAAAAAGTAATGGGTATGAGTATGTGTTGGTATGTGTGGACATGTTCTCGGGGTGGCCAGAGGCCTATCCAGTTCGGAAGGCTTCAGCTAAAAACACTGCTGTAAAGCTAGTTGCCGAACTGATACCCCGTTACGGTCTCCCTGAAGTGATCGAGTCAGATAGGGGTACTCATTTTACTGGAGAAATATTTCAAAATGTACTGAAAATGTTGGGTGTTGAAAGTCAGTTACACACTCCGTATCATCCTCAAAGTTCTGGTAAGGTGGAACGCATGAATGGAACTTTAAAATTAAAAATACAGAAAGCCATGGCTGAAACAGGAAAGCCTTGGACAGAATGCCTTCCACTGGCCCTTTACTCAATACGCAATACCCCAAGGGGTAAGACTAAAATGTCTCCATATGAAATTTTGTTTGGCAGGACTGCCAATTTAGGATGTTATTTTCCACAGCAACTTGTGTTAAATATTGAGTCATTGACTTCTTATGTGCAAAATCTTCAGAAACAATTAACTAAGGTGCATGCACAAGTTTTTGCTTCCCTTCCAGATCCTGACAACACAGAAGGAAGTCACAAGTTGGAACCAGGTGATCAAGTCTATGTAAAAAGACACACCAGAAAGGCTCTAGAACCAAGGTTTGACGGACCCTTCCAAGTCCTGTTGACAACACCTACATCAGTCAAGCTTGAAGGAAAGGCATCATGGATACATGCAAGCCATTGCAAGAAAAGCAGTATAAACTCATGATATTGATGTTAATAATGATAACCTCAACGGAGGCGTGGGATAGACTGAATTCTCTAGCCCCTTTGAACAATAGATTCGTACAACATCATAGAAAATTAGTGCATGACTTGTTAAACAATACAAAAACCCTGACAGATTGTTGGATCTGTACCCATTACTTATTGCAAAACAAAGAAAAGGTTGCGAGAGTTAAACGGAAGAATTAATACTAGATTTGATTCTCTTATTGAATACAAGCATGTACATGTGTAATACCAAATAAAGGCTTTGTCTTTGGCCCTGTGGTAATAAAATAAATAAAAGAAAATGTCAAAGGGGGGAATTGTGGAGATCAGACTGAACTAAAACAATCCATCTTGTCTTCTTCCTGAGAAATCTGGCTTACAACAAGATACATTTCTGCTGACTTGACATTTCCTTTTATGGAAGTAATCATGTGTGCATTCCTTCTTTCAATAGCAGCCTTTATTCACCTTCCAGATGATGTAACTTTCTACTGATAAAGACTGGTATAGATTGTTTATGTAAGAGATAGTGAAATATGAGCGCTTGTGCGCATGTCTGTAAAAGAATAATTTTTTTCTATATAAAGGGAGGGCAAAGCCCAGAGAGAGAGATGTGCTCCTGGGCTTCCCCTGTACATGATCACACAATACCTTGTTTGCGTGTCATTTACTCTGGATCCCTACCTCTAGTAAGCCAGGGACTGAGAAGGACTCAACAGTGTCACTGTGCATCGGTCAACTATACAACGCACTTTGCACAAGGAGAAGCTGTATGGGAGAGTGATGCGAAAGAAGCCGTTTCTGCAAGCACGCCACAAACAGAGTCGGCTGAGGTATGCAAAAGCACATTTGGAGAAGCCAATTTCTTTTTGGAAGAAGGTCCTGTGGACTGATGAAACCAAGATTGAGTTGTTTGGTCATACAAAAAGGCGTTATACATGGTGGCCAAAAAACACAGCATTCCAAGAAAAACACTTGCTACCCACAGTAAAATTTGGTGGAGGTTCCATCATGCTTTGGGGCTGTGTGGCCAATGCCGGCACCGGGAATCTTGTTAAAGTTGAGAGACGCATGGATTCCTCTCAATATCAGCAGATTCTTGACAATAATGTTCATGAATCAGTGACAAAGTTGAAGTTACGCAGGGGATGGATCTTTCAGCAAGACAATGATCCAAAACACAGCTCCAAATCTTCTCAGGCATTCATGCACAGGAACAATTACACTGTTCTGGAATGGCCATCCCAGTCCCCAGACCTGAATATCATTGAACATCTGTGGAATCATTTGAAGAGGGCTGCCCATGCTCGGCAACCATCAAACTTAACTGAACTGGAATTGTTTTATAAAGAGGAATGGTCACTAGAGTTGAGCGACCTTGACCTTTTTAGAGTCGAGCCGGGTTTTGCGAAACCCGACTATGTCCAAAGTCGGGTCGAGTGAAATCGGCCGATTATGACGTAAAGTCGGGATCGACCGAAACACGAAACCCAATGCAAGTCAATGGGGCAGCATAGTCGGCAGTGAGTGGGGGCCAGGAAAACACCTAGAGTACCCATTTTAATGTCAAAACCATCCATTCTTCTTAATGAAGCTTGTCAAGCGTAATTTACCTTATAATAATTGGAAGGCATTTGAAATTGGGGGTCATTTGGCTAAAGTTGTGGGGGGTAGGGCTGGTTCAAGTAATTAGTGGGCCCAGGAAATCTGGACCACGTCACGGCAGTGGAGCAGGGAGAGGTAAGTATTTCAACTTTGCAAGTGCTGTGAACCTGAGCAAGCAGGGGGGGCCCACTCGTTGGCATTGGCACTGGCACAGGGCCCCTCAAAGTACAGCGGTGTGTTTGCACGGCGGGGGCGCCTCCCACCGGCAGCAACACTTTTGCGTACTATGAGAGGCCCTGTGCCAGTGACGTCGCCAACTAGTATTCCTCCCCCCACCTGATGAAGGAACCTGCACTTTCATCTGCACCTTCCTCTTTGTCCCCGTGTAAGGTGGTATGGTATGCGGGAAGAGCAACCTGACTTTCAGCAGGGTCACAATGTTGTTGTGTAGCGTGCACGGGGAATGTTGCGTTATGGGTCAATGTACCAGCAGACTCATCTATCACTGGCTGGGCAATGGGCACGATGAAGTGGAAACACAGATATAGGCCCAAAGAAGAAAGTGGGCTAAATGCAGTTCAAAATTGGTAACACAGGAATAACCAGGGGGCATTGCAGTGGAGGACAACTGGAATGAGAGGCTGACACAGAGAGTAGGGCCAAATCAGTAAGTAGTCGAAATGCAGTTCAAAATTGGCAACCGTAGTAAACAGGCGGCACAGCTTTGTTCAGTGGAGGAGAACAGCAAGGAGTGGCAGACACCGATAGTAGGCCCCAAACCAACTAGTACGCCAAATGCAGTTGTTCCATTTAACCACAATTTAATGAGAGCCTGAAGATAGAAGCTCAGGAAAGGCAACCTGGGGAACACCTTGGAGTGTAACACACCATCTCTCTCCACCCCATACCCATTTTGTATGGCCTAATGCAGTGTACTTTTCTACAACTACTAAACGAGAGTCGGAAGACCGAAGCAATGGCAAGGAAACCTGGGGAACACCTTAGAGTGTAACACACCCTCTCTCTACACCCCATACCCAATTTGAAGGCCTAATGCAGTGTAGTTTCCAAGA
Source organism: Ranitomeya imitator (assembly GCF_032444005.1). Taxonomy (NCBI): domain Eukaryota; kingdom Metazoa; phylum Chordata; class Amphibia; order Anura; family Dendrobatidae; genus Ranitomeya; species Ranitomeya imitator. The sequence continues at coordinate 111,890,264 of NC_091282.1, forward strand.
ACTACTAAACGAGAGCCGGAAGATCGAAGCTCAGGAAAGGCAACCTGGGGAACACCTTGGAGTGTAACACACCCTCTCGCTACACCCCATACCCAATTTGAAGGCCTAATGCAGCGTAGTTTCCAACAACTACTAAACGAGAGCCGGAAGATCGAAGCTCAGGAAAGGCAACCTGGGGAACACCTTGGAGTGTAACAAACCCTCTCTCTACACCCCATACCCAATTTGTAGGCCTAATGCAGCGTAGTTTCCGACAACTACTAAACGAGAGCATGAAGATCGAAGCTCAGGAAAGGCAACCTGGGGAACACCTTGGAGTGTAACACACCCTCTCTCTACACCCCATACCCAATTTGTAGGCCTAATGCAGCGTAGTTTCCGACAACTACTAAACGAGAGCCGGAATATCGAAGCTCAGGAAAGGCAACCTGGGGAACTCCTTGGAGTGTAACACACCCTCTCTCTACGCCCCATACCCAATTTGTAGGCCTAATGCAGCGTAGTTTCCGACAACTACTAAACGAGAGCCGGAATATCGAAGCTCAGGAAAGGCAACCTGGGGAACACCTTGGAGTGTAACACACCCTCTCTCTACACCCCATACCCAATTTGAAGGCCTAATGCAGTGTAGTTTCCAAGAACTACTAAACGAGAGCCGGAAGATCGAAGCTCAGGAAAGGCAACCTGGGGAACACCTTGGAGTGTAACACACCCTCTCGCTACACCCCATACCCAATTTGAAGGCCTAATGCAGCGTAGTTTCCAACAACTACTAAACGAGAGCCGGAAGATCGAAGCTCAGGAAAGGCAACCTGGGGAACACCTTGGAGTGGAACACACCATCTCTCTACACCCCATACCCAATTTGAAGGCCTAATGCAGAGTAGTTTCCAAGAACTACTAAACGAGAGCCGGAAGATCGAAGCTCAGGAAAGGCAACCTGGGGAACACCTTGGAGTGTAACACAACGTCTCTCTACACGACGGAAGGGCTGATTCTTAGGAAGGAAGGCTGTTGGAAATAAGCATTGCGCGTCCGAGGGTGATTATATTCTTATTAGGTATATACTCACCCTCGGACGCGCCCTGCTTCTTTATTTGGAATGAATGTTTATTTGCAATGTGGTGTTGACTTTCTCTATTATTTTGGTAATTAATGATTTTATTATTTTCATTATTTTGCATCTTCTCGGCAATAATATAAAGAAGACGCGACAGGACAACACTCGGTGGATGCCATATGTGTGTTTTCAATTTAAAAAAACTTTCAGTTAACTACTTGCAGGAGAAAGTAATTGTAGCTGGTGGCCATTTTTAGTACTGTACCAGATTAGAGTTGTGTGTTTGTTTTTAATGTTAAAATGTCTGCATTTGATATCTCACCAGTATTTTCTTTTTTATAAGCAAAATACTTATTTTTATATTTTCTGATGTTGGTTCCAGGGGTACACGGCCAGCAGTGCCCTGGTCAGTGTAGTAGTAGTTGAAAGAATGGACCGCAGACAGGCATCGAAGGCCTAAAATAATAACACATGGCTGTAGGCAATTTTAAATTGGTTCCAGGGGTACACGGACAGCAGTGGTGTGGTCAGTGGAGGCCTAGTGGAAGGAGTGACCGCAGACAGGCATCGAAGGCCTAAAATAATAACACATGGCTGTAGGCAATTTTAAATTGGTTCCAGGGGTACACGGGCAGCAGTGACCTGGTCAGTGTAGTAGTAGTTGAAAGAATGGACCGCAGACAGGCATCGAAGGCCTAAAATAAAAAAATTGGGCTGGCTGTAGGCAATTTTAAATTGGTTCCAGGGGTACACGGGCAGCAGTGGTGTGGTCAGTGGAGGCCTAGTGGAAGGAGTGACCGCAGACAGGCATCGAAGGCCTAAAATAATAACACATGGCTGTAGGCAATTTTAAATTGGTTCCAGGGGTACACGGGCAGCAGTGACCTGGTCAGTGTAGTAGTAGTTGAAAAAATGGACCGCAGACAGGCATCGAATGCCTAAAATAATAACACATGGCTGTAGGCAATTTTAAATTGGTTACAGGGGTACACGGACAGCAGTGACCTGGTCAGTGTAGTAGTAGTTGAAAGAATGGACCGCAGACAGGCATCGAAGGCCTAAAATAAAAAAATTGGGCTGGCTGTAGGCAATTTTAAATTGGTTCCAGGGGTACACGGACAGCAGTGGTGTGGTCAGTGGAGGCCTAGTGGAAGGAGTGACCGCAGACAGGCATCGAAGGCCTAAAATAATAACACATGGCTGTAGGCAATTTTAAATTGGTTCCAGGGGTACACGGACAGCAGTGGTGTGGACAGTGGAGGCCTAGTGGAAGGAGTGACCGCAGACAGGCATCGAAGGCCTAAAATAATAACACATGGCTGTAGGCAATTTTAAATTGGTTCCAGGGGTACACGGACAGCAGTGACCTGGTCAGTGTAGTAGTAGTTGAAAGAATGGACCGCAGACAGGCATCGAAGGCCTAAAATAAAAAAATTGGGCTGGCTGTAGGCAATTTTAAATTGGTTCCAGGGGTACACGGGCAGCAGTGGTGTGGTCAGTGGAGGCCTAGTGGAAGGAGTGACCGCAGACAGGCATCGAAGGCCTAAAATAATAACACATGGCTGTAGGCAATTTTAAATTGGTTCCAGGGGTACACGGACAGCAGTGGTGTGGTCAGTGGAGGCCTAGTGGAAGGAGTGACCGCAGACAGGCATCGAAGGCCTAAAATAATAACACATGGCTGTAGGCAATTTTAAATTGGTTCCAGGGGTACACGGACAGCAGTGACCTGGTCAGTGTAGTAGTAGTTGAAAGAATGGACCGCAGACAGGCATCGAAGGCCTAAAATAAAAAAATTGGGCTGGCTGTAGGCAATTTTAAATTGGTTCCAGGGGTACACGGACAGCAGTGGTGTGGTCAGTGGAGGCCTAGTGGAAGGAGTGACCGCAGACAGGCATCGAAGGCCTAAAATAATAACACATGGCTGTAGGCAATTTTAAATTGGTTCCAGGGGTACACGGACAGCAGTGGTGTGGTCAGTGGAGGCCTAGTGGAAGGAGTGACCGCAGACAGGCATCGAAGGCCTAAAATAATAACACATGGCTGTAGGCAATTTTAAATTGGTTCCAGGGGTACACGGACAGCAGTGACCTGGTCAGTGTAGTAGTAGTTGAAAGAATGGACCGCAGACAGGCATCGAAGGCCTAAAATAAAAAAATTGGGCTGGCTGTAGGCAATTTTAAATTGGTTCCAGGGGTACACGGGCAGCAGTGGTGTGGTCAGTGGAGGCCTAGTGGAAGGAGTGACCGCAGACAGGCATCGAAGGCCTAAAATAATAACACATGGCTGTAGGCAATTTTAAATTGGTTCCAGGGGTACACGGACAGCAGTGGTGTGGTCAGTGGAGGCCTAGTGGAAGGAGTGACCGCAGACAGGCATCGAAGGCCTAAAATAATAACACATGGCTGTAGGCAATTTTAAATTGGTTCCAGGGGTACACGGACAGCAGTGACCTGGTCAGTGTAGTAGTAGTTGAAAGAATGGACCGCAGACAGGCATCGAAGGCCTAAAATAAAAAAATTGGGCTGGCTGTAGGCAATTTTAAATTGGTTCCAGGGGTACACGGACAGCAGTGGTGTGGTCAGTGGAGGCCTAGTGGAAGGAGTGACCGCAGACAGGCATCGAAGGCCTAAAATAATAACACATGGCTGTAGGCAATTTTAAATTGGTTCCAGGGGTACACGGACAGCAGTGGTGTGGTCAGTGGAGGCCTAGTGGAAGGAGTGACCGCAGACAGGCATCGAAGGCCTAAAATAATAACACATGGCTGTAGGCAATTTTAAATTGGTTCCAGGGGTACACGGACAGCAGTGACCTGGTCAGTGTAGTAGTAGTTGAAAGAATGGACCGCAGACAGGCATCGAAGGCCTAAAATAAAAAAATTGGGCTGGCTGTAGGCAATTTTAAATTGGTTCCAGGGGTACACGGACAGCAGTGGTGTGGTCAGTGGAGGCCTAGTGGAAGGAGTGACCGCAGACAGGCATCGAAGGCCTAAAATAATAACACATGGCTGTAGGCAATTTTAAATTGGTTCCAGGGGTACACGGACAGCAGTGGTGTGGTCAGTGGAGGCCTAGTGGAAGGAGTGACCGCAGACAGGCATCGAAGGCCTAAAATAATAACACATGGCTGTAGGCAATTTTAAATTGGTTCCAGGGGTACACGGACAGCAGTGACCTGGTCAGTGTAGTAGTAGTTGAAAGAATGGACCGCAGACAGGCATCGAAGGCCTAAAATAAAAAAATTGGGCTGGCTGTAGGCAATTTTAAATTGGTTCCAGGGGTACACGGACAGCAGTGGTGTGGTCAGTGGAGGCCTAGTGGAAGGAGTGACCGCAGACAGGCATCGAAGGCCTAAAATAATAACACATGGCTGTAGGCAATTTTAAATTGGTTCCAGGGGTACACGGACAGCAGTGGTGTGGTCAGTGGAGGCCTAGTGGAAGGAGTGACCGCAGACAGGCATCGAAGGCCTAAAATAATAACACATGGCTGTAGGCAATTTTAAATTGGTTCCAGGGGTACACGGACAGCAGTGACCTGGTCAGTGTAGTAGTAGTTGAAAGAATGGACCGCAGACAGGCATCGAAGGCCTAAAATAAAAAAATTGGGCTGGCTGTAGGCAATTTTAAATTGGTTCCAGGGGTACACGGGCAGCAGTGGTGTGGTCAGTGGAGGCCTAGTGGAAGGAGTGACCGCAGACAGGCATCGAAGGCCTAAAATAATAACACATGGCTGTAGGCAATTTTAAATTGGTTCCAGGGGTACACGGACAGCAGTGGTGTGGTCAGTGGAGGCCTAGTGGAAGGAGTGACCGCAGACAGGCATCGAAGGCCTAAAATAATAACACATGGCTGTAGGCAATTTTAAATTGGTTCCAGGGGTACACGGACAGCAGTGACCTGGTCAGTGTAGTAGTAGTTGAAAGAATGGACCGCAGACAGGCATCGAAGGCCTAAAATAAAAAAATTGGGCTGGCTGTAGGCAATTTTAAATTGGTTCCAGGGGTACACGGACAGCAGTGGTGTGGTCAGTGGAGGCCTAGTGGAAGGAGTGACCGCAGACAGGCATCGAAGGCCTAAAATAATAACACATGGCTGTAGGCAATTTTAAATTGGTTCCAGGGGTACACGGACAGCAGTGGTGTGGTCAGTGGAGGCCTAGTGGAAGGAGTGACCGCAGACAGGCATCGAAGGCCTAAAATAATAACACATGGCTGTAGGCAATTTTAAATTGGTTCCAGGGGTACACGGACAGCAGTGACCTGGTCAGTGTAGTAGTAGTTGAAAGAATGGACCGCAGACAGGCATCGAAGGCCTAAAATAAAAAAATTGGGCTGGCTGTAGGCAATTTTAAATTGGTTCCAGGGGTACACGGGCAGCAGTGGTGTGGTCAGTGGAGGCCTAGTGGAAGGAGTGACCGCAGACAGGCATCGAAGGCCTAAAATAATAACACATGGCTGTAGGCAATTTTAAATTGGTTCCAGGGGTACACGGACAGCAGTGGTGTGGTCAGTGGAGGCCTAGTGGAAGGAGTGACCGCAGACAGGCATCGAAGGCCTAAAATAATAACACATGGCTGTAGGCAATTTTAAATTGGTTCCAGGGGTACACGGACAGCAGTGACCTGGTCAGTGTAGTAGTAGTTGAAAGAATGGACCGCAGACAGGCATCGAAGGCCTAAAATAAAAAAATTGGGCTGGCTGTAGGCAATTTTAAATTGGTTCCAGGGGTACACGGACAGCAGTGGTGTGGTCAGTGGAGGCCTAGTGGAAGGAGTGACCGCAGACAGGCATCGAAGGCCTAAAATAATAACACATGGCTGTAGGCAATTTTAAATTGGTTCCAGGGGTACACGGACAGCAGTGGTGTGGTCAGTGGAGGCCTAGTGGAAGGAGTGACCGCAGACAGGCATCGAAGGCCTAAAATAATAACACATGGCTGTAGGCAATTTTAAATTGGTTCCAGGGGTACACGGACAGCAGTGACCTGGTCAGTGTAGTAGTAGTTGAAAGAATGGACCGCAGACAGGCATCGAAGGCCTAAAATAAAAAAATTGGGCTGGCTGTAGGCAATTTTAAATTGGTTCCAGGGGTACACGGACAGCAGTGGTGTGGTCAGTGGAGGCCTAGTGGAAGGAGTGACCGCAGACAGGCATCGAAGGCCTAAAATAATAACACATGGCTGTAGGCAATTTTAAATTGGTTCCAGGGGTACACGGACAGCAGTGGTGTGGTCAGTGGAGGCCTAGTGGAAGGAGTGACCGCAGACAGGCATCGAAGGCCTAAAATAATAACACATGGCTGTAGGCAATTTTAAATTGGTTCCAGGGGTACACGGACAGCAGTGACCTGGTCAGTGTAGTAGTAGTTGAAAGAATGGACCGCAGACAGGCATCGAAGGCCTAAAATAAAAAAATTGGGCTGGCTGTAGGCAATTTTAAATTGGTTCCAGGGGTACACGGGCAGCAGTGACCTGGTCAGTGTAGTAGTAGTTGAAAGAATGGACCGCAGACAGGCTTAGAAGGCCTAACATAACAAACTTGGGCTGGCTGTAGGCACTTTTAAATTGGTTCCAGGGGTACACGGGCAGCAGTGGTCTGGTCAGTGGAAGTCTAGTGGAAGGAGTGACCGCAGACAGGCTTCCAAGGCCTAACATAACAAACTTGGGCTGGCTGTAGGCACTTTTAAATTGGTTCCAGGGGTACACGGGCAGCAGTGGTCTGGTCAGTGGAAGTCTAGTGGAAGGAGTGACCGCAGACAGGCTTCCAAGGCCTAACATAACAAACTTGGGCTGGCTGTAGGCACTTTTAAATTGGTTCCAGGGGTACACGGGCAGCAGTGGTCTGGTCAGTGGAAGTCTAGTGGAAGGAGTGACCGCAGACAGGCTTCCAAGGCCTAACATAACAAACTTGGGCTGGCTGTAGGCACTTTTAAATTGGTTCCAGGGGTACACGGGCAGCAGTGGTCTGGTCAGTGGAAGTCTAGTGGAAGGAGTGACCGCAGACAGGCTTCCAAGGCCTAACATAACAAACTTGGGCTGGCTGTAGGCACTTTTAAATTGGTTCCAGGGGTACACGGGCAGCAGTGGTCTGGTCAGTGGAAGTCTAGTGGAAGGAGTGACCGCAGACAGGCTTCCAAGGCCTAACATAACAAACTTGGGCTGGCTGTAGGCACTTTTAAATTGGTTCCAGGGGTACACGGGCAGCAGTGGTCTGGTCAGTGGAAGTCTAGTGGAAGGAGTGACCGCAGACAGGCTTCGAAGGCCTAACATAACAAAATTGGGCTGGCTGTAGGCACTTTAAATTGGTTCCAGGGGTACATGGGCAGCAGTGTATGGTCAGTGGAAGTCTAGTGGAAGGAGTGACGGCAGACAGTCTTCGAAGGCCTAACATAACAAAATTGGGCTGACTGTAGGCACTTTTAAATTGGTTCCAGGGTAACACGGCCAGCAGTGGCCTGGTCAGTGTAGTAGTTGTAGAAAGAAGGGACCGCAGACAGGCTTCGAAGGCCTAACATAACAAAAATGTCAAAACAATGGTATTGTCAGTGCCAGGCATTGAAGGATGTCAGCGGCTAGACTACACATTGGTGAAGCTGTGAGAGATAATTTTGCTAGTGGTAGAGCACTGTTTGAGCTGGGGGGGGGAACTGTCTTGTGGCCGGCGGTACAGGCACAGGGCCCCTCATATTACAACGGTGTGTCTGACGTTGGGTGCGCACCACCACCGCCAGAGACACTTTATTGTACTATGAGGGACCCAGTGGCAGTGCCGTCGACCAAAAGCGGCCACACCCACCTCTTCAGACAAACAGCACTCTCAAGGGTCCAAGCGCAAAGTGGCGATAGCACGGCCCCGTGTGGGGAGTTTGGCCATTTCGTGAGGTGGAAACATGTCGTATGCTGGACAATCAGGTGAAGAAAATTACGAGATTGGAAAAGTCATTCAGAATAGTCCACAGGCAAGACCTTTTCATAGGAAAGCTAGGTGTCAGCCGGGCAGGGTGGGGCAAAAGATTTTGAAATCCAGTTGTGGTTCATTTTAATGAAGGTTAGATCATCTACATTTTGGGTAGCCAGACGAGTCCTTTTTTCTGTTAGTATTGAACCTGCAGCACTGAATACTCTTTCTGATAGGACACTAGCTGCCGGGCAAGCAAGCTCCTGCAATGCATATTCTGCCAATTCTGGCCAGGTGTCTAATTTGGATGCCCAGTAATCAAATGGGAATGACGGTTGAGGGAGAACGTCGATAAGGGATGAAAAATAGTTTGTAACCATACTGGACAAATGTTGTCTCCTGTCACTTTGAATTGATGCTGCAGTACCTGTCCTGTCTGCGGTCATAGAAAAATCACTCCACAACCTGGTCAGAAAACCCCTCTGTCCAACGCCACTTCTGATTTCTGCCCCTCTAACACCTCTGGTCTGCTGGCCCCTGGAGCTCGTGTGAGAACGATCACGGGCGCTGTGTGCAGGGAATGCCAGAAGCAAACGGTCAACAAGAGTTGATTGTTTTGTTGCTAATATTAGTTCCAAGTTCTCATGTGGCATAATATTTTGCAATTTGCCTTTATAGCGAGGATCAAGGAGGCAGGCCAACCAGTAATCGTCATCGTTCATCATTTTTGTAATGCGTGTGTCCCTTTTGAGGATACGCAAGGCATAATCCGCCATGTGGGCCAAAGTTCCCGTTGTCAAATCTGCGGTTGTGCTTGGTTGAGGGGCAGTTGCAGGCAAATCTACGTCACTTGTGTCCCTCAAAAAACCAGAACCCGGCCTTGCCACGCCACCAATTTCCCGTGCCCCCGGGAAAGCTTCCTCATTAAAAATATACTCATCCCCATCATCCTCCACCTCCTCTTCGCCCGGTACCTCGTCATGTACACTGCCCTGACCAGACAATCGCTGACTGTCATCAAGGCTTTCCTCTTCCTCTGGTGCAGACGCCTGATCCTTTATGTGCGTCAAACTTTGCATCAGCAGACGCATTAGGGGGATGCTCATGCTTATTATGGCGTTGTCTGCACTAACCAGCCGTGTGCATTCCTCAAAACACTGAAGGACTTGACACATGTCTTGAATCTTCGACCACTGCACACCTGACAACTCCATGTCTGCCATCCTACTGCCTGCCCGTGTATGTGTATCCTCCCACAAAAACATAACAGCCCGCCTCTGTTCGCACAGTCTCTGAAGCATGTGCAGTGTTGAGTTCCACCTTGTTGCAACGTCTATGATTAGGCGATGCTGGGGAAGGTTCAAAGAACGCTGATAGGTCTGCATACGGCTGGAGTGTACAGGCGAACGGCGGATATGTGCGCAAAGTCCACGCACTTTGAGGAGCAGGTCGGATAACCCCGGATAACTTTTCAGGAAGCACTGCACCACCAGGTTTAAGGTGTGAGCCAGGCAAGGAATGTGTTTCAGTTGGGAAAGGGAGATGGCAGCCATGAAATTCCTTCCGTTATCACTCACTACCTTGCCTGCCTCAAGATCTACAGTGCCCAGCCACGACTGCGTTTCTTGCTGCAAGAACTCGGACAGAACTTCCGCGGTGTGTCTATTGTCGCCCAAACACTTCATAGCCAATACAGCCTGCTGACGTATGCCAGTAGCTGCCCCATAATGGGAGACCTGGTGTGCAACAGTGGCAGGTGCGGATGGAGTGTTTGTGCGACTGCGGTCTGTGGACGAGCTCTTGCTTCTGCAGGAGGACGAGGAGGAGGAGGAGGAGGGGGTGCGAACGGCTACAGACAACTGTTTACTAGACCGTGGGCTAGGCAGAACTGTCCCAAACTTGCTGTCCCCTGTGGACCCTGAATCCACCACATTTACCCAGTGTGCCGTGATGGACACGTAACGTCCCTGGCCATGCCTACTGGTCCATGCATCTGTTGTCAGGTGCACCTTTGTGCTCACAGATTGCCTGAGTGCATGGACGATGCGCTCTTTAACATGCTGGTGGAGGGCTGGGATGGCTTTTCTGGAAAAAAAGTGTCGACTGGGTAGCTCGTAGCGTGGTACAGCGTAGTCCATCAGGTCTTTGAAAGCTTCGCTTTCAACTAACCGGTAGGGCATCATCTCTTAACGAGATTAGTCTAGCTATGTGGGCGTTCAAACCCTGTGTACGCGGATGCGAGGCTAAGTATTTCCTTTTTCTAACCATAGTCTCATGTAGGGTGAGCTGGACTGGAGAGCTGGAGATCGTGGAACTAGCGGGGGTGCCGGTGGACATGGCAGACTGAGAGACGGTGGGAGATGGTATTGTTGCCGCCGGTGCCCTAGATGCAGTGTTTCCTACTACGAAACTGGTGATTCCCTGACCCTGACTGCTTTGGCCTGGCAAAGATACCTGCACAGATACAGCAGGTGGTGCGCTAAATGGTGGTCCTACACTGCCGGAAGGGATGTTGCGTTGATGACTAGCTTCATTGGCCGAGGGTGCAACAACCTTAAGGGACGTTTGGTAGTTAGTCCAAGCTTTCAAATGCATGGTGGTTAAATGTCTATGCATGCAACTAGTATTGAGACTTTTCAGATTCTGACCTCTGCTTAAGGAAGTAGAACATTTTTGACAGATGACTTTGCGCTGATCAATTGGATGTTGTTTAAAAAAATGCCAGACTGCACTCTTTCTAGCATCGGATACCTTTTCAGGCATTGCAGACTGAGCTTTAACCGGATGGCCACGCTGTCCTCCACCAGGTTTTGGCTTTGCCACGCGTTTTGGGCAAGATACGGGCCCGGCAGATGGAACCTGTGGCGATGTTGATGCCTGCTGCGGCCCCTCCTCCTCCTCTGCTTCAGAACTGCTGCCGCCTGCACCCTGTTCCCCCAATGGCTGCCAATCGGGGTCAAGAACTGGGTCATCTAATAACTCTTCTTGTACCTCCTGCGCAACTTCGTCTGTGTCACCGTGTCGTTCGGTGGTATAGCGTTCGTGATGGGGCAACATAGTCTCATCAGGGTCTGATTCTTGATCAGCACCCTGCGAGGGCAATGTTGTGGTCTGAGTCAAAGGACCAGCATAGTAGTCTGGCTGTGGCTGTGCGTCAGTGCACTCCATGTCAGATTCAATTTGTAATGGGCATGGACTGTTAACTGCTTCACTTTCTAAGCCAGGGACGGTATGTGTAAAGAGCTCCATGGAGTAACCCGTTGTGTCGCCTGCTGCATTCTTCTCTGTTGTTGTTTTTGCTGAAGAGGACAAGGAAGTGACTTGTCCCTGACCGTGAACATCCACTAACGACGCGCTGCTTTTACTTTTACCAGTTTCACGAGATGAGGCAAAAGAGCTAGAGGCTGAGTCAGCAAGATAAGCCAAAACTTGCTCTTGCTGCTCCGGCTTTAAAAGCGGTTTTCCTAATCCCAGAAAAGGGAGCGTTCGAGGCCTTGTGTAGCCGGACGACGAACCTGGCTCCACAGCTCCAGACTTAGGTGCAATATTTTTTCCCCCACGACCACCTGATGCTCCACCACTACCACTACCCTCATTACCAGCTGACAATGAACGCCCCCGGCCACGACCTCTTCCACTAGACTTCCTCATTGTTTTAAAAACGTAACCAAACTAACGTTATTTGTTGCAGTCACACAACTTACACGGTGAGCTATAACTTCAGTATGATTTAGCTACCCCTTTACAGGTTGGTGAGACCACAGCGAAAATCAGGCCCAATGTTACACACTCTTTTTTTGGTGGCTGCAAATTAGAGAGATGCCCCACACGCAGGACTGTCACTGAAGCACAAATGTTAATATTAATGTCACACTATTATTTTTTTTTTATTTTTATTTTTTTCAGGAACACTTTAGAAACCCCCCAAAAAAAAAAAAATAGATTTTTGCAGGGAGAATTTAGAAAACAAATGTAACAAACTATATGCTTTCTATGGGCCACTGAGTGAGAGATGACGCACACAGGAATCAGGAGTGGCACACAAGCCCAGAGGCCAATATTTTTCTACCAATGATTGATGGAGTTATTTTCTCTGGTAGATTTTGGAACCCAAATCAAGGAAAAAAAATGTAGGCTTTCTATGGACCACAATTGGAGAGAGAGAGAGAGATGGCACACCCAGGAGTCAAGACTGGCACACAAGCAGAAAGGCCAATATTAATCTCCCACTGTTTTTTTTTTTTTTTTTTTTTTTTTTTTTCAGGGAGACTTTAGAAAAAAAAATAATAAAAAAAATATGATTTTATCAGGAAGAATTTAGAAACCAAATAAAATAAAATGATTTTTTCAGGGAGAATTTATAAAACAAATAAAAACAAAAATAGGCGTTCTATGGCCCACTGACTGAGAGATGACGCACACAGGAGTCAGGAGTGGCACACAAACCCAGAGGCCAATATTTTTCTACCAATGATTGATGTAGTTATTTTCTCTGGTAGATTTTAGAACCCAAATCAAGGAAAAAAAATATAGGCTTTCTATGGACCACAATTGGAGAGAGAGAGAGAGAGAGAGAGAGAGAGAGAGAGAGAGAGAGATGGCACACCCAGGAGTCAAGACTGGCACACAAGCAGAAAGGCCAATATTAATCTCCCACTGTTTTTTTTGGTTGTTTTTTTTTTTTTTTTTTTCAGGGAGACTTTAGAAAAAAAAATAATAAAAAAAATATGATTTTATCAGGAAGAATTTAGAAACCAAATAAAATAAAATGATTTTTTCAGGGAGAATTTATAAAACAAATAAAACCAAAAATAGGCGTTCTATGGCCCACTGACTGAGAGATGACGCACCCAGGAGTCAAGACTGGCACACAAGCAGAAAGGCCAATATTAATCTCCCACTGTTTTTTTTGGTTGTTTTTTTTTTTTTTTTTTCAGGGAGACTTTAGAAAAAAAAATAATAAAAAAAATATGATTTTATCAGGAAGAATTTAGAAACCAAATAAAATAAAATGATTTTTTCAGGGAGAATTTATAAAACAAATAAAACCAAAAATAGGCGTTCTATGGCCCACTGACTGAGAGATGACGCACCCAGGAGTCAAGACTGGCACACAAGCAGAAAGGCCAATATTAATCTCCCACTGTTTTTTTTTTTTTTTTTCAGGGAGACTTTAGAAAAAAAAATAATAAAAAAAATATGATTTTATCAGGAAGAATTTAGAAACCAAATAAAATAAAATGATTTTTTCAGGGAGAATTTAGAAAACAAATAAAACCAAAAATAGGCGTTCTATGGCCCACTGACTGAGAGATGACGCACACAGGAGTCAGGAGTGGCACACAAACCCAGAGGCCAATATTTTTCTACCAATGATTGATGTAGTTATTTTCTCTGGTAGATTTTAGAACCCAAATCAAGGAAAAAAAATATAGGCTTTCTATGGACCACAATTGGAGAGAGAGAGAGAGAGAGAGAGAGAGAGAGATGGCACACCCAGGAGTCAAGACTGGCACACAAGCAGAAAGGCCAATATTAATCTCCCACTGTTTTTTTGGTTGTTTTTTTTTTTTTTTTTTCAGGGAGACTTTAGAAATAAAAATAATAAAAAAAATATGATTTTATCAGGAAGAATTTAGAAACCAAATAAAATAAAATGATTTTTTCAGGGAGAATTTAGAAAACAAATAAAACCAAAAATATGCGTTCTATGGCCCACTGACTGAGAGAGAGAGAGAGAGAGATGGAACGCTTAGTACTGGCACACAAGCCCAAAGGGCAATATTAATCTCCCTTTTTTTTTCCAGGGAGAATTTCTGAAACCCAAAAAAAAAATAAAATAGGCTTTCTATGGCCCACTATTTGTGAGAGAGATGGGACGCTCAGGACTGGCACAGATGGCACGCTCAGGACTGGCACAGAAGCCCAGAGGCCAATATTAATCTCCCTTTTTTTCTGGGAGAATTTATAAAACCAAAAAAATATTTAAATAGGCTTTCTATGGCCCACTATTTGTGAGAGAGATGGCACGCTCAGGACTGGCACAGATGGCACGCTCACAACTGGCACACAAGCCCAGAGGCCAATATTAATCTCCCTTTTTTCAGGGAGAATTTCTAAAACCCAAAAAAAAAATAAAATAGGCTTTCTATGGCCCACTATTTGTGAGAGAGATGGGACGCTCAGGACTGGCACAGATGGCACGCTCAGGACTGGCACAGAAGCCCAGAGGCCAATATTAATCTCCCTTTTTTTCTGGGAGAATTTATAAAACCAAAAAAATATTTAAATAGGCTTTCTATGGCCCACTATTTGTGAGAGAGATGGCACGCTCAGGACTGGCACAGATGGCACGCTCACAACTGGCACACAAGCCCAGAGGCCAATATTAATCTCCCTTTTTTCAGGGAAAATTGATAAAACAAAAAAAAAAATTAAATAGGCTTTCTATGGCCCACTATTTGTGAGAGAGATGGCACGCTCAGGGCTGGCTGGCACAGATGGCACGCTCAGGACTGGCACACAAGCCCAGAGGCCAATATTAATCTCCCTTTTTTTCTGGGAGAATTTATAAAACCAAAAAAATATTTAAATAGGCTTTCTATGGCCCACTATTTGTGAGAGAGATGGCACGCTCAGGACTGGCACAGATGGCACGCTCACAACTGGCACACAAGCCCAGAGGCCAATATTAATCTCCCTTTTTTCAGGGAAAATTTATAAAACAAAAAAAAAAATTAAATAGGCTTTCTATGGCCCACTATTTGTGAGAGAGATGGCACGCTCAGGGCTGGCTGGCACAGATGGCACGCTCAGGACTGGCACACAAGCCCAGAGGCCAATATTAATCTCCCTTTTTTTCTGGGAGAATTTATAAAACCAAAAAAATATTTAAATAGGCTTTCTATGGCCCACTATTTGTGAGAGAGATGGCACGCTCAGGACTGGCACAGATGGCACGCTCACAACTGGCACACAAGCCCAGAGGCCAATATTAATCTCCCTTTTTTCAGGGAAAATTTATAAAACAAAAAAAAAAATTAAATAGGCTTTCTATGGCCCACTATTTGTGAGAGAGATGGCACGCTCAGGGCTGGCACAGATGGCACGCTCAGGACTGGCACACAAGCCCAGAGGCCAATATTAATCTCCCTTTTTTTCAGGGAGAATTTATAAAACCAAAAAAAAAAATAAATAGGCTTTCTATGGCCCACTATTTGTGAGAGAGATGGCACACTCAGGACTGGCACACAAGCCCAAAGGCCAATATTAATCTCCCACTGTATTTTTATCAGGGAGAATTTATACACCCCACAAAAAAAAATACAGAAAAATGAAAAGGCTTTCTATGGCCCACTATGTGAGAGAGATGGCACACACAGGGATGGCACTCTAGCAGAAATGCCAAATTGCCAATCTTAATCTCCCACCAAAAAAAAAAAAAAAAAAAAAACAGGGAATGTCCTACAATTACTATCTCCCTGCCTGCAGTAATCTCAGCCAGGTATGGCAGGCAGCAATAAGGAGTGGACTGATGCACAAATGAAATAAAAAGTGTGGACAAACAAAAAAGATAGCTGTGCAGAAAGGAAGGAACAAGAGGATTTGTGCTTTGAAAAAAGCAGTTGGTTTGCACAGCGGCGTACACACAGCAATGCAGCTATCAGGGAGCCTTCTAGGGCAGCCCAATGAGCTACAGCGCTGAGGGGAAAAAAAAAAAAAAAAAAAACTTCCACTGTCCCTGCACACCGAGGGTGGTGTTGGACAGTGCAAATCGCTGCAGCACAAGCGGTTTTGTGGTTAATGGACCCTGCCTAACGCTATCCCTGCTTCTGACAAAGCGGCAGCAACCTCTCCCTAAGCTCAGATCAGCAGCAGTAAGATGGCGGTCGGCGGGAACGCCTCTTTATAGCCCCTGTGACGTCGCAGACAGCAAGCCAATCACTGCAATGCCCTTCTCTAAGATGGTGGGGACCAGGACCTATGTCATCACGCTGCCCACACTCTGCGTTTACCTTCATTGGCTGAGAAATGGCGCTTTTCGCGTCATTGAAACGCGACTTTGGCGCGAAAGTCGCGTACCGCATGGCCGACCCCGCACAGGGGTCGGATCGGGTTTCATGAAACCCCGACTTAGCCAAAAGTCGGCGACTTTTGAAAATGTTCGACCCGTTTCGCTCAACCCTAATGGTCACAAATGCCTTCATCCAGGATCCAGGAACTCTTTAAAAGCTACAGGAAGCGACTAGAGGCTGTTATTTTTGCAAAAGGAAGATCTACTAAATATTAATGTCACTTTTCTGGTGGGGTGCCCATACTTATGCACCTGTCAAATTTTGTTTGAATGCAGATTGCACATTTTCTGTTAGTACAATAAACCTCATTTCAAGGCAGAAACATTACTGTGTCCAACAGTTATTAGATATATGAAACTGAAATAGCTGTTGCCAAAAAAAAACAAGTAACACAAACCAAATTAGTTTAACTTTTTAAAAGTGAAATAAAAAGAAAATATAAATTATTGTTGAAATTGTACTGACCTGCAGAATGAAGTTAGCAGGTCATTTTTACTATACAGTAAATCCTGTAAAAATAAAACCCCCAAAAGCAATAGTGGGAATCCCTCCCCCCATCCTTTGTTTCAATACAATATAAGGTAAAGTGAATGAAGCAATTGAAAATTACAGTTAGTCCTGCAACAACAGTTCACAAATGGCTGTCATCAGGATGAAAAGAATAAAAGCACAAAAACAGTATCTACTGGGAGGAGATAAATGGGCACTACAAAGGCTATGTTCATGATTTATCCATAGTGATGGTCTTGCACATCAGGTCGTTGGAGGTCTAATACCCACCATACCGACCGATCAAGTATTTCCGCCCCTAAGTAAACAGTGAATGGAGACAAATAGCACAGCTCCGTTCAGTGTGTAGTGGCCGTCCCTAGGTACTGCAGTTCAGTACCCAGGGTGGATCCGCTGATGGGGGGCTATCCAGGGTGAATCCGCTGATGGGGGGCTATCCAGGGTGGATCCGCTGATGGGGGGGCTACCCAGGGTGGATCCGCTGATGGGGGGCTACCCAGGGTGGATCCGCTGATGGGGGGCTATCCAGGGTGGATCCGCTGATGGGGGGCTATCCCAGGGTGGATCCGCTGATAGGGGGCTATCCCAGGGTGGATCCGCTGATAGGGGGCTACCGTTCAGTGTGTAGTGGCCGTCCCTAGGTACTGCAGTTCAGTTACATTGGAAGCAAGTACTCCCTAAGGCTATGTGCCCACATTGCGGATTCGTGTGCGGATTTTTCTGCGCAGATTCTGAAAAATGTGCAGGTAAAATGCCCTGCTTTTACCTGTGGATTTACTGTGCTTTTTGTGCAGTTTTCACCTGCGTTTTTACACCTGCAGATTCCAATTATGGAGCAGGTGTAAAACACTGCGGAATCCACACAAAGAATTGACATGCTGCGGAAAATAAATAGCTGCGTTTCTGCATGGAATTTTCCGCAGCATGTGCACTGTGGATTTTGTTTTCCATAGGGTTACATGGTACTGAAAACCGCATGGAATACAGCCGCGAATCCGCAGCCAAATCCGCAACGTGTGCACATAGCCAGAGGCCTCATGACACGGAGGTGTGTGATGTAAGGAGCCATAAGGGGCGTTGGGGGCTTCATGGTGGATTCCCGGGCTGTGTCACAGCTCTTCTCATTTAGGTAATGTATACTTAAATGCAAGTATTTGGGGTGAAAAATCATTTTTTGCAATTAGGTTTTCTTAAAAATTCAGTTTGCCTTTTCTGGCCTCCGTATCGTGTCTCGCTGCCTGCAGAGCGAATGAACTGAGATTCGGTCCGCTGAGAGCTTCTATTTAGGGTTTTTGGGGTTTATTTGTACACATTTTTCAACATTTCAAGTAATTTTACTCCAGAATTTTGTGGAAAAAAAATCAGTGGATGAATCGGCCCCGAAATGGCTAAAAACTGGAGCAGGAAAAGGGTTGTTCTGTACAGATGTAAAACAGAATCGCGGGTGATAATGAGGCCTCACAGAGCTCCGCCGGATCCGCTGATGGGGGGCTACCAGGGCGGATCCGCTGATGGGGGGCTACCAGGGTGGATCCGCTGATGGGGGGCTATCCAGGGTGGATCTGCTGATGCGGGGCTATCCAGGGTGGATCCGCTGATGGGGGCTACCAGGGTGGATCCGCTGATGGGGGCTACCAGGGTGGATCTGCTGATGGGGGGAGGGCTACCCAAGGGGGATCCGCTGATAGGGGGAGGGCTACCCACTGTGGATCCACTGATGGGGAGCTATCCAGGGTGGATCCGCTGATGGGGGCTATACAGGGTGGATCCGCTGATGTGGGGGCTACCTAGGATGGATCCGCTGATGGGGGGGCTACCCAGGGTGGATCCGCTGATGTGGGGGCTACCTAGGATGGATCCGCTGATGGGGGGGCTACCCAGGGTGGATCCACTGATGGGGCGCTATCCAGGGTGGATCCGCTGATGGGGGGCTACCCAGGGTGGATCCGCTGATGGGGGGCTGCCCAGGGTGCATCCGCTGATGGGGCGCTATCCCAGGGTGCATCCGCTGATGGGGGTTATCCAGGGTGGATCCGCTGATGGGGGGCTATCCAGGGTGGATTCGCTGATGGGGGGTATCTCAGGGTGGATCCGCTGATGGGGGGCTATCCAGGGTGGATCTGCTGATGGGGGGCTATCTCAGGGTGGATCCGCTGATGGGGGTTATCCAGGGTGGATCCGCTGATGGGGGGCTATCCAGGGTGGATCCGCTGATGGGGGCTATCCAGGGTGGATCCGTTGATGGGGGGCTATCCAGGGTGGATCCGCTGATGGGGGGCTATCCAGAGTGGATCCGCTGATGGGGGGGGGCTATCCAGGGTGGATCTGCTGATGGGGGGGCTATCCCAGGGTGGATCCGCTGATGGGGGGCTATCCAGGGTGGATCCGCTGATGGGGCGCTACCCAGGGTAAATCCGCTGATGGGGGGCTATCCCAGGGTGGATCCGCTGATGGGACGCTATCCCAGGGTGGATCCGCTGATGGGGGGCTATCCAGGGTGGATCCGCTGATGGGAGGCTATCCCAGGGTAGATCCGCTGATGGGGGTTATCCAGGGTGGATCCGCTGATGGGGTGCTATCCAGGGTGAATCCGCTGATGGGGCGCTATCCAGGGTGGATCCGCTGATGGGGGGGGGCTATCCCAGGGTGGATCCGCTGATGGGGGGCTATCCAGGGTGGATCCGCTGATGGGGGGCTATCCCAGGGTGGATCCGCTGATGGGACGCTATCCCAGGGTGGATCCGCTGATGGGGGGCTATCCAGGGTGGATCCGCTGATGGGGGGCTATCCCAGGGTGGATCCGCTGATGGGACGCTATCCCAGGGAGGATCCACTGATGGGGGGCTATCCCAGGGTGGATCCGCTGATGGGACGCTATCCCAGGGTGGATCCGCTGATGGGGGGCTATCCCAGGGTGGATCCGCTGATGGGACGCTATCCCAGGGTGGATCCGCTGATGGGGGGCTATCGAGGGTGGATCCGCTGATGGGGCGCTACCCAGGGTAAATCCGCTGATGGGGGGCTATCCCAGGGTGGATCCGCTGATGGGACGCTATCCCAGGGTGGATCCGCTGATGGGGGGCTATCCCAGGGTGGATCCGCTGATGGGGCGCTATCCAGGGTGAATCCGCTGATGGGGCGCTATCCAGGGTGGATCCGCTGATGGGACGCTATCCCAGGGTGGATCCGCTGATGGTGGGGCTATCCAGGGTGGATCTGCTGATGGGACGCTATCCCAGGGTGGATCCGCTGATGGGGGGCTATCCAGGGTGGATCCGCTGATGGGGGGCTATCCCAGGGTGGATCCGCTGATGGGACGCTATCCCAGGGTGGATCCGCTGATGGGGGGCTATCCAGGGTGGAACCGCTGATGGGGGGGCTATCCCAGGGTGCATCCGCTGATGGGGGGCTATCCCAGGGTGCATCCGCTGATGGGGGGCTATCCCAGGGTGGATCCGCTGATGGGGGGCTATCCCAGGGTGGATCCGCTGATGGGGGGCTATCCCAGGGTGGATCCGCTGATGGGGGCTATCCCAGGGTGGATCCGCTGATGGGGGGCTATCCAGGGTGGATCCGCTGATGGAGGGCTATCCCAGGGTGGATCCGCTGATGGGGGGCTATCCAGGGTGGATCCGCTGATGGGGGGCTATCCAGGGTGGATCCGCTGATGGGGCGCTATCCAGGGTGGATCCGCTGATGGGGGGCTATCCCAGGGTGGATCCGCTGATGGGGGGTTATCCAGGGTGGATCCGCTGATGGGGGGCTATCCCAGGGTGGATCCGCTGATGGGGGGCTATCCAGGGTGGATCCGCTGATGGGGGGCTATCCAGGGTGGATCCGCTGATGGGGGGCTATCCCAGGGTGGATCCGCTGATGGGGGGCTATCCAGGGTGGATCCGCTGATGGGGGGCTATCCCAGGGTGGATCCGCTGATGGGGGGCTATCCAGGGTGGATCCGCTGATGGGGGGCTATCCCAGGGTGGATCCGCTGATGGGGGGCTATCCCAGGGTGGATCCGCTGATGGGGGGCTATCCAGGGTGGATCCGCTGATGGGGGGCTATCCAGGGTGGATCCGCTGATGGGGCGCTATCCAGGGTGGATCCGCTGATGGGGGGCTATCCCAGGGTGGATCCGCTGATGGGGGGTTATCCAGGGTGGATCCGCTGATGGGGGGCTATCCCAGGGTGGATCCGCTGATGGGGGGCTATCCAGGGTGGATCCGCTGATGGGGGGCTATCGAGGGTGGATCCGCTGATGGGGGGCTATCCAGGGTGGATCCGCTGATGGGGGGCTATCCAGGGTGGATCCGCTGATGGGGGGCTATCCAGGGTGGATCCGCTGATGGGGGGCTATCCAGGGTGGATCCGCTGATGGGGGGCTATCCAGGGTGGATCCGCTGATGGGGCGCTATCCAGGGTGGATCCGCTGATGGGGGGCTATCCCAGGGTGGATCCGCTGATGGGGGGCTATCCAGGGTGGATCCGCTGATGGGGGGCTATCCAGGGTGGATCCGCTGATGGGGGGCTATCCCAGGGTGGATCCGCTGATGGGGGGCTATCCAGGGTGGATCCGCTGATGGGGGGCTATCCCAGGGTGGATCCGCTGATGGGGGGCTATCCCAGGGTGGATCCGCTGATGGGGGGCTATCCAGGGTGGATCCGCTGATGGGGGGCTATCCAGGGTGGATCCGCTGATGGGGCGCTATCCAGGGTGGATCCGCTGATGGGGGGCTATCCCAGGGTGGATCCGCTGATGGGGGGTTATCCAGGGTGGATCCGCTGATGGGGGGCTATCCCAGGGTGGATCCGCTGATGGGGGGCTATCCAGGGTGGATCCGCTGATGGGGGGCTATCGAGGGTGGATCCGCTGATGGGGGGCTATCCAGGGTGGATCCGCTGATGGGGGGCTATCCAGGGTGGATCCGCTGATGGGGGGCTATCCAGGGTGGATCCGCTGATGGGGGGCTATCCAGGGTGGATCCGCTGATGGGGGGCTATCCAGGGTGGATCCGCTGATGGGGCGCTATCCAGGGTGGATCCGCTGATGGGGGGCTATCCCAGGGTGGATCCGCTGATGGGGGGTTATCCAGGGTGGATCCGCTGATGGGGGGCTATCCCAGGGTGGATCCGCTGATGGGGGGCTATCCAGGGTGGATCCGCTGATGGGGGGCTATCCCAGGGTGGATGGCGATTAGTAATCTGCACCATCCAGGACCGCAGTGCCAGAGCAGCGCTCACTGTGGTGACTGCGGGTCACGTGACACCTCCTCCTCCTCCTCTTCCTCCTCGCTCCGGCTGCGGAAGTACCGCTAGGGGTCGCCATGGGGAGTAAGATGGCGGCGGCCAGCAGGGTCGTCCAGGTAAGAGAAGTAGTAGAGAGCAGCCTGTCATGGCCACTTCCCCGGTGACCGGAGCTGGTAGCCGTCCGCCTGCTGCAGTGAGCCATGAGTCAGCCCGGAGCTGTGCGCCGCGTCCTCTGCAGGTTATGGAGCCGGGGCTGTGACCCTGGCAGGGGAGCCGGCAGCCTGTGCCCCCGGTGCGCTCTGTTGTGTAGGGGGTCTCCACTGCATGGAGAAATGGGTGACAACAAACACTTCTGGTAGTCATGGTAGGGTATAGGCACGTGCCCCCATAAACACGACACCTGTCTATATAGATCTAATCTGAAGGTCATGAGAAATGTATATGCAAATCGTTCTGCGAGTGCACTGAGGGCGTGTCAGTGCACTGGACAGCGGGTTCCGAGCGTGTGGACACGCCCTAGTGCACCTACCTTTCTTCAAAACCAGGACCCTGGCAGCCTCTGTTCACACCACAATCACACATTAGCGCTCTGTGTTTTCCCATTTGCACAGCCCTTCTCTAACCCACGTCTCCATCTCTAGAAGTGCTGGGAATCGTCTGATCATCGCAGGTCCTGAAAGCCCTGGTGCCAGCGGGCATTGTGGGCAGGTGCCTCACTGATGTAGTCCTGCGTGGCACCCGCTCAATTGGGACAGGGTGTGTTGTAACCTCTGTACGGCGCTACTGAATATCCGGTGATATATGTGATGAATCAGTAGTGCACGAGCTTGTCCTTGGTAGCAGGAGACGCTCTCTGCACTTATCACTACTGGAGAGAAATCCTGAACGTGCCACACAATAAGGCTATGTGCCCACGTTGCAGAAATATCCGCAGCATTTCCGTAACTCCCTGCCGCGGGTAAAACGCATGCGGAATTCACATGTGTTTTCCCGCAAAAGACAAGCGTTTTGCATAGTGCTTGACAAGTGTGACCAACTGTTTACTATTGATGCTGCCTATGCAGCATCAATAGTAAAAGATAGAATGTTAAAAACATTAATAATAAAAAAAAAAATATGGTTATTCTCAACAATCCGATGGCCCCCGATCTCCTCAGTGGCGCTCCCGGTACGTTCCATTCCCAGGGATGCTTTGCGCAAAGGACCTTTGTGACATCACGGTCGCGTGACCGCGACGTCATCCCAGGTGATTCGCGCAATGCATCCCTGGGAACGGAAGCGTGCACTGCTGAGAGCAGGGAGGACTCCGGGGGCCATCAGAAGGTAAATATATCCCTATTTTTTATTTTAATTCTTTTTTTTTTTTACATGAACATGGATTCCAGGGCCTGAAGGAGAGTCTCCTCTCTAGATCCTGGGTACCATCAGCACATGAAGCGCTCAGTTTACGCATGGTGGGCATAGACACATGCGTAAAGTGAGTGTTTCAATGCAATCTATGGTGGCAGAATCGCCGCGATTCCTCAGAAATAATGAACATGCTGCGGATTTTATCGCTATGCAATTCCGCAGCGGGAAAATCTGAAGCATGGGCACAGCAACTGCGGAATCCCATAGGATTGCATGGGAATGCGTTTTTTCAGCGTTTTTAAGCATTTCTGCTGCGGCGAAAAACGTGGCAGAAACGCATAAAAAATGCAACGTGGGCACACAGCCTAAGGGTATGTGCACATGTTGCAGATTTGGCTGCGAATCAGACGCTGCGGGTTCGCAGCATTTTTCCATGCGGTTTACAGTACCATGTAAACCTATGGAAAACCAAATCCGCTGTGCACATGCTGCGGAAAATTCCGCATGGAAACGCTGCGGTTTATTTTCCGCAGCATGTCAATTCTTTGTGCGGATTCCGCAGCGGTTTACACCTGCTCCATAATAGGAATCCGCAGGTGTAAAAACCCAGGTGAAATCCCCACAAAAAACGCTGTAAAACGCAGTGCGTTTTACCTGCGGATTTTTCTGAATCTGCACGGAAAAATCCGCACACGAATCCACAACATGTGCACATACCCTTAGGCTGGATTCACACACAGCACTTTGTAGCATTTTTAACCGTTTCTGGCCCATAAAACTCATGTTAGAAAGCTCCTCTTTGAGAAAGCTCTGTTTTATCTCCCAAAATGTTTACTATTTTGATTACTACATGAAAAACTATTCTGGAGCCACTTGTTTTGGAAATCTCCTTGGTCAATTCCTCTGCTATTCCTCCTGAACATGTGTAAATTGACGGTTGGGTGTATTTTGACACCTTCAGTGCTGACAGACACCTGTGATTAAAGGGATTGACCTGGACTAAGGATATGCCATCAACGTTAAAGGATAGGTCATCAATGTCTGATCGGTGGGGGTCCGACACTGCACTTCCACAGATCAGCTGCTCCCGGTGTCTGCCTGAACTTCTCAGTTTGGGAGCGGCACAGCTCCATCGACTGTGTAGTGGCCGCAGCCAGGTACTGCACATTCGCCACCTTTTTAAATCGGGAGGTGGAAGAAGTGCCGAATAGAAACTGAGGTCAAGTACCGCAACGGAGCTGTGCAACTCCACAACTGGGCAGTTCCAGCTGCCGACATCAGGAACAGCTGATAGACATGATAGGCCTACGGATAGGCCATCAATGTTAAAGTCCCTGACAATCCCTTTAACAAGTGGAAATGTAGCATGAAGTTATCCCTTTATTTATACATGTCTGGGAAGAATAGCAGAGAAATAGGGAATGCGGGTAGGTACAAGACGCACCATATTAGCTATCTGTAATACCGCCGGCTCTCTGATGTTAACTGTCAGTGTAAAATATCATTATGCATCAATTTCAGGTCTGTGTTCACATTTTGTACAGGTCGTGAAGCCTCATGTGCCGACCATTAGATTCCCCGACAGAAAGAGCAGTCCAAAACCCAACGGTGAGTGTCTGACCAGTAAGTTACCAAAGGTTTTTGCTTTCGTAGTGTTAAAGATGGACTGAGTTGGCGCTAAAAAAAAATATTTATATTTTTTCCCCAAGATTAACAGTTTTGGGTAGCTGCATATACAGAGAAGTCTCTGTGCCAAGAGTAGATCCATCGTGGCTCTTAAGCTGTTAGTGTCGGCTGCACTGTGACCCCTGACACATGACAGCACTACCCGGGAGGGAATCCTGCTGTACTAGTCCGTCCTCTATCTGGTTCTTCTTGCCATTACGTCTCTACTAGTGGTGAACGGACGTGCTCGGATAAGGTGTTCTCTCTCCTGCTCCGTCGGTCTCCAACACTCCGTCCCATGACTATGGCCTCCTGCTGTTGATGGATGCATTCGTGGGATGTCACATTGCCTAAATGTCACAAAGTTTGAAGAAGAAACCAAAAGCAAAGGATTATCCCCCCTACCCATGATCACAGTGGGAGATGCATATGTGTTTTTGATGGATGGGAAGTCTCCACGTGTGATATGTAGTCTTTGGTTTTCGTTTGTTTAGTACAAGAAGCCTTGAAGTCAATGATCTACCCATTTACTGCTCCTCCAGTAACCGCACATCAGGCCACCAGCGAAAATCCCCCTGGAGCTCCGCATCCTGCACCTGTCCGTAAAGTACAAGGCTCCCCAGACACAAGTGAACTGCTGAGGTCACTGCCGCAGAAATACAGGAGAAAAGCTGTATCCGTTGAGGAGATGGACTATATACAAGTAAGGCCACTGCCATAGAGCTCTCCTAGATCGTTACTGGCACAGAGGAGCTGCTGTAAAGGGGCACAAAAGTATTGTAAGGGAGGGGGAGCAGTGAGGAGCAGCTGCAGTGTAACACTGGATCGCAGGTAGTCTGAGGGCGGGACTCAACGTAATTCATGCTACCTTCATCGCTTATTTTGGCATGGCTATTACAACCTGTTTATTCTCCCCGAAGTACCTTTGTAATGTGAACCTGACGGGAGATTCAGGCTGACTAACCAGGTGCAGCAAGAATCAGACACTGGAGGTGTTGCTGCAACCATGTATCTTTATTCTGAAAGATTGCAGCGGTTCAGAGAAAGCATACATTAAAGGAAGGGACTATGCGTTTAGAGAGTCCTGTAAGTCTTGGGAAGATGGATGAGGAAACATCACCGGGGGTGCTACCTCTGACTAATCATCCAAAACACACAATCCCTCGAACGTCTCTTTTAAAGTATGTTTTCTCTGAAATGCCTTATTGTTCCAGAATGAGACATTCACGCTGGAATCATACAATCCATTTCCGATTCCTGGTGCTCGTGGTTCAGGAGCCATGGATCTCTAATCAGGTTCCCTTTAAATATGGCCATCTATCAGATGGCAGTAAAAACAGATGTTCTTTTTTGAAGGGGCTGTCTATTAATTGGATAAACACTTCTTAATTACTGTATTTCCCAGTGAAAAATAAAAATCACAGATGCTCTTCTCCCACACCGACGCCGTCCCAGCAATGTCGGCAGTGGATCTCCCGAGGCTCATGTGACATTGGTTGCAACACAACAGTCAGCAGCTGCAAATGGGTCTCTTCGCTCACACTCTCTTTTGGCGTCACTTGGACGTCCGAGGAAAGAGTGATCATTGCAGACTATTAGCAGACGACTGTCTGCAGCAAAAGAGTCCTGAATAATTAAATATGCGAAATAAGTATTTTACCCTTCGCCACGACAGCACCCACTTTGAGAGAGGGACCCGCCCATAGGAACAGGAAACCTACAGAGATAAAAAGGGCGGTCCCCCTCTTCCTCAGTTGGTTTCCTGTTCCTATCGGAATCCCCAGGTATACCTGCATCAGAATGGATCCTGGGCTGTGCACCTGCCTGGGTTTGCTGCTGTGGGAGCACCAGGAGCTGCGGCATCAGGAGCAGCGTCAGGGGAGCCACTGCTTGCAGCCTTCCCCCTCGTCTGTATGATCTCCGGCAGGGTCCCGGAAACAGGCACTGCTGAAGGAGGAAGCGGTGGAGTGCGGGCTGGCGGCGTCACACCGCTAAGGAGCGGTGGCAGTATGGCGAGGGTAAGTGCGCTCTGCCGCGCCGACCCAGAAGTAGTCGGAGTACTTCCGGTTCGCGGTCGGCGGGGAACGCCGCAGGTTTAAAAGGAGCCGGGACTAGGAGCAAATGTGCTCATAATGTCGTCCCTGGCGCATGACGAGCACCTACCAGCGGAGGAGCAAGATAACGCTAGCAGAATCAGCAGCGCTAGAAGCAAATCCTCTGGCAAAAAAAGTGGGCGTTCTAGTGAAAGATCTGCCACTCAGATGAAACCAAGAGGTAGAGAAACGGATCTACCCAAAGGCTGCACAGCGTCTCCACCGCCTAAACCGATACCGTCATTGTTTCAGTGGGTGAGTATATAATCCTCTACCTATTAAGCTGACCCCTTCCTTCTCTATACTCTTCCACATAGGCTAAGAAAATCAGTAAAACAAAGCATGTGGAATGTGCTCTGTGTATGCAACCCCTTCCTGATGCATATCCTAAGAGGTTATGTCCCAGTTGCATTAACCAAACTTTACAGGAAGAATCTGCAGTAACAACTTCCAGTATCAGAGCCATAATCAGATGAGAGATTCAATCTCTGGGGTCCAGAAACTCAAAGAAGAAGGGAGACAGAAGTCTTTCCCTCATCTCCAGTTTAGGATCAGAAGAAGCCTAATCTGGTCATCTAATACCTCAGGGTCGTCTAGCTCTTCTGAGGATGAGGGCCGAGCATGCTTTCCAATTGATAGCATAGAATTCCTCGTAAAATCTGTTAGGAATACTATGGGTTGTCCAGACATGAAAGAGACCAGGTCAGCAGAAGATATTATGTTTGCTGGTCTAGCCCAGAAAAAACGTCGAGCTTTCCCAGTGGTTTCTGCTGTTAAAAATCTTGTCAAAAAAGAGTGGGACAAACGGTAAAGGATTTCTCCCATCCTCTTCCAAAAGACGTTACCCTTTCAGTGATGAGGAGTTGGAGTTATGGTCTGAAATCCCAAAAGTAGATGCGGCGGTGACATCCACATCCAAACAATCGTCCCTTCCTGTAGTGGATGCAGGGATTTTGTTGGACCCACTAGACCGTAAAACGGAGGCTCTGCTTAAAAGGTCCTGGGAGACAAATACGGGAGCCTTCAAGCCTGTCATATCAAGTACATGCACAGCAAGATCGCTTTTGGTATGGATAGATCAGCTGGAGCAGCAGGTCAAAGGCAAAGTAACGAGAGATAAGATCCTACAGGCAATACCGTTGATCAGAAATGCTGCAGCATTCTTGGCTGATGCATCAGCAGATTCTCTCCGATTAGCGGCCAGATCAGCTGGCCTAGTGAATTCGGCTCGTCGAGCCCTCTGGCTAAAAGGATGGAAAGGGGATGCACAGTCCAAATCTAGACTTTGTACAATTCCGTGCCAGGGTGAGTTTTTGTTTGGAATAGTCCTTGATGACCTACTCAGCAAAGCAGGAGAGAGAAGCAAGGCTTTTCCTAAACAATTTCTTCCTTCTTATAGGAGAGCGTTTAGAAGATGGCCGTTTAACAGAAGGAGGCTGTTTAAGCCACAAAAAGACCGCTGGGATAAGAAGGAAACAAAGCAGAAAGGTGCCTTGTTTAGTGGCTCCGATTCAACTAGACGTAGTAGATACCGTCAGTGATTAAATCCCAGTAGGTGGAAGACTAAAATTTTTCCTCCATAAGTGGGAATATATAATATAAAGTCAGTGGATCCTCCACCTAATAAAATCAGGACTAAAATTAGAATTTTTTCGACACCCAAAAGATACTTTTATTGTAACATCCCTGAGAGCACTGGAACAACAAGAGGCACTCCAGTTAGAAATATTCAGTCTATTGGCCAAAAATGTTCCCAGAAGTACCAAAGAATCAGGAAGGAAGGGGATTTTATTCCCCTTTATTTCTGATTCCAAAACCTGATGGTTCTTTCCGTACTATAATAAACCTTAAAAAATTAAATTCTTTTTTTGTATGATCGCACCTTTAAGATGGAATCGAATCAGGTCTACTATTAAACTTTTATTCTCTAGATGTTTCATGACAGGATTAGACTTGAAGAATGCGTACTATCATCTACCTATCCATGCACAGCATCAACAATACCTCCGAGTGGCAGTCAATGTGGGAGGCCGGATCCGTCACTTTCAGTTTACAGCAATGCCATTCGGCCTTTCAATGGCTCCTCGTGTTTTCACAAAGGTCATGCTCGAGGTGATGGCCTATCTACGGCAACAGGATACATTAATTGTGCCCTACCTGGGTGATTTTTTTAATAATTGGAAACTCTGCCTCACAGTGTAAAGAGCGCTTGGCTAATACCATTTCATCTTTACAGGCGTTAGGATGGATTGTAAACTTCGATAGATCCAGACTTCATCCAGAAACCCTCCAATCCTTCCTGGGGATACACTTGGACTCTGTAAATCAGAGATGTCTCTTACCAGAATCCAAGAAGTTGACTATAATCTCGAAAGTTGGTATGGCGAGGTCTAAGGGTACCGTCACACTATAACATTTCGATCGCTACGACGGTACGATTCGTGACGTTCCAGCGATATCGTTACGATATCGCTGTGTCTGACACGCAGCAGCGATCAGGGATCCTGCTGAGAATCGTACGTCGTAGCAGATCGTTTAGAACTTTCTTTCATCGCTGGATCTCCCGCTGTCATCGCTAGATCGGTGTGTGTGACACCGATCTAGCGATGCGATCCAGCGATGCGTTCGCTTGTAACCAGGGTAAACATCGGGTAACTAAGCGCAGGACCGCGCTTAGTTACCCGATGTTTACCCTGGTTACAAGCGTTAAACTAAAAAAAAAAAAACAGCACATACTTACATTCTGGTGTCCGTCAGGTCCCTTGCAGTCTCTGCTTCCCGCACTGTGACTGCCGGCCGTAAAGTGAAAGCAGAGCACAGCGGCTGTGCTTTCACTTTCACTTTACGGCCGGCAGTCACAGTGCGGGAAGCAGAGACTGCAAGGGACCTGACGGACACCAGAATGTAAGTATGTGCTGTTTGTTTTTTTTTAGTTTTACGCTTGTAACCAGGGTAAACATCGGGTAACTAAGCGCGGTCCTGCGCTTAGTTACCCGATGTTTACCCTGGTTACCCAGGGGCCTCGGCATCGTTGGTCGATGGAGAGCTGTCTGTGTGACAGCTCCCCAGCGACCACACTACGATTTACCTACGATCACGGCCAGGTCATATCGCTGGTCGTGATCGTAGGTAAATCGTATAGTGTGAGGGTACCCTAACTCTCAAATGTCACTAAGAGACGCCATGTCTCTCTTAGGCTCACTCACCTCCTGCATCCCTGCAGTACAATGGGCCCAATATCACACTAAGACCTTACAGCATGAGATCCTATTTGCGCAGTACCATTGTCAGGGACGTTTAAATACCAAAATTATCCTTTCTAAAGAGGTACTTAATTCTTTGTCTTGGTGGTTAGATAAAAACTATTTATCCAGTGGGGTCCCATGGACTATAACACCTTCCAAAATAATTACCACTGACGCAAGCCCAGATGGGTGGGGGTGCCCATTTAGGTCAGGATATAGCTCAAGTTCGCTGGAACTCTGTAGAATTACAGCAGTCTTCCAATTGGAAGGAACTGAACGCAGTTAATTGTGGTTTGAATGGTTTCCTTTCCCAGCTCCGAGGATCTCATGTCAGAATCCTATCGGACAATATGACAGTCGTCGCATATTTAAATCGTCAAGGCGGAACGCGATTGGGAAGTCTAATGTCTTCAGCAACAAATATCTTCGATCTAGCGGAAGTCAACCTCTTATCACTCATGGCTCTTCATATCAGAGGAGTAGAAAACTCAAAAGCCGACTTCCTCAGTCGCCACACCCTTCGCCAAGGGGAATGGACTCTCAATGCTCAAGTATTCAGGAAGATAATCGAGATATGGGGACTTCCACAAATAGATTTATTTGCGACCAGAGATAAGACCAGGTGCAAATATTTGGCTCCCTAAACGCTGCGGATCATCCAAACATGATAGACTCGCTCCAGTATCCCTGGAAATTCGACCTAGCCTATGGGTACCGTCACACTATAACATTTCGATCGCTACGACGGTACGATTCGTGACGTTCCAGCGATATCGTTACGATATCGCTGTGTCTGACACGCAGCAGCGATCAGGGATCCTGCTGAGAATCGTACGTCGTAGCAGATCGTTTAGAACTTTCTTTCATCGCTGGATCTCCCGCTGTCATCGCTAGATCGGTGTGTGTGACACCGATCTAGCAATCTAGCGATGCGATCCAGCGATGCGTTCGCTTGTAACCAGGGTAAACATCGGGTAACTAAGCGCAGGACCGCGCTTAGTTACCCGATGTTTACCCTGGTTACAAGCGTTAAACTAAAAAAAAAAAAACAGCACATACTTACATTCTGGTGTCCGTCAGGTCCCTTGCCGTCTGCTTCCCGCACTGTGACTGCCGGCCGTAAAGTGAAAGCAGAGCACAGCGGCTGTGCTTTCACTTTCACTTTACGGCCGGCAGTCACTGAGTGCGGGAACCAGACTGCAAGGGACCTGACGGACACCAGAATGTAAGTATGTGCTGTTTTTTTTTTTTTAGTTTAACGCTTGTAACCAGGGTAAACATCGGGTAACTAAGCGCGGTCCTGCGCTTAGTTACCCGATGTTTACCCTGGTTACCCAGGGACCTCGGCATCGTTGGTCGCTGGAGAGCTGTCTGTGTGACAGCTCCCCAGCGACCACACTACGATTTACCTATGATCACGGCCAGGTCATATCGCTGGTCGTGATCGTAGGTAAATCGTATAGTGTGACGGTACCCTATGCCTTCCCACCAATGATGTTAATTCCATTACTAATACAAAAGATAAGGGAAGAAAAAGCAAGGGTGATTCTAATAGCACCCTTCTGGCCAAGAAGACCTTGGTTCTCATGCCTTCGAGCGATGTCTGTTTATGATTCCCTGGATACTGCCAACAATCCCAGACCTACTGTCTCCAGGTCCATTTCATCACACACAGGTGAAGGGACTCCACTTGACGGCATGGAATTTGAGAGGCAAATACTAACTTCAAGAGGCTTTTCTAAAGATTTGATTGATACACTACTACTAAGTAGGAAAAAAATCTACAACTTTAATTTACAGTAGAGTATGGAGGAAGTTTTTGAGTTTTGAGCTTTTATGCAAAACCCCTCTCTAATACAGATCCAATTAAATCTATCCTAGAGTTCTTACAAAGAGGTCATAAACTGGGAAGCTCAGTGAATACATTAAGAGTTCAAGTGTCTGCTTTGGGAGCCCTTTATGGTGCTTATGTAGCGGGCGACAGGTGGATAGCGAGATTCATTAAAACATGTGAAAGGAGTACCCCAGTACATATTCCACGTCTACCACTCTGGGACTTGAATCTAGTCCTGGACGCTTTAACTGAACACCCCTTTGAGCCATTACAGTCTATTCCTCTAAAGATTATCTCATACAAGGTAGCCTTATTGATAGCCTTGACGTCTGCCAGAAGAGTCGGAGACATCCATGCACTTTTTGTAGACCCTCCCTTCCTATTGACATACCAGGATAGGTTAGTTCTCAAACCAGATCCATCATACCTCCCGAAGGTAGCAACAAATTTTCATAGGTCTCAAGAAATTTTCCTTCCTTCCTTTCATGACAATCCATCAAATCCAGAGGAAGAGAAGCTACACACGTTGGATGTGAACAGAGCAGTCTTGACCTATATGGAGAGAACCCAGTCCTGGCGACAGAGTAGGGCTCTGTTTATATCTTTTCAGGGTCACAGAAAAGGTCTCGGAGTCACAAAGGCTACCTTGTCCCGATGGATTAGAGAGGCCATCTGTCTAGCCTACTCGGCAAAAGGCAAAGCTCCTCCAGAAAGTGTGAAAGCTCATTCGGCTCGCGCTGTATCGTCCTCTTGGGCAGAGAAGGCTGACATCTCCATTGAGCACATATGTAAGGCCGCAACTTGGTCGTTACCCTCAACCTTTTATAAACATTATAGGCTTGACCTATCTTCTTTGTCTGACTTAACCTTTGGGAAAGCTGTCCTCAGCACGGTGATCCCACCCAGGTGAAGGTTCTATGTAAATCTCTCAAAGTGGGTGCTGTCGTGGCGAAGGGTAAAAAGCCGGATTACTTACTGGTAATGCTCTTTTAATGAGTCCACGACCGCACCCTCTCACTTCCCACCCTAGTTAGTTATGTATAGTTATTCACACAATATTAAACTTTTCATGGGTGAATATAAATGAGCAGAACGTGTAAAATATTATGCGCATTTATTAATTTGACAACGGCGGTTCCTCTCGTACTCTGAAAAACAACTGAGGAGGAGAGGGGGACCGCCCTTTTTTATCTCTGTAGGTTTCATATTCCTATGGGCGGGTCCCTCTCTCAAAGTGGGTGCTGTCGTGGACTCATTAAAAGAGCATTACCGGTAAGTAATCCGGCTTTTTTTAATAGAAACTCGGCACTGCGCCGATGCAGGAGAGGTGTATCTGTTGTTTTTATTTTACACTGACGAATACAGGTTTTAACAGATATCCCAGTTGTGGACAACTCCTTTAGGCCAGTCTCACACGTCCAGATTTTTCTGGTACCAGAAGAAACGGTCCCGGAGCTATCTGTGTCTGTTTGTGCACGTAGGCCATCCGTGTGCTGTCCGTGTTTATCGTCCGTGTGGTGTCCGTGTATTGAAACAATTTGATTCAATTTTAACTCTGTGACTAAAAAAAGCACATGGACGGCATCCGTGTGCGGTACGCGTTTACACGCACCCATTGACTTTAATGGGTCCATGTGATCCGTTTGCTCCCACGAACACTGACATGTCTCCGTGTTTTGCACACGGACACACGGTCCGTGAAAACAGGCTGGCATCTGCAGAGACGCATTTATTTTAATGTGTCTACGTGTGTCAGTCTCCGGTACGTGAGGAAACGGTCACCACACGTACCGGAGACACTGACGTGTTAAACCGGCCTTAATGTGCTTTCTGCTATTCCAAGGGGCTATTTACTAGCATTTTAATTCATTTAATGGGCACATGTGGCCACGCCGTGGCTCCTCTCCAGCTTAGTCCATTTTGGCAGAGCTGATTTAAACGTGTGAAAAGACCCAATGTTACAAAATATTTGCACAACTGCACATTGCACAAAAAATGGTGACCTTTATGCCAATTTTCTGGCATAAAATTCTGATGAATCGGCCACGTAGTATTGAGTTTGCTGTATTCATAATAAAATTGCTGCCCAATCTCTCCAGACTCCCTGAAATTCAATAAGCAAATGAATGGCTGTTCCTGCCCAGGTTAATTCATAAGATTATAGCAATTCTTCATTGCTGGTAATGACTAAAAACATGTCCAGTACAAACACTTTTGCTCTGATTCATCAAAGCGATTAAAAAATGAGCGCCATATCACCTGCACAGCAGTGCATATCTCTAGCGCAGTATCATGCTTCCTAGGAAGGTTCCCTGTTCTGATGAAGGCCAGGTGACTGGCCGAAACGTCAACATTGTTTATACGTTGGTGAGGTTAGACACTGATGCTGGAGGAGAGGACCTGGCTCGTAATCTTTGTTCAAGTTCATGTCAAAGATATTCAGTGGTGTTGAGATCGGACCTCTGTGCGCCTGATCAAGTCCTTCCACACCAAACTCCCACAACCATGCCTCTGTGGATCTTGTCTTTGTCACTGGGGAGCAGAAAAGGGACTTAAAAAAAGTAGTGAAAAGTTTTGTATAATCAGAAAGGACCTATTGTTTCCTGTGGTTGCTGTAAAGCAAATCCGTTGAAGCAGCACTCCAATGGTTTTGTTTTTTTTACTGACGCCCTGGAGTGGTGCTACTAATGTACGTATCCTGCCCCTAATCTCATATGTACCAGCTGACATCTTCATTTGTTATCTGCGCCGCTCCGGTCAGTCTTCAGCCGTTTTTTACCTTCTGGATCGCTCCAATGTTGGCTGACGGGAGCTCGAGGTCACTTTTCAATGTAAGTCTAAGAGAGCCTCGTCCTGGCTCTGACACTTATATTTAGAGCTTGCCACCGTTACCCATGACTTCTGGTCAGTCAGAAGATGGTGGCGCAGTACTGGAGTGGTGCTGGGAACAGCTGAAGACGGTGGGTGGTGAATATTATATGAGGTGCAGGGATCTTACGTTAGTAGTATCGCTCTAGCACCGAAATAAAACAAACGCTGGAGCGGTGCTTTAACAGAGCAGTGTCGCAGCTCAGGCAAGATGGCCGCCCCTATAATTGTGGAAAGAAAGCCGAATAAATATAAATCTTCAATTAGAAAACAATGTGGGCTTCTTGACACAACTTTAAAATGTTTGATGACAGCAAATGTAGCTTTACGTCGATTGCTTTTCTGTTCTGTTTTTTCAGCGCGGAGGTCCTGAATGAGACGGCAGCAACTCGACCACTTCCAGTATACACCTACCTGTTACAGAGCTTACCTGGATCTGTGTAATGCTACATAATTGTAAACTAGTGGATTTAATAAAGGAAGGAAAGCCTTCAACCTCTCTATTCACTTAATATCTACAAGAGCTTTTCTCTATCTGAACGGCGACAAGAACATTTTGTATTAATAGAATTCTGAAATTAAATGGAAATGTTTTTGTAATCTTAGTCCTGTAATTTCCTTGTAATCTGCCGTGAGATAGCGGCTTATTACTCTGCAGTTCCCAGTACAGCCTCTGCTAAGTAGGCGGTGTGCAGGTAGATGAAGTGGACATTATCGCTTTCAAACCACTGAGCAACGGGTGTTGAGATGGTCGAAATACCACCCATCTGAATCAGTCAGGGAATTTCCTGGCCTCCTCGCTGGCTGGGGTCAGAGGTACTTGTGTTCCCACTAGTGATGAGCGAGTGTGCTGGGATAAGGCGTTATCTGAGCATGCTCGGATGCGGACCGAGTGACTTCAGAGTGCTCGAATAATATGTTCGAGTTACAGCGGCTGCATGTCTCACCGCTGTTCGACAGCCTAACAAGCAGGCAATCCCGCATGTGTTGCAGCTGTTGAAGAGCCGAGAGACATGCAGTCGCGGGGACTCAAACATATTATCCAAGCACGCCAAAGTCACTCGGTCAGCACCCGAGAATTGCACCTTATCCGAGTACGTTCACTCATCACTAGTTCCCACACTGACTGTTATATATATATATATATATATAGGGTGCAAGGCCCCCAAACAACCTGTCCACTGGTTGTTCTTGGTCAATATACTTCACAAAAACAGGCAGCACTCCAAATTCTTAGAAAAATGTGCAGGGTTTTATTATACCCACATCACAGTGCAACGTTTCGGCTCTGAATGAGCCTTTCTGTGTGCTTATCTCTATGCCGACTGCTGCCAAGTCTTAAGGCCCCTTCACATTTAGCGACGCTGCAGCGATACCGACAACGATCCGAATCGCTGCAGCGTCGCTGTTTGGTCGCTGGAGAGCTGTCACACAGACCGCTCTCCAGCGACCAACGATGCCGGTAACCAGGGTAAACATCGGGTAACTAAGCGCAGGGCCGCGCTTAGTAACCCGATGTTTACCCTGGTTACCATGCTAAAAGTAAAAAAAAACAAACAGTACATACTTACCTACAGCCGTCTGTCCTCCAGCGCTGCGCTCTGCTTCTCTGCTCTCCTCCTGTACTGTCTGGGAGCCGGAAAGCAGAGCGGTGACGTCACCGCTCTGCTTTCCGGCTCACAGCCAGTACAGGAGGAGTGCAGAGCGCAGCGCTGGAGGACAGACGGCTGTAGGTAAGTATGTACTGTTTGTTTTTTTTTACTTTTAGCATGGTAACCAGGGTAAACATCGGGTTACTAAGCGCGGCCCTGCGCTTAGTTACCCGATGTTTACCCTGGTTACCAGTGAAGACATCGCTGGATCGGTGTCACACACGCCGATCCAGCGATGTCTCCAGGGAGTCCAGCGACCAAATAAAGTTCTGGACTTTATTCAGCGACCAACGATCTCCCAGCAGGGGCCTGATCGTTGGTCGCTGTCACACATAACGATTTCATTAACGATATCGTTGCTACGTCACAAATAGCAACGATATCGTTAACAATATCGTTATGTGTGAAGGTACCTTTACTTTTGGGATTCCAGACTTTTCATTCCTGTGTTCTGAATTTTGGCCCTCCCATCAACTTTGTTAAAGGAACTCTGTCAGCACAGAATGACTGTTCAAACCAAGGCACTTGCTGCACCCTTGGCATGGATAATCATTTCAAGGGGTTTTCCCACAAATAAAATACATTTAATTAGTGATAAGCGAGTGTTCTCGTTACTCGGGTTTTCCGAGCATTCTCGGGTGTTCTCCCAGTATCTTAGGCGTGCTCGTGTTTTATGATTTGTAGCTATTAGACAACCTGAACACTTGTAGGGATTGCATGTTTGTTAGGGAATCCCCATATGTATTCAGGCTGTCTGGCAGCCACAAATCATGCAGCTGCGGGGACTCAAAATAATATACGAGCATACCCAAGACACCCGAGCATGCTCGGAAAACTCGATTAATGAGCACACTCGCTCATCACTAATTTTAATCAATAGATCTAGTAATAAAAATAAGTTCCACAATTGGAACTTGTGTGCTTTGTCTTGCAGGTAGAATCCGATGAAAATGTTGAGACAGGTGAAAAATAATTAAACCTAGCTAATTGATAGCATCTTAACAACTGATCATAGCAGGATTTAGTATATAAAGCTGACAAGAAACAAATGCGTCAAGCAATGAATAAGAGCCCCAAGGCTGGAAACGCGTCTGCTTATTGATCCCTGGAAGGGCTGGTGACACTTATGCTGTATGCTAATATGCTGTTTTTAAATAAATACTTCAATAAACAATTAATTTTAAGGAACAAAAGAGCTGGAATATATCTTGATAGACCACAATTGGATGGGTTTACAAAAAAAAAATCACAGAAGAAAATCCAGCTCACCACCTTCGATTCCACACTTCTGGAGCACGGATAGTACCTGGGCAGGGTGCAACATCCAATGGAGAAAGCAGAAAAATCCATCTCACTGATGAAATCCAAAAATGTGCATTTTATCATCCAAGGTACATGAAGCAAAGATTAAAATTGTGTGTTCCCTAAAAAGAGAACGCAGGCATCTTTTGCCGCGTTTCGAGTGACCTGCGCTCTTTGTCTTTGTTTTTCTTTTCTCCCCTACATCCCTTCAGCTCCCACCTGATTGTCCATCACGCGCTGTACTTCTTTCATGATATACTTCCATCTAGATCTGTTTTCTTCTCTTCAGCCTCATTTTTTTTATTCCCAGGTTTCATCCTGCATTTCTATACCTCTGTATTCCATTATCGATCCCATGAAGCATGGGCAGTAAGATGTCACTCCTATCTCTGCCTGCTGTGGGGACATTATGATGCCGTTCTGTCTATAATCTCCTAAATATACTAATATAAGAACAGTCAGGAGGGTGACCTGTGATCCTTCATCATCATCGTGTGACAGGCGCTGGGAGGTCTTCATCGGTAAGGGCTCGCTCCCACTTGCAATTAAATCGGAGCAATGCAATCCAATAAGAAAAAGGATTGCATTCGTACCAATTTAATCCTATGCTTGTGTTCTCAGTGTCGTTTTTTTTTTCCTGCTCCGATCTGATCGCGATCAGAAATAAAATGGCAGCATGCTGGGTGAGTGTGAAACATTGCACTGCACTCTGATATCACCCGAGTGCAGTGCAATTCCCGCCGGCAGCAGAGGAGATGGGGAAATGACTTTCTCAGTCTCCTCCGCAGCTGTGCTGCGATCCTCTCGTACGAGAGCATCGGGGCTCAGAGACTCGGCTCCTGCTCGCAGCAGAGCATGAGCCGAGGGTCATTAGCATCTTACATCCGATGTGGGAGCCCGGCCTCACTGGAGATTGTTTTTCTGTGGAGACCTCGGTGGTACAGTCTGCAGTTTTATTGTACATGTAAGTTGGTGTTCAGATGAGCATATAAAAAAAATTGTCTGATTTTCATCTAGAAGAAAATGATAATTTTCTTTCGTATGGCATCAGTTTTTTTTACAGCTGCTTTTTGCAGTTATTAACATTTACAAGACCAAACAGTAAAAAAAAAAGCCGGTTTGTATGCGGTTCATTTTATATTTTTTGTGCACACCCATAGACTGGAAATATTTCCACCCAACATATTGAAGAAATTAGTTCATGCTGCAACTTTTTTAAAATTATTATTTGTTTTGTTTTTTCCATGTGCAGATTCAACCGGTGGGAGAAAAAAAGCTCGTAGTGTCCATTAACTAACATTAGTCTGACTGCTGGCTGTTCTTTCATGGACAGCACTCAGTCCAAAAATATTATTGTGTGAACATGGCCTCATTGGTAGCGGAGATAACTCGCCCCATCCGAGACAATAAAGGCCTGTAATTCACAGGGGGACGCGCCATACGATGACATGCTCCGACTGACGAGGATAAAAGGATGCTCGGCACTCCCGCTTTGTGGGTGTACAAGGTTCAAACCCCAAATCAATAAACTGAGAACTCGGCGCTCCTTGATGCATATTTCTTACTTCATCCACAGTAAATCATCTGACCGCTCCGTCTATGTAGAATCAGACCATCATCAGAAACTGAAAGAATGCAAACAATAGGGTGTAAGAAATTAATCCAGGGGGTCAGAAAATCGGAAATACACAATGTACAGTGTTAGCCCACGTCCACACAGTATTTGGTGAGTTTTACCTCAGTATTTGTAAGCCAAAACCAGGAGTGGAACAATGGGAGGAAAAGTATAATAGAAACATATGCACCACTTCTGTATTTATCACCCACTCCTGGTTTCGGCTTATAAATACTGAGGTCAAATACTGAACGTGTGAACATGGCCTGTCTGTGTAAGCCTACAGAGCATCTGAACGAAGTTCCATAGACTTGTATTGTAAAAGTGACTTCCGGCTCACACATACTGCGTAGAATGAGCCAATTGGTCACAGTTGCGGTGACGTCACTGAGAAGAGGAGATGAACGACACTGGACAGCGGAGAGAGTAGTGGTAGGCGAGTAAATTAATACTTTCACGCTACATTACATGCATATACACACATTTAATGGATAAAAAACTACTTGCTTTAAGGAGGAAAAATCTGCTCCATCCACTGCCCACAGACTGGTGAATTTTGTGTTCCACCTCAACAAGTGGTCTGATACTAATTATCATCTGTGTTACCCCTTTATATACAGGTGCTTCTCACAAAATTAGAATATCAAAAAGTTAATTTATTTCAGTTCTTCAATACAAAAAGTGAAACTCATATATAGTCATTACAAACAGAGTGATCGATTTCAAGTGTTTATTTCTGTTAATGTTGATGATTATGGCTAACAGCCAATGAAAACCCAAAAGTCATTATCTTAGTAAATTAAAATACTTTATAGCACCAGCTTGAAAAATTATTTTAAAATCCGAAATGTTGGCCTACTGAAATGTATGTTCAGTAAAAGCACTCAATACCTGATCGGGGCTCCTTTTGCATCAATTACTGCTTCAATGCAGCATGGTATGGAGGCGATCAGCCTGTGACACTGCTGAGGTGTTGTGGAAGCCCAGGTTGCTTTGATAGCAGCCTTTAGCTCGTCTGCATTGTTGGGTCTGGTATCTCTCGTCTACCTCTTGACAATACCCCATAGATTCTCTCCAAAAAGCTTGTTGGCAGAGAGAAGCATGAAGTGCTTTGAAATTTCCTGGTAGATGGCTGTGCTGACTTTGATCTTGCTAAAACACAGAGGACCTACACCAGCAGATGACATGGCTCCCCAAACCATCACTGATTGTGGAAAATTCACACTAGACCTCAAGCAACTTGGATTGTGGCCTCTCCACTCTTCCTCCAGACTCCGGGACCTTGATTTCCAAATGAAATGCAAAATTTACTTTCATCTAAAAACAACACCTTGTACCACTGAGCAACAGTCCAGTCTTTTTCTCCTTGGCCCAGGTAAGACGCTTCAGGCGTTGTCTATTGGTCAATAGTGGCTTGACACAAGGAATGCAACACTTGTAGCCCATGTCCTGGATACATCTATGTGTTGGCTCTTGAAGCAATGACTCCAGCAGCAGTCCACTCCTTGTGAATCTCCCCCAAAGTTTTGAATGGCCTTTTCTTAACAATCATTTCAAGGCTACGGTTATTCCAGTTGCTTGTACACCTTTTTCTACCACACTTTTTCCTTCCACTCAACTTTCCATTAATATGCATGGATACAGCACTCTGTGAACAGCCAGCTTCTTTAGCAATGACCTTTTGTGGTTTACCCTCCTTGTGGAGTGTGTCAATGACTGCCTTCTGGAAATCTGTCGTCAGCAGTCTGTAGGAGAAGGAGGTCTTGGGAGGACCAAAGATCACGTGAGGGAAGATATCTGGACATTAGATCAGAGATATATGGAGAAGACAGGTTATGGATGGCTTTGTACGTCAGTACTAGTAATTTGAACTGGATACGCTGAGGGAATGGGAGCCGGTGAAGAGATTTGCGGAGGAGTAGTGAGGAGAGAGATGAATTAGTCTGGCAGCAGAGTTAAGGATGGACTGGAGAGGTGCAAGAGTGTTAGCAGGGAGGCCACAAAAAAGGATGTTGCAGTAGTCGAGGCGGGAGATGATGAATGCATGCACAAGCATTTTAGTAGATTAAGGGTTGAGGAAAGGACGGATTCTGGAAATATTTTGGAGCTGGAGGTGGAAGGAGCTTGGATGTGCAGTTTGAAGGACTGGGCAGAGTCAAGGGTTACTCCAAGGCAGCGGACTTCCGGTACAGGGAAAAGCGTGATGCCATTTATTGTGATAGATCAGGTAAGGAAGATCTGTGAAATGGATGAAAGATGATGACCGCTTGAAGTTTTTTGTGGTAATTGTGGATGAGGTTCTTTATTTTCTCAGATGCTAAAGCTGCCCACTCTTCTTGGCAAAAAACCTCCAGTTCCTGTAAATTCCTGGGCTGTCTAGCATGAACTGCGCACTTGACATCTCCCCAGAGTGGCTCAAAGATATTGAGGTCAGGAAACTGAGATGGCCACTCCAGAGCCTTCACTTTGTCCTGCTGTAGCCAATGACAGGTCGACTTGACTTTATGTTTTGGATCATTGTCATGTTGGATCGTCCAAGTACATCAGCTTCCGAGCTGATGAGTGCAAATTTGCCTTCAGTATTTGCTGATAACGTGCTGCATTCATCCTTACTTTGACCAAGTTTCCTGTGCCTTTGTAGCTCACACATCCCCAAAACATCAGCGATCCACCTCCTTGCTTTACAGTAGGAATGGTGTTCCTTTCATCATAGGCCTTGTTGATGTTTATGGTTGTGGCCAAAAAGTTCAATTTTGGTCTCATCACTCCAAATTACCTTGTTCCAGAAGCTTTGCGGCTTTTCTCTGTGGTGTTTTGCATATTGTAAGTAAGATACTTTGTGGCATTTGCATAGTCATGGCTTTGTTCTGGCGACTCGACCATGCAACCCGTTTTTCTTCAAATGCCTCTTTATTTTGCATCTTGAAATAGCCACACCGCTAGTTTTCAGAGAGTCCAGTATTTCAGCTGATGTTATTTGTGGGTTTTTGTTTGCATCCCGAACAATTTTCCTGGCAGTTGTGGACGACATTTTTGTCTGGATCCCAGAAACTCACTCGGCTTTTATGCACACACACTGATTACAAGCAAACAGGTCACAGGAGAGGATGTTACCTTTAGAAGCCATTCAAACCCATTTGTGTCAAATTCTGTGCATGTTATCAGGCCAAAATCACCAGGGTATGTAAACTTTTGATCAGGGTCATTTGGATGTTTTGGGTTGTCATTATGATTAAGAGAAGACTCAACAGTTTGACAATAAATGGCTTCACCCAACCACTAACCATGAGTGGTGAAAACGTTTTGGTGTTATCATTCACATTCACATTCACATAGAAAAAAGACGACTGAGGGGCGATCTAATAACCATGTATAAGTATATAAGGGGACAATACAAATATCTCGCTGAGGATCTGTTTATACCAAGGAAGGTGACGGGCACAAGGGGGCATTCTTTGCGTCTGGAGGAGAGAAGGTTTTTCCACCAACATAGAAGAGGATTCTTTACTGTTAGGGCAGTGAGAATCTGGAATTGCTTGCCTGAGGAGGTGGTGATGGCGAACTCAGTCGAGGGGTTCAAGAGAGGCCTGGATGTCTTCCTGGAGCAGAACAATATTGTATCATACAATTATTAGGTTCTGTAGAAGGACGTAGATCTGGGGATTTATTATGATGGAATATAGGCTGAACTGGATGGACAAATGTCTTTTTTCGGCCTTACTAACTATGTATGTTACTATGTATGTATTCTCTGAAAAAAAGG
Source organism: Ranitomeya imitator (assembly GCF_032444005.1). Lineage (NCBI taxonomy): Eukaryota > Metazoa > Chordata > Amphibia > Anura > Dendrobatidae > Ranitomeya > Ranitomeya imitator. The sequence continues at coordinate 111,933,439 of NC_091282.1, forward strand.
CCAAGAAAGCAAAAATTCTGTAAGGTATGTAAACTTTTGAGCACAACTGTAGATCACTCTGTTTGTAATAGTTCTATATCAGGGGTTGGCAATTACTTTTCCCGAGGGGCCACGTGAGAGACCGTGACTGTTGCGGAGGGCCGAACCAATAGGCTGAAATTACCGTAATTAAGCTCAATATTAATTTCAACATATAATTATTAATATGATAATTATAATTAATGTTAATTATCACTCAATATTGAGCGGAATTAAGTATGCCAACATTACCGTATATTGAACCTGAATCAAGCCTCTTCTATAACTTCATTAACCCTTCACGTGCTTTTCAGGAATTAATGAAAAGTGACATGACAGGCATGAAAACGTCTATTTTTACAACCAAAATGATTATAACTTCTGAACAGGTTGCTATAGCTGGAAGACTCTAAGGCCACTATATGGTCGTGAACTGCCATGACAAACATCAAGACAACACAATCAATATCTTGGGGTGCCGATGGGGTTAAAGTGGAAGCCCCCACACTGTTAACCATCTAGATGCTGTATTCACTATTGTCAGCAGCATTTAATCGGTTAAACGACCATAGTCAGTACCCACACTGATCGTGGCTGATGCAGCAAGTTGTCAGCTATAGTGGACAGCCGACAGCTGCTGGATTGTTACCTCTATGGGGATGCTAGACTCTTGTATCTCAGGTCAGTAAAAAAGACGTATTGCTGGTCAATAAAAGGGGTTAAAAGGATCCGGGTGGCTCTTGAGCTATGTGTATTTTACAGTTCCAGCAGTGGATGGCATTTATAGAAATTTCATGCCTGCTGTGCTTTTTTTTTTACACTGCCAGATCTGACCTGTGGTGCGTTTTTTAAGTCCGCTATATGTCAGTTTCTCCTGCAGGTACACTGAGTTTTATGTGCAAATTCTCTCCAAAGAATTGTAGTAGAAACGGAAAATCTGTAGATAAAAATGCATTTTACTGTGATTCCACTACAGAAACACATGTAATCCACACATGATTTGTCAAAGCCAAAATACCAGGAAGTGTAAAAAACAAAGCAGCTTTACTTATAATGTGAAAAACCGCAGCGTCAAATACGCAATAAAAACACAGTGAAAAAAATGCAAGTCACCAGCTTCTCCGCCATTACCAAAGATAAACTTCATCATCTCCCACTCTCAAACCACCTCATGTCGCCCCCTATCTGTTGGTGTCCCCCAAAGTTCAGTTCTAGGACCCCTGCACTTCTCCATCTAAACCTTCAGCCTGGGATAGCTCATAGAGTCCCAAAGCTTTCAGTATCATCTATATGCTGATGACACACAGATCTATCACCCCTTACTAACCAAAATCCCACAATGTCTGTCCGCAACTTCATCCTTCTCTGCTCAGTTTTTAAAACTTAGCATGGACAAAACCAAATTCATCATCTTTCCCCAATCTCACTCGACCTCCCCTAACAGACCAATCCATCAGTCATTCTCCCCAAGCTCGGTGAATCGGGGTAACTCTGGACTCTGCTCTCTCCTTGAAACCACATATGCAAACCCTTTACACTTCCTACTTATTCCAACTCAAAAATATTTCCCAGATCTGAACATTCCTTAACCAAGAATCTGCAAAAAAAAAAAAACCTAGTCCATGCCCTCATGGTCTTCCTGTCATGACTCTGGATGGGCTGGTTCTGGCTCCGGTTAGATGGTCTGCTTTTCTCCCGGTTCCAGTTTTCAATTACTTTTCGTCCTGGATCAAAAAAAGGCCATGCCTTGTCCCGGAGCCTGAATCTGGTTTCTCCTCCCGAACCTCCATCCTCAATTCTTTATCCTGGGGTGGTGGTGGCTGATGTGTTGTCTGGGTCGGAATGGGAGATTCGGGAGGCCCAATCTCATGCCCCCACCCCCTCTAAACCGGTTGAAAAGCTGTTTGTCCCAATTCAATTTTGTCTCAGGGTTCTCCAGGAGTTTCATGACTCGGCGTTGGGTGGACATCCTGGGATCTCGGCTACTCGTGGGGCCATCGCAATGGTTTTCTGGTAGTCCCCGCTTTCGTCTGATGTGAAGAAGTTTGTGTCTGCATGTGAAGTTTGTGCCTGCGCTAAGAGCTCTCATAATCGGCCGGCCGAAGAATTGGTGCCTTTGCCAGTTCCTGATAGACCCTGGACACATTTGTCCATGGATTTTATCTCCAATCTTCCCTCTTCTAAGGGTAATATTGTCATATGGGTAGTGGTGGATAGGTTTTCTAAACAAGCACACTTTATACCCTTCGTGGCTTTACCTTCTGCAGAAACCCTATCTAGGTTGTTTGTACAACATGTGGATTGTTTGCAAGGTGTGCCCTTGAGTGTGGTGTCTGATCGTGGAGTGCAGTTTGTGTCCAGGTTTTGGAGGGCATTTTGCAAAAAATTTGGTATTGTGTTGTCTTTTTCGTCCGTATACCATCCAGAGACCAACGGTCAGACGGAACGGACCAACCAGTCGTTGGAGCAAATTTTGCGTTGTCTTTCCACTTCCAGACAGGAGGATTGTTGTGATGCCTTGTCCTTAGCGGAGATCGCTTTTAATAACTCTGTGAATCATTCCACAGGCATCTCCCCTTTCTTCTGCAATTATAGGGAGTTCTCTCGTTTGGACTCCGGGTGCCCTGTGGCTGATATTGCTGTACAGCGGTTGAGGGATTTATGGCGAGAGGTCCAAAGGAACATTGAGGAGGCTCAGAGGAAGTTTAAGGTTTTTGCAGACAGGAGACGGGTTGTGGGACCTTCTCTCTGGGTTGGGGATAAAATGTGGTTGTCCACCTGGTACATTAAGCTTAGGGTTCCTTTGGCGAAATTGGGACCTAAGTTTAGTGGCCCTATGAAATCATGGAAGTGGTCAACCCTGTGGATTTCCGTTTGCGCCTCCCATCATCCTTTAAGATCTCTGTGTTCCATAAGTCCCTGCTGAAACCATTGGGGTCTGTGGATGAGGGGTTATTGGGTCCTGCACCACCCATGTTGGTCGATGGTCAGGAGTACAAGGTGGAGCGCATCGTGGTTTCTCGGATGGTCTGTCATACTTTCCAGTATCTGGTGCACTGGAAAGGGTATGGTCCTGAGGATCGTTCTTGGGTTCCTGCCGGATCGGTTCATGCCAACCATCTGGTTGTCTTTTCATGCTCCGTTTCCTGAGAAACCTGGGGGTCCGGTGGCCCCACATTGAGAGGGGGGTACTGTCATGACTGTGGATGGGCTGGTTCTGGCTCCGTCCTAGTCAGGTCTGGGTTAAATTATTTTGCCTCTCTTTGGTTTTGGGGCGGCAATTTAATGCTGGTGGTTCCTGGGTTCTAAGTCGGTTATACTTCTGTCTACCCGGTTTGAGATAGCTGACCCAGGTTATTCATCTGTAATCATTGTGCCTCTGTGCGTGTGTGCCTTGCTGTGTATGACCCGGTTTGCTCCCTGACTACTTCCCCTCTCTTCTGCTTGGTACGTCTGTCTGTCCTTGCTTTCTGACCCCTTGGCTTGTCTCTAATTTGCTGTTTTGCCCCTTGGTACCTCACTCCTGTCTGGCTCCCGACCCTGATCTTGTCCTTTGACTACGCCTCTGTCTTAATACTCTGTGTGTAGACCCTCCATCTTCCCTGCAGTGATCACGTGACCTGCCTAGCTCAGGTACTGTGTGCACTGCGTTCCGTCATTCCTCCCTGCGCTCCCTCTAGCACCCCCTTAGGCTGCCTCTCTACAACACCTGGAGTGTCATTACAATCCCGCCTCCTGCACTGTGGACTCCCTTCTAACACTCTCGTAACCCTCCGATCTATCCTAAACTCTGCAGCCTGACTAATCCGCCTGTCTCCTCACTTTGCCCCTGCTTCTCCTCTCCACCAATCCCTTCACTGACTCCCATTGCCCAAAGACTCCAGTTCAAAACCCTAACCATGGCATAGAAAGCCATCCACAGCCTGTGTCCTCCATCCTCCGATCCTCACAAGATCTCCTTTTCTATTCCCCTCTTCCCACAATCGCATATGTTTTCTCCCATGCATCCCCCCTCCTCTGGAATTCTCTACTCCAAGATATCAGACTCCCAACTACCGTGGAACCTGAAGACCTACCTCTTCCAATAAGCCTACAACATACCATAACCCAAGTTCCGCTGCACGACCAGCTCTGCCCTCATCTACTGTATCCTCGCTCATCCCTTGTAGACTGTGAGCCCTCGCGGGCAGGGTCCTCTCTCCTCCTGTATCGGCCAGTCACTTGTTTTGTTCATGTTTATTGTACTTGTTTTTGTTATGCGTACCCCTACTCACATGTAAAGCAGTATGGAATAAATGGCGCTATAATAATAAATAATAATAATATCTAAAAGCAGCAGAAATGCTGCAGTAAATCTGCAAAGTCAAAAGCTCCATGAGAACTGAAGTCTTCCACTTTAGGTTTTGAAAACGTCTGGTGGGAAAAAAGAAAGTGCATGTTTCTATGCAGCGTCTCCTAATGGAAAATGCTCCAAACTAGGCCCTGTCCAATTAAAAGGCAGCCTAAAAAGAGGTTTCAGAAAAAACAATGCAAAAATGCTTCAAAAATTGTTCGAAAGCGCTTCAGTAAATTAAGAACTTTTCCCCAAAATTATAATAATAATCTTTATTTATTTTTTTATATAGCGCTAACATATTCTGCAGCGCTTTACTGTTTGCACACATTATCATCACTGTCCCCGATGGGGCTCACAATCTAAATTCCCTATCAGTATGTCTTTGGAATGTGGGAGGAAACCGGAGTACCCAGAAGAAACCCCGGAAACACGGGGAGAACATAACAAGCTCTTTACAGATGTTGTCCTGGGTGGGATTGGAACCCAGGATTCCAGCGCTGCAAAGCTACAGTGCTAACCACTGCGCCACCGTGCTGCCCCTAAAAATTGGATTCATGGACTTTTTTTTTGGATAACATAAAGCAATAAATTGTGTACAAAATGCTCAAAAAGACGCCCAGACGTTTTCTAGATATTTTTTTGCCTTCCTATTGACTTCTATTGTAAAGTATGTAGCGACTTCACAGCAGTAAAACTCTGAAAAACGCTCCGCTCTCTTCTTTTATCCGACTGGCAGAATGAAAACCTGAAGCATTAACAAGCCGGAACACGTCTTTAGGAATGGACCCAAAACCGCCTGAAAAATAGGTCACATGAACGAACCCTACAGGTGCCGGCGGCTACAGATCAGTAGCGTTACGGTGACACAAAACTCGTAGTTTATATTTCAAGTGGTAAGAAAAACATTGTAAGAAATAAAAATGTAGCTCGGGTCACGAAATTTCTGATACCTGCAAGGCCTCGTTCACACGGTCAGTATTTGTAGCCAAAACCAGGAGTGGGTGATAAATACAGAAGTGGTGCATATGTTTCTATTATACTTTTCTTCTGATTGTTCCACTCCTGGTTTTGGCTACAAATACTGAGGTAAAATCCTGACCAAATACTGCGAGTGTGCATGAGGCCTTAGCAGTTCTCCAAGAGATGCTGGCATTGACGGACAGGCAGCAGCAGCACATATCTGACTGAGGACACCAGAGGATCGGCCACCTACATTGCTCCTCTGGAGATTACTTTCCTCTGTGTGATAATGAGATTTATGAAATCTTTACTACTGTAAACCACTGATTACGTTCTGACTAGGAAACAGCCGGAAAGTCCCCCGTGTATCCGCACGCCCGCACACTACACGCTGTGCCTGGAAAGATGGAAACACTGTGTAGAGTCACGGCATCTTGTTCTAGAACGCAGACGTTTGTAACCATAGAAACCGCCTCAGCACCACACACGGGCACGCACGTGGCCCAGTAACCGGACGTGAGATCTAGTGGCAGTTACCAGAGACGCTTACGTCACCGCTAGAGGCAGCACTCACAGAACAGGATTCCTCGTTTGTACAGCGGCGTCCTCTGTGTTCTCTATGCAGAGTATCACACAGGTATCACCACAAAGATGGCGCCGTCCGTGCGACCTCTAGTGTTTGGCTGTGTGGCACGTCAGGGCGGCGCTGCAGCCGCGGCCGGAAGTAGAGGGTGGGCGGGGCTAATGTTAAATGCCGGTGTTGTTAGGAAGGTGGAGGTGACCCAGGGATAATGGAGGCTCCCGGGGCTGGAGGCATAGAGGTCCGCTCCCGGGCTAAGCAGTACGAGAAGCTGGAGTTCTTAGGGGAGGGACAGGTGAGTGATGGCGGCCCCGGACCCTGCTTTTCTGGTATCTGTAGTTCTCCACCTGTGCTGATAGAATGGTCAGGTAATGGTTACATCTTTATGGAGCTGGTTGTCATAGTTACAGTCTTGGAAGGTGAATTATTTTTTTTACACTTTTATTCTTTCCGTATTTCACAATCCATGACCTGTTCTTTCCTCGTCCGCGGCCGTATGAGGCTTGTGCTGTGGGAGACGACACGTAAGTCTGACTGCCGGGATAAAATGAGGTGGAAGAAAGAGCACACCCGCCATTGTCTGTGGGATGTTGTTTCTGCAGCGTCCCCGTGCCGCCCTCGCCCGTCCCCGTGCCGCCCTCGCCCGTGCCGCCCTCGCCCGTCCCCGTGCCGCCCTCGCCCGTCCCCGTGACCCCGCGTCGGTACGATTGTGCTGGTACCAAACTTCGTGTCGTTTTTTATTATTATGTTTGTGTCTAAAACAAATTTAGAACTTTGTAAATGTAAAAACATTTGTCGCGCCCAATAAACGTCATGTTTTCCATCAGGGGGGCTGTTCGAGGGCTTGTTTTTCCCGTGATGAGCTGCAGGTTATTGGTCCCATGTTCAGTGTTTTGAGCATTGTTTTGGGTGGAGGAGTAACCAGAAAAGAGTTTATTTTACTCCTTTATACAGCGCCATTAATTCCACGGCACTCTACACACATTATCATCGCTGTCCCCATTGGGGCTCACAATCTAGATTCCCTATCAGTATGTCTTTGGAATGTGGGGGGAAACCGGAGAACCCGGAGGAAACCACGCAAACACAGAGAGAACATACAAACTCCTTGATGATGTTGTCCTTGGTGGGATTTGAACCCAGGACTCCAGCGCTGCAAAGCAACAGTGTTAACCACTGCGCCGCCGTGCTGCCCCTAAGTGCTAATGTATGTATTTTAAAAAAACAAAAGTTTTCTAGTCCTCCTTTGGGACTATAACCTGATCGCTTGTTCTATATACTGCAGTGCTACATTATTGCTGTGTATAGCAACAGTGATAATCTCCTATGTAGGCACACTAAGATTGTGGCACTGAGGTTTTACAGCAGACCCCGGCTGCCATGGCAACACATCAGTACCTATTAATCACATTGGGGCTGGTGAGCGCGATCGGTCTTACACGCCATTTTAATGTCTCTTTCAGAGATTTGTAGTTGTTATAGTGCAGCGATAGGAGCGAGCTCCAGTCGCTGCTGTTAGAGGCAGGTGCTGGCTGTATAACACAGCTGGTTTTTGCCTTTTGAGAAGTTGGCTCAGCTTGTGAAACTGCCCCATAGCAGATATACAAGTCATGGAGCAAGAAGGAGTTGTCCATTACTGAACGATCTCGGCCTACCTCACTTCAGGACCCCATAGAAATGATACAATCTCGGCTCCTGCAGCGGCGCTGTCATTCTTGGTGGGTCATGTGACATTGTTGTCTTATGTGGTCACTGATCTTATTCTGATTTTTTTTTTTTTTCTCCCAGCTGCTGCGGTGTCCGTCATATCTGTATGTGGCGTGTAACATGTGTTCCCCAGATTAAGAATATTTTCTTTGCTTCTTTCTAGTTTGCCACAGTCTACAAAGCGAGGGATAAGAACACGGATAAAATAGTGGCCATTAAGAAGGTGCGTTACACTCTGACGGTTTTAAGACTTTTCTACCCATTTTTTTTTTTCTTTTTCTTTAAATTGATCCATTGTTTTTAAAATCCGAATTTGGGTGTAGTGTTGCTCTGCCTTTCAGATGGCTTGGTTAAAGTGACTGATTCTCTGCAGCTGCTTTGGTTTTTGGTCAGTATTTCTCATCAGTATTTGTAGCCAAGACCAGGAGTGGGTGATAAATGCAGAAGTGGTGCATATGTTTCTATTATACTTTTCCTCTAATTGTTCCACTCCTGGTTTTGGCTACAAATACTGAGGTAAAATACTGACCAAATACTGCTAGTGTGACGGCAGCCTAACTGTGCAAGCTGATGATAAACTTAGCTTGTGAATCCCAGCCCCGCAGTGTGTTATGCATTATGCACAGTGCGGGGCTGGGTGGCCGCACAGGCGCAGTCTGCGATACTACATCTGAGGTCAGACGGGCAGCGCTCACTGCGCCTGCCCCAGGCAGAATAAAACAGCGCAGGCGCCGGATTTGATTTGAAAACAGTGCGCAGGGGGCGGCACCCGGCGCCGAAGAAGCCTTGAGTGACGGCAGTGTGGTGTGTGCAGCAGGGGGTTAAGACCTGCCTCCAGGACTAAAGACAAATATTTTTGCGAAATTATAAAACGCTTTATTTCTGCTTTGACTGCACCAATAACTAAAAGAGCCACCTTGTCAGAATGCAGCATTACTGCTGCACAAGGTGGCTCTTTTAGTTTCTCATGGCTGGAGGGGGTGACAGTCCCTTTAATCGGGCTGTCTAAATAGGCTGGCAATCGACTGACTAACGAGCAATGTTTTGGGGACGGTGTTTTTGTTTTGTTTTTTTAAAGCCAGGGAAAAAAATCATCACTCTCGGCAGCACACCTTCCAGGATGTGCTGTATAGAACAATGATATTCTAATATTCTATGTGCACTGAACAATCATTCTGCGCACATGGCTGTGCGGTTGGCCTGTATAAACAAGATATTAAGGAGAACCTGTCAGCAGGATTTTGCTTACTAAAGTACACAAATGGCCGTGTTAAGGTTTTTTGTTGTTTTTTGTGTAATGAGTGATTGCATGAAGCTATGATTACAATAAAACTTAAAAAAATAAAAGGAAGAAATATCAGCACTGCTAACACTCCCTGCAGGTAAGCATTCAGACAAATATTAATTAATTGCGGATTGCCAGATATACCATATTTTTCGGACTATAAGGTGCACCTACGTTTTAGAGGAGGTAAATGGGGGGGGGGGGTTTAAAAGCAAAAAAATGTGGTAAAATATTTAATAAATATGCCTACTGACTCTGTTATGGGAAAGATCTGCTGTTGGAGGGCCACACGTTGGACAGCAGTTTTGCACAACCCTGTGTGGCTCTGCCACTGTTACCAAACTACAGCTCCCGTCATTGTCCAACCAAGATGGGAGTTGTAGTTTGCAACAGCTACAGAGCCACATTGAAAGGTTTCCTTGCAGTGGAATATAAAAAAGGAGGCATATACAAATCGTGATGGCAGAACCTATCAATCTCCTTTTTAAAAAAAAAAAAAAAAAAAAAGAAATCACGCTAGCAGCGCCTTTACCGCGGGGAGCACTTGCGCACGTTCATGTCCTGGTGTTCTCCAGCAAAATGAGGGCGGCGCATGCTCAGATTAACTTCCGCCAGTCTCCAGCAAAATGGCGGCTGCGCTTGCGCAGATTGGGGTCTCTGCTCCATGACAAGCGAAGATCTCGATCTGTACATGTGGCACCAGTTTGTTAGCCACCCCGCTCCTTTGACGCCGCCCATTTTCCCCCCTCCCACAGCGAGCCGCGTAAGCTTCATTCAGACTATAAGATGCACCCCCATATTCCTCCCAAATTTGAGGAAGGGGCTCTCTGTGTCTTATAGTCTGAAAAACACGGTAGTGGTGCTCAGCGATAAAGCAGTACAAAACTGTGAGCAAAAAAAGCCTGAAAAGCTAATTGATAGCAGCACTCCCCACTGTGCGTCAAAAAGCAGCATTTATTGTGGTCGTCGCATGAGGAGAGGAGACATTCAGAGGTGAGTGACAGCAGTTTCGTGTAAACTACGCTTCTTCCGGATTTGCATTTTTCACATACTGTTGGTGAGTGCCGCTCTCAATTAACTTCTCATGCTTTTTTCCTTGCAAGAAATATTCAACCACTCATTACACAAAAAGGATTTCCTCACCGCATGTATCATTTTTAATCAGTGTAACGGCGCCAAAATGGCCATGTCTGTACTTTGCTTAGCAAAATCCTGTGGACTGGTTCCCTTTAAAGGAACAAATGCTATTAGGCCTCCTTCACGCGTCCTAGTTATTCCTGTACTGGGGAGATCCATGGTCAGTATCCGCGTGCCATCCGTATGTATGTGACATGTGTGTATCCGTCTGCTGTCCTTGTCGCATCCTTGTGACACGTACTGGCGCCTTGGGAAAGCAGTACAGTTAGCTCTTCCTGGGTGCTGAAGCGTTCTCTCACCATTGTCGCCTGGTCTCCCTGAGATTGGTGAAGTGAGCGTGGGAACAGCTGGCAGTAACATTACTGCTCGTCATTGAAGCTGCGCCCCAAGCTCAGCTCAGTGTCCCTGTATACTCACCAGTAAAGGCTAAGCAAACAGCTGTGAGCTGTTATTAATATCCTTTGTACCTTTTGGAATATTGTCATGTTTCCGACATTATTAACATCAGCCCCCAGCCGGCTTTCCCTCTGCTGGTTATGGGTGAAAAATAGTAGTTTTATATTAATTCTATTGTCTTTTTTGTTTTATTATAATATAGATTAAGCTGGGTCACAGAGCAGAAGCCAATGATGGTGAGTTCTTTTTATGCTCTCTATATTGCCAACATAATGTATAGCGTTGTACATTTCAGGGCAGTAGCAGGCATACACGTGTGGGCCTCATTTACCCTCGTCTTCTGTAACACGTCCGCCCCTGCGATTGTACTGGGATCCAGCACCAGGTGACTCTGGGGTTCAGTACTGCTGCATATGACGGAATGTTACACCCAGAATACAGGCTCGTAGACTTGCGTATTAGTGAATAATGCCTTTTAGTTTTTAACTACTATGTTTTACTACTAGAAACTAAAAGGTAATTATCACTTAATTGCGGGACACAGGTAACCATGGGTGTATGTTGCGGTCGCTAGAAGGCTGACACTATGCAAAAAAATGTTAACTCCTCAACAGCGTACAACCACCGACTGGCACAAAGCTCGCTAGTTTTAGCTTGGTGTCAGTAGGAGGCAGACCTGGTTCTGACTCCAGATCCGTCCTTTCTCCTTAGGTCACCTTGAGTGTTAACGTTTCCCTTTATTTTTCAGATTCTTCTTTTTAAGGTAACACGGTGTAATTTCTCACCCTGTTTTCCCAAAATGTAAGCGACCGAGAGAACAGTGTGGTGCCGTCCACATCCTACCCTCCCAGGTCTGAGGCAAGACCTTACCCCAAGCATGTCTTAGGGTGGTTCGTGGTGGCTGGTCCTTGCCTGTTCCCCAGCCCAGCAGTCCCCTCAAAGCGGGCCAGGGGGAAGACTGTCACTTCTCAGTGACTTTTCCCACCTTAGAGTCGACACAAGTCTTCTGCACCGTGTGTGACCACGACTGTGTGGGAAGGAGGATACCACCCCCTCAAATGGGAGCTTCTGATCCTCGGGATGGTGTAGGAATCGGGACCTTGACAGACAGGTACTTTCTCTCCCTTTCCATAGTCCCCCTTTATGGCGGCAGGAGGCATCAGTATAGATCCAGCTCCTCTCCTTCCGGTGCAACAAATTTATATTTAAAAAATGTTGACCCAGGCTTTCTGGTCCTCCATTCCTTTTTACGTCCCTCTTGTGTGCCAGACAGTCAGCGCTCCAGGGCTCTCGTTTGTTTTTCCTCCTATGAGAGCTTCTGTTTTGTCTCGGTGGGCTTGGTCATGCCCCACCCTCGTGCGCGCCGGACAATTAGGAGCGCCAGGACTCTCAAGCGCACTTCCCTCCTACAGGAGCATTTATCTCTCAGCGCAGGCTTTCAGCGCACCTTCCCTGGGCCCAGCCTTCTTCCTTCTTTGCTTCTTCAGCTCCCCATGGTGCTACATCACCGACTGTAGCTCGACAGCATTGTCTTTTTTCGGTAGGACCTGCCTCTTTCCACATGCAGTTCCTTGCATTCAGGACCATGTAAGCTCTGTCCAGGCTTTATATAGAATATATATTTATATATTACTTTTTTGTTGTCTTTCTTCTGAGGCTTAGCTGTCCTCAGCAGACCTGGGGTGCTTCTGTCACTCCCCCACTTTTATCCACTACGCTTGTGTCTTCTGTAAAAGAAGAAGAGCAAGGAAAAAAAAAAAAGAATAAGGGTCCTACTGATCAGACCTTGGGTTTCTGCCCAGATTGTTGTCCTTCCAGCATACAAGCCTCAGGAGCTGCCTGTGACGAAAGCACAAATCCCTACCCTGGAGTGGGCTGTAGCTGTTTCTCAACCAATCTAACCAAGGTATCCAAGTCCTTGGTACAGGTCCTTGAATGTGTACGTAACCTGTCAGCCACCACCAGTGCTCTGATCGCTCCTCAGGATGAATTGCAGGCACCCACCCATTTCTCTCAGCATGGTAGATCAAGGATATGGTCTAAGAAACAGGCACACTCCAGTTTCTCCGCTGGTTCCACTTCTCCCTCCATAACCTCCAGGATGCCCTTGGTTTCCCCCTCCTCTTCCACTGAGGTTGCCCTGAGGTCTGACCTTAATTCTCAGTCAGAATCTGATACTGACACAGACCGAACTTCCAAACTCCAGGATATTGTCGACCGCCTCAAATCTGTCCTCGATCAGACTCTTAATAATCATTTGGAGGAGTGTCATACCTCGGATCACTCATTCAAAAGGCAAAACGCCCTTCCCGGGTGTTTTCCAATCACAAGGAATTTGAGGAAATCTTTACAAAGCAGTAGGAGCATCTGGAAAAGCACTTCCAGGTAGAAAGTTGGATATCTTATATCCCTTTGCCCTTAATCTTCTCAGATAATGGGCATAATCCCTGGTCTTGGACCCTCCTGTCTCATGCCTCTCTGCTAAAACTGTTCTGTCTCTACCTGATGGCTCCTCTCTCAAGGAATCAACTGATAGACAGATCAAGACCCTAAACAAGTCTGCATTTGCCGCTGCTGGCGCCTCTTTGTCCCACCTTTGCCTCAACTTAGGTAGCCAAGTAGCTTTCCGCCTGGGAAAAACTTCTTCATAAGGGCATCTTATCAATGGTCTCGCCGGACGACCTGGCTGATCTTGTGGACCAGACTGCCCACATAGAAATATTCTAGAGATATTGTAGCCTTATGCAGAATTCTCTGGCTCAGGCCTGGAATGCATACCAGACAGCCATAAAGTCCCTTACCAATCTTCCTTTCCAAGGATCTCAACCTTTCCAAGGATCTCAACCTTTCCAAGGATCTCAACCTTTCCAAGGATCTCAACCTTTCCAAGGATCTCAACCTTTCCAAGGATCTCAACCTTTCCAAGGATCTCTAAACTCGGATACTTGGCTTCCCCAGCTTAAGTACCCTACTAAGGGTACTTGGCTTACCCAGCTTAAGCCTAAATGTTCATTCACCAGGAGACGTTCTCTTCAGTTTCGCCCCTTTCGTCACTTCTCATCCTCTGGGACTTTCTCCCAGCGAGATTGGCTCCTGGCCCAGCGGGAAAGGAGGAAGTTGCCTTCAAACCCGCCCCATCTTGGTGCTCTAAGGGTTGCCCTTCTAAAGGTACCTTCACACATAACGATTTTGTTAACGATATCGTTGCAACGTCACGCTTTTTGTGACGTAGCAACGATCCCGCTAACGATCTCATTATGTGTGACAGCGACCAACGATCAGGCCCCTGCTGGGAGGTCGTTGGGGAGTGATCAGGACCTTTTTTTGGTCGCTGATCACACGCTGTCATCGCTGGATCTGCGTGTGTGACGCCGATCCAGCGATGTGTTCACTTGTAACCATGATAAATATTGGGTTACTAAGTGCAGGGCCGCGCTTAGTAACCCGAAATTTATCCTGGTTACCATTGTAAAAGTAAAAAAACAAAAAACAAACAGTGACATCACCGCTGTGCTCTGCTTTACGGCCGGCGCTGACAGTTAGTGCGGGAAGCTGACGGCGGGGGGGGACGTGGCAGACATCGGAATGTGAGTATGTACTTTTTGTTTTTTGTTTTTTTACTTTTACAATGGTAACCAGGATAAATTTCGGGTTACTAAGCGTGGCCCTGCACTTAGTAACCCGATGTTTACCCTGGTTACCCGGGGACTTCGGCATCGTTGAAGACAGGTTCAACTATGCCAAAGTCGTTCCCCTGATTGTTGGTCGTTGGAGAGAGCTGTCTGTGTGACAGCTCCCCAGCGACCACACAACGACTTACCAACGATCACGGCCAGGTCGTATCGTTGGTCGTGATCGTTGGTAAGTCGTTTAGTGTAACGGTACCTTAAGCCTTCTAGTTCCTGATCCAATAGATTATCTTCTGCATGACTGGAAACCCCCACCCCCAACTGGGAATCCTCTCGTGGTAGGCTGCCATCTTCTGCTTTTCTGGGACGTGGTTCTCTATAGACGTCAACGCCTAGGTCAGGGAGAGCTTTACCACAAGTTACAAGATATAATTATCTTCTCTGCCATGCAGACATTTTTTCATGCCCCGCCCTCCAAGGGTCACAGCTAAAGTCTCTGGTTTCTTTCAAGCCATCGACTCTCTCTCCTCCGGGCAGTGGTCATCGTATCCATTCGCCCTGAGGAACTCTTCTTGGGTTTCTATTTCAACCTCTTCGTGGTCACAAAGATGGATGGCTCACGCCGCCCAATCCTGGATCTTAAGCTACTAAACCGGCGGGTGTGTCTCCATTTCCGAACGGAATCACTCCTCTCGGTAGTTGCCTCTATGGAGCCCGTGGAGTTTCTCTGCTCAGTGGACATTCTGCATGCTTACCTCGACATTCTAAATTGCTTGGTGCATCAAAGGTTTCTCCTGTACGCAGTCCAAAGAGAACACTTATTAGTTCACAGCTCTTTCCTTCAGTCTGGTCTCTGCTTCCAGAGTGTTCACTAAGGCCATGATTGCGGTCATGGCCATTCTTTATTCCAAGGGGATTGTAGTCATTCCCTACCTGGACAACCTCCTGAACAAGGACCCGTCCTTCCGAGAATGTTCCAAAAGTCTTCAGATCACTGTAGACACTCTTACCCATTTAGGTTGTTAGTGAATAGGGTGAAATTGTCTTTGATCCCGGCCCGGCACCTAGTTTTCCTAGGCATGCTGTTCAATACCGATCGTGCAAGATTCCTTTTTCCTGAGGGAAAAAAATCTGTTTTCGCCTGGGAGTTAATTCGCTTAAGTCACCCTTAGTTCCCTAGTTGCGCCTTCCAGGTGGCCCTCCTTTCAGCTTGGGACAAAAGAATCTCTTCCCTGAATCTCCCCATAATTCTGCGCCTCTGACTGAAGCCAGTCGGCATAGGAGATGGTTCCTTCCTCTCCGCTGGAAAGTCGTAACGACGGATTGCTAGTCTCCTCAGTTGGGGAGCGGTCTTCCTTCATCACACAGTCCAGAATTGCTGAAATCTCTCCTCGATTGAGTAATCTCATCCCCCCTCTGTGTTCGGTCAAATCTGTCAAAGGTGAGGCACTCCCGACGTCAATCTGATGGCGTCTCTGATGAATCCCAATGTCCCTCGTTTCGTAGCCAGGTCTCGCAATATGGAGAATATGGACTTATTGTACGTCCTAGCCACACACCGGTTACATCTTTGAGATCTGTGGAACGGCTGACTGGCTCCCAGGGTCTCGATCTGTTCTAGTACCTTAGGGTGTGGAGATGCCTAAAATGGCTAGTAGGAGCCGGGTAGCAATGCTGTGTTTGGTGTCAATGTGTAGCATGGGTCCTGCCGGATCTGAAAAAAATGCCTCCCTAGTGCTGGGTGTTAGTTGTTATGACTCCTCTTACGTTTTGGAGTTTTTAGCTGCTAGATGAGAGGGTAGAGAATTTAGGTCCAACCCACGGGGCAGGAGGGGAGTGATCCCCAAGGAGTTAAATACTCGTGTACAGCATGGCCTATTGCTTTACTCTGGGGAGGTTGTGACGACGTATCGTGTGGGTAGAAGTTAGGGAACAGAGGGCACCACCAGCCTCCCATGTGGCAGCCCCTTACCCACAAGCCAGGCCGTTTATCTGACTGGTAACTGACAATATTTTGCATACTTCTGTACTACAGCTATTGTATTTGCATATCTGACCATTGTATATATAAAACCATTGTGTTATATAGTGTTTTGTCTATTGTGCCCTTAAAGGGAACCTGTGTGTGTATATGTATATATATATATATATATATATATATATATCTCAATGCTGTTAACAGACTGGGCTTATAGCTAACTAGGTACTGGTGGCAGTGCTACCGGCTCATCAGTTGCTGTTTCACTGGTGCTATTCAAGAGAGCCTCTCGGCCTGTCATGGTTGTGAGTGAGTGTGGTGCCACGTCAGTGACTGCGAGGACCACATCTTCTCACTCCCTGTGCCTTTGTGGGCAGGAGGTGTCTGGATAAAACTGTGTCAAGCTGTCCTTGCATGTCCCCAGAGGGTGCGGAACATCACATTTGGACAAGTAAGGGGAGCATACCACGTGATCCCGTGGGCATAATAGTGATATCAGGCGGGGTGGTGAGGTGCAGGTTTATCACATGTGGCAGTGGTGGGATTCTGCTTGATCTCTCTGGTGCCATCCTTCACACTGACCATGATTAGAGCAAGGAAACGTGTCCTCACACCCTTATCACTGGACCTGGAAGGCCTTCTTTCATTGGTGTGAGGATTGTTGCACAGCACTTATGTTCCTTTCCCTTCCTTCCATACTGGCATTCTTACAATCATGGCTGGAGTTCGGTTTGTCCCTTAATCTTAAGAGTCAGGTATCCACGCTCTCCATTCTGTTTCAGCGGAATGTGGGGTCGTGTTCCCTATTTAAGACCTTCATTCAGGGCATTGCCCGCATAGCGCCACCATATTGTCCCCCTATGGACCCATGGGAAATTTAACCTAATTTTGAGGGTTTTTCAGGGACCCCCTTCGAGCCCATTTAGGACATCGCGTCTTCTCTACTATCCTGGAAGGTGGCTTTTTTGGTTGCAATTACATCTATCAGACATGTCTCTGAATTAGCAGCTCTCTTGCCGCTCTCCTTTCCTTGTCTTACACCAGGACAAGGTGGTCTTGCAACCAGTTCCTTTATTCCTTACTAAGATAGTCTCTCCGTTCCACATCAATGAGGATATTGTCCTTTCTCCTGCATGTCCACTGTCCATCCCCTTGGGAAGGCTTGTACACAAGCTGTCTGAAAGATGGCATCCATCAGGCGTTCGGATGCTTTGTTTCTTTCCTGAGGGTCGTTGTAAGGGACATCCTGCCTCCAAGTCTTAGTGCCCCTGGATCCTTTCGGTTATACTGCAGGCTTATTGTGTTGTTGTTATTATTATTATTATTATTATTATTTATTGTTCTAGCGCCATTTATTCCATGGCGCTTTTACATGTGAGGAGGGGTATACATAATAAAAACAAGTACAATAATCTTAAACAATACAAGTCACAACTGGTACAGGAGGAGAGAGGACCCTGCCCGCGAGGGCTCACAATCTACAAGGGATGGGTGAGAATAGGGAGGTGAGGATAGAGCTGGTCGTGCAGCGGTTTGGTCGATTGGTGGTTACTGCAGGTTATAGGCTTGCTGGAAGAGGTGGGTCTTCAGGCTCTTTTTGAAGGTTTCGATGGTAGGCGAGAGTCTGTGTTGTGGTAGAGGGTTCCAGAGTAGGGGTGATGCACTACAGAAATCTTGTATACGATTGTGGGAAGAGGAGATAAGAGGGGAGTGGAGAAGGAGATCTTGTGAGGATCGGAGGTTGCGTGTAGGTAAGTACCGGGAGACGAGGTCACAGATGTATGGAGGAGACAGGTTGTGGATGGCTTTGTATGTCATGGTTAGGGTTTTGTAGTGGAGTCTCTGGGCAATGGGGAGCCAGTGAAGGGATTGACAGAGGGGAGAAGCCGGGGAATAGCGGGGGGACAGGTGGATTAAAAGCAGCTGAAGAGAAAAGCAGGATGCACTCACCAATCTTCAAGATAGCAATTTTATTAAGTCTTCACAAGTAAAACTTCATGGCCGGGGGAAGAGGGAAGGGGCTCGTGCGAGCAGGAGGAGACGACAGCCGTTTCGCGCGATCCTTGCGCTTCAACGGGTCTGCATGAGTGAGGGCCAGGTTTTTGTTTTTTTTTTAATACCGGCTTCTTTGAAGATTATGGACTTGTTTAGGGCAGTGCCGTCCATATGCTATTTTTTTTCTTCCTTATTCAGGACAGGTGGATTAGTCGGGCAGCAGAGTTTAGAATAGATTAAAGGGGTGCGAGAGTGTTAGGGTATGTGCACACGATGCAGATTTAGTGCAGAACTGCAGCAGATTTTTCTGCAGCAGAAACGCTGCAGAACTGCACTGTGATCACAGTACAATGTAAATCAATGTGAAAAAAAAAAAGCTGTGCACATGGTGCAGAAAAATCTGCGCAGAAACGCTGCAGATTTCAAAGAAGTGCCTGTCACTTCTTTTGTGCAGTTCTGCAGCGTTTCTGCACCCCTCCATAATGGAAATATGCAGGTGCGTTTTTGATGCGTTTTTTACGCGTTTTTTGTGCAGATTTGTGCTCAAAAAACGCATCAAAAATGGATTAAAAATGCACCTGCAGATTCTGCCAGGAGATGCAGATTTTGTGCAGAACTGCAGCAGATTTTTCTGCACCAAATCTGCATCGTGTGCACACAGCCTAGGTACCGTCACATTAAGCGACGCTGCAGCGATATAGACAACGATGCCGATCGCTGCAGCGTCGCTGGAGAGCTGTCACACAGACAGCTCTCCAGCGACCAACAATGCCGACGTCCCCAGGTAACCAGGGTAAACATCGGGCTACTAAGCGCAGGGCCGCGCTTAGTAACCCGATGTTTACCCTGGTTACCATTGTAAATGTAAAAAAAAACACACTACATACTTACATTCCGGTGTCTGGTCACGTCCCTCGCCTTCAGCTTCCCGCACTGACTGAGCGGCGCGCCGGCCGTAAAGCAGAGCGGTGACGTCACTGCTGTGCTCTGCTTTACGGCCGGCCGGCGCTCGGTCAGGGCGGGAAGCTGAAGGCGAGGGACGTGACCAGACACCGGAATGTAAGTATGTAGTGTGTTGTGTTTTTTTGTTTTTTTTTTTTTTTACATTTACAATGGTAACCAGGGTAAACATCGGGTTACTAAGCGCGGCCCTGCGCTTAGTAACCCGATATTTACCCTGGTTACCAGTGAAGACATCGCTGAATCGGCATCACACGCCAATTCAGCGGGAGATCAGCGACCAATATAAAGTTCTGATCATTCCCCAGCGACCAACGATCTCCCAGCAGGGGTCTGATCGTTGGTCGCTGTCACGCATAATGATTTTGGTAACGATATCGTTGCTACGTCACAAAAAGCAACGATATCGTTATGTGTGACGGTACCTTTAGAGGGGAGGCCACAGAGCAGGAGGTTGCAGTAGTCAAGGCGAGAGATGATGAGGGCATGGACTAGGGTTTTTGCAGATTCTTGGTTGAGGAATGTACAGATTCGTGAAATATTTTTGAGGTGAAGTCGGCAGGAAGTGGAAAGGGCTTGGATATGCGGTTTGAAGGAGAGATCAGCATCAAGGATTACCCCGAGGCAGCGAGCTTGTGGGACTGGGGAGAGTGGGCAGCCATTTACTGTAAGGGATAGAGTTAAGTATAAACTACCTACTCCGTGTGATGGGGCCTCCTGGGCTGTCTGTCACTAGGCCTCTACGACCCAGATTTGCAAGGCCGCTACCTGGTCATCTCTTCGTACTTTTGTCAGATTCTACAGGGTACATACCTACACCTCAGCTGATGCCGGCCTAGGTAGGAAGGTTTTGCAAGCGGCGGTTGCCCATCATCTGACCTGATTTGAGTGTTAGTTTGTTCCCTCCCTTGGGACTGCTTTAGGGGGACACAGGACGCACTCTTGTTTTTTTTTTCTGACCTATATTGGGCCTGTGGGCCTCAGTTTGGCCTGTATATAGTAATTTGTTGCTTTTTTTTAATGACAAGCTTTGTGCTAGTCTGTGGGTGTACCATGCTGAGTAGGAGGGATCTTCTTTTTTTTTTTTTCTTTTTTTTTTTTGCCTAGTGTTGACCTCCAAGCAACTACAGCATACACCCATTTTTTTATTTATTTTTTTTACCTGTGTTCCTCAATGAAGGCTCAAAGAGAGATTTTACATTTAGTACCAAAATCCTTCTTTTTACTCCTTAGTGAATAATGAGTTAAAGAGTGTCTGTCAGCCCAAGATATAATCTAAGCATGTAGCCTTGAAGCGGATACAGCCCACTAGAAGTCCCACCTTTTTTAGTTTCCTATTTGTCACCTTAGTTCTGCATAATTAGTCTAATAAAATATATGCTAATTGGGGTGATTGGTGCACTTGTGATGTGGCCAATGGGCTCTGTTCAGGTTATGCCCAGTGGTTTGGCGTGTCCTCCTCCTCCCTCCCTGGTGATTAGCAGCGCTTCTTTGTCTGCAGAGACAGGTCAGACAATCCAGGCTGTCAATCACCAGTGAGGGAGGCGGCACGGACAATCCCAACAGGCAGAACAGTGCACAGAGCGCCAGGATTAGCAGCTTTGTTTAGACATCAGTTAGATAGAACTGAGGCAGCGATTAGAAGATAAAGGTACGATATTTATAGTTGCTGTGTCCCCTAAAAGGCCAAGTACGAACACTTTTGGTTTACACACTCCCTTTAACCTCTTAGGTAAACTGATCAAATTTGATGACGATTCAAAGCTCGCCCCAGGAATGCAAGTGCACAAACCACTGGAATAACTGCACCAAGGGAGGGGACTATAGGTGGTTTTTATTAAGGGCAAACATTCAGATTGAGAAGGGGTGGACAACCCCTTTAAAGCCTATATTTCGTCCTGCAAAAACAAGCACTCATACAGCTATGTTGATGAAATTATTAAAAACCTATAGCTCTTCAAAGAATGGAGTGCCCAAAAGCGCAAAAAAAAGGTGTTCGCAAAACTATGCAATCATTTTTCTAAAAAATATGGACGTAACTACCGTATATTTTTCTGGTTGTAATGTAATACTTTGGCCCCTAGATGGCCTCCTACGACACGATGTGACTACTACATAGGCAGCCTACAAGAAGTTCACCCTGAAAACTGTTGTAAAATTAGTTGGAAATCTAGAAAAAAAAAAACTTGCATCGACTCCATGTGCAAGAAGACTGTGGAGGATATTATTAGTTACTGTGTGTTGTACTGATCTGTATTGTTTCATTCTGATGCTCTCGTGGTTTGTGTAGGTTTCCTCCAACACTACAAAGACCTACTGATAGGAAATGTAACATAGTAACATAGTAACATAGTTAGTGAGGCCGAAAAAAGACATTTGTCCATCCAGTTCAGCCTATATTCCATCATAATAAATCCCCAGATCTACGTCCTTCTACAGAACCTAATAATTGTATGATACAATATTGTTCTGCTCCAGGAAGACATCCAGGCCTCTCTTGAACCCCTCGACTGAGTTCGCCATCACCACCTCCTCAGGCAAGCAATTCCAGATTCTCACTGCCCTAACAGTAAAGAATCCTCTTCTATGTTGGTGGAAAAACCTTCTCTCCTCCAGACGCAAAGAATGCCCCCTTGTGCCCGTCACCTTCCTTGGTATAAACAGATCCTCAGCGAGATATTTGTATTGTCCCCTTATATACTTATACATGGTTATTAGATCGCCCCTCAGTCGTCTTTTTTCTAGACTAAATAATCCTAATTTCGCTAATCTATCTGGGTATTGTAGTTCTCCCATCCCCTTTATTAATTTTGTTGCTCTCCTTTGTACTCTCTCTAGTTCCATTATATCCTTCATGAGCACCGGTGCCCAAAACTGGACACAGTACTCCATGTGCGGTCTAACTAGGGATTTGTACAGAGGCAGTATAATGCTCTCATCATGTGTATCCAGACCTCTTTTAATGCACCCCATGATCCTGTTTGCCTTGGCAGCTGCTGCCTGGCACTGGCTGCTCCAGGTAAGTTTATCATTAACTAGGATCCCCAAGTCCTTCTCCCTGTCAGATTTACCCAGTGGTTTCCCATTCAGTGTGTAATGGTGATATTGATTCCTTCTTCCCATGTGTATAACCTTACATTTATCATTGTTAAACCTCATCTGCCACCTTTCAGCCCAAGTTTCCAACTTATTCAGATCCATCTGTAGCAGAATACTATCTTCTCTTGTATTAACTGCTTTACATAGTTTTGTATCATCTGCAAATATCGATATTTTACTGTGTAAACCTTCTACCAGATCATTAATGAATATGTTGAAGAGAACAGGTCCCAATACCGACCCCTGCGGAACCCCACTGGTCACAGCGACCCAGTTAGAGACTATACCATTTATAACCACCCTCTGCTTTCTATCACTAAGCCAGTTACTAACCCATTTACACACATTTTCCCCCAGACCAAGCATTCTCATTTTGTGTACCAACCTCTTGTGCGGCACGGTATCAAACGCTTTGGAAAAATCGAGATATACCACGTCCAATGACTCACCGTGGTCCAGTCTATAGCTTACCTCTTCATAAAAACTGATTAGATTACTTTGACAGGAGCGATTTCTCATGTACAGTGGGTAAGGAAAGTATTCAGACCTCTTTAAATGTTTCACTCGGTCTTTCATTGCAGCCATTTTGTAAATTAAAAAAGTTAATTTTTTTTCTCATTAATGTGCACTCGGCACCCCATCTTGACTGAAAAAAAAAAAAAAAAAAAATGTAGACATTTTTGCAAATGTATTTAAAGAAAAACCTGAAATATCACATGGTCATAACTTAGTATTCCGACCCTTTGCTCAGACACTCGTATTTAAGTCACATGCTGTCTATTTCCTTGTGATCCTCCCTGTGATGGTTCTACTCCTTCATTGGAGTCCTGATAGGATAGGACTTGATTTGGAAAGGCACACACCTGTCTATATAAGACCTCACAGCTCACAGTGCATGTCAGACCAAATGAGAATCATGAGCTCAAAGGAACTGGCCAAGGAGCTCAGAGACAGAATTGTGGCAAGGCACAGATCTGGCCAA
Organism: Ranitomeya imitator; assembly: GCF_032444005.1. Lineage (NCBI taxonomy): Eukaryota > Metazoa > Chordata > Amphibia > Anura > Dendrobatidae > Ranitomeya > Ranitomeya imitator. Next base: position 111,956,501 of record NC_091282.1, read on the forward strand.
GGTTACAAAAGAATTTCTGCAGTACTCAAGGTTCTAAGAGCACAGTGGCCTCCATAATCCCTAAATGGAAGAAGTTTGTTACCACCAGAAGTCTTCCCAGACCTGGCCGTCCAGCCAAACTGAGCAATCGTGGGAGAAGAGCCTTGGTGAGAGAGGTAAAGAAGGTCCCCAAGATCACTGTGGGAGATGGGAGAAAGTTCCACAAAGTCAACTATCACTGCAGCCTCCACCAGTCAAGCCTTTATGGCACAGTGGCCCGAAGGAAGCCTCTCCTCAGTGCAAGACATATGAAAGCCTGAACAGAGTTTGCTAAAAAACACATGAAGGACTCTGACTATGAGAAATAAGATTCTCTGGTCTGATGAGAGGAAGATAGACCTTTTTGGTTATAATTCTAAGCAGTATGTGTGGGGAAACCAAAGCACTGCTCCTCACCTGCCCAATACAATCCCAACAGTGAAACATGGTGGCAGCATCATGCTATGGGGGTGTTTTTCAGCTGCAGGGACAGGATGACTGGTTGTCATTGAAGGAAACATGAATGCGGCCAAGTACAGAGGTATCCTGGATGAAAACCTCTTCCAGAGTGCTCTGGACCTCAGACTTGGACCAAGGTCCACCTTCCATGAAGACAATGACCCTAAGCACACAGCTAAAATAGCAAAGGAGTGGCTTCAGAACAACTCTGTGACCATTCTTGACTGGCCCTGCCAGAGCCCTGACCTAAACCCAATAGAGAATCTCTGCAGAGACCTGAAAATGGCTGTTCGCCAACCAACCTGTCATAACTGGTGAGGATCTGCAAGGAAGAATGGCAGAGGATCCCCAAATCCAGGTGTGAAAAACTTGCTGCATCATTCCCAAGAAGACTCATGGCTGTACTAGCTCAAAGGGGGCTTCTACTCAATACTGAGCAAAGGGTCTGAATACTTATCAACATGTAATTTTTCAGATTTTCTTTTTTAATTTGCAAAAATTTCTACATTTGTTTTTTTTTTTTTTTTTCAGTCAAGATGGGGTGCAGAGTGTAGATTAATGTGAAAAAATGAACTTTTTTTGAATTTACCAAATGGCTGCAATGAAAAACTTAAAGGGGTCTGAATACTTTCCGCACCCACTGTAGATTGAGCCCCAGTGGGGACAGCGATATCGGTACAGCTCTGTCTAATATGTTGGTGCTCTATAAGCAAAGCATAATTCCTATATTGGTTAATACTGTTATTGGTGTTACACAATTCTACAATGGGGCTTTTTTTTAGGCCTAAACCATTTCCTGAGCAGCTCAAGAAATATGACAAATTCCATACTGTCAATATCTAGTTTTATTAGAGATGTTTTATTTGCATATTTCTTAAAATTAAAAATCCCCCTTCATTTGCCTGATCTGGTGACATTCCCACCCTTCATCTGCCGATGTTGTCCTCCGCTCGCTCTCCTGCTGTGGGAGCTTCATAATGAAGGTTTATGTGGCTACTGAGCAGCAGTCTGGGAATGTGCCGGTCGCTGACCCCACCGCGGTGACTCCTCGCTCACCACAGGCGTGTGTCACCTTCCTTTCTCTGGCCGGGTTACAGGAGCTGCTTAGTTGTGGCTTATAGATGGTTAGGTCTTGTGTTACTGTTTGTACAATGGTTTCCATAGGACGCAGCAAAGTTATTCAGTACATGACTGGTGAACCGATCAGAATCACATGTCGGGTTATTGGCTTTTTGAGTTTTTAAAGATAAATTATCAAATTATCATAAATTTGAGATACATTTCTGCCAATATGTTGTAGAGATATTGAGAGTTGAGTTCTCAACTTTTTAAAGGGAATATGTCACCAGGTGTTTGCTACCTTATCTGAGAGCAGCATAATGTACAGAGACCCTGATTCCAGCAATATCCCTTACTCAGCTGCTTAGTGTATAAATTTATTTTTTTTTTTTTTATAAAATCAGTGTTTTTATCAGCAGGAGATTATCACTAAACGACAAGTAAACCTGCTACCAAGTAGTCCAACCAAAGACCCACCACTGATTGTCAGCTTTCTGTGTACACTGTGCATAGGCAGAAAGCCTATTAGTGGTGTGGGCGGGGTTATACAGAGCTCAGCATTCAGAGAACTACCAGATGTGCAGCAGAGAACTGATTTTATCAAAACTGCAGCAACAAGCAAAGTAAGTGATACATTGCTGGAATCTGGGTCTCTGCCCCCACCTTATGCTTATCTCAGATGGGGGAGCAAAAACCTGGTGACAGATTGCCTTTAAAGTGGGGATCCGGGGATTGAGGTGAATTGGGGAAAATCTATTTTGGGTACGTTCACTCACCAGTAATCTGTACAAGACCATCATCATGCAGTATCAGATATCGTCAAACTTATTTTCTAACACATGATCTTATTGTTTGCAGGTATAAACAGAACTGCATTAAGAGAAATCAAACTTCTGCAAGAGTTAAGTCACCCGAATATTATAGGTGTAAGTATGGTGTTCTCCACCAGAACGTGTCCTAATTCCTCCTATACCGATACTTCTCTGCTCCACAGTTAAGAGCTGAGCTGTTGGGCTGGGTTCACATTGCGTTAATGGCAATCTGCTGACGGCATCCGTTACATAGCAGCACTAGCATTATGTAACGGATGCGTTAGCACACCCATTGACTGCCATTAATGTAACGACATGCATTAGTGATGTGCTGCCATTCTGTGACAGACCCTCGGACGCGGTCTGCAGCGTTTTGGGGTCCGTCACCGCTAGCACAGATGGAGCATCTGCGCTAGTGCGATCTCATAACGCGATCTTTAAAAGGCACTTGTGTTGCGCAGTCCGTTTAACGCATGCGCTGAATGGACTGCACTAACGCAATGTGAACCTGGCCTTACTCGTCAGAGGTAAATAAAAAAACACAGACACAGAAGCAGACAAGGATTCCTGTTTTGTTTTTGTTTAAGACTCCAAATGGGGTTAAGGTACCAAAAGTAGCAACACTTGCCCCACTGGCGCTTCAGTCCCCTCCGGTCTGTACTTCTGCTTCAAACAAAATTACGATGTTAGCCTGATGTTGCCAATCAGTACAGTACTGGCGGTGGGGGCTCTTCCCTTATTTTATTGCTCCTCTTTTCCAGCATTGATGCGTTATGGTCTCCTGACTGTCTTTGTTCAGATGCTAGGAGTTGGGCCTCTTCCACAATTCTGTATAGAACACGCGGGATGGCACTGTTTCTATCAGTTGGGTGCCGTCTGCATTGTCCCGTCGGCTGGGTGCCGTCCCGTCCCGTCGGCTGGGTGCCGTCCCGTCCCGTCGGCTGGGTGCCGTCCCGTCCCGTCGGCTGGGTGCCGTCCCGTCCCGTCGGCTGGGTGCCGTCCCGTCCCGTCGGCTGGGTGCCGTCCCGTCGGCTGGGTGCCGTCCCGTCCCGTCGGCTGGGTGCCGTCCCGTCCCGTCGGCTGGGTGCCGTCCCGTCCCGTCGGCTGGGTGCCGTCCCGTCCCGTCGGCTGGGTGCCGTCCCGTCCCGTCGGCTGGGTGCCGTCCCGTCCCGTCGGCTGGGTGCCGTCCCGTCCCGTCGGCTGGGTGCCGTCCCGTCCCGTCGGCTGGGTGCCGTCCCGTCCCGTCGGCTGGGTGCCGTCCCGTCCCGTCGGCTGGGTGCCGTCCCGTCCCGTCGGCTGGGTGCCGTCCCGTCCCGTCGGCTGGGTGCCGTCCCGTCCCGTCGGCTGGGTGCCGTCCCGTCCCGTCGGCTGGGTGCCGTCCCGTCCCGTCGGCTGGGTGCCGTCCCGTCCCGTCGGCTGGGTGCCGTCCCGTCCCGTCGGCTGGGTGCCGTCCCGTCCCGTCGGCTGGGTGCCGTCCCGTCCCGTCGGCTGGGTGCCGTCCCGTCCCGTCGGCTGGGTGCCGTCCCGTCCCGTCGGCTGGGTGCCGTCCCGTCCCGTCGGCTGGGTGCCGTCCCGTCCCGTCGGCTGGGTGCCGTCCCGTCCCGTCGGCTGGGTGCCGTCCCGTCCCGTCGGCTGGGTGCCGTCCCGTCCCGTCGGCTGGGTGCCGTCCCGTCCCGTCGGCTGGGTGCCGTCCCGTCCCGTCGGCTGGGTGCCGTCCCGTCCCGTCGGCTGGGTGCCGTCCCGTCCCGTCGGCTGGGTGCCGTCCCGTCCCGTCGGCTGGGTGCCGTCCCGTCCCGTCGGCTGGGTGCCGTCCCGTCCCGTCGGCTGGGTGCCGTCCCGTCCCGTCGGCTGGGTGCCGTCCCGTCCCGTCGGCTGGGTGCCGTCCCGTCCCGTCGGCTGGGTGCCGTCCCGTCCCGTCGGCTGGGTGCCGTCCCGTCCCGTCGGCTGGGTGCCGTCCCGTCCCGTCGGCTGGGTGCCGTCCCGTCCCGTCGGCTGGGTGCCGTCCCGTCCCGTCGGCTGGGTGCCGTCCCGTCCCGTCGGCTGGGTGCCGTCCCGTCCCGTCGGCTGGGTGCCGTCCCGTCCCGTCGGCTGGGTGCCGTCCCGTCCCGTCGGCTGGGTGCCGTCCCGTCCCGTCGGCTGGGTGCCGTCCCGTCCCGTCGGCTGGGTGCCGTCCCGTCCCGTCGGCTGGGTGCCGTCCCGTCCCGTCGGCTGGGTGCCGTCCCGTCCCGTCGGCTGGGTGCCGTCCCGTCCCGTCGGCTGGGTGCCGTCCCGTCCCGTCGGCTGGGTGCCGTCCCGTCCCGTCGGCTGGGTGCCGTCCCGTCCCGTCGGCTGGGTGCCGTCCCGTCCCGTCGGCTGGGTGCCGTCCCGTCCCGTCGGCTGGGTGCCGTCCCGTCCCGTCGGCTGGGTGCCGTCCCGTCCCGTCGGCTGGGTGCCGTCCCGTCCCGTCGGCTGGGTGCCGTCCCGTCCCGTCGGCTGGGTGCCGTCCCGTCCCGTCGGCTGGGTGCCGTCCCGTCGGCTGGGTGCCGTCCCGTCGGCTGGGTGCCGTCCCGTCCCGTCGGCTGGGTGCCGTCCCGTCCCGTCGGCTGGGTGCCGTCCCGTCCCGTCGGCTGGGTGCCGTCCCGTCCCGTCGGCTGGGTGCCGTCCCGTCCCGTCGGCTGGGTGCCGTCCCGTCCCGTCGGCTGGGTGCCGTCCCGTCCCGTCGGCTGGGTGCCGTCCCGTCCCGTCGGCTGGGTGCCGTCCCGTCCCGTCGGCTGGGTGCCGTCCCGTCCCGTCGGCTGGGTGCCGTCCCGTCCCGTCGGCTGGGTGCCGTCCCGTCCCGTCGGCTGGGTGCCGTCCCGTCCCGTCGGCTGGGTGCCGTCCCGTCCCGTCGGCTGGGTGCCGTCCCGTCCCGTCGGCTGGGTGCCGTCCCGTCCCGTCGGCTGGGTGCCGTCCCGTCCCGTCGGCTGGGTGCCGTCCCGTCCCGTCGGCTGGGTCCCGTCCCGTCCCGTCGGCTGGGTCCCGTCCCGTCGGCTGGGTCCCGTCCCGTCGGCTGGGTCCCGTCCCGTCGGCTGGGTCCCGTCCCGTCGGCTGGGTCCCGTCCCGTCGGCTGGGTCCCGTCCCGTCGGCTGGGTCCCGTCCCGTCGGCTGGGTGCCGTCCCGTCGGCTGGGTGCCGTCCCGTCCCGTCCCGTCGGCTGGGTGCCGTCCCGTCCCGTCGGCTGGGTGCCGTCCCGTCGGCTGGGTGCCGTCCCGTCCCGTCCCGTCGGCTGGGTGCCGTCCCGTCCCGTCCCGTCGGCTGGGTGCCGTCCCGTGTTTTTCTGATATAAAGCATGGATGAAATTACAATTCTCCTCCTATACTTTGCAGTGTTAATCACATACAGCACACGGCTGTACACGGATGCCATCTGTGTGCTGTACGTGTTTTTCATGGACCCATAGACTTGTCATTTGTGTGCCCAGAAAAAAAAAAAAACACGGACATGTCTCCATGTGGTTCACATGATCTGTGTGAAAACATGGACATGAGAAGATAGGTTATAATGGGGGTACATGTGGTATTCGTGGGGGAAAAAAGGGTGCTACACGTACATGTGACAGGGAGCCTTACGATGCTATAACTAGTTTACCTAAAGAAAGGCCAGTGTGGGGGACCACCAGCGCATTAGTGTGGGGGACCACCAGCGCATTAGTGTGGGGGACCACCAGCGCATTAGTGTGGGGGACCACCAGCGCATTAGTGTGGGGGACCACCAGCGCATTAGTGTGGGGGACCACCAGCGCATTAGTGTGGGGGACCACCAGCGCATTAGTGTGGGGGACCACCAGTGCATTGGTGCTGGAGCTGTTGGTGGGTTTAGACGTAGCACCGTTTTATTTTATTGTGTTTGCTGCTACCTTGTGTTCAAGGAGATGGGTAACCTGACAAAATGTATCTGCGTCGCCAGTTCAGCTGCAAACTCTGCGGAGTTGATGTTCATTGACTAGATGTCTCCCACCCTTTGCGGAGTCTCTATGTTGCTGTCCATCTGCGCACGCGCTCCGTGTAAACCAGACAGGATGCCTGCTATATACAGTATGGAAGGTTGTATCTATTATGTTATATGTGGAGATTGTAAGCAATCCTTGATGAAATCTGTCATTGCAGCTTTTGGACGCCTTCGGCCATAAGTCAAACATAAGTCTAGTGTTTGACTTCATGGAAACAGACCTAGAGGTAAGACGATGGCTGATGTCAGTGATATTAGGCTGTTTGTGATTAATTAACCATCGTGTTTGGTCTATTCTAATTGTTTGTTTTTAGGTCTAAGCAGTTTTAGGATGGGATATCTTTTTATAAGATTGGTCATCTAGCCATAATATGTTGAACAAAAAAAAATCTTGTGAGCCAGGGTTTGAGGCCTTGTCAGTCACACACAAATGGAGTGTTCCAAGAACCGCCTGTAAAGATGAGCAGTTCGGTTCCTGCTGCCGAGGTCCAGTGTCCGGTCTGTCTTCTGAGCCAAGAATCCTCAGCAGCTTCCTAGGCACCATTATGTCAAAGGGCCTAGCAAGCACCAGATGTGGGCACAGAGGTGAAGACCACCCATCACAGAGAACCAGACTGGACGTCAGACCATGGCAGCACGAATCCGATCGATGATCTCTAATAGTCGGTTTTCTCTGGTCTCCCTTTGAAGGGTATTCTGATGTAAGAAAGTTATCTCCATTATGTGATAATTGTTAGATTTGTGAGTCCCACTGCTGGATCTCCACCAATTGCATCCTCCTTCTCCCATGGCCAGGAGGCCTTGTGGCAGTCGTGCTCCCTGCTGCTCGATTTAAAGTCTTTAGTGCTTGACTATCTTTGTGAACGTTATAGACATGGCTGTGGAGTCGTGCCCATTTTTTGGTGGAGTCTGTGTCATGGAACTTGAGGAGTTGGAGGTTTGGCTTACGGACTCCACAGCCCTGGTCATCTACTATATAATTGTCTGAGGGTCACTTCCATCTGTCCTTCTGTCTGTCACGGTTATTCATTCGCTGATTGGTCTCGCCAGCTGCCTTTCGTGGCTGCCGCAACCAATCAGCGACGGGCACAGTCCGGAAGAAAATGGCCGCTCCTTACTCCCCGCAGTCAGTGGCTGGCGCCCGCTCCATGCTCCCCGCAGTGTCCCCGGCGCCCGCTCCATACTCACCGCTCCATACTCCCCGCAGTCAGTGTCCCCGGCGTCTGCTCCATACTCCCCGCAGTCAGCGCCCGCTCCATACTCCCCTCCGGTCACTGCTAACACAGGGTTAATGCCGGCGGTAACGGACCGCGTTATGCCGCGGGTAACGCACTACGTTACCGCCGCTATTAACCCTGTGTGTCCCCAACCTTTTACTATTGATGCTGCCTATGCGGCACCAATAGTAAAAAAAAAAAAAAAAGTAATGTTAAAAATAATAAAAAAAAACAAACAAAAAACCTGCTATACTCACCCTCCGTTGTCCGCTGAGCTGCTCGCGCCTGCCGCCATCTTCCTTTCCCAGCGATGCATTGCAAAATTACCCAGAAGACCTAGCGGTCTCGCGAGACCGCTAAGTCATCTGAGTAATTTCGTAATGCATCCTGGGAACGCAAGATGGCGGCAGCCGCGCGCCCATCGGCACAGCGCCGTTGAATCCCAGGAGGCGGGGAGACAGGACGTTGAGGAGCAGCGACAAGAATGGTGAGTATGTTAGGACTACAAGGGGCCCTCGGAAGGTGAGTATATGTTTATTTTTTTAACCTGTGACATACGTGGCTGGGCAATATACTGCGTGGCTGGGCAATATACTGCGTGGCTGGGCAATATACTGCGTGGCTGGGCAATATACTGCGTGGCTGGGCAATATACTGCGTGGCTGGGCAATATACTGCGTGGCTGGGCAATATACTGCGTGGCTGGGCAATATACTACGTGGCTGGGCAATATACTACGTGGCTGGGCAATATACTACGTGGACATGCATATTCTAGAATACCCGATGCGTTAGAATCGGGCCACCATCTAGTAGACTTAAAAGGAGCCTGAAGAATGATGCTGCTCCCAATGGTAGGACCAACAACAGGCCAACATCTGGTGGGATGTAATAACTTTCTCAGGCTGGAATTTCCTTTTAAGCTCTATTCACCCCAGTATTGGTCATTGTGGAAAACATCCACCATTGTGTAATTACCAAATGTAATAATACATGAATATTAAGTACTGAGGTGATCTTATTATTTCTTCAGGCAATTATAAGGGATACGAGCTTGGTCCTAACACCGGCACATATTAAGTCTTACATGCTGATGACCCTGCAAGGACTGGAGTACTTGCATCACCTGTGGATCCTGCATAGGGTGAGCGATTCTGTATGTTTGTTACCTGTAAGATGAAGCGGTGAGAGCCTGCATGTGAAGGGCCACCAAAGGCAAAGCTTTCCCCTTAGGCTGGAGCCACATATGTACTTCTCAAAAGCTTTTGGTGCAAATTCTTTACCTAAAGCCAGGAGTGGACTACTAATTTTATCATGTTTACGTGTGACGCAGTCCCCATGTCATATTTCTGACATCCAGCTTGTCTTTTGCAGGATTTAAAGCCAAACAATTTGCTGCTCGATGAGAACGGGGTCCTTAAACTGGCCGATTTTGGTCTGGCGAAATCATTTGGGAGTCCAAACAGAATTTACACTCACCAAGTGGTAACCAGGTATGTGACGTGGTTGTATTATGTGAGTAAGGGGCTTTGTGCGCACACAGTTTTTGGAGCAGGAACGGAGCAGAAAGTCTGCAAGCTTTAAAATTCTTCAAAAGCTCCAACAAATCTTAGCAAATAGTCCGTACATTTAGGCAGAGGTGACAACAGCGGAGGCGCTACATAGGTGTCGTCTCCAGATAAATCTTCATTCTTCGTGCTTTCCAAAAGAAAGGGGCGTGGGGTGCGCCCCCTGAAGACTGATAGCTCAGACCATGACTGTCTTCCAGGCTCCCGGCAAAAGGCCGTCTTTGCCTCTGCAGCATGGTGGTCGGATCCAGTAATACTGCTTCAGAGCACTGATGGTGGCTGCTCGTACCACGCGCTCTGCCTAGGTAACCAGCCACACCGACACTGCAACGTTGTCGCTAACCTGAGCAATGATCTGTAAAATTTAATATCCTCTCCTTATGCAAGGATTTTTGGTAATGGGTAAATTGCAAACTTGCATTCTGCAATTTTCCCCAGTCATGAATTTGAGACATTGCCTTTTTAAGAAGGGGAAAAAAAAAAACGACCTCTGGATCCTGGATAGTTAAATTTATTACACTAATTTATTTCACCAGGTTATATCTAAACTTTTTTTTTTTTTTTTGCCTTTTAGGTGGTATCGGTCGCCTGAGTTACTCTTTGGAGCCAAGATGTATGGTGTCGGCGTGGACATGTGGGCAGTGGGTTGTATTCTAGCAGAACTCCTGCTAAGGGTAAGTTATAGAATTTGAGTTGATGCTAATGAGGGAAAAAAATAACGAATGAAAGCTCTTTTATAACGTGTCACTATTTCTAATTTAGGTCCCATTTCTACCTGGGGATTCGGATCTCGATCAACTTACAAAAATATTTGAGACTTTGGGCACCCCAACAGAGGAGCAGTGGCCTGTGAGTATCCTGCCTGCCCCGATGTGCTCCAAGTTACAGAGGGCAATGTGAAGGTTAAAGATGGCCAACCAAGGCAGAACTCGTATGATTAGTATTGATGAGTGAACATGCTGGGATAAGGTGGTATCTGAGCATGCTCGTGTGCTAAGCAAGTGTATTCAGCGTGCTTGGAAAAAATGTTCAAGTCTTCACACCTGTATGTCTTGTGGCTGTTTGACAGCTGCGACACATGGAGGGATTGTGTAACAAACAGGCAATCTCTGCATGTGTTGTGGCTGTTGAACAGCCGTGAGACATGCAGCCGCGGGGACTGGAACATATTGTTCAAGCGCACTGAAGACACTCTGTTAGCACCCGAGCATGCTCAGATAACACCTTATCCAAGCACGTTCGCTAATCACTAATGATCATTGGGCCTCAAGACTCAATGTGCCGCCTTAGGCTGGGGCAATGTTGCGCGTTTGGCTGCAACACCTGCCTAAAAACCAAAGTTTGCTACATCGCAACTTAATAGTGAATGGGGCTGCATTGTTGCCCCCAAGGGTACTTTGACAAGAAAGTTGGTAAAAATCTGACATGGTAGGATGACTTGCAACTTGCTTGTTGCAGTACCCTCACTTTTATGGCGTTGCAATGTAACATCAACACCTAGTGAACTTTGGTCGTTAGACAGGTGTTGCGGATAAAGTCACCGTGTAATGTCTCATCCTATTGGCGCCCTCTACAATATGAGCAATATGTTAGTCTCCCTAATTTTGAAGCTAGATGACTACAGGATCTGATGAAAATGAATCAAACCCCTCCTGAAGCATTCCTTATAGATCCGTAATGCAGTGCAATACAATAAATAGCTGCGCTCCTTAAAAGGTTGGTCCGATACCACTTATTTATGTGATGGGTGATGACATGCTGGTCCCTAGGGGTTGTGACTGCTTCAAGCCCTACCAGTCACAAGAGCGCAGCTCCGAGCCCCAACTGAATGGAGCGAAGGACCAATGTGCTCCACTCATTGTCTGTGTTGCTTCTGGAGAAAGTGGAGGGAAGTGCTTGGCCGCCTCTGGCAGTCCCATAGAGCATGAATGGAGCGGCATTTGTTATTGTGGGTTCTCTTCTTCTTTTTTTTTTTTTTATTAATTTTTTTTAACCCCTATCTGACCTCGGACGGGATAGTACGTCCGAGGTCAGATCCCCTGCTTTGATGCAGGGCTCCGCGGTGAGCCCGCATCAAAGCCGGACATGTCAGCTGTTTTGAACAGCTGACATGTGCCCGTAATAGGCGCGGGCAGAATAGCGATCTGCCCGCACCTATTAACTAGTTAAATGCCGCTGTCAATCGCAGACAGCGGCATTTAACTACCATTTCCGGCCGGAAATGACGTCATCGCCGACCCCCGTCACATGATCGGGGGTCGGCGATGCTTCAGAATGGTAACCATAGAGGTCCTTGAGACCTCTATGGTTACTGATCCTCGGCAGCTGTGAGCGCCACCTTGTGGTCGGGGCTCACAGCACACCTGCAATTCTGCTACATAGCAGCGATCTGATGATCGCTGCTATGTAGCAGAGCCGATCGCGTTGTGCCTGCTTCTAGCCTCCCATGGAGGCTATTGAAGCATGGCAAAAGTAAAAAAAAAATATAAAAGTTTAAATCACCCCCCTTTCGCCCCAATCAAAATAAATGAATAAAAAAAAAATCAAATCTACACATGTTTGGTATTGCCGCGCTCAGAATTGCCTGATCTATCAATTAAAAAAAAGCATTAACCTGATCACTAAACGGTGTAGCGAGAAAAAAATGCGAAACACCAGAATTACGTTTTTTTGGTCGCCGCGACATTGCATTAAAATCAAAAAAACGTATCAGCACCAAAATGCTATCATTAAAAACGTCATCTCGGCACGCAAAAAATAAGCCCTCAACCGACACCAGATCACGAAAAATAGAGACGCTACGGGTATCGGAAAATGGCGCAATTTTTTTTTTTTTTTAGCAAAGTTTGGAATTTTTTTTCACCACTTAGATAAAAAATAACCTAGTCATGTTAGCTGTCTATGAACTCGTACTGACCTGGAGAATCATAATGTCAGGAAAGTTTTAGCATTTAGTGAACCTAGCAAAAAAGCCAAACAAAAAACCAGTGTGGGATTGCACTTTTTTTGCAATTTCACCGCACTTGGAATTTTTTTCCCGTTTTCTAGTACACGACATGCTAAAACCAATGATGTCGTTCAAAAGTACAACTCGTCCCGCAAAAAATAAGCCCTCACATGGCCAAATTGACGGAAAAATAAAAAAGTTATGGCTCTGGGAAGGAGGGGAGCGAAAAACGAAAAATCCCAAGGTCATGAAGGGGTTAAACATTGTCTTTGTTTTGCAGGGCATGTCCAGTTTACCAGATTACGTGACATTTAAAAGCTTTCCTGGGATGTCTCTCCATCTTATATTCAGCGCAGCAGGAGACGATCTCCTCGAGCTTCTACAGGGTTTATTCACTTTCAATCCTTGTGCAAGATTCACAGCTTCACAAGTATGTTTCCTTTTTGTTTAGATATCGCAGAAAACAAACGTTGGCGTTCGTTGTGTGAATAGTTGTATATTCTTAGATTAGCCATTAATAACTTGTTCACTCCACACAATGCAGCTGGCACATAATGTGGGTCAGGAAACAATGAGAAGGATTTGTATGGTCGAATATTGGCGAATTCAGATCCAACTGCCTGATGTTTATGACCACCGACGGGATATTTGGGAGGCTCCTCAGTGGATGACTAATTACACCGAAATCTGCATGTTCCACTGACAGTCATCTAATGTGTTTTGGGTCCTTGACTGGGTCCCCCGAATCGCTACATCTCCACAAGGAAAAAGTAGAAGCTATGTCAACTTTCACCAGCAATTTCTATAAGATATGAGATGGACGTATAGTGATCTGCCACAAGAAAGGGGCTCCTCAGTAGTTCCTTCAGTTTATTGTATTGGTGTTATTTCTGTTAGCTCTGCTGACATATCTTGAGTACTATTCGTTTTGGTAACCTCTTCTTTTTCATTGGTTTAGGCATTGCGGAAAAAGTATTTCTGTAACAGACCGGCACCAACACCTGGGCACCTATTACCAAGACCCAACTGTTCTGTGGAAGCACTGAAAGAACAGCAAAATCTTACGTTGGGCATCAAAAGGAAATGCGTGGAAGGCCCCGAACAAAGTAGGTGACTGACTGGGAGTGAGCGAGAGTAGAGCAGGTACCACTGAAAACATACAGACCTACAGCGCGGCACATGGGTGCAAAGCGGGATGTGCCAAATAGAGAGCATGATCACACATGATCGTAAAATTGTCATATCGTCGCTACACATGTAAAAAGAATAACATTTTACCAGGTACTGTATATTCTACGCATAAACACTCAAAATTCCAAAAAAAGGGTCGGCCTAATCTTATATGAAAAACACCCTTGTATAGTGGGTCTGTCTTATGCAGACCATCAATAATAGCAGGGGAAAAAATATTATCTAAGTGCAGTGCTGAGCAAAAGTTTTAGGCAGATGTGAAAATAATGGTGCAAAGTAAGAATGCTTTAGAAAATAGAAGCGATAATAATTTGTATCTGTAACAAAGGGGAATTCTAAATCAAACCAATATTTCTCTGATCGCCCATGACGGCACCACGGAGAGAGGGGATCCGCCCACCAAGGACAGGAAACCTACGGATTAAAAGGCGGTACCACTCTCCTGCATCAGTTGGTTTCCTGTCCTTGATGGGAGACCTACGGACTTACCAGTCGTCGTTGGAATTCCGGGGCCAACCAGTCCGATTCAGGCAGCTGGGGTCCCTCTGCCTCGGCTAGGGTGGTGACCCGAAGCGCCACCGCTGGGAGCCAGTGGGCCGACAGGGTGTGCGGGGGAGGTGACAAGGAGTTTGCGGTCACCTCCCCAGGTAAGATGCAGCAGCGGCAACATCCAGGGGGGTCCCTCTGTGGTTGTAGGAGGTGCGGCGTGGCCCTCCCCTAGCACGCGTCAGCCTGCACACTGCACGCCATCGGGTATGCAGAGCCACGCAGTAGGGTCTGCATAAGACCGGGGGTGCCGGTCAGCAGCGCCATATCTGCACTCCGGGCGGCCATCTTGTGAGTAGGGCGCATGCCCGGAGTTGCGCTGGTCTCGCGAGACGCTGGGCGCCGTCGGCTGAGCGCTACTGCGCAGGCGTCGCCGATAGGTCACTTGGGCGTTCCAAAGGCGCCGCAGAAGCGTCTGCGCAGGCGTCGCCAAAAGATAGGTTGCTTGGGTGTTCCAAAGGCGGCGCAGAAGCGTCTGCGCAGGCGTCGCCAAAAGATAGGTCGCTTGGGCGTTCCAAAGGCAGAAGCGTCTGCGCAGGCGCCGGTGGGAACTAAATCAGGCGATATTCACCCAGATCACAGAAAGATGGGGCGTTCCCAAAATAGATCTCTTTGCGAGTCATCTAAACAAAAAAGTAACCTCCTTTTGCTCCCTATCTCCCCTGGGGAACCCAGTAGCTGTGGACGCCTTCCTGATATCTTGGGGTCACCATCTGGTCTATGCCTTTCCTCCTCTTATTCTGATTCCAGCAGTGCTGAGGAAGATTCGGGAGGACGGGGCGCTGGTCATCTTAATTGCCCCGTTCTGGCCGAAGAGGCCTTGGTTCTCATGGATGAGGAAGTTATCAATATCAGACCCTTGGGTATTACCAGACCTCCAAGATCTGTTGTCACAGGGCCCAGTCTGTCATCCGCAGGTCAAGAACTTGCACTTGACAGCTTGGCTCTTGAAAGGAAATTACTAGAAAGCAGGGGGTTCTCTCCGGGCTTGATCTCAACTCTGTTACAAAGTAGGAAGCCTGTTACAACAAGACAGTATGGCAAGATATGGAAAAAGTTTCTGTCATCATCAGGTGCAAAAATAGCGAAAGAAATTCCCCTTAATTCCATATTAGAGTTCCTACAAAACGGGTTGGAGATGGGTTTAGCCACTAACACCCTAAAAGTTCACGTGGCAGCTTTGGGAGCCCTATTCAATTTTGATTTAGCCTCAAATAGGTGGGTCGCTAGATTCATCAGGGCGGCAGGAAGATCAAGGCCTCTTCCAGTAAAAGTTGTTCCTCAATGGGACTTAAACTTGGTCCTTAAAGCCCTGACTAATTCTCCATTTGAGCCATTACACGAATCTACAATAAAAAATCTATCCCTCAAAACAGCTCTATTAGTCGCCCTCACTTCGGCCCGCAGGGTTAGCGATTTACAGGCTCTCTCAGCTAACCCTCCCTACACACAATTCCTAGAGGATAGGGTCATTTTAAAAACAGACCCAGCATATCTCCCAAAAGTGGCTTCAAAATTTCACAGGTCTCAAGAGATATCTCTCCCCTCCTTCTGCCCCAATCCTAAAAATAAGGAGGAACAAACATTACATACACTAGATGTAAG
This sequence comes from Ranitomeya imitator, assembly GCF_032444005.1. NCBI lineage: Eukaryota > Metazoa > Chordata > Amphibia > Anura > Dendrobatidae > Ranitomeya > Ranitomeya imitator. The sequence continues at coordinate 111,971,887 of NC_091282.1, forward strand.
AAGATGTCTCTTACACTACCTAGAAGTCACTAGAGAGAGTAGGGAGGATTCCTCTCTGTTTGTGTGTTTCCAGGGTCCCCGGAAGGGGAAAAAAGCATCTAAAGCCACCATAGCAAGATGGATCACAGACGCCATCAGTCTATCATACTCAGCAAGTGGGATGTCCGTTCCCGGGGAGGTTAAGGCTCACTCAACAAGAGCAGTAGCGACTTCCTGGGCGGAGAAGGCCGGAGCTTCCATAGACCAGATATGTAGAGCTGCTACCTGGTCCTCACCATCCACATTCTATAGGCACTATAGATTGGACCTAATCTCCTCTTCAGACCTTACTTTCGGTAAAAGGGTTCTGGAGGCGGTGGTCCCTCCCTGAATGCACTATCTATGCAATTCTCTCCGTGGTGCCGTCATGGGCGATCAGAGAAAAATATAGTTCTTACCGATAACGGTATTTCTCTGAGCCCATGACGGCACCCGTACATTCCCTCCCTTCACTTGTGGGTGCGCACATCAAAATAGTGCCATAGTCTACTCATAGTGTTAATAGTCACGCGGTATCTAGTTATGATAAACAGTTAAAATTTAACAAATGTTTAGTAGTCTCCCATCGTTCTCTATGTAAAACAACTGATTCAGGAGAGTGGTACCGCCTTTTTATCCGTAGGTTTCCTGTCCTTGGTGGGCAGATCCCCTCTCTCCGTGGTGCCGTCATGGGCTCAGAGAAATACCGTTATCGGTAAGAACTATATTTTTTGTGTGGCCATAAAGAGAGAGAGGGGAAAAAAATATATATACTGGATATGGATGTATGCTAAACTGTGTCCGCAGCACAAGCCTAATTCCATGACTTGAAAATCCTAACTAAGGAAGCCTTGGGCCCTGATTCTACAAAGCTTTTACAGCAGAAAACTCTTTTGCAAAGTTGCAAACTTTTTGTGCAACTTGAAGTTCTGCAAAAATATTGCGACTTTTGTTGTTTTCACACCAGTTTTGGCCAGCTCTGCTAAACTGGGCAAAGCTGGGACACAGGGCATTTAGTGACACTCTGGGCTGTATTGTTCGCCACAGATCTCACTCCAGCCCCTGACCAGCGTGAGATTTGTGGCAAGGCGCACTGCACTTTTAACGCGCCTTTGACTGCAGCATTGTCCTTCATCAAGACTGTCGTGACCAAGGCATCTGTGCCAAGATGCATAAATTGTGACACTTAAGCGATAGGAATCAAACAAAAAGATGGCGGCGGTGGAGAAAAATGTTCGTGTATCTCTGTGCTGGTGCAGCTTCCTCAGGGGTTCCTCGTGTATTTCAAAGTAGTAATGTTGATATTTTTTTTTTTTTTTTTTCTCTTGAAATGCCAATAAAGTTGTTTCTAATCACAGTAGATGGATGTGCACAGTTGTCATGTGACATTTCTGACTCTGATACATAGTTTATTTTTCTGGCGAAATGATGAATATTTGAATATTCTTAATCTTGTAAACTTGTTTTCGTTCCTTACCTGTCCTGTAAATGTCATCTTTTACTAATGCATCCAATGTTCCAGAAAACATCTTTATCCAGCACTCAACTTTGTGGGTTTTTTTTTATTTTGAAAGTACAGTATAGTTTAGATTTTACTGTTGGGTGACTGTTCAGTCCAGAATATTTCATAATCCAGCATCCTGTGCCATCAGGGTGCATGCAGATATATGGAATTTACCACTAAATTTGCTATCACATAAGGTTAGTGCATGCTAGGAACAGCAGTCAAAAACTCTGTGCAAGAACTGCATGCAATCGGCAGTACAAACCGGTTTTGTCCTTTTTTTTTTTTTTTTTTTTTTTTTTTTTTACTGTATGACCCAAATTTAACAGGCCAATATATCAATTTGGGATCAGTCCTGCTACTCTTACGTCAGCCACAAAACGCACTGTCAAGGCGTAGGCAAAGCTGAATTCGTTCAACCGTATGTTGGCGCCATCTGGATTTTCCTGTTTTTTGGGAGTTTTTTTACGTCATTCACTCTACTCTGTGCTCACATCATTTGATCCTTTTAATGGAGATATACATCAATATGCCAATAACTGAGTGTACATTGGCAGATGTCACCCATTGGCAAAAAGTAAACCGCATGGTTGCTGTGTAATAAATATATATTTATACTCATTTTATCTCTTTTCCGTACCTAATCTTTCATAATTTACTAATCTGATATTTTTGTGATACACATTTAAAGTGTCGTCTTCCATACTAATCTGCGTTTGACCATTATTCATTTTATTTTTTTCTCTTGTTTTTTTTCAGAGGACATTGTGAAAAAATTGAGCTTCTGAAGGCGCGCTATTACTGTGAATAATTGCTGCTATAAGAAACCACTTCAGTCTCTGGACATCGACACATACTGGACGGGAAGATCGACTCTGTAATATACTGTATAATAGTTTTTCCTACTGTTCATAGTAACAATGTAATTCTTTTTTTTTTTTTAAACCTTCGCCAACCTGTATAAACATCTCTCACCAAAAGATTCATAAATATAATTATATTTATAGATTATTATTTTCGTTTTACAAGGTATGAATCTGGTTAGAGATGCAGTTTACTGGAATGATCACTAAATCTGCTGTAGTAAAACTTCCCTCTGATGTACACAAAGCTAATCTTCTCCATTTCTTGGCTATTCCTGTAGGCTCAGATGGCAATCTGAAGTGTGACCTGTACAAATAGTGTCACCTCTCTGGAGATCAGGGCTTCCGTCCTCAGTCCGGTGACCACTGTCTACAAAGGCAGAATCCGCGGTGCCGCCCATCGCCCGTGTTACCGTAACACTAAATGATCTCTGGTGTTCCCTTGTGTACACTCTTTATTTCACAGAAGCGGGAAATCATCTTTTTTAGTAACTGACAAGATCATTACTTTGTATCAGTGATACTGGCGTAATATACTTATTACTGTGTGACTACACTTTGGTTTATTAATCGGTCATGAAATATTGCAGCAACGGTATAGCTGTTGTGGTATTTGTGTGCAGACTGTCCTCTGGTCTGAGGGTCTACCTACACGGACAGACCGCCGCTCACGGAAATTTTTTTCACCAATCTGCGGCCATTTACATGCCTGTCAATACCGGCAGACCGACGTAAACCATGTGCACTGAGCGATCTATACAAGATCATGCGCTAAGCGTATAGGCTGCCATAGGTTTCAGCTTTGTGAGTCCTGTTTATCCAGAACAATGCACCACCAAAATTTTTTTTTTTTTTTTTAATCTTTGTCGATAGCCCGTTTTACACGGCAAGATGAGCATGTGTTACAATGCGCCACAATTCTGCTCCTTGATGTCTCCTCATATAAATGGCGTTACTTATGACCTATGAAAAGAGATTGCCACAGAGTAGTGATTATGTCCCCACTGATCACTGCACCTCTTATGTGCGGTGCTGCTTCAGTCTATGGGACGATCAGATGGCTGAGAACAGCACGTGGCTCTTCCCATCAGACACATACTGTACATTGAATGGAGCAGTGCTTGGCCATCACTCCAAACATCACTGTGGTCCATAAATGTCCATCCTGGGGAATGGCTCTGTAAGCTTGGTTTGACAAATCACGAAATGCAGACAACTAACCGCAGGTCTCCTCCTCAGACTTCTACAAAGCTGCGTTCTGGTCTGGAGACGTGCGGGTGGTCTCTACTCTGGAGGATTCATGTCAGAAATGTGAAATTGGCCTTTGGATTTTCTAGTGGCGCTTTCTGCGCCATATCCACTCAGTCAGTTTTACTGCAGTTTTCAGGTTGTCTGTGACCACATCTTGAGCAGCACACTACAGCTCCAGTTTTACCTGTTTCTTTGAGGCTGCGGTCCCACAGGATGACTTCTCCACCAGCACATAGGTTTAACATTGAGACGTTCTGTTGCTGCCAAGTTGTGCATTTATTTGCCGCTCCCATGTGAGATGGATTTTGTCTGCAAAATCCATCCAGCCAGTGTCCACGTCTCTGACCAACCAGTGTGAATATTTTTTCTTCTTGATGCCTATATTGTACCATCTGGTGCTTGCTAGGATATAACCGCAGCAGAAATGATATGTGACTGTACCATTACGCCCCCCACCTCCGTGCCAGCTCATTAATGCCCCCTCTTTTGCATCAGCTCTTGTTGTCCACCCTCAATAAATACGTTTTCTTTTGTGGCCAGAACAATATACACATTCAGTGGAAATGCAAATGGCTGCCCCGCCATTGTGAGGTCAGGGATTTGTGTGAATGAGCACTTCTCAGAGCTGGGCCCCGGTGAAATGTGACTCCCTAGTTCTGGGCTTCCTCCTCTTTATCTAGAGTTGAAATGGCTTCAATTGTTCCCTAATTGGCCGCTTTGAGGAGAGCCAGACAGCAGGGATCGGCTACCAAGAAAAGGCCTTTCCAGACCACATTAGTCCATGACATGTCGCCTCTGTCTGCTATTTGGGGAATTCTTGTTTTCATACTCGATCCCTTTCATAAGCAAACGTCTCCCTCGTGTATTTGGTGGATGCCAAGTACCACTTGACCAGGGTGACATGTTAGTGCATCATTAAATTTAACCATTTCTTATACTGACACGCCTGTGTGCATTCTTTTTAGCTTTATTAATACTGTACATGCCAGTTATACCTCAACCATCAAAAAGTTAATTTATTTCAGTTCTTCAATACAAAAAGTGAACCTCATATTATATAGTCATTACAAACATAGATCTATTTCAACTGTTTATTTCTGTTAATGTTGATGATTATGGCTTACAGCCAATGAAAACCCCAAACTCATTATCTCAGTAAATTAGAATACCTTATAACACAAGCTTGAAAAATAATTTTAATATCCGAAATGTTGGCCTACTGAAATGTATGTTCAGTAAATGCACTCAATACTTGGTCGGGGCTCCTTTTGTATCAATTACTGCATCACTGCGGCGTGGCATGGAGGCGATCAGACTGTGGCACTGCTGAGGTGTTATGGAAGCCCAGGTTGCTTTGATAGCAGCCTTCAGCTCGTCTGCATTGTTGGGTCTGGGGTCTCTCATCTTCCTCTTGAAAATACCCCATATATTATTTATGGGGTTAAGGTTAGATGAATTTGCTGGACAATCAAGCACAGTGATACTGTTGTTTTTAAACCAGGTATTGGTACTTTTGGCAGTGTGGACAGGTGCCAAGTCCTGCTGGAGAATGAAATTTGTATCTCCAAAAAGCCTGTCTTCACACTGGACCTCAAGCAGCTTGTATTGTGTGCCTCTCCACTTTTCCTCCAGACTCTGGGACCTTAATTTCCATGGTCTAGTGTGAAGTTTCCACAATCAGTGATGGTTTGGGAAGACCAAAGTCAGCACAGCCGTCTACCAGGAAATTTTAGAGCACTTCATGGTTCCCTCAGCCGACAAGCTTTTTGGAGATGGAAATTTCATTCTCCTGCAGGACTTGGCACCTGTCTACACTGCCAAAAGTCCAAATACCTGGTTTAAAAACAACAGTATCACTGTGCTTGATTGGCCAGCAAATTCGTCTAACCTTGACCCCATAAATAATATATGGGGTATTGTCAAGAGGAATATGAGAGACACCAGACCCAACAATGCAGACGAGCTGAAGGCTGCTATCAAAGCAACCTGGGCTTCCAAAACACCTAAGCAGCCACAGGCTGATCGCCTCCATGTCATCCCGCATAGATTCAGTAATTGATCCCAAAGGTGGAGAGGCCACAATCCAAGTTGCTTGAGGTCTAGTGTGAAGTTTCCACAATCAGTGATGGTTTGGGGAGCCATGTCATCTGCTGGTGTAGGTCCTCTGTGTTTTAGCAAGATCAAAGTCAGCGCAGCCGTCTTAGGAATTTTCAAAGCACTTCATGCTTCCCTCTGCCAACAAGCTTTTTAGAGAGAATCTATGGGGTATTGTCAAGAGGAAGATGAGAGACCACACCCAACAATCCAGCGAGCTGAAGGCTGCTATCAAAGCAACCTCGGCTTCCATAACACCTCAGCAGTACCACAGGCTGATCACCTCCATGCCACACCACATTGATGCAGTAATTGATGCCAAAGAAGCCCCGAACAGGTATTGAGTGCATTTACTGAACATATGTTTCGATAATGCCTTTTGGGTTTTCATTGGCTGTTAGACATAATCATGAACATTAACAGAAATAAACACTTGCAATAGATCACTCTGTTTGTAATGACTCTATATAAGGAGTTTCACTTTTTGTATTGAAGAACTGAAATTAACCTTTTGATGATATTCTAATTTTGTGAGATGCACAAGTATGTGAATGTATCACTATATAAGACATTTTAAAATGTCATGTAAAAGAATCCTATGAAAAAGAATGACTCCAGAACTTTGTCCACTTTTAATGTCACCTGTAAGGTGTACAAATTCATTGAGAAACACAAATCCGTTTTTTAGGGAAAATAAAGTAAAAATAATGTGGTTGCATAAGTGTTAGCACCCTCTTATAATTGGAGGGTTGTGTTCAGAATTGGTCAATCACATTTACACTCATGTTACATAGCAGTCAGTACACATTGACCGTGATTCTGACTATACCCATATAAGGTTTAGCTGCTCTAGTAGGATTTTTCTGACAGTTTCTTAGTTGCATTTTACACTAAATACCACGGTCAGTAAACAGCTTAGAACACATCAAAGGGATCTCATTATTGAAAGTTCTAAAAAAAAAAAAAATGTCCAAGGCATTCAATATACCATGGAACGCTGTGAAAACTTCATCAAGAAGTGACTTGAATTTGGCGCAACAGTGACATTACCTAGAACTGTATGTCCCTCCAAAAATTGATGAAAAGACAAGAAATAAAAATTTGCCAAGAAGTCTACAACATCATTTAGGCCAGAGGTCCCCAACTCCAGTCCTCAAGGCCCACCAACATGTCATGTTTTCAGGATTTCCTTAGTCTTGCCCAGGTAATAATTGCATCACCTGTGCAATGCAAAGGAAATCCTGAAAACATGACCTGTTGGTGGGCCTTGAGGACTGGAGTTGGGGACCTCTGATTTAGGCTGTGTGCACACGTTCAGGAATTCATGCAGAAAATTCCTGTGAAAATCCGGACATTTCTGGCAGATTTCCGCATGAAATCCGCATGCGTTTTTTTCCGGACATTTCCCAATGCATTAGACAGTGGGAAAACCGCAAAAAAAAACCCGCAAAATTAATGAGTAGGTTCATTATTTTTCCGCAATGCGTTTTTCATGCGGAAAAACGCACATCATGCGCACAGAAATAGCGGATTTCATTAAAAATGATAGGATGCCTAATGTATGCGGATTATTTGCGGTTTTATAGCGTTATTATAGCGCAAAAACCGCAAATAATCTGCAACGTGTGCACATAGCCTAAAGGAACTGCATGAATTTCTGGCAAGTACAGATTATATACTGCATGTGACAATCTCTCATATTCTTCATATTTCTGACCTATAGGGTTGGTTTGCAAGAAGGAAGCCTTTTCTTAGAAAGGAAAACATCCAAGCCCAGCTGTTTTACCAAAACCTACATCAAGTCTACCAAAGCAAGTGGGGAAAACATGTTATAGTCTGATGAGATTGAACTTATTAGCCATAAATCCAAAAGGTATATTTGACGCAAAGCCAATACTGTGCATCACCAAAATAACATCATACCCACAGTGAAGCATGGTGGAGGCAGTATTAAGCATTGGGGATGGTTTTCAGCAGCTGGAACTTGGACTTTGGTCAAGGTTATAAACCGCTCCAAATAGTTACCGTATTTTTCAGACTATAAGACGCGCTTTTTCCCAAGAAGATTTGGGAGGAAAATGGGGAGTGCATTTTATAGTGCAAACGCAGGCTTACCGGGGGGGTTGCGGCAGAGGTGTGGCGGTGCTGAGTGCACCTGAGCAGGGTCCCTTCAGGATTTCGGTGGCGGATATGTGGTGGCATCATGTCCATGGTGAGCAGAGTGCATCACCAGCTTCCCTAAGGCCATCTTCCTGAAGCCGTGGGCCGCCAGAGGCTTCAGGAAAATGGCCACCGGAGGCCGCACGTGCACCGACTGAAATCACGGCGGCACTCCGCTTCAGGAAAATGGCCCCTGAGATCTCAATCTGTGCACGCGTGGCCTTCTGCTCATTGTGGACACCGGGCCGCAGCTCCGCCACATTTCTGCCACCGGCATCCTGAAGAAGGGACCCTGCTCAGGTGTACTCCGCACCGCCTCCAGCATTTTGAGGATGGGACCCTACTCCAGTTCTGCCTCACCGCCAACATCAGACCTGCAGCATCGCACCCCAGGACTTCTGCATTGCCCCACTTCTGCCACCGCCGGCATCCTGAGGAAGGGACCCTGCCTCCTGTGACCCCGCTGTACCACTGCCGGCGCTCAAGTAAGGCTACTTTCACATTTCCGTCTTTCCTCTGCTGCAAAAAAATTTGCAGTATCCTGCATTTTCCCATAGACTTGTATTGGCGATGAATCGCGACGGATGGACACACGTTTCGTCCGTCTGCACTGGATCCTGTGGAATGTGACGGCCTGTCTTTTGCAAAAAACGTTCAAGGGAACATTTTTCTGTACGTTGTATCCAGTGTTTCTGACTGCGCATGTCCAGCAGGAAATCTCGCACTCACTCTTTCCTCCCTGGGACTAGACGGAAATGTGAACGGACAAACTTCCGTCGGTACGTCGCGCCGACGCTTTGTGACGAGCGACTACCGACGGAAATGTGAAAGAAGCCTTAGATACCTTAAATTTGGACAATAAGACGAACCCTAATCTTATAAAAATCTTTTTTTCTGCTATTTTCCACCCCAAAATTGAGGTGCGGCTTATGGTCCGCTGCGTCTTATAGTCCAAAAAATACGGTAATTTTGCAAAAAATCACTACATAACATCCCATTGTACTCGTGTGTATGTATAGTGGTTTCACCACACAACACCCCACTGTACTGATGTATCACTGGACATTACCCTGCTGTACAGGTATCACTACATAACTCACCTCTGTACTGGTGTATGGCTACACATCACCCCTCTGTACTACACTATGCTGTACTGGTGTATCACTGCACAATACCCTGCTGTACAGGTGTATCACTACACAACACCCCAGTGTACTGCTGTACCGCTACACAACACTCCTGTATTACACAACACCCTGCTGTATCACTGCACAATACTCCTCCTGTATTACACAACACCATGCTATACTGGTGTATCACTGCACAATACCCTGCTGTACAGGTGTATCACTTCATAACTCACCTCTTGAAGACACAAAAGAGCACAGTGAGGTAAAAAATACTCTGTTGTAAAAAAAAAATCACAGTAATAAGCGAGTGCTTGTCAAAAGATGGAAAAAACAGGGAATTTAGTTGATACGTTTTTTTTTGCAAAAAAATGTATACTAAGCTGCTCCACCAATCGTCAAGGTATACCCATATAGAGCAGTCCTATCTAATGTATATAATCCCTATCTGATGTATTTAAAACCTGATCATCTGTATAGTACCTGTATAAGCAGGGTTCAGAGAGAAAATATCCATGTGGACATGCTGGATGGAACAGCTTTGGTGCAAATGACCCATAAGGAGTGGTGGACTCCCCAGTCTTGTAGAAACAAGAGAACAATTCTAGAACCAGAAACACATGGGCTACTTGCACATTGAACAAGTCTGTTGGAACATGTTCACAGGTTCCTACAGACTTGTTCAATGTGCAAGTAGCCCATGTGTTTCTGGTTCTATAACTCACCTCTGTACTGGTGTATGGCTACACATCACCCCTCTGTACTACACAACACTATGCTGTACTGGTATCACTCCACAATACCCTGATGTACAGGTGTTGCACTACATAAGACCCCTCTGTATGTGTGTAGCACAACACTCCACAGTACTGGTGTATCGCTGCACAACACCCCTCTGAACTGGTGTATCACTACACAACACCCTGCTTTAACCCCTTTCTGCCATTATACGTACTATTCCGTTCCTGTGGCGTGGGCTTTACTTCCCAAGGACGGAATAGTACGTCATAGGCGATCGGCCGCGCTCACGGTGGGAGCACGGCCGATCGCGGCCGAGTGTCAGCTGCTTATCGCAACTGACATCCGGCACTATGTGCCAGGAGCGGTCATGGACCGCCCCCGGCACACCGCGATCAAACATGATCGCGATGTGCCGGCGGTGCAGGGAAGCATCGCGCAGGGAGGGGGCTCCCTGCGGGCTTCCCTGAGACCCCCGCAGCAACGCGATGTGATCGCGTTGCTCCGGAGGTCTCTTACCTCCTCCCTGCAGCAAGTCCCGGATCCAAGATGGCCGCGGATCCGGGTCCTGCAGGGAGGGAGGTGGCTTACCAAGTGCCTGCTCAGAGCAGGCACTTGGTAACGCTGCAGCGCTGTTTGACAGATCGGTGATCTGTCAGAGTGCTGTGCAAACTGGCAGATCACCGATCTGTATTGTCCCCCCCTGGGACAAAGTAAAAAAGTAAAAAAATTTTTTTACAAGTGTGTAAAAAAAAAAAATAAAAATCCTAAATAATGAAAAAAAATATATATATATTATTCCCATAAATACATTTCTTTAAATAAAAAAAACAAAACAATAAAAGTACACATATTTAGTATCGCCTCGTCCGTAACGTCCCGACCTATAAAACTGTCCCACTAGTTAACCCCTTCAGTAAACACCGTAAGGAAAAAAAAAAAAAAAAGAGGCAAAAAGCAACGCTTTATTATCATACCGCCGAACAAAAAGTGGAATAACACGCGATCAAAAAGATAGATATAAATAACCATGGTACCGCTGAAAGCGTCATCTTGTCCCGCAAAAAAACGAGCAGCCATACAGCAACATCAGCAAAAAAATAAAAAAGTTATAGTCCTCAGAATAAAGCGATGCAAAAATAATTATTTTTTCTATAAAATAGTTTTTATCATATAAAAGCGCCAAAACATAAAAAAAATTATATAAATGAGGTGTTGCTGTAATCGTACTGACCCGAAGAATAAAACTGCTTTATCAATTTTACCAAACGCGGAACGGTATAAACGCCTCCCCCAAAAGAAATTCATGAATAGCTGGTTTTTGCTAATTCTGCCTCACAAAAATTGGAATAAAAAGCGATCAAAAAATGTCACGTGCCCGAAAGTGCTACCAATAAAAACGTCAACTCGTCCCGCAAAAAACAAGACCTCACATGACTCTGTGGACTCAAATATGGAAAAATTATAGCTCTCAAAATGTGGTAACGCAAAAAATATTTTTTGCAATAAAAAGCGTCTTTCAGTGAGTGACGGCTGCCAATCATAAAAATCCGCTAAAAAACTCGCTATAAAAGTAAATCAAACCCCCCTTCATCACCCCCTTAGTTAGGGAAAAATTCAAAAAATTTAAAAAATGTATTTATTTCCATTTTCCCATTAGGGTTAGGGCTAGGGTTATGGTTAGGGCTAGGCTTAGGGTTATGGTTAGGGCTAGGGTTATGGTTAGGGCTAGGGTTATGGTTAGGGCTAGGGTAAAGGCTACAGTTAGGGTAAAGGCTACAGTTAGGGATGGGGCTAAAGTTAGGGTTTGGATTACATTTGCGGTTGGGAATAGCGTTGGGATTAGGGTTAGGGGTGTGTCTAGGTTAGAGGTGTGGTTAGGGTTACCGTTGGAATTAGGGTTAGGGGTGTGTTTGGATTAGGGTTTCAGTTATAATTGGGGGGTTTCCACTGTTTAGGCACATCAGAGGGTCTCCAAACGCGACATGGCATCCGATCTCAATTCCAGCCAATTCTGCGTTGAAAAAGTAAAACAGTGCTCCTTCCCTTCCGAGCTCCCCCGTGTGCCCAAACAGGAGTTTACCCCAACATATGGGGTATCAGCGTACTCAGGACAAATTGGACAACAACTTTTGGGGTCCAATTTCGCCTGTTACCCTTGGGAAAATACAAAACTGGGGGCTAAAAAATAAGTTTTGTGGGAAAAAAAAGATTTTTTAATTTTCACGGCTCTGCGTTATAAACCGTAGTGAAACACTTGGGGGCTCAAAGTTCTCACAACACATCTAGATAAGTTCCTTTGGGGGTCTAGTTTCCAATATGGGGTCACTTGTGGGGGGTTTCTACTGTTTAGGTACATTAGGGGCTCTGCAAACGCAATGTGACGCCTGCAGACCATTCCATCTAAGTCTGTATTTCAAATGGCGCTCCTTCCCTTCCGAGCCTTCCCATGCGCCCAAACGGTGGTTCCCCCCCACATATGGGGTATCAGCGCACTCAGGACAAATTGCACAACAAATTTTGGGGTCCAATTTCTCCTGTTACCCTTGGGAAAATACAAAACTGGGGGCTAAAAAATAATATTTGTGGGAAAAAAATTTTGTTTTATTTTTACGGCTCTGCATTATAAACTTCTGTGAAGCTCTTGGTGGGTCAAAGTGCTCACCACACATCTAGATAAGTTCCTTAGGGGGTCTACTTTCCAAAATGGTGTCACTTGTGGGGGGTTTCAATATTTAGGCACATCAGTGGCTCTCCAAATGCAACATGGCGTCTCATCTCAATTCCTGTGAATTTTGCATTGAAAAGTCAAACGGCGCTCCTTCCCTTCCGAGGTCTCCCATGCGCCCAAACAGTGGTTTACCCCCACATATGGGGTATCAGCGTACTCAGGACAAATTGTACAACAACTTTTTGGTTCCAATTTCTTCTCTTACCATTGGGAAAATAAAAAATTGGGGGCGAAAAGATCATTTTTTTTCACAAAAATTATTTATTTTTACAGTTCTGCATTATAAACTTCTGTGAAGCACTTGGTCGGTCAAAGTGCTCACCACACCTCTAGATAAGTTCCTTAGGGGGTTTACTTTCCAAAATGGTGTCACTTGTGGGGGGTTTCAATGTTTAGGCACATCAGTGGCTCTCCAAACGCAACATGGCGTCCCATCTCAATTCCAGTCAATTTTGCATTGAAAAGTCAAATGGCGCTCCTTCGCTTCCAAGCTCTGTCATGCGACCAAACAGTGGTTTACCCCCACATATGGGGTATCGGAGTACTCAGGACAAATTGTACAACAAGGTTTGGGGTCCATTTTCTCCTGTAACTTTTGGCAAAATAAAACAAATTGGAGCTGAAGTAAATTTTTTGTGAAAAAAAGTTAAATGTTCATTTTTATTTAAACATTCCAAAAATTCCTGTAAAACACCTGAAGGGTTAATAAACTTCTTGAATGTGGTTTTGAGAACCTTGAGGGGTGCAGCTTTTAGAATGGTGTCACACTTGGGTATTTTCTATCATATAGACCCCTCAAAATGACTCCAAATGAGATGTGGTCCCTAAAATAAAATGGTGTTGTAAAAATGAGAAATTGCTGGTCAACTTTTAACCCTTATAACTCCCTAACAAAAAAAATTTTGGTTCCAAAATTGTGCTGATGTAAAGTAGACATGTGGGGAATGTTACTTATTAAGTATTTTGTGTGACATATCTCTGTGATTTAATTGCATAAAAATTCAAAGTTGGAAAATTGCGAAATTTTCAAAATTTTCGCCATGTTTCCTTTTTTTTCACAAAAACGCAGGTAATATCAAAGAAATTTTACCACTATCATGAACTACAATATGTCACGAGAAAACAATGTCAGAATCACCGGGATCCGTTGAAGCTTTCCAGAGTTATAACCTCATAAAGGGACAGTGGTCACAATTGTAAAAATTGGCCCGGTCCATAACGTGCAAATGACCCTTGGGGGTAAAGGGGTTAATAATAATAATCTTTTTATATAGCGTTAACATATTCCGCAGCGCTTTACATTTTTGCACATCTTATCACTGTCCCCGTTGGGACTCACACTCAAAATTCCCTATCAGTATGTCTTTGGAATGTGGGAGGAAACCGGAGTGCCCGGAGGAAACCCACGCAAACACGGAGAGAACGTACAAACTCCTTGCAGATATTGTCCTTTGTGGGGTTTGAACCCAGGACTCCAGCGCTGCAAGGCTGCTGTGCTAACCACTGCGCCACCGCTGCACGTGTATCACTGCGCTGTACGTGTTTGTGATTGCACAAAACCGTACTTTACGTGTGTGTCACCACACAATACCCCACTGTATGTGTTTCACTCCAGAACACCCCGCTATACTGATGTATTACTGCACAACACCCTGCTGTATCATCGCACGACACCCCGCCGTACTCTAGTGCAGAGGTCACAGTAGTGACACCGAGAGCCTCCATTACCGGTACAATGACAAAGCTTTTCCACTGAAATAACACCAAGGCAGTATGCCAAGCTCCACGGTTTCCTATCTCACCCCATTCAGATCTGCTCTTATGTACAGGGCTACACACAAAAGTCACAATTTAGACATCTGGTCTTACTAGTTATTTATACCAGGTGTTAATGCACCAAGCTGGCAGGCAGCCGCGAGCCACACATCACGGGCTCGCGAGCCACATGTGGCTCCCGAGCTACAGGTTGGGGACCCCTGCTCTAGTGTATCACTACACAACACCCTGCGTCCTCCCGGGTATCACTAAACACCCCGCGTCCTCCCATGTATCACCGCACAACACCCCGCCGTCCCCCCTTGTATCACCGCACAACACCCCGCCGTTCTCCCGTGTATCACCGCACAACAGCCCGCCGTTCTCCCGTGTATCACCGCACAGCACCCCGCCGTCCTCCCATGCATCACCGCACAACACCCCGCCGTCCCCCCCTTGTATCACCGCACAACACCCCGCCATCCCCCCCCTTGTATCACCGCACAACACCCCGCCGTCCTCCCATGTATCACCGCACAACACCCCGCCGTTCTCCCGTGTATCACCGCACAGCACCCCGCCGTCCCCCCCTTGTATCACCGCACAACCCCCCGCCGTCCTCCCATGTATCACCGCACAACACCCCGCCGTCCCCCCTTGTATCACCGCACAACACCCCGCCGTCCCCCCTTGTATCACCGCACAACACCCCGCCGTCCTCCCATGTATCACCGCACAACCCCCCGCCGTCCCCCCTTGTATCACCGCACAACACCCCGCCGTCCTCCCGTGTATCACCGCACAGCACCCCGCCGTCCTCCCATGTATCACCGCACAACACCCCGCCGTTCTCCCGTGTATCACCGCACAGCACCCCGCCGTCCCCCCCTTGTATCACCGCACAACCCCCCGCCGTCCTCCCATGTATCACCGCACAACACCCCGCCGTCCCCCCTTGTATCACCGCACAACACCCCGCCGTCCCCCCTTGTATCACCGCACAACACCCCGCCGTCCTCCCATGTATCACCGCACAACCCCCCGCCGTCCCCCCTTGTATCACCGCACAACACCCCGCCGTCCTCCCGTGTATCACCGCACAGCACCCCGCCGTCCTCCCATGTATCACCGCACAACACCCCGCCGTCCCCCCTTGTATCACCGCACAACCCCCCGCCGTCCCCCCTTGTATCACCGCACAACACCCCGCCGTCCTCCCATGTATCACCGCACAACCCCCCGCCGTCCCCCCTTGTATCACCGCACAACCCCCCGCCGTCCCCCCTTGTATCACCGCACAACACCCCGCCGTCCTCCCATGTATCACCGCACAACCCCCCGCCGTCCCCCCTTGTATCACCGCACAACACCCCGCCGTCCTCCCGTGTATCACCGCACAACACCCCGCCGTCCTCCCATGTATCACCGCACAGCACCCCGCCGTCCCCCCTTGTATCACCGCACAACACCCCGCCATTCTCCCGTGTATCACCGCACAGCACCCCGCCGTCCTCGCGTGTATCACCGCACAGCACCCCGCCGTCCTCCTGTGTATCACCGCACAGCACCCTGTGTATGTATTGTGGGCAGCCCCGTGCATCCCCGCACAGCACCCCGCCGTCCTCCCGTGTATCACCGCACAGCACCCTGTGTATGTATGGTGGGCAGCCCCGTGTATCACCGTACAGCACCCTGTGTAGGTATGGTGGGCAGCCCCGTGTATCACCGTACAGCACCCTGTGTAGGTATGGCGGGCAGCCCCGTGTATCACCGCACAACCCCCCGCCGTCCTCCCGTGTATCACCGCACAGCACCCTGTGTAGGTATGGTGGGCAGCCCCGTGTATCACCGCACAGCACCCTGTGTATGTATGGTGGGCAGCCCCGTGTATCACCGCACAGCACCCTGTGTAGGTATGGTGGGCAGCCCCGTGTATCACCGTACAGCACCCTGTGTAGGTATGGCGGGCAGCCCCGTGTATCACCGCACAACCCCCCGCCGTCCTCCCGTGTATCACCGCACAGCACCCTGTGTAGGTATGGTGGGCAGCCCCGTGTATCACCGCACAGCACCCTGTGTATGTATGGTGGGCAGCCCCGTGTATCGCCGCACAACACCCTGTGTAGGTATGGCGGGCAGCCCCGTGTATCACCGCACAGCACCCCGCCGTCCTCCCGTGCATCACCACGTAGCCCCAGCTGTCAGTGCCCCGTGGAGTGGGCTGCTCCATGTGTCCCGGGTGGTGACACGGTCTGGCCCGTCCTCCGATCCTCCTGCCCCTCTGACGACAGCGGAAACTGCGGCTGCTCATTATCCTCCTGGCACCGGGGTCCTGGAGCAGCACAGCCCGCCGGTCACCCCGGGACACTAGCCGGAGCCACACACCGGGGAGACCCGCACATTACACGGCAGACGGTCCTGATCGGAGACGGTCCGCTCCTCTGCCGTGCAGCCATTGTCTCACTGAGCCAGGACCATGTCTGCTGCTGGATGCTGCGCCCGGCAGGTAAGTCACTAGGACTACAACTCCCAGCACGGCAGGAACATGGTGCACGACTACCTGTCATCCAGGGGCTCATACACACAGGTGTGATGGCAGCAATACATGCGACGGGTTCTGACATTACAATCCCCTGATCTGATGGGGGTTATGATACTTTTCTATCAGACAGAATGAGAATGAAACCACTTCTTCATCACAGGTTTCTCTATGGGAATATTACACCTGGAGTGAGAGGTATGGGGGATAATTCTGGGATAAATATTTTTGGCCATTAATGTGAATGATGGGAGTTGTAATACCTCTCTGGTCAGAACCAATGGGCAGTAATTCCAATAGACAAAATGAGAATCTCAAGTGTTATTATTCCTGCATGACCATCTCCAATTTCGCCTGCGGTGCGTCTGATGGGAGTTGTTGGCCGTCCTACCAGCCAAAGAATAAATGCTGGCCCTCGCAAGTTAGATGAACAATATTAAGGACTCCACGATTCCCTTATCTGTCAGTGTCTGATACATTTTTTCACATTTTCTTGCACTTTTCCTTTCATACATTTGGTATATTCTGACACAGTCCAATACTTACATCATATTCATTGACTGGTCTTATGCATGCCTCCTCTGCCCGGCTGGTCCAGCGTGCCTTTTCTGCCCGGCTTGTCTGGCATGTCTCCCCTGCCCAGCTTGTCTGGCGTACCTCCCCTGCCCAGCTGGTCCGGGATGCCTCCCCTGCCCAGCTGGTCCGGCGTGCCTTCTCTGCCCGGCTTGTCTGGCATGCCTCCCCTGCCCAGCTTGTCTGGCGTGCCTTCTCTGCCCGGCTTGTCTGGCGTACCTCCCCTGCCCAGCTGGTCCGGGATGCCTCCCCTGCTCGGCTTGTCTGGCGTGTCTCCCCTACCAAACTGGTCCGGCGTGCCTCCCCTGCCCGGCTGGTCCGGCGTGCCTCCCCTGCCCGGCTGGTCCGGCGTGCCTTCCCTGCCCGGCTGGTCCGGCGTGCCTCCCCTGCCCGGCTGGTCCGGCGTGCCTCCCCTGCCCGGCTGGTCCGGCGTGCCTTCCCTGCCCGGCTGGTCCGGCGTGCCTCCCCTGCCCGGCTGGTCCGGCGTGCCTCCCCTGCCTAATTGGTCCAGCAGGTGCCTCCCTTGCCTTCCACTGACAAAATCATCCCCAGAGGTGGCGAGACCCCTGCGAAACACTGATCACAGCTATAGTGCCCTGATCCCCAGGAGCTTGTCTCGGGGCAGATTCATGTCCGGAGATCTGTTTTATTTGCTTACACCCCCTGTAACCTGTGCCTGGGCTACACTGGACATAACTTTGGTCACTGCGGCTTTATTTATTTTCTAGGGATAAAATAAATCACTACTGTAGGCTGGATCCACACAGTTTTTTTCAAGGATTTTTTTTTCCTTCAGTGAATCCACTGTAAAATCCACAAAAAATTTGGAAATCGCATATCCACTTTTCATTTTGTTCATTTTTTTTTTTCCTGAAGAGATTTAGAAAAATGCCTGGTGACAAAATAAAAACAGGAATAAAAAAGGTGCATGCCACTGATGAAGGAGATCTTGATAGAATCCGCTCCAAACCAGGCACTGCCCAATCAAAAGGCTGCAAACAAACCTGCCTCTGGTAGAGAACTCTCCCAGAGATCTGTGCCCTGTAATATGGGAGGTTGGCTCCGCAGCCCCGTCCTCAGCTGTGCACGTGCCGCCTCCGACCTCTTCATTGTCTATTGCAGTGCAGAGTGGCACGCAGTTATTTCCATCAGTCCCATAGGCAGTAAATGGAGCGAGGTCGCCCATGTGCCCCTCCGATCAGGTCAGGATGGGTCTGCAGAGCCTGCACTGGGGGTCTTTTCAGGGGAGGGGATACAGTGATCATCCTTTCCCCAGCGCAGGCCGGCAAAAATGCGCCAAACTGCTGGAACATAGACGATCAGTCAGAGTAAATGGGCCATTACTAGCGAAGTCCTGGGCTCTCTGCTAGTCTATATTACTGTGCCATAGAGAAGAGCGTGAGCGCTGCAGCCAATCGGTGACCTCAGCAGTGTGACCATTCACAGTAGATAGTGGTGGGCTGTTCTCGCTCCTGAATCCTCCGCCTGTGTTCTCTACAACAGATCCGCTATTGGCCTCCTTTGTCGCCAAGGATAAAAGTATCGGCGGTCCGAAATCAGATGTGCCGACCCTCACATCTGTCGGTGGAGATTCGGGGGGCTCACATACACATTACACGGTCAAACAATCTCCACCAACGTTGGTCTAATGTGTATTTGGGCCGCTGGGACCCCCGTATGGCCTGACAGGGTCCAAAATATAAATCCTAACCATTTCATTGTAAATCTTCAGCCAGAATATCCCACTCCTTCCCTTCCACTATACCTCCATTGTATCATTTGTTTGTCTTCCTCGGAGCTGAAGTTTCTGCTTCTTTGTATCAGTGAGAACACAAGTCTCATCTTCGGTTTCTTGGAGGCCGTCCAGTATTGTTTTGGCTCGGTGCGGAGGACTGAGATCACTCCCATTTTCTTTGTGGGCTCCGGCTGCAGTCTTTGCTATCACTGTACAGTACATGCTGTTGTCATGTATTCACATTGTAACTATTGTCAGTCTGTGGGAAAATGAATCGAAGCCTAGAAAACGTCAGCGCACATAATTCTGCGGAGGAAATTGTAGTCACGTGCCGTCCCAAAACCGCCAGTGCAACATCTGCCCGTCCTTGGCATAGGGTGGGCCGCTACTTTCCTTCCTTTTCAATCAGACTTCCCATCTCTCTTATTGGCGCTTTAGAAGAGTAGCAAAAATGGATTTTAGAAATAGCGCCACCATTGTCTATGGGCATTGTCTGGTATTGCAACTCGGGGCTGACTGCAATACCCAAGAGGCACCATTTTTAGAAGAGAGCATAGCCGTTATAGGACAGGCAGTCCAGTTGTCATCCGTTAAGAAAATCCAGGACCATCCGTAAAAATAGGGCACTCTTTTACCCCATCCGTAAAAAAAAAAAATAATAATATTCGAGGTGTCAATGATGTTTTTGAGGTTGAAGGAACTTATATATATTATAATAATGGAGCTTATTGTAACTTGTATTCTTAACTGTAGCATTTAGTCATATAATTTACTGCTTTTTATAAAGTTTATATCAATCAGTAAATCATATTGTTCCTGTTATTCAGCCCTTGTATCTTGATCAACATCCCCCAGTACAACATGACCATGTGATGCCCCACAGTCCCCACACACAGTATGATGTCTCCTTACACAGTGTTGTCATAACAAAGCCCCCCACACATTATTCCGTCACTACAAAGCCTCCCACATAGTATTTAGTGCCCCCCAAAGCATCCCTGACAGAATGATGTCCTTTCACAGCTTCACTCCCTCCCTTCGCAGAATTATGCAAAAAAAAACCTCCCCTAACCCCGTTCCTTCGCTGCTCCGTTCTGCGCTGTGTTCAGTTGGCACAATGTAGGGATGTTATTGTGCCTGCTGCACACTCTGAGGCAAAGGCTCAATGATGGAAGAAGGAGGTGGCTCCTCCCTGTTCCATTATTGTGTTCTCTGGCATCTGCATCCCGAGGATTCCGGTGAAAGTGAGACATCGGGCAGGGGGCAACTGTGTGGTGCAGGACGCCTCTGCATATTGTACGCACATACTGTGGCCTTTGGCTGTCCTAGTCCAAGGGCAGCACCGAAACAGCCAAAGGGCCGCACCATGTCCACGTCTGGTCTAATGTGTATGGGGGGATAAAGTCTGTTTTTCCATCATACATGACGGCACCACGAGAGAGGGGATCCGCCCATCAAGGACAGGAAACCTTCAAGATAAAAGGGGCGGCTCCTCTCTCCACATCAGTTGGTTTCCTGTCCTTGACGGGGAACCCTCAAGATGGAAGATCTGATGAAGATTGAAGAGGATGCCGGGATCTGGGTCGGGTGGATTTGGGCAGGCGCCGTCTGCTGCACCCGTCACCAGGTACCCGTAGTCGCCTCGGGGGTCAATGTATACCATGCCCCCCCTGAGCGAAGCATGGCCACAGCCCGCGAGGCGAATGCCCGGGTGAAGTTGGAGCCTCGGAGGCCTTCCCTTTTACCAAAAAAAAAAAAAAATCCACCTGCCAATTGTCCTCGGAGGTCACAAAGGTGCTCCCTCCCTGTTGACTATGGTGGCCATGCAGCCTGTGAGACACATCGGTGCCCAGGCTAGGTAAGGCTCCTTGGAGGTTTTATGCCATCCCTGTTGAGCACTGCAGATGGTCCCCCCAGCCCACCCCCTCCCCTTCCCCCCTCTCCTTCCTTCCTGGATCGGTACCTGAGACAAGCAGAGAGGTGTGGAGCGGTATCTGACAGCATGGATCTGGAGGTGGCGTGTCGGACGGAGGGGACACTGCAGAGTTTCCTGCCTGGCCGGCGCCATGATTCCAGGAGGCGGCCGCGCGTGCGCACATTGCTGGGCAGCAGCGCTCGGAACGTTTGTGCAGGGCACTGGGGCAGGAGGACAGGAATCTTCGGTGCGCACCGGAAGTAAGGGCCGGATGCGCGCCTGGAAGGTGAGTGCATGGACGCTGGAGGGCGACAGAGCAGCACGCACCGGAAGGGGTGCGCGCGCAGAACCCAGCGGTGGCACTTGGGTCTGAGGCAGGATCAACCAGGTGAATGATTAAGAGCGCGCCCCTGAAGTGGTGCCAGGGGCACGCTTTGTTTATACAGCAGCATTGCGCTAGCGGTGGCAGATGCAGGATCAACCAGGTGTTTGATTGATTACATGCACGGAGGTTGTGCAGGCACGATCAGCCAGGTAGTTAATTGGATTAAATACACCTGGTGCTGAGCAGCCAATAAAGGCAGGATCAACCAGGTGATTCATTAAAAAAAAAAAAAGTGAATCTATTTAAACGAGCTAGAAGTGCTGCCCTGTGTCACTAAAACCAGGTCAGGTTGAAGGTGACTACTCTTGTTGTGTGCTGGTGTGTATAATGGAGAGAGAGCAGATGCTACCATCGACCAAATCTGTAAGGCGGCCACTTGGTCCTCTCCGTCTACATTTTTTAAACATTATAGACTAGACCTATCTGCTACCTCTGATCTCACTTTTGGGAGAAGAGTGTTACAAGCAGTGATCCCTCCCTAGAAGAGAATACAAATCTCTGTAACTCTCTCATGGTGCCGTCATGTATGATGGAAAAACACGGGTATTACATACCTGGTAATGTGTTTTTTCATGAGACATGACGGCACCCTTATATTCCCACCCTTTTGATCACGTCATTAGTTGGGTGCATTATTTGCATTATTTGTATTATACACTCCCTGGGGTATCGGTGAATAGAACTGTATAGGATGTATTATTTATGTGTACACTAACCAGCGGAGTTCCTCTCGTACTCTGTAAAACAACTGATGTGGAGAGAGGAGCCGCCCCTTTTATCTTGAAGGTTTCCTGTCCTTGATGGGCGGATCCCCTCTCTCGTGGTGCCGTCATGTCTCATGAAAAAACACATTACCAGGTATGTAATACCCGTGTTTTTGGACAACCTGGAGGTCAACAATAGGCTACAGGGTTCTGTCTTTGGCTACTACTAGTTCTGCAGGACAACAGCTGGGAATGTGAAATGTATGTGATATCCGATCACTCTGACTGCCGGCCATAGTAATTCCTATTTAAAGGGTTGTTAAACTTTATACACCATCGGACCTTCTTTGAGAAAATCCCTATACAGGTTTGGCCATTTGCTTAACGATAATAGAAACTATGCAGAGACGATAGTTACACTCCTTACAGATATCGGCAGGAGACTGGGTTGTGTTTGTCAAAGGCCAAAGTATAAAAGCCCCTCAAAGGAACACAAAAGATAAAATTCTTCTCAAATTCTGTGCTTTGAATGGAGTCTAGTGTCCTCTTTTCTCAGCGTTTCGTTAATGGCAGATTTTATTTCTTTGGAATCAAAACTGCTGGATTCCAATAAGTTGGACGGGTTCCATTATTTCTGTACGGATCAGTCCTGAAACCACCAGAAATGGTGTGCAGGAGTACACAGAACCTGGGAGCACCACTAAAGGGGAAAAATAGTGCAATAGTAAGAAGCCAGGCTTATACAAGTCATTTTCAAAAACTATGTTATCTGATGATAGAGAGAAACTTACAAGCCACAAGAAAATAAATGACCGAAATGACAATTTACCTCAGAGTGAAATTCTAGGTGACAACAGAGGTGAAGGAAACCGAATGACAACATTGTGATAATGTGAGTCATGGAGCTCGGCGTGGCTGAGTTTACATTAGGATTGCAAAGCCTCGTGCACACCAGTAAATTCGGAGCATTGCCCTCTCTGTCGGTCCTCTAAGTCCATCTCCTCATGGAGAAACAGAACCACCTAGAAATGCCAAAGGCTTCTCGCCCAATCAACCAGTACCCTGTTCTGTACAGTTGAGGGGCAAAAACTCTAAATGGCTGTCCGCCAAATAAACATTGCCCAAAATATAAAAAAAAAATAACTCAAAAACCTATTTGTAATAATAGGTCGTTTTCTAATTATACTTTCCCATTAACAATCTCGTTTTCTTCCTGGTGTCACTCCCTTTTTAGATGTGGGAGAGGTCCTATGATAAATATAATAATGTTCTCACAGCTTT
Organism: Ranitomeya imitator; assembly: GCF_032444005.1. Lineage (NCBI taxonomy): Eukaryota > Metazoa > Chordata > Amphibia > Anura > Dendrobatidae > Ranitomeya > Ranitomeya imitator. The sequence goes on from NC_091282.1 coordinate 111,995,260, forward strand.
TTTCTTACTATTCAGAATGTTATGGACATTTTTTTACGACTAAGGTCTGGCTTGGTTTCCAAACTACTGACACATTCTCAAGAAAACCTCGGGGAACGAGAAATTCCTCTGCAGCCGTGGATGTAATTATTGGAATATTTCTGCTACTAAAGAGAGACTCTGATAATAAAGAGTGAATCTCCGCAATGACTAATGATCATAGACAATTTCCATCTCCTTTTACCTAGAAATCCCCACCGCTTCTATACACCCAGGACTTTCTGCTGGAAAGGATTTGGAAAGACTGGGGCAGATTTTGTGCATAGACCCTATCAAAAAGTGCACCATAAATTGGCACCTAATGTCCCCTCAAGTTTTAGACAAATATTTTTGGCTCATACATTGAAGGGTCGTGACTTAGAGGAGAATCTGGCATAGCTTAAAATGCGTCAGCATGAACAAAAAGCGACGCAAAGTACAGTGTATATATGAGGGGGATGTGCTTGATCAGCTAGAGGTGTAGGATTTGTTTGCAGACTTCACATTACTATCGCCGTGTAGTACTGCATTGTAAGTCGTTAGCCAGACTGATCAGTAGGATCTTGAATGCATCAAAACTTTTAAAATAATGGCGCCCATTTCATGGCTGCTGTAATCTGCACCGATAGTGTGCGTCTAAAAATGTTGTAAGTCCTAAATCAATTTTGTAATTTTGCAACTTATAGTTATCCCAACCCTTTTAGAGACAGCTTTCAGCGCTGTTGATGTAAGCACAAAAGCGTCTAAAAAATATAATAAACTTGGCGCACTCTGAAGAAAGTGGCCAGACATAAACCATATCTTTAAAGAAGATCTGTCACTTGCTCAAAAAAAAGTTGAATACTTTGTAAAAAAAAAAAAAAGAAAATCTCTGATCTCCCCTGATTCTGCAGTTTTTTTTATTACAGGCTGCACCACTCAATTGCAGAGATATTCACATTTGTTGCTTTCAGAGTGCACTATGTGAAATCTCTGCCTATAGTGCAATTGGGCGTTTCTTCACAGTCCTCTCTGGGGTCATGCACTTTCACCCCTTCATCCTATTTGCTGCCAACCACAGCTCAACAACATCTGAGACTGAGCTACTGAACTGTGATTGGCAGCATCTGGGAAGGAGGTGTGAAAGCACACACCACAAGAGACGACTGTGAAGAAACACCCAGTCGGTCTGCAAGCAGAGATTTCACAGAGTGCGCTCTAAAAGCAACAAATGTGAATATCTCTGTTGTACAGCGACACAGTGCAAAATGGAAAAGAGTGGCAGAATCAGGGATTTTTGCAAACTTTTTATTTTTTTTTAGCAAGTGATAGGTCCTCTTTAACTGGCACCCCATAGTAACCTATGGTTACTGTACATTAGGCATCTGCTCTTCCTTCAGGTATTTTCTGGGAATCCCCAATCTGGCTCCAGTGAACTCTGATTTAGCTCATGGTGTGCACAAGCCCCAATCTGAGAAACCAGAAAGTTAATTGTTAATATTTTCATGTTCTAAAATAATTTTTTTTATACTGTATACACTCTGTAATTTGAAGCTTGTCGGCCCCAATGAACAATCCCAAGCAGGGCCCCAAACTATCATGGCTCTTTACTAGTATTGGTCTTCTCACATGGGCAGAGGCTCTACGTGTGAAACACAGATTATTCGTTTTTTTGTTTAAGTTGGCAACTTTTTTTTACACTGGCTGATTATTTGGAACAAGAATTCTAAAGAACTCTCATTTCTCGATTACTATTTCCGTGTAAGGCTACTTTCACATTTCCGCCAGTAGTTGCCCGTCACAAAGCGTCGGCGCGACGTACCGACGGAAGTGTTTGCTTTCACATTTCCGTCTGCAGTCCCGGGCAGGAAAGAGACAGAGAGTAAGATTTCCTGCCGGGCATGCGCAGAAGGAAAAACAGGATGCAACGCACAGAAAAACGTTCCCTTGAACGTTTTTTTCCAGACGACGGCCCGCCAAAATCCGACACAACCAGTGCACAACGGACGCAACGTGTGGCCATACGTCGCAATACGTCTGCAATACAAGTCTATGGGGGAAAAAACGCATCCTGCGGGCACATTTGCAGGATGCGTTTTTTTCCCAAAACGACGCATTGTGACGGATACAAAACAACGCAAGTGTGAAAGTAGCCTAAGTCGGCTGCTGATCACCCATTGAATGAGGAAAATACTCATTCATCAGGTGAAGGCTTCATTTGTGCTGCACGAAAGATCATTGTTCTTGGCCAATCCTGTGCAAACAGAATTTGTGCTGCTAAGAACAATTTATTACTGATCATACTGATCGTTAAGTGCCTGTGTAAACCGGCCATTAGACAACGGCCAGTTGGTAAATATGTGCGGGGCGGCAATCGATTTGGTTAATGTAAACCCAACTTTAGACTTGAGATCCCTGAGGTGGCTTTTTGGTCAGATTTGAGATCTCCAAAAGAGACAAGCAGATTACAAGACTTCTGATAGTCTCCCTAGGGGACAAAGGATCAGACATGTTGAAATCCGAGTGTCCTATCCTTCTTTTCCGTGATGTCAGGGGAAGTCACTGGTCCTGATACACATCGAACTACAGATAAAGTTACAGATGTTTCAGGAGAGCTTTCTGCAGAATGTCGGTGTCTGACTCAAGCCTCTCCCTCTGTCCCCTTCCCCTCTCCATAGAATCTTATGAGCACCAGCTGTCATGTCCCATCTCAGTAATGGGAAAGTCTGTTTACATTAAAGACCTGTGAATTGAGAATTTTGAGTGTGAATTATGAGTCATGGAGGAGAAAGAAGCAGATTTATCCGATAAGATTTATGTACTATTAATTTATGGAGAAAAATAATTAAACCAATGTAGTTTTGTATGTGTTACTTATCCATGGGATTGTCTACGCAAAATCATATGAATGCCATAGTGGGAAAATAATTAAAGAGGTTGTTCATTACTTTAGCGTTGATGACCTTTCCTTATATCCGGCACCCCCGCTGATCAGCTATTATCAGTGGCAGCTGCTGGCCGGAACTACTCCCTTGCGGAGCTGGCCGCCTTCTTTTAGTGGCCCCTGCAGGGTACTACACATCCGGTTCCTATGGATTGTGAACAGGTGGCGGATGTGTAGTACCAAGGCCCCACCGCTATCAGACAGACAGCTGTGCAAGTGACTACTTCCAGACGGCCACCACAGACACTGATAACAACCGATCGGCAGCGGTGCCGGGTGTCGGACCGATCAAACTTTTATCCTAAGGATAGTTCATCAATGCTAAAGCAGTGGACAGCCTCTTTAAGAGCAGCTCCATGACAGCGGCTCTCGCTCAGGAGGACTCAGCACCTACATGCAGCAAATAAAATGAATGGAACACCATGTGCCTGTACAGCAGTCTGTGATATCTGCTGATTGGTGGGAGGTTAGAAGTCTGGAGACAACCCCTATAAGAAGCCAACACCCATGGGTAGAAGAGAGGACATGCCAGTTGCTTTCTTGAGTAGAAGATATCTGTGAACTTTCTGTTTGATCTCCAAGTCTCAGGTTTGTTCTGTGCAGTCTTCTGTTGTGTGCCGGCCCAGAACTCGACAGCGCCATCATACAGAGGAGCACACAGCGTCTTATCTCCGGTGTAAATTGGGTGCAGCCTTGAATTTCTGGTATCTCCCACACAAAACAAAGAAGCCAGTGATACAGACCAAGATGAAACCTGAGAATAGAAAAATAACTGAAGACTTGGCAAAGAGTTCACCACTATGACAAAAAATGCAAGCCAGTGTATATAAGGGGGAAACCAATACCACCTCGATACAAGTCCTGTGATATGTGAAATACTCCGTGCGATACAACAAACCCTTCAATTGATTTTTAGCTTCTTCTAGTCCACTAAATGATCTGTCCATGGAAAACAAATCAGAAAATTCTCACAACTTTTTTTTTGCAAAATGCCACAGCTAGTGATCATTCAACCCCTTAAAGGAAACCTGTCACCAGTGTCCCCCAATTGCGCCTCTGCGCAGGCGTAGTTTGCTCTGCCGTGCTGATGGCAGATCAAAGTCGTATAATGCACATTTGCCGCTTTTACTTCCAGTCAGGGCTGTGGAGTCGGTAAGCCAAACTTCCGACACCTCAATTTCAATGACTCCGACTCCACAGCCTTGCTTCCAGGTCCTCGGTGCTCTTTGGCCTCCTCCGGCGCATGCGCATTACAGTACTGTACTCACCTGTCAGCAGGTCACAGGGAAGAACGCCTGCGCAGGAGCCCAATGGGGACACTGTGTGGATGACGTAAGATGTGCCATCCACATGAAGTGGGGAAGGAGGACAGTGATTGTGAGAAGAGAGAAGGCACCACAGCAAGAAGAGCAGAGCCTATCTGACCAAACTGCACCATATAGGGGGATTATAAAGGTAATATTTTGTACTATGCAGAGAAGACTGGGGACTTATACACTGCTTACTAGAATACTGTAAAAGAGGCCTCAAAGGTGGTGGCCTTAGTTTATATTGGGAAAACCTGGTGACAGATAACTGTTGTCCAAATACTCAAAAGCTGGAGACTATCTCTCCCAAGCTGAAACCCCCTCCCCATACAAACGTTCAGCTCTACCTTTTACAACTGCTGCCCAAAACATTTCTACCCTTGGCTACAGATAGCCAAACCAGTCCTTTACCGTCCTGCTAATTTACCTCCATCCTCGCCTCTCGCCACCTCTTCTCTTTGCCGGATTTCTCTCTTGCTGCCTCCGAATCTCTTGAATTCTCTCTCAGGTAATGAAACTTGTCCCTATCACCAAAATGTTTAACCAGTTTCTGAAAACTCACTTATTGTTCTACCTGGCAATAACCTTAGATGGCTGTTAGCCAAACTCTCAGTTGGCCAATTCACTCCGCAGACACATTAATGCTCATGTTCGTTGAGAGAGGTGTACTCCGCTGCCAGACATCTCGGGTGGTGGATGATCTCCCCAAATAACAAATGGATCAATCATGTTAAAATTGACCATGTTTCTACTTCTCTCACCCCATAACAAACAATGACCACTTCTTTTCTCCCATCTAATGTGTCCTTAGTCCCCGCTTACTCCTGTCCATCCCCTCTGTCATGTACAGTACCGGACTGTGTGCCCTATCGCTAGTATAATGTGATCTGATCAGCCTGGCTCTGTGTGGGCATTATCCATTTATGGTTCTGGTGGATACCACATCAGGGCAAGGTTTGGGAGGTTCCTCTGATGATATAAGGAGGGTTATCCCTCTATGTGACTGCAGGTATAGCAGACATGTCTGGGACCTAGATTTGGCTTTTCTTCCCTTGACCCCCTGCCGTTGTACGCAATATCATGTGGCTCGGGATTGCTGATAGTTCATGGAAAGAGGTTTCCTGGTATTGGCCGACAATTACGGACATTTCAGGAGCAAGACTGATTTCTGCCTTTTCCTGGAAGACTGACTGTTCTACATTACTTACAAGCAGTGTAAAAATCTGCGGTGACTCCGAGGCCCAAGAGGCTTCATAATTCCTTGATCTTTTCTCTTACATTTAAGGCTTCATTCACACACCTGTGTGACACGTACCATTGTTGTCAGTCTTTTTTTTCCAGGACATGCACGGCCATATAGAGTTTCATTGAGCCATACATGCATCAGTTTTAAAACGTTCGTGGGACTCAGTTTGTTCTCTTCTTCTCCTCCTCTGTTTTGCAGATCAGACTCTTATTAAAGGCTTGTTCCCTTTCAGGTGATGATCATCCTTGGCTGCAGTTTGCCACATAACAAACCGTGTGGTACTCACCTTCCCCGAGTCCAACAACAAGTCTCCAATGCTGCTCCAGGTGTCTAGCATTGGTTTCAGCGCAGCAATCAGTGTGTTCAGAGACTCTGAAAGGGGCGTTCCATCTGCACGACCAGAGCCTCTGAGCTCACTGATTGGCTGTCGACGTAACGTCAGCGCCGCAGCCAGTGCCAGCGGCTGAGACTTACTGGTGGTCCTTGGGAAGCTGAGTACAGGGCGGTATGTTACGCCTTAACAAACTGCAGCCAGAGCAGAAATTGTCTGAAAGGGAACAACCCCTTTAACATTTACGGCAATCTGTATAAAACAGATGATACACTGAAGACAGACTTTGCACTTCAGCTTTCCATCTGAGTTTCATCTGTTTTTTTTAAAGGAGCCCTCCGTCTTCCATCAAACCTTTTACCCTCTTAATAGATTGCAATCATATTATGTAGCACTGTGTACTTACAATTGCTTATTTTGTCTTTCTACCCAGTTCTTTTTTGTCTCTGTTATGTGTGGAAACAGGAAGTCTCTTTTCCCTGCATGAATCATTTCCCCTCTTCAACTCCTGACTCATCTGTTCCCTCCTCCCCCTGCCAGGGACTTTTGCAATGACTCATGCAGGGAAAATTGACCTCCTGTTTCTACATAGATATTAGAGGGATTTAGCTAGTCAGTTTTTCATCACATGATGTTATAGCCCTGATGGTAAAAAAAAAGAATTAGCTGGGTAGAAAGGCAAAATGAGCAATTATAAGTACACTGTGCCATATAATATGCTGACTGCAATTTATTAAGAGGATAAAAACTTTGATGAGAAGAGTAAGGGTGTGTGCACGTTGCGGATTTTGCTGCGTCAAAACCGCTGCGGATTTGCAGCTGTTTTCCATGCGTTTACAGTACCATGTAAACCTATGGTACACCAAATCCGCAGTGCACATGCTGCGGAAAAAAATTCTTTGTGCGGATTCCGCAGCGGTTTACTCCTGCTCCATAATAGGAATCCACAGGTGGAATCCGCAGAAAAACCGCATAAAATCCGCAGCTAAAACGCAGTGCTTTTTACCTGCGGATTTCTCAAAACAGGTGCGGAAAAATTCGCAGCGGTTCCATCTACGTGTGCACATACCCTAAGAAGAGCGCTTCTTTAACTGATACATTTATTTTTATATCCAGTCTACTGCCTCAGAGAAAACAATGGAAGCAGCTTGGTTAACACTTGAAAAGAAAATCCATCTGTTTCTCTGGGATGGTAACGCTCACTCGGGTGTGTGAATGGAGCCTTATATGAAGTATGACTGGAAATTAATTTGGCAAGATTGCAAAAATTTAAGTGCTCATCTGAAGAAAATAATTCCTACCAACTGGGGTAAATATTTTTTTATATAAAAAATTGCATGAAGGTTGAAAAGATAAATGTGCAGCAGTTATTACTCATTTTAATGCATCTTTTTTGTTGCAGAATTGTCTTGTTGCAGTTTTAGTGCTGATTTTTTGCTTTGTGTGTGGTTCTTCCTGCTTGTGTTATATCACATCCATTCCCTGTAGAAAGCTACCTCTGTGTTTTTGGGCCAGAAATGCATGTAAAGCTTATTTAAAAAAAAAAAAAAAAAAAGAATAGGAGCTATACTTGTACATGTGTATTTTGATGCCAAAAATTAGCTTCTCATTGAAGTTTGTTGGGGGGAAAAAAACATCCAAACGCAGACACAATTGACATACTGCAGATGTTAACAATCACGCCGCATGTCAGATTGTGAGGAGCTAAAAAAAATGCAACGTGTACATGAGATCTGAGAAATCTTATTGAGTTTGGTGGTACGCTATTCTGTGGGTGGGTTTAGGACAAAAAAACACATTATGTGCATTGATCCCCCAGAGTATATGAACATCATTGAAGGAGGCCATTATGACTTGATGTGTCCTAGTATTGCAAGGTTCCTATTTATTTGAATGGCCAGCGAGAAATTGTACATCTTCCCAGCGGCAGCGATCTGGAGACGAGCCCTTTACTTCTTCTTATCCATATCATAACAATGTCCCATAAAGTTGTTATCACACAGGTCTAATTGCTCAGTTCTTACTGATTTTTAGAACAGTAGCATCTGGTCACCATTCCAGGCAAGAAAATGGGCCGTAAAAAAAAGAAACGTATGTATATGGTTTATGCTGGTCCATTTTGCCAATCGAATTTTCACATTCAGGTGAATGGGTCAGTGAAAACAATGAAGAAAGGACAGTACCTTATCGTCATCTGTGTTCTCTCAGTTGTAGGGTGAATCAAAGACCTTGTTTGCTTTTCAAAAAATGTATAAGTGACAATATAACAAGAGATAGGCATTACACTTGTAAAGATAGGAAAATCAGTCATATGTTCTAAAAATCACAATCCAAATAATAGAAAACACAAAAGACATTCCTACTTCTAGGAAAGAAAAGAGCGGGAGAACCAAGAAAAGGGAAAGAAAGAGAAAGAAAGAATAGGGTAGGAGGATATGGATGTCCTCAGTCTCCACATGAACATTATACGTCTATCAGCCAAGAGTCCAGATCTGGAGTTTCTCTGAACATAGTCCATGCAGTCCAAGTGTTAAATTTTTTCTTTCTCTACCAGGTTTTTGGGCTACCAACTCTTCCGTTCTCTAGGCCTCCTACACCTCAAGTGGCTGTCAGCCGAATGATGGCTCGTCAGATTGTGTGGCTAGCAGCTGTCTCCTCCAGCTTTACCATTCACGGGAGACGTTTCTCTGTCTAGCGTGTCTGTGCTATCTAGAAGACAGTTGTTGACAGACACTTCTGGCGTCTGCTTATGACAGGGAGAACGATAGAATTGACAGTCCAAAATCATACTTACCAGATTGTCAACTCCTTCGGCCATGATCTGTCCAGCTGCCCCCACACCGTAGACTGCCTACCGAACCCATCAGTTTCTGAGGTTCGGACAACGTTGGTCTGATGTCTATATGGGTCTCAAGGGTACAAGACGAAGAGGGGCCAATTGCTTCCAACATGTGGGCATAAATTCAAGGAAGATTGTGCAGGACCAGCGTTATTTTCTAGGGGTATCCAGAATGTCCAGCCTGTTCTGTCATCCTGGGAAGAAGGGATAATCATGTAGAAAAGTAAAGGGGCCCGGGATGGAGGTTAAGGATAAGGAAGATCTAGCAAAGCAAAGGAGATCTTTGATGAGTAATGGGTTGGACTTTGAAGCAGGATGAGTGGTACCAGCAGACCACAGGATCACTAAGAAGATCCATGATTAAATAAATCACGAGTGCAGGTTTCCAGTACTGCATTGTGATAAATCGTTGTCCTTTTTCTTTTTTTTTAACCAACTGGTGAGCTTGGGAAACCTCAATCCTTTTTTTATCTTGGCATTCAAAAAAATGATGATCCACAGAGACCAAACAGATGAAAATGTCCATCTTAGTGCGGATGTGAAAACGAAAAAAACATCAATGACTTGTGAATAAGGCTTTCTGAAAATTCTGGTTTCCAGACCATCAGTAATGAAAGCTGTTACATGAACATTTCTAGCTGTTCTTCATATAGAACTTATTTCCTGAGCCGTTTCTTTTGATCTCTCATAAGAGAATATTTGCATGTCTTGTATGCGCAGTATTAGACTTTTCCTGTCCTTTTATGCTTATCTGAAGTATAATTGTTACCCTCAATCCTTAAAACACAAAAAAACAATCCCCACCTAAAAAGTAGTGTAGATTCCTCTCTGTATCGGATCTTCTGTTCATACTTTCATATCCGTGTTTTATAGAGGGAGACTATAATCAGGTTTTAGTAAATATAATTTTGGAATAAGGAATGGGGGAGGGGATAATCAGTGCGACGTTCTCACTATTGGAGCAATAAATTGATAGTAAAGGTTAATGGACTAAATATGGATGAAGTTACTGTAAACTGCGAAATACATGACCCGCATGGCCTATCATACACCCGTGTAGTAAATTTATGAGTTTTTTTATAAACCATAATCCAGGTATTCTTACTTTTGCACCTGGAGCTACAGCTTGTTTTCTTGGTCATCTGAATCTAATTAGAAACCGGCTTAAAGGGCACCCATCATCATGAAAATTTTGTCCAATCTGTACTCTGGCTCCATTATATAGAGCAGGAGGAGCTGAGCAGATTGAAATATATGGTTTTGTGCGAAAACATTCAGTATAATCTGTGTTTTAATCCTTTATTCCTCTGCTCTTTCTGTGATTTTTGGTCCAGCGGGCGTCCCATCAGTGACTGACAGCTTTCTTTGTACAGGCGTGCATACAGAGATGGCTGTCAGTCACTGATTAGACCGCCCACTGGACTATAAACACCAGAAAGAGAAGAGATTAAATGATTAAACCCCAGATTATTATTTATTCCCACTGCACCATTGTATATTCTGTTTTGTTAGGCTACGTTCACAATAGCGTTGTGCGGGGCAGCGTCGGCGACACAACGCATGCAAAAACGCATGCACAATGCAGCTTTTTGTGACGCATGCGTTCATTTTTGCATGATTTTTGGTGCACAAAAAACTGCATCATGCAGCGTCCTCTGCGCCCTGACAGTTGCGCCAAAATGACGCATGCGTCACAAAAGGCAAGACAACGCATGTCCATGCGCCCCCCATGTTAAATATAGGGGTGCATGACGCATGCGTCGCCGCGGCTGCGCCCGACGCTGCCCCGCACAACGCTAATGTGAACGTAGCCTTAGTGTGTGTCTGGTTTTTTGTTGTTGTTGTTTGATTTTATTCTGCCATACTGCTCCACAGAAATGGACTTTTTTTTAATTTAGAGGTAATGTTTATAGTTTTTACAAGGGGCCGGTGCTCACAGGCTAAGCAGCCTAAACACGCCCCTGAGGAATCCAGAGTACCGCCCCCTTTTAAAGACTATAGAAATTGTCACTTAATAAAAAAGCTCATATCTCTAGAGCTGTGTGGAGGATTTAATAGAATTCTCAGGAGCAGTATGAATAAAATATGAGCAAACACTTTCCACTTTTGACCTATCTGGAGCCAGTCTGCTTTAATGATAGGAATGATTCATTACCGGGGAACACGGTAACTATTTCCATAAAAAAAATAGATATATTGTAGTACAGGAACACAATCCTGACACTAGGAGCTAGAGTTTGTTCACACAACTGCTTTTTCCTGGGGATTCCACCTGAAGAAGTGCCACAAACTGATTTGCAAAAAAATGAACATAATGCACAGCAATGTAAAAACAACATTTCTGCGCACGTTTTGTTGTAAATAACTTAATTTAACCACAATAAGGTTCAGAAACCATGTAGCAGTTAAAAGAAGTAGCATGTTTGTTATTTGGGCAGCCTACACTATAAAGCAGCTCGCTAGCTATATTTTAAATGATAGAAAAAGCCGCTGCAAAAATTACAGCAAGGAAAAAGCTTGCCAGCTTTAGGGCAGCATGGTGGCTCAGTGGTTAGCACTGTTGCTTTGCAGCGCTGTGGTCCTGGGTTCAAATCCCACCAAGGACAACATCTGCATGGAGTTTGTATCTTTTCCCCATGTTTATGTGGATTTCCTCCGGGTTCTCTAGTTTCCTCCCACACTCCAAAGACATACTAAGGAAATTTACATTGTGAGCCCCAATGGGGACAGTGATGATGTCTGCTTAATAAATGGCATATAAAATAAGTGAAATAAATCCGTTCCATCTTCAGCTTGTGGTTGGTGAAAGGTTCATCTCATTAGACAATGGAAGTCTTCAGGCAGAGTAGAGGGGGGAGGTTTCTGCTGCAGCTGGTTGTCATACAGCCACACACATGACAGTGAGGATAAAGTACAGGAGGAGGCGACATGGCTAAATTCCTGAGATATAGAGAAAGGATTTTGGGTATGTGCACACACGTTGCGGAATTTGCTGCGGATTGGCAGCGGTTTTGATGCTGTGGATTCGCAGCGGTTTTCCATGAATTTACAGTACCATGTAAACCTATGGAAAACAAAATCCGCAGTGCACATGCTGCGGAAAAAAACGTGCAGAAACTCTGTGTTGTTTATTCCGCAGCATGTTCATTCTTTGTGCGGATTCCACAGCGGTTTACACCTGCTCCATAATAGGAATCCGCAGGTGGAAAACAGCAGGTGGAATCCGCATGAAATCCGCTGGTAAAACGCAGTGCTTTTTACCTGCGGATTTCTCAAAACAGGTGCGGAAAAATCCGCAGAAGTTCCATCTACGTGTGCACATACCCTTTATATATTTTTCATTTTAATTGTAATATTAAATACAAAATTGCATCAAGGAGAAGGTTAAGAGATGAGTTTCTGGGATAATTATTGATTTTGTTGCGCAATTTCTGTGTTTAGACACAGAACCTGCAGGATACAGAACGGTAATAATAAAAGGTGGACATGTGTGATCATTGTGTCCATTCGCTCCACCATCATGGAGAACACAGGAAGCATCTGCTGTGGATCCAGTGGTCAGTTCTGCTCAGAAAGGAATGGTGTATTTGTGGTGTGTGGATTGTTGTCATTCCTAGGGATACACGGTGATTGTAATGTAGGGTTCACAAAACCAAAGGGTCTTGTTGTCCCTTAGAGGCCTTTAATTGTGGTCTCCATGATGATAGCCCCCCTGACTGAGCTTCTTCACGTCGAGCTGTGTCCCTTACCATAGACCTTCTGTACTCGCCGTTTACATTCCTTTTTTAGAAAAGAAGAAATAAATGAAGAAATAGAAGACGCATGTTGGCTACAGATGAAAAACCACCCGGCTGTCATCTTGTCTCCACATTTAGCTTATTACTGGTGTGCTCTTCGCTAGGCCTGCTATTAGGGCACTAAATACAGAGCAAAATGTGAGGAGCCCTGTGATTTGGATGGAAACACTGTGCCAGAACGGTTTTAATGTGATGTCCAGTACTGAGCAGACATTGACCCTCCCTTAGCAAAGTATGGCTCTCTGTAGGCTCTGTTTGGCACTACTTCATCACAGAGTGACACTGTGGACATTATAAGACTATATTGGATGAGTATGGCACCATGCGGGCACAGTATGGTACTGACTGGGTACTTTTTAGTTTCATATGGCCACTGTATAACAGTCTGGGCGCTGCTTGTATGCACCATATATGAACAGCTTCCGGCACTGTCTGGGCACGACTCGGCTGTTCACTCGGTCAATATTTGGTCAGTTTTTACCTCAGTATTTGTAAGCCAAAACCAGGAGTTGGTGATAAGTACAGAAGTGGTGAGGTGTTTCTGTTTTCCTCTCCTGGTTTTGACAAATACTGAGGTAAAATACTTACCAAATACGTGTGAACACGTATGAACAAACACGTGTGAACGTGGGCTAGCACTCCATGACAGTAAATGGCGGTGGTATATTTTACATCCTCATTTTTACTTTCTATAAGAAAGTTGTGAGAAATGTTTATGTTGGTGTGGCCGATATCCGGCAATGTTGCAGTGCCCTTTCTGTCACATATGTGTCTGTGATAAAATCTTATGTACGCTCATTTGTCCTTTTATCATGAAATATATCTTGTACTTACAATTTGCACAGTAGAAAGTGGCCACAGGGGTGTAGCAAAATCGGATCAGGGGCTGCAATGATGCCCAGGTCCTGGAGCTTAGGTGGGTCTAAAAGGACAGTTTTGTACATATGAGAAAACCAAATACGATTAAAGGCCTGTGATAATTTGGGGTCCTGTTGGAGATTTTTTGTTGGGGCCCAAAAGCTTTGTTACCCCATGGATATGCGATCATCACCTATGGGCATAATGGAGGGCGGTGGTTTAAATTGTGACCATAAGACCATGTGCGCATTAGTCTTTTTTCCCCCGAGATTCTCTTGACTACACTTCGCCCAGGGGCAAACATAGCATTGGTGCAACATGGGCAGCCACATAGGGGCCCAAGAAAGAAGGGGCCCATTTATACCAGTTACAATTCTGCATTTTTAGGAGCTCTCGGTCTGCAGAGGGCCCATATATTGTTCTTGCACAGGGGCCCTTTGCTGTCTGTGTCTGCCAGTGACTTTGTCTGTATATTTGATGAACGGTAGCGTGTACGACGCACTGTATCACAGGCCGTCATTGAATATACACGGTTTCCCTCATTTCATCAGAATAGATATTTCTTTGCACAGAGTCAACGAGGTGCTGGAAACTTTAAAGTGTAGAAACCTGTATGATGGGAGATGTCCGTGTGTCGTGTGCATGGCAGACACGGTGCGCTCTGTAGTCGTCTGTGACCATGTTTGCTTCTGGACTCTCCGGAATGGGATCTGACGAGACTGTGCTGCTTATATAGTGAAGATAAACACCCGTAGTGTCCTGTACATTCCTGGGCTTGTGGATCCTCCGCCACTTGGGACCTGGCCCTTCCCACAACTGAAAGAGACTTTGTCAATTACGGAAATGACTATAAAGACTTTAATCTGTATAATCTTCCATGTATAAAAACTTATAAGGTGCGCAGTCACCTTCTGTTTTATCTACACGACCACGTAACTGTGAATGACAATGCCTTAAAGGGGCTTCCCATAATATTCTATTCCTTTCTCGCTGACTTGCCCCAATTGCCATTAATTGTACATTATGCATTAGTTAAACACAGGCAACAATACATACACAATAATTAAATACTATATGCTCACGCTTTTACTCCAGCACATGAGCGTCCCTGATCTTCCCTGTCCGTCTTCTGTTCACAATGGCTGCAGGCATCTCAGCCCGTATGCCCCATGTGGTGTCTGCAGCCAATCAGTGGCTTCTGTGGTATACGTTCAGAGTAAAAACATTAACAATATATTATTTTTTTTATATATGTATGTATTGCTGCCTGTGTGCATTATCTTGGACTAGCCCTTTAAAGGGAACCTGTCATGCCAAAAAAATTGAGTCTTTTCTGGAGACAACATGTTATAGAGCCAGAGGAGCTGAGCAGATTGTATGGTTATGTATGAAGAAATTCTCCATTCTCCAATTCTACTGGAGCTTAGTAGTGGGGGGAGTTACTGAATCTTAGTAGTGGGGGGAGTTACTGGAGCTTAGTAGTGGGGGGAGTTACTGGAGCTTAGTAGTGGGGGGAGTTACTGGAGCTTAGTAGTGGGAGGAAGTACTGAAGCTTAGTAGTGGGGGGAGGTACTGAAGCTTAGTAGTGGGGGGAGTTACTGGAGCTTAGTAGTGGGGGGAGGTACTGGAGCTTAGTAGTGGGGGGAGGTACTGGAGCTTAGTAGTGGGGGGAGTTACAGATGCTTAGCCAGGTGAGGTAGTGGAGAGAGTTACTGGAGCTTAGTAGTGCGGGAGGTACTGGAGCTTAGTAGTGGGGGGAGTTACTGGAGCTTAGTAGTGGGGGGAGTTACTGGAGCTTAGTAGTGGGAGGAAGTACTGAAGCTTAGTAGTGGGGGGAGGTACTGAAGCTTAGTAGTGCAGGGAGTTACTGGAGCTTAGTAGTGGGGGGGAGGTACTGGAGCTTAGTAGTGGGGGGAGGTACTGAAGCTTAGTAGTGGGGGGAGTTACTGGAGCTTAGTAGTGGGGGGAGGTACTGGAGCTTAGTAGTGGGGGGAGGTACTGGAGCTTAGTAGTGGGGGGAGTTACAGATGCTTAGCCAGGTGAGGTAGTGGAGAGAGTTACTGGAGCTTAGTAGTGCGGGAGGTACTGGAGCTTAGCTGGGGGAGCTACTAGAAGTTAGTAGTGGGGGAGGTTACTGAAGCTTTGCTGGTGGAGGTACTGGAGCTGAGAAGTGGTATGAGGTACTGGAGCTTAGCTGGGGGAGTTACTGGAGCTTAGTAGTGGGGGAGTTACTGAAGCTTAGCTGGGGGAGTTACTGAAGTTTTTCCGGTGTGAAGTTACTGGAGCTTAATAGTGTGGGGAGTAACTGTGATTTAGCGGGTGGGGAGTTACTGGAGCTTAGTAGTGGGATTGGTGGAGGTTACTGGAGCTTAGTGAGGATGGATCCTTAGCTAGGGATGTACAAGAGTTTAACAAGGCGAGGTACTGGATATTGAAGAATACAAGTTTTAAAGATCCAGAAAAAAACAAGTTTCCTTTAGTTTGCTTTGTATTAAAAAATGAGGAGAGACCACTAACACAATCCAAATATAAATGAGCTGTAGTGTTTGCTGTCGCAGGGTGATGGGACCTCCAGAGGTCATCTGTAATTGCTGTGGAGTCACAGCAAGTGTTTAATTTCACTGTTGTGCCAACATGGGAGAAATTAATGTGCTCATCTCGCGCACCAGCTCCATTCCAGCGATGCAGACACTGGATTTTCTGCGGTTTGTGTAGCCCTACAGTCACTCAGCGGCTGTTATTGGGCTGCTGCGCTCCCTCTTTTGCTTGTCTGACATTTGTCCTAGAGAAGTCAAAGCGCAGCAGCCCAATAGCGGCCGATTATTGCGTGCAGGGGGTCACTTGAGCTTTGGGAGACCTGGTGCCGACATCACTGGAAATTGAGAGTCCGGGAGCCAAGTATGTTATTTTTATTTTACAAGGGGACTGCTTCATTTAAAAGGGGCTGTCCAGGGAGGTCCAAGGGCCATTTTATATGGGCAGATAAAGTGCTCGTAACAATATGGGAGTTCGTTTAGATTTCCATTCACATTTCATAGCAGATGATCTGGTAACTCTACTGATGGGATGAATTATGGCTATAATTATTGTTATTATGTCATTTTGGCTCATTTGTGCTCGCACTGATAACTATACTTATCCTGGCAGGTGGATACACGCATAGAAAAGCTGCACCTGTACAGATCATGTGATGATAAAAAAAAACTTGTAATGTCACTTCTTATGTGTTTGGATTTTATTTTTGTCATTTTTCTACTAAGGGGGTTTTTAAAAGATTTTTTGGATGATCTTTGGGGATGTGACCCATCATGGAGCAGCGCAAACACTTCACTAGTGTGACCGCGTCTGGGACCACCACTCACCATTAAAGTGAACTGGGCTGAACTTCTTGGGCCCCCAATCATCACAAATGGATAACCTCTCCAAAATAAAGCAATGAATGCCATGCACGCTATGTATACAGTATGTGTATACGCTGTAATGCCGGTCATATTGGCTCATGGTCCCAAATATTAACATGTAAACCCCATGTACACATTTGGGTACAAGATGGAGAATGGGAGGAAGGTCAGAAGTCCACGTTTTCCACCTCTCAGCAGAACTGCATGCAGCAACCTAAAGTCTGCCATAAACAGCATATTCTTTATTTTATGTGTTAGTGTAGAGATTGATTGAATTTAATATCTTTTTTTTCTGTCTTCTTTTGCAGGTGGCCTGCTGCTGCGGGGCTGCGGCCTGCGCCCTGTGCTGTACGTGCTGCCCGAAGATCAAGCAGTCCACCAGCACCCGCATTATGTATGCCTTTTTCTTCATTCTGGTCACCATACTCTGCGCTGTCATGATGTCCACGAGTGTGGCCAAACTAATGGAAGACCATGTAAGTTATCCATGAAGGGAAGGAAACTAGAATATGAAAACCCAGCAGCCATTCTACAATTTTACATTGATGTCCTTAAAGGGAATCCATCAACAGGTTTTTGCTTTATAATCTGAAAGCAGCATAATGAAGAGTCCCTAATTTCAACAATGTGTCACTTACTAGGCTGAGAGTTGCTGTTTCAATAAAATCTGTGTTTTCTCAGCAGGAGATTATGACTTCAGGACTAGGCTTTCTGCCTATGCACAGTGTACACAGAAAGCTGCCAATTGGTGTGGGCAGGGATATACTGAGCTCAGCATTCAGAGAACTGCTAGATCTGGAGCAGAGAAAGCAGTGATTGTATCAAAATGAAAGCAAGCAGCCCAGTCAGTCACACATCACTGGAGTCAAGGTCTCTGCCCCTACATCATGCTGCTCTTAGATTACATAGCAAAAACCTGGTGATAGTTTCCATTTAACATATTACGACTACAATAATGCAGTGCGATCATTAATGTACTCCGATCGATCAGGCAAAATAAAAACAGTTTTAGATTGCAATTGGATGGGAAAGATGCTGGTGTGTGTACATGTTTCTGTTACATGCTTGTTATGGTGCCTCCTGGCGTTCTACGGATTTGCTTATAAAATGTCCACCAAAGGCTATGTTCACACTAGTCGTTTTTTTATGCAAATTTTCAGCTACGTTTTCCAGTGACAGTAAAGATTTCAGAAATCTCATGCACCCAGCTTGTTTTTTTTGTTGTTGTTTGGATTAGACCAGTTAAATTAAATGAGCGATATGTACAAAGTAATAATTGGCTGACCAAGGTGTGAAATTGAGCAAAGCCTCAGCAATGGCTGACGAAAGTGTAAAAGTAAACAGTGTCCTACTAAGAAACGATGACATACTCATCCGTAAAAATAAATAAGATCATTAAAAATGTATGTAAGTCGGATCCGCCCACTTATGAAAAGGCAAAGGTCCATTTGCTTCTTCTATACAAAAGAAAATTGCAAAAAATAGACATCGGAATGAGGCCTTAGTCCCCATTCACACTGCATTCTTCCCGTCTCTGCCGGGGCTTTTGTCCAAACCCCCCGCAAAACGGGATTGTATTTATTTTTACCTGGTGTAAATGCTGCTGTCCTCCTGAATCCGTAGATGGTTTTCTTCTGTTCCTTCTTCTCTTCCCTGTATATAAATCATGTCGTCTTAGTCAAGTGGGTGTGGCCCGCAAGAAGATGGCTACAGAGGACAGGTGAGGGTCACACCCACTTGGTTAAAAGGACTAGATTTACATAAAGGGTAGAGCAGGTCATATCTTGGAAACAGAGAAGAAAAAAACTGGAGAACAGCATTATTTACACTGGGTATACAGGTTCTATTTAAGTTAAAAGGAAAAAATAAAGAAGAAAAGACCCCTTATACTGACATATAAACACAGGTAATCTTTATTGATTAACAGAAACAAAAATGAAAGGGAAACATTGAAAAACATAAATGGTGAGTAGACATGAAAAATCAATGATGATAACACATGAGCCAGGGTCGATTCATAATCAAAACTATTAGATGACTAAAAGACAGGAATCTGGGTATATAAAGAACATCAATACTGAAAATGTGTACTATAGCAGTATTGGTGTGCAGTGATTGTATGGTTGTGGTGCAAGGACCAATAAAAAATAAATAAATAAGCCAATATGAATAAGTATGAAAAAATAAATAATTATACTATAAATATAATAGAAATGACTGATTATGTACCACATCAACATTAAAGCGTTAGTGCAAAAGGGTTTGTAGGGCAAATATTATTAAACTAGATGGTGGCCCTATTCTAACGCATCGGGTATTCTAGAATATGCATGTCCACGTAGTATATTGCACAGCCCACGTAGTATATTGTCCAGTCACGTATTATATTGTCCAGTCATGTAGTATATTGCACAGCCACGTAGTATATTGCACAGCCACGTAGTATATTGCCCAGCTACGTAGTATATTGCCTAGTCACGTAGTATATTGCCCAGTCACGTAGTATACAGTCATGGCCAAAAGTATTGACACCCCTGCAATTCTGTCAGATAATACTCATTTTCTTACTGAAAATGATTGCAAACACAAATTATTTGGTATTATCATCTTCATTTAATTTGTCTTAAATTAAAAAACACAAAAAGAATTGTCCTAAAGCCAAATTGGATATAATTCCACGCCAAACATAAAAAAGGGGGTGGACAAAAGTATTGGCACTGTTCGAAAAATCATGTGATGCTTCTCTAATTTGTGTAATTAACAGCACCTGTAACTTACCTGTGACAATAACTAAATCACACTTGCAGCCAGTTGACATGGATTAAAGTTGACTCAACCTCTGACCTGTGTCCTTGTGTGTACCACATTGAGCATGGAGAAAAGAAAGAAGACCAAAGAACTGTCTGAGGACTTGAGAAACCAAATTGTGAGAAAGCATGAGCAATCTGAAGGCCACAAGTCCATCTCCAAAGACCTGAATGTTCCTGTGTCTACCGTGCGCAGTGTCATCAAGAGGTTTAAAGCCCATGGCACTGTGGCTAACCTCCTTAGATGTGGACGGAAAAGAAAAATTGACAAGAGATTTCAACGCAAGATTGTGCGGATGTTGGATAAAGAACCTCGACTAACATCTAAACAAGTTCAAGCTGCCCTGCAGTCCGAGGGTACAACAGTGTCAACCCGTACTATCCGTCGGCATCTGAATGAAAAGTGACTGTATGGTAGGAGACCCAGGAAGACCCCACTTCTTACCCCGAGACATAAAAAAGCCAGGCTGGAGTTTGCCAAAAGTTACTTGAAAAAGCCTAAAACGTTTTGGAAGAATGTTCTCTGGTCAGATGAGACAAAAGTAGAACTTTTTGGGCAAAGGCATCAACTTAGAGTTTACAGGAGAAAAAAAGAGGCATTCAAAGAAAAGAACACGGTCCCTACAGTCAAACATGGCGGAGGTTCCCTGATGTTTTGGGGTTGCTTTGCTGCCTCTGGCACTGGACTGCTTGACCGTGTGCATGACATAATGAAGTCGGAAGACTACCAACAAATTTTGCAGCATAATGTAGGGCCCAGTGTGAGAAAGCTGGGTCTCCCTCAGAGGTCATGGGTCTTCCAGCAGGACAATGACCCAAAACACACTTCAAAAAGCACTAGAAAATGGTTTGAGAGAAAGCAATAAGGTGGCCAGCAATGAGTCCAGACCTGAATCCCATAGAACACCTGTGGAGAGATCTAAAATGGCAGTTTGGAGAAGGCACCCTTCAAATATCAGGGACCTGGAGCAGTTTGCCAAAAAAGAATGGTCTAAAATTCCAGCAGAGCATTGTAAGAAACTCATTGATGGTTACCGGAATCGGTTGGTCGCAGTTATTTTGGCTAAAGGTTGTGCAACCAAGTATTAGGCTGAGGGTGCCAATACTTTTGTCTGGCCCATTTTTGGAGTTTTGCGTGAAATGATCAATGTTTTGCTTTTTGCTTCATTCTCTTTTGTGTTTTTTCATTTAAGACAAATTAAATAAAGATAATAATACCAAAGAATTTGTGATTGCAATCATTTTCAGGAAGAAACTGAGTATTATCTGACAGAATTGCAGGGGTGTGAATACTTTTGGCCATGACAGTATTGCCCAGTCACTTAGTATATTGCCCAGTCACGTAGTATATTGCCCAGTCACGTAGTATATTGCCCAGCCACGTAGTATATTGCCCAGCCACGTAGTATACAGCACAGTCACATAGTATATTGCCCAGCCACGTAGTATATTGCCCAGCCACGTAGTATATTGCACAGTGACGTAGTATACAGCACAGTCACGTAGTATATTGCCCAGTCACGTAGTATATTGCCCAGTCACGTAGTATATTGCCCAGCCACGTAGTATATTGCCCAGCCACGTAGTATATTGCCCAGCCACATAGTATACAGCACAGTCACGTAGTATACTGCCCAGTCACGTAGTATATAGCACAGCCCACGGAGTATATAACACTGCCTATGAACTATACAGCACAGAGCCACGCGGTATGTAACACTGCCCACCCAGTATTTAGCAGTGTGGGCACATATCCCTGTTAAAAAAAATAATTAAAATAAAAAATAGTTATATATTCACCTCCTGGGATCCAGCGGTGCTCCGGCGATAGGCACGCAGCTGCCGCCATCTTCCGTTCCCAGGATGCATTGCGAAATTACCCAGATGACTCAGCGGTCTCGCGAGACCGCTAAGTCTTCTGGGTAATTTCGCAATGCATCGCTGGGAGCAGAAGATGGCGGCAGGCGCGAGCGGCTCAGCGGACAACGGAGGGTGAGTATATCAGGTTTTTTGTTTTTTATTATTTTTAACATTACATATTTTTACTATTGATGCCGCATACGCAGCATCAATAGTAAAAGGTTGGGGACACACAGGGTTAATAGCGGCGGTAACGGAGCACGTTACCAGCGTCATAACGCGGTCTGTTACCGCCGGCATTAACCCTGTGTGAGTGGAGGGGAGTATGCGGGCGTCGGCCACTGACTGCGGGTAGTAAGGAGCGGCCATATTCTTCCGGACTGTGCCCGTCGCTGATTGGTCGTGGCTGTTTTGCCAGCGACTTGGATTTCCAGGACAGACAGAGGCCGCGACCAATGAATATCCGAGTCAGACAGACAGAAAGACAGACAGACAGACAGATGGAAGTGACCCTTAGACAATTATATAGTAGATAAATAGAAATACATTATATAATTCATAGCATTCAGTTACACATTGCCCATCAGTAGTTTCAGCACAAAAACAAAATAATAAGGGAAATTTATGTACAGCTCATCTGAGAAACATCAGTACATCACTAAAGAATGTAGATCCCTTATAAAAAATATATATATATATTTTTGCATAGAATAAAGTGCCTAGTGCATAAAGTTCTTTCCATACCCTATAAGATCTATTCAAATCAACTTTATCATACCGTCTGTCACGTGCCACCGTATGCCCCTCGACGCGCGTTTTGCATCCTGCTTCATCAGAAGGGATTTATTCTATGCAATAATATAGGGGTCCTTTCTTTTTTGGATTTCTTTTGGAGGAGTGCTTTTTAAAATTGCAGAGCTTGTAAAAACAATCAACTTTGCCATTTATCCCTTTTTAAAAATCCTCTCCGAGCTCAAGATTGAAGAGATTTTTTAATGTTAGTTTACTGCTCTTTTCCTAAGTTACCGGCCACCTCTGCATACAGAGCTTGGTACAAAGACGCAGGTAGTGATGGAAGTAATGAAGGGGAGTATTTGGGCTTGTTCACATCTTGCGTTATTGGCACAGAAAAACGCAGCATTTTACACTACCAGAAAAGTGAATGAGATTTCTGGAATTAAACGGAATCTGTCAGCAGGTTTTTGTTACGTAATCTGAGAACAGCATGGAGTAGGGGTTAAAGCACAGATTTTAACTATGTGTCCCATATCTGACTGTGTGCTGCTGTTTGCTTACACTGAAGGAAAAAAAACGTAAGCGTAAAAAAATGCAGGTATCTTGCGCTGTGTGTTTTCTGCCAATTCTCCAGTTTATGCAGCAGAAAAGTTTACTGCAAATACTAAACAAGTAGTATACTGTTGTGCGATGGCTTTGCTGCAGGAGAGACCATGGCATTATGGCAGGGCTGTGGAGTCAGAAGTTTGGCTTACCAACTCCACAGCCCTGTCATGGCTGTGAAGTCTGAGTCAGAGACGGTGTCATGGAAATTGAGGAGTCGGAGGTTTGTCTCTCCGACTCCACAGCCCTGATTATGGGGAAGGAAAACTATGTGGAGATATTGAAGCCGCATCTCAAGACATCAGCCGGGAAGTCAGGGCTTGGGTGCGAAAGCGTCTTCTAAATAGGCAGTGGTGATAAGAACTCTTTAAGCCATTTTTCCATGACTTTGGAAGTATGTTTGGGAAGCCATAGACTGACCCCAATCAGTGGGCATCCACAGACTGATTTTCTAATTATAACTTATCAAAAGTGTCCCTAAAGGACCCAAATTTCTAGCAAACCTCATCCAGGTCGTGACATTGCACGCCCTAAAGAAACCCCAAAGGAATACAAGGTCCCTTTTATTCAAATATAAGACCTATGCAAAACAACTTTATCCTATCGTCACTCAGTCATGTGTCACCATATGCCCCTGACGCGCGTTTCGCATTCTTTCATCCCTTCTGATGAAGCAGGATGCGAAATGCTTGTCAAGGGGCATATGGTGACACATGACTGATGGTATGATAAAGTTGATTTGCATAGGTCTTATAGGGAATGGAAAGAACTTTAAGCACTAGGCACTTTATTCTATGCAATGTGAGATCCGGCCCTTTGCACTAACCCAGGGCTGTCACATCCTTTACTGAACGTTGACATCATTGGAGCGGTTGCCAATCAGTAAGAGCTCTTAAAAAGGTGTAATGGTTGCAGATTAGTGCAATGCGCAAGATGTCTCGATAACACGTGCTTAGCAAGTGAGTGCTAGGGGCCGTGGAGGGTCACGGATCCCTATTTGCATGCCGGTATCCCACAATCGGGAAGGTTGGACCCAAGTTTTGCTATAAAGTTAGGATTAGTTTTGGCTGTCTACTTTTGATAAATTATACTTGGAATCAGTATGAGGCTGCCACTGATTTCTTAAATAAAAAGGGCAACCGCAGACTGGTGATAGGTTCAATCCTGACCTCAGTCCTATAGGAAATCTATGGGCAGAATTGAAAAGCGAGGACGCCTTCAAACCTGAGTTACACAATTTAGAGAAATGGGCCAGAATTTAAAAAACTTACTGTGAGAAGCTGATGGAAGGTGACCTGAAACGCGTGACCCAAGTCAGACAATTTTAAAGGCAATGCTACAAAATAGTAATGTAAACTTATGCTATTACTTGATATTGGTGCAGTGGGTAAAGCATTACACGTCCTTGCAGTTGTCTGCGTCTCAGCATTTCCGATTCTCCCTCGGTCCTCCATTTAGAAGCAATAATCGGCATACTTGTCTCAGCCGCAGCGTCTCCTCTCACAGCAGCAGCAGATGGAAAATCTGAGACAGAAGCCATGAGCAGAAACGTTCTGGAAGCAAAAAGAGTATTATCCTGAAATAAACCCAGAGGCTATTCCTATTATAACATGGATTATTCCAAGCGCAGATCCAGTGTGCAGAACTTTAGGCCCGTGTTTGTACAGTGCGGTGAGGAATTTCTCACCCCCTGGTTGTAGATTCAGTGTAAATCAATCTCCTCTAACGGGAGTCACATGGATAATCCAGTTATATGGACTTGTATTATGGACACCATTGCTGAGCATGCATGAATATTACTTTACCAACAGAACATGCCTGATTCTCTTTTCTGCAGACCTCCCCAACATCATGCACTCAATTAATTGTTCTAGTCCAGATTCAGTGAGGCAGCAAGAAGACAATTTTAGCCTCTGGGAAATCAGATTACGACAGCTGCCTATAGAAGTCTACAGAAAGGGGAGGAGCAGACGCGTGCTGCTGCACACAGAAGTCTATGCAGAGGGGAGGAGCAGACGCGCGCTGCTGCACACAGAAGTCTATGGAGAGGGGAGGAGCAGAAGGGCGCTGCTGCACAGAGATTGAGACACACATAGGCTCGCTTCTGCTTCTAGTAAATTATTAAATAAAGACCAATTCGGACTAACGTATTAAGGCGCCGAATGAAGAGAACCAGAATGATATGATAAAATTAATTTATTAGTACACAATAAAAAATGTGTAACCAGGGGGGTACACTGTGTTGTGCTGCTATGCCTTAATAAGTATTAAGGAAAGAGTTGCACTAAAATAATAGGATGGCATAAAAACTAAAATTCAGATCAGTGACCTCTTAAAAATAAATATATGGTGTTTTATAGTGCACTAAATATATAAACTACTCAGTAGGATAAAGGTGAGAATAATATGAGTTTGTAAATGAAACCTATTACCTAAATAGTGATGTGGAGCACAGCCATGGGAAGACCTCATTGTTCCTCCTCACCCCGACGCACGTTTCACATCCTGCTTCTTCCGGGGGGCGGTTTCCCATTTCACAAGTCTTAAAATTCATGATATACACAAACCTTGGCTTATCCTTAAAATTCACGATTTAAAGGGAACCTGTCCGGCCTTGACTGTCCCCCATCTGCTGCCGTAGTGGTATTGGTGCAGATTTATTTATTCTACTCAGATGTTTTATGTGATTATTACTGATGTTGCAATGTTTGAAGGATGAACATTTGATCCATAGAGAACGAGAGCGGGACATCTCTTCCCATGGGCTTGTCCTATCTCAGATCTTCTAATTGCGCCTTCCTGGGAGTGATTGGCCAACTGGGCGTGTACAACAGAACGTCTGTGTGGATGCAGCCGTGTTTTGATTGGCCAGTGTCAAAGGAGATAACGCAAATGTCCAAGGAGAAGTTCTGTGGTACACGCCCAGTTGGTTAATGGGAAAAATTGCATCTGTATTTCCAGGGGGCATAACTTTGAGGGTCACAAAAGAAAAACTGTTCCAGGACCAGTGGAGCAGCGCCTATTTGAGGAGGTGTTCTGTTTAAGAAAAAAAAAAAAAAAATCCAGTGAATGGTCTTTAAAGGAACATTACCGGATAAAGATTTATTTTATTCACCATATGCATGTTATATGGTGCATAAAATAGCGATTCAGCAAGCGTACCCTGACATGCCCGTCCTCTGCAGGTCCTGCTTATTACTTTGCACCAGTTTTACCTGTAGTGTTGTATTTCCAGTTCAGATTCTTTCTTTTGCGAGTGCAGAGGGTGCACTTGAACATATGTTTGTTTTTTTTATGTATATTTGAATAATGGGCTAACCGTTCTATTATAGTTTTATGATTATTATTTTAATTTTTAAATTGCCTTACACCTAGTTCACCCACTGGTCCTGTTCTGCTGTCATTTACAGAAGTAGTTAACGATTAACTGTCGCTTTCGTTTATTTTTTTCTTTTTATAACTCAATCGTGCACAAATAATAAACTTTGTAATATATCTTATCAAATAAATCTGCTGCTTTCTCCTCCTGAACTGATCTTTCATTCTCAAATATTTCAAATCACGGGTAAAAAAAAATCATCTGTTTTCAGTGAGCACAGACTTTCCCATTATAGTGATAGGAGATGATAGTTGGTGATCACTACGTTCTATGTAGAGAGGATGCAGAGCTGGAGGCAGACACAGGCATTCTAAGAGATGATAGTTGGTGATCATAACGTTCTATGGAGAGAGGATGCAGAGCTGGAGGCAGACACAGGCATTCTAAGAGATGATAGTTGGTGATCATAACGTTCTATGGAGAGAGGATGCAGAGCTGGAGGGAGACGCAGGCATTCTAAGAGATGATAGTTGGTGATCATAACGTTCTATGGAGAGAGGATGCAGAGCTGGAGGCAGACACAGGCATTCTAAGAGATGATAGTTGGTGATCATAACGTTCTATGGAGAGAGGATGCAGAGCTGGAGGCAGACACAGGCATTCTAAGAGATGATAGTTGGTGATCATAACGTTCTATGGAGAGAGGATGCAGAGCTGGAGGCAGACACAGGCATTCTAAGAGATGATAGTTGGTGATCATAACGTTCTATGGAGAGAGGATGCAGAGCTGGAGGCAGACACAGGCATTCTAAGAGATGATAGTTGGTGATCATAACGTTCTATGGAGAGAGGATGCAGAGCTGGAGGGAGACACAGGCATTCTAAGAGATGATAGTTGGTGATCATAACGTTCTATGGAGAGAGGATGCAGAGCTGGAGGCAGACACAGGCATTCTAAGAGATGATAGTTGGTGATCATAACGTTCTATGGAGAGAGGATGCAGAGCTGGAGGCAGACACAGGCATTCTAAGAGATGATAGTTGGTGATCATAACGTTCTATGGAGAGAGGATGCAGAGCTGGAGGCAGACACAGGCATTCTAAGAGATGATAGTTGGTGATCATAACGTTCTATGGAGAGAGGATGCAGAGCTGGAGGGAGACACAGGCATTCTAAGAGATGATAGTTGGTGATCATAACGTTCTATGGAGAGAGGATGCAGAGCTGGAGGGAGACACAGGCATTCTAAGAGATGATAGTTGGTGATCATAACGTTCTATGGAGAGAGGATGCAGAGCTGGAGGGAGACACAGGCATTCTAAGAGATGATAGTTGGTGATCATAACGTTCTATGGAGAGAGGATGCAGAGCTGGAGGGAGACACAGGCATTCTAAGAGATGATAGTTGGTGATTATAACGTTCTATGGAGAGAGGATGCAGAGCTGGAGGGAGACACAGGCATTCTAAGAGATGATAGTTGGTGATCATAACGTTCTATGGAGAGAGGATGCAGAGCTGGAGGCAGACACAGGCATTCTAAGAGATGATAGTTGGTGATCATAACGTTCTATGGAGAGAGGATGCAGAGCTGGAGGGAGACACAGGCATTCTAAGAGATGATAGTTGGTGATCATAACGTTCTATGTAGAGAGGATGCAGAGCTGGAGGCAGGCACAGGCATTCTAAGAGATGATAGTTGATGATCATAACGTTCTATGGAGAGAGGATGCAGAGCTGGAGGCAGACACAGGCATTCTAAGAGATGATAGTTGGTGATCATAACGTTCTATGGAGAGAGGATGCAGAGCTGGAGGGAGACACAGGCATTCTAAGAGATGATAGTTGGTGATCATAACGTTCTATGGAGAGAGGATGCAGAGCTGGAGGGAGACACAGGCATTCTAAGAGATGATAGTTGGTGATCATAACGTTCTATGGAGAGAGGAGGCAGAGCTGGAGACACAGGAATTGGAAGAGATGATAATTGGTGATCATAACGTTCTATGGAGAGAAGATGCAGAGCTGGAGGCAGACACAGGCATTCTAAGAGATGATAGTTGGTGATCATAACGTTCTATGGGGGAAGGAGGAAGAGCTGGAGACACAGGCATTCTAAGAGATGATAGTTGGTGATCATAACGTTCTATGGAGAGAGGAGGCAGAGCTGGAGGCAGGCACAGGCATTCTAAGAGATGATAGTTGGTGATCATAACGTTCTATGGAGAGAGGATGCAGAGCTGGAGGGAGACACAGGCATTCTAAGAGATGATAGTTGGTGATCATAACGTTCTATGGAGAGAGGATGCAGAGCTGGAGGCAGACACAGGCATTCTAAGAGATGATAGTTGGTGATCATAACGTTCTATGGAGAGAGGAGGCAGAGCTGGAGACACAGGAATTGTAAGAGATGATAATTGGTGATCATAATGTTCTATGGAGAGAAGATGCAGAGCTGGAGGCAGACACAGGCATTCTAAGAGATGATAGTTGGTGATCATAATGTTCTATGGGGGAAGGAGGAAGAGCTGGAGACACAGGCATTCTAAGAGATGATAGTTGGTGATCATAACGTTCTATGGAGAGAGGAGGCAGAGCTGGAGGCAGACACAGGCATTCTAAGAGATGATAGTTGGTGATCATAACGTTCTATGGAGAGAGGAGGCAGAGCTGGAGGCAGACACAGGCATTCTAAGAGATGATAGTTGGTGATCATAACGTTCTATGGAGAGAGGAGGCAGAGCTGGAGGCAGGCACAGGCATTCTAAGAGATGATAGTTGGTGATCATAACGTTCTATGGAGGAAGGAGGAAGAGCTGGAGGCAGACATAGGCATTCTAAGAGATGATAGTTGGTGATCATAACGTTCTATGGAGGAAGGAGGCAGAGCTGGAGGCAGACTCAGGCATTCTAAGAGATGATAGTTGGTGATCATAACGTTCTATGGAGAGAGGATGCAGAGCTGGAGACACATTCTAGGAGATGATAGTTGGTGATCATAACGTTCTATGGAGAGAGGATGCAGAGCTGGAGACACATTCTAGGAGATGATAGTTGGTGATCATAACGTTCTATGGAGAGAAGATGCAGAGCTGGAGACACAGGCATTCTAAGAGATGATAGTTGGTGATCATAATGTTCTATGGGGGAAGGAGGAAGAGCTGGAGACACAGGCATTCTAAGAGATGATAGTTGGTGATCATAACGTTCTATGGAGAGAGGAGGCAGAGCTGGAGGCAGACACAGGCATTCTAAGAGATGATAGTTGGTGATCATAATGTTCTATGGAGAGAGGATGCAGAGCTGGAGACACAGGCATTCAAGGAGATGATAGTTGGTGATCATAACATTCTATGGAGGAAGGATGCAGAGCTGGAGACACAGGCATTCTAAGAGATGATAGTTGGTGATCATAATGTTCTATGGAGAGAGGAGGCAGAGCTGGAGACAGACACAGGCATTCTAAGAGATGATAGTTGGTGATCATAATGTTCTATGGAGAGAGGAGGCAGAGCTGGAGACACAGGCATTCTAAGAGATGATAGTTGGTGATCATAATGTTCTATGGAGAGAGGAGGCAGAGCTGGAGACACAGGCATTCAAGGAGATGATAGTTGGTGATCATAACATTCTATGGAGGAAGGAGGAAGAGCTGGAGACACAGGCATTCTAAGAGATGATAGTTGGTGATCATAATGTTCTATGGAGGAAGGAGGAAGAGCTGGAGACACACACATTTTAAGATATGACAGTTGGTGATCATAATGTTCTGTGGAGGGAGGAGGAAGAGCTGGAGACAGACATTCTAAGAGATCACAGTTGGTGATCATAACGCCCTGGTGAAGTGAGGAGGAAGAGCTGGAGGCAGACACACATTCTGATGCATGTTCTCCTGAGACCACAGTTACACTTTAATTAAGACACAGAGCCAAGAATGTGTGGAATGTTAATGGCTGTGGTATACAATGTATGTGAAGACTATTATACCAAGTGAAGCCTTACTGTGGGAGTGACCATGATGTGAGATATTCCTGACCTGCCTCTTTATATCTTTATTTGCACTAGATTCCATTTTATGGAGACATCTGT
This sequence comes from Ranitomeya imitator, assembly GCF_032444005.1. Classification (NCBI taxonomy): domain Eukaryota; kingdom Metazoa; phylum Chordata; class Amphibia; order Anura; family Dendrobatidae; genus Ranitomeya; species Ranitomeya imitator. The sequence continues at coordinate 112,025,392 of NC_091282.1, forward strand.
GAGCATCTGCAGGCTGGACTGAAATGTGACAAGCTGGTTGGGTACTCGGCCGTGTACAGAGTCTGCTTTGGCATGGCCTGCTTCTTCTTTCTACTCTTCATCCTTACAATAAACATTAAGAACAGCAGAGGCTGCCGAGCTTACCTCCACAACGGGTAAAAACTATTGTCCTGTAATTCCACCATTTATCATTATAATTATGCACATTACTTAAGGGGAACCTGTCAACGTTGTTCAAGCAGGTTAGTCTGTGGACAGCACGGTATAGAGAAGAAGAGGAACAGAATCATTTGCCGGTTTGTTGGGAAAGGACTCGGGTAACCTTGCATTTCCATTGACATCCTTGCTGTTTGTATGGACAGGAGTCCAGAAGGCGGTCCTAGTGATTCACAGCACTCTCTGCATGCATCGCTATACAGTGAAGACTGTCATTCACTAGTAGGACCACCCACTGGACTCGCATATATACAAACACCAGTGAATCAATGAATAAAATGCAAGTTTTACTGAAGCTTTTCCCACAAAAATGTACATCAGTTTGATCAGCTCCTTCTGTTGTATAATATCCCGCCTGCAGATCACCATTTTTAATATGACATGTTAACTTTTAAAGGGTTTGTCCACTACTGATATTGAAAAGATATAGTGAGGATAGGTCATCATTATTGGATTAGTGGGGTCACCATAAACAGCTGTCGCCATCTCCTTCAGCTATTGGATGTAAACAGTGTACAGATCAGATCACCGCACGCAGATCCATACATTGTTTAGAGACCACTCCATGGTGCTACAGATCTGCAGAACCTGGGAAGCGGCTACTAAACGGTGTATGGAGCTGCGGTGTCATCTCTACACGATTTACATCTGGACGCCACTGGAGATGGTAACATCTGATTATCGGGGTACCAGCTGTTTGATTCCTTCCTTCCTTGATATTAAAGGGAATCTGTCAGTGGAATCAGCCTTCCTAAGCCATCTGCACGGGCATGCATAGGAGGCTGAATAAAATGGTACATTGATATCTGTGATCCGATGTGTTATTCCAGAGAAGTCCATGATTTTTTAATATGTAAATGAGCTGTTAAGCTCTATGGGCCAGACATAGATCTCGCTGAGAGTCTGCCTCTAGAGACTATTTTAAAGGGGGCATTACCAGTGTGAGGCATGTAATGACTGACAGCCTGTCTCACATTGGCATTGCCGCTTTTCAAACCATTAAACAGGTAGCGGCTATTAAAACATCTGAACAATGGGCATGCTGATAAAAAAAATAATGTTCCAGAGAGTAAAGACCATGTTCTGGCTTCCCAAGTGAAAGCGCTAAACCTCTACCAAATTGAATGGTTATTGCCTAATCGTGGTCATGAACCACAAGAATCAAGGAGTTGAACAGGAGTAGGGAAATAGCTGTTTTTTTTTTCCGGAAATGATTCCACCCCTATCCATGGGTTGTGTATGGAACTTGCTCATGCTGCTCACTGTCTGTATATATCTTGTTCTTTAGCCCAGTGGCCCCAAACTTCTGCTACAGACTCTTATCTGATATCATCAACACTATTTCTAAATCCCCCTAAAACCAGGAAATGCTTTCCCTTATATTTACCCATGCCCCTCCCAACCTGGGGCGGTTTCTATCTCAATTAACGATTACCTTTTTATACCTAACTATTTTCTGATCCTGTTGTGCCCTCCACTGCACTTCCCCGCTCCTAACTATATCTATCACTTTATCTTATTCCTACACTCGAGTCCTAACTTTCTAATGTCCTTATCTTACTATAATACCGCTATCATATACCACTACAATATCACTATATAATATCATTAAAACACATTTATGTCATCGTTAACAAAGTATGCATGGGTCATTAACTATAGAATCGTACAAACGATGTAATTCACATTATTACTTATGAACTGCTCACTTAGTGCTCGCAGCGTTCTATGCACTTAAAGTACACGAAAAATGCACCCGCGGAAAGACGAGCACGCTTGTGCCAGACATACTCTTACATTAGTACCTGGGTATTTTTGTATCCTGAGCTCCGCTGGTTATATAGTTGTAGGATATTATTTGAGAACCAATCTGTGTATCAAGTGTCAGCAGTTCCTTGCTTTTATAAGCTTTCATTCTTACGTAGGGGTGAAGCGAATTTCTAATAAATGGTAGATATAGAGGGGCACACCATGCGATATGCCACCAGAAAACCTTACCATAGACACCTGGACATAACCGTCCCACCGTAAAGGTGCTCACACACTACAGATGGCTGACGGCAGAGCAGGGTCTTTACTCTCTGCACCCACGGTCATGCATGTTATCTTAATAAGGTTAATAAGCTTCTCTCCCATGGAAACAAATGATTGGGCATATTGAAATCCAACATGGTTAACCCTTCTCACACCCAACTTCTGTCTGGGAAAAGTTAGAACACCCCCCCACACAGTAGATGGTGGGCTTAATACACCAGTTCTTCTGTTCCTGATATTGTTGGCATAAGCCCTGGGAGATTTCTGTACCAGTTTAGTTAGTTTTATTCCGACAAAACACCTAAGGCTACTTTCACACTAGCGTCGGAATTCGGCCCGTCGCATTGCGTCGGGCCGAGATTCCGACGCTAGCATTGTTAGCTCCGCACAACGGGTGCAGTGGATGCATTGTCCGGCGCATCCGCTGCCCCATTGTGAGGTGCGGGGAGGTGGGGGCGGAGTTCCGGCCGCGCATGCGCGGTCGGAAAAAGCGGTCCGTCAGGAGCAAAAAACGTTACATGTAACGTTTTTTGCTCACGGCTGTCCGCCACAACACGGCGCAACCGTCGCACGACGGTTGCGACGTGTGGCAAAGCGTCGCAATGCGTCGCTAATGTTAATCTATGGGGCAAAAACGCATCCTGCAAACAACTTTGCAAGATGCGTTTTTTGCCATAAACGACACCTTAGTTGTTTCTTTTTACGGAGGCGGAAGTTATAAAATTAAGTGATATCCTGACTCTTCCATTTTCTTCTTTTTTCCCAGCTTCTGGCTTATCAAGTTTCTGCTGCTAGTAGGGATGTGTTCTGGAGCATTCTTCATTCCTGATCAGGAGACGTTCCTCTATGGTAGGTTTATTAAATCCGATCACTCACTGCTTACCCAGACGCTGCACCAGACTACACAGGGTTGTTTGTAGTCTGTTACTATGGAGACACACAGGTCTGCACAGAGGATGCAGATTCACACACCGGTCTGTACAGAGGATGCATAGTCACACACTGGTCTGCACAGAGGATGCATAGTCACACACCGGTCTGCACAGAGGATGCATAGTCACACACTGGTCTGCACAGAGGATGCATAGTCACACACCGGTCTGCACAGAGGATGCATAGTCACACACCGGTCTGCACAGAGGATGCATAGTCACACACCGGTCTACACAGAGGATGCATAGTCACACACCGGTCTGTACAGTGGATGCATAGTCACACACTGGTCTGCACAGAGGATGCATAGTCACACACCGGTCTGTACAGAGGATGCATAGTCACACACTGGTCTGCACAGAGGATGCATAGTCACACACCGGTCTGCACAGAGGATGCATAGTCACACACCGGTCTGTACAGTGGATGCATAGTCACACACTGGTCTGCACAGAGGATGCATAGTCACACACCGGTCTGCACAGAGGATGCATAGTCACACACTGGTCTGCCCAGAGGATGCATAGTCACACACCGGTCTGCACAGAGGATGCATAGTCACACACCGGTCTGCACAGAGGATGCATAGTCACACACCGGTCTACACAGAGGATGCATAGTCACACACCTGTCTGCACAGAGGATGCATAGCCACACACCGGTCTGCACAGAGGATGCATAGTCACACACCGGTCTGCACAGAGGATGCATAGTCACACACCGGTCTACACAGAGGATGCATAGTCACACACCTGTCTGCACAGAGGATGCATAGCCACACACCGGTCTGCACAGAGGATGCATAGTCACACACCTGTCTGCACAGAGGATGCATAGTCACACACCGGTCTGCACAGAGGATGCATAGTCACACACCGGTCTACACAGAGGATGCATAGTCACACACCTGTCTGCACAGAGGATGCATAGCCACACACCGGTCTGCACAGAGGATGCATAGTCACACACCGGTCTGCACAGAGGATGCATAGTCACACACCGGTCTGCACAGAGGATGCATACTCACACACCGGTCTGCACAGAGAATGCATAGTCACACACCGGTCTGCACAGAGGATGCATAGTCACACACCGGTCTGCACAGAGGATGCATAGTCACACACCGGTCTGCACATAGGATGCATAGTCACACACCGGTCTGCACAGAGGATGCATAGTCACACACCGGTCTGCACAGAGGATGCATAGTCACACACCGGTCTGCACAGAGGATGCATAGTCACACACCGGTCTGCACATAGGATGCATAGTCACACACCGGTCTGCACAGAGGATGCATAGTCACACACCGGTCTGCACAGAGGATGCATAGTCACACACCGGTCTGCACAGAGGATGCATAGTCACACACCGGTCTGCACAGAGGATGCATAGTCACACACCGGTCTGCACAGAGGATGCATAGTCACACACCGGTCTGCACAGAGGATGCATAGTCACACACCGGTCTGCACAGAGGATGCATAGTCACACACCGGTCTGCACAGAGGATGCATACTCACACACCGGTCTGCACAGAGAATGCATAGTCACACACCGGTCTGCACAGAGGATGCATACTCACACACCGGTCTGCACAGAGGATGCATAGTCACACACCGGTCTGTACAGAGGATGCATAGTCACACACCGGTCTGCACAGAGGATGCATAGTCACACACCGGTCTGCACAGTGGATGCATAGTCAGACACCGATCTGCACAGAGGATGCATAGTCACACACCGGTCTGCACAGAGGATGCATAGTCACACACTGGTCTGTACAGAGGATGCATAGTCACACACCGGTCTGCACAGAGGATGCATAGTCACACACCGGTCTGTACAGAGGATGCATAGTCACACACCGGTCTGCCCAGAGGATGCATAGTCACACACCGGTCTGCACAGAGGATGCATAGTCACACACCGGTCTGCACAGTGGATGCATAGTCACACACCGGTCTGCACAGTGGATGCATAGTCACACACCGGTCTGCACAGAGGATGCATAGTCACACACCGGTCTGCACAGAGGATGCATAGTCAGACACCGATCTGCACAGAGGATGCATAGTCACACACCGGTCTGCACAGAGGATGCATAGTCACACACCGGTCTGCACAGAGGATGCATAGTCACACACCGGTCTGCACAGAGGATGCATAGTCACACACCTGTCTGCACAGAGGATGCATAGTCACACACAGGTCTGCACAGAGGATGCATAGTCACACACAGGTCTGCACAGTGGATGCATAGTCACACACAGGTCTGCACAGAGGATGCATAGTCACACACAGGTCTGCACAGAGGATGCATAGTCACACACCGGTCTGCACAGAGGATGCATAGTCACACACCGGTCTGCACAGTGGATGCATAGTCACACACCGGTCTGCACAGTGGATGCATAGTCACACACCGGTCTGCACAGTGGATGCATAGTCAGACACCGATCTGCACAGAGGATGCATAGTCACACACCGGTCTGCACAGAGGATGCATAGTCACACACAGGTCTGCACAGAGGATGCATAGTCACACACAGGTCTGCACAGAGGATGCATAGTCACACACCGGTCTGCACAGAGGATGCATAGTCACACACAGGTCTGCACAGAGGATGCATAGTCACACACCGGTCTGCACAGAGGATGCATAGTCACACACCGGTCTGTACAGAGGATGCATAGTCACACACCGATCTGCACAGAGGATGCATAGTCAGACACCGATCTGCACAGAGGATGCATAGTCACACACCGGTCTGTACAGAGGATGCATAGTCACACACCGGTCTGCACAGAGGATGCATAGTCACACACCGGTCTGCACAGAGGATACATAGTCACACACCGGTCTGTACAGAGGATGCATAGTCACACACCGGTCTGCACAGTGGATGCATAGTCAGACACCGATCTGCACAGAGGATGCATAGTCACACACCGGTCTGCACAGAGGATGCATAGTCACACACCGGTCTGCACAGTGGATGCATAGTCACACACCGGTCTGCACAGAGGATGCATAGTCACACACCGGTCTGCACAGTGGATGCATAGTCACACACCGGTCTGCACAGTGGATGCATAGTCACACACCGGTCTGCACAGAGGATGCATAGTCACACACCGGTCTGCACAGAGGATGCATAGTCAGACACCGATCTGCACAGAGGATGCATAGTCACACACCGGTCTGCACAGAGGATGCATAGTCACACACCGGTCTGCACAGAGGATGCATAGTCACACACAGGTCTGCACAGAGGATGCATAGTCACACACAGGTCTGCACAGAGGATGCATAGTCACACACCGGTCTGCACAGAGGATGCATAGTCACACACCGGTCTGCACAGTGGATGCATAGTCACACACCGGTCTGCACAGTGGATGCATAGTCACACACCGGTCTGCACAGTGGATGCATAGTCAGACACCGATCTGCACAGAGGATGCATAGTCACACACCGGTCTGTACAGAGGATGCATAGTCACACACCGGTCTGCACAGAGGATGCATAGTCACACACCGGTCTGCACAGAGGATACATAGTCACACACCGGTCTGTACAGAGGATGCATAGTCACACACCGGTCTGTACAGAGGATGCATAGTCACACACCGGTCTGCACAGTGGATGCATAGTCAGACACCGATCTGCACAGAGGATGCATAGTCACACACCGGTCTGCCCAGAGGATGCATAGTCACACACCGGTCTGCCCAGAGGATGCATAGTCACACACCGGTCTGCACAGAGGATGCATAGTCACACACCGGTCTGCACAGAGGATGCATAGTCACACACCGGTCTGCACAGAGGATGCATAGTCACACACCGGTCTGCACAGAGGATGCATAGTCACACACCGGTCTGCACAGAGGATATATAGTCACACACCGGTCTGCACAGAGGATGCATAGTCACACACCGGTCTGCACAGAGGATGCATAGTCACACACCGGTCTGCACAGAGGATGCATAGTCACACACCGGTCTGCACAGGAGCATTTTAAATGAAAACTATTTGCAATATTTCTTCATTTTCCATGCATATGGACTGTAAAGGTAAGTTTACACCCTGTGTTTTTGCTGTGTTTTTATACCAATTATAAGCTGCTTTTTTAGAACCAGGAAATGCTATGAGTTTTCAGACATCTCATTGAACATTTGATTGTTTTTTATTTTCCTGACTGAATAGGAAAACTGCAGCATGTCACTTTCAGCTTTTTACCTAACTTTATATACTGTAGACAAATGACACATAATCTGCACATAAAATGCCTGGCAAACCCTGCTTTTTGCAAGAAGCTTTTTTTTCTGCCAAGAGAGCAGGTTTTGGCTGCAGAAAAGATGCTTCAAAAAAGCAATGTGTGAACTTAGCCTAAGGAGAACCTGTCATCATGTTTTCCCTATATAAGCTATAATCTCCTCCTATCTGTTCCGTTTAAAAGCATTTCTATAACATTTTCATTGGTGCCCAGCTGCCTCGCATACCTATGAACATGCCTTTTATAATTGTCCTGCACTGGTCCAATGAGTGTTTCTGGACCGTAATCAGGTCAGAAATGCTTTTAAGTCATGACGGAAATGTGGTGGTTATAGCTTATATAGGGAAAACCTGGAGGCGATAGGATCTCGTTGAAAGAAAAATAAATAAAAATGGTTATCATTTTAGACTAAGTTGTTGTTTAGATTGTTTTTGGGATTTTTTTGGTGTGCTTTTTTTTTTAATGCAAAAGATATAATTAATAATGAAGTGGTCACATCTTTTTAATTCTGGATCTGTAAAGATCATCACTTTTCACTTCATATTTCTAAAATGAATTCCATGTCCATATATATTAAAAATGTCAACAACAAATTCATAGTTTACATATGAATTTAGAATTATTTTTCTTTTTTTTGCAGTGTGGCGTTACATTGGAGCATGTTTTGGCTTTTTCTTTCTGGTCATCCAGCTCATGCTGTTGGTGGAATTTGCTCACAAATGGAATAAGAATTGGTATGTCGTATTTATTGGTGACCAACAGCGCTGCGGCTCGGTTGTGGCTTGCATTATTGCTGATTTTACTCTATTTTTAATATTTTTAATCCCCCAACTTGTCTATTATAAAAGTAATAAAATGAGCTTTACTCCCCCAGCGCTGGCTCTTTGCCGCTGCCCCTGGTCTTTGTCGCTAGGCTGCAATGGTGACAGTGTAGTCAACCTGAGATCATTGAGCACAGTGATTGGCTGCAATTGTCATGTGCTGTGGTCAAAAGCATCTAAAGCAGCACTGAGTGAGTAACATTTAAAAAAAACTCAAAAAACTCTTGAAAAACCACGTTAACTTAAAAATTCTGGAGTCCATTTTTAAAAAAAAGTTAAGCATGGCACGGAATTATAAAGTACAAAGGAAACCTAATAGAATGGACCCTAATGGCTGTGTCAACTTTAAAGAGCTTTTCTGGAATTTTAGCATCGATCCTCCTGAGGACCAGGAATGGAGGAGGGGTGTTGCTCCAGCAGCACCTGACATAGCAACGTCTTTACATGGGACTGTGCCTAGTGCTGCAGCTGTGCTGGGTTCACTTGAAAAGATAGGATAAGTCTGTGATGTAAAATCCTTGAAAAAAAGAAAACAACCTCATGGATCAAACATGGCTGATCAAAAACTGGAACATTGCCAGTCTGTTGTTTGAAGGCGACACATAAAAGTGCTCCAGGCTACAACCTCTGACCACAGCGTCCGCTTTACACAGTGACCCGTTTGTGAATAGATTTGGCCTCATGTGACTTGCCAAAAAAATACCAGTTTCTTTGTGGTTTGATGGATTTTAGCATCAAAGACGTTTTCTACTTTTTTTTTCTACTTTGATATATGGCGGAGTCATAAAAAATGACTTGTTAAAGGTCTTCCTACAAAGACCAGTCTAACCAGATGTTGTGCAACCACGTGAGCTCCATGTGCAGAGTGACAAGCCAGGCCTTACATGTCAGAGTAAGGAGACTTATATGCTGTGCATTCTTCTCTGGGAAATTAAATATGCAAATTGCCACTTCAAAATTATAAAATAATAATTTTTATATAGCGCCAACATATTTCTTGGGAACCATATAACAAGAGTAACACCTAGATCATCAATTTAAATGAGGAGTGAGAACCCTGCTCACAAGAGCTCACAATGTTTGTGGGGAAAGGAGTGACGCTAAAGGTAAAAAAGTGCTTGTGTTGTGTGCCCAACCATTATTATATAAATATATTATATAATTATACTTTACGGTATTCATTTATAGCTGCATGGACTGGTCACCAGTCAGTATCTCTATATGTACGGATAAGAAATGCAGTTGTGTGGGGAAGACTGGTGAAAGAAGGAAAATATGGAAAGGGCGGATTAGAAGTGATGTGTTCCTCTCTCTAAAGAGATGTGTTTTTAATGACACGCTTAAATCTTTGGAAATTAACTGGATTGTCTCGGGTAGTGCATTCTAGAGAACTGGTGCTGTATGAGGAAAGTCTTGGAAACAGGTGTGGGAGGATAAGATTATAGAGGATCTTAGTCTTGGATCATTAACAAGAAGGAGTGGTAGACAGATGGAGAGGATAAGTAGAGGGATACTGCACTATGGAGAGCTTTGTGGGTGAGATAGGTAAGTGTATATTGTTTTCTTTAGGAGACAGGCAACCAGTACAATGACTGGCACAAGGTGGAGGCATCGGTGTAGTGGCTGGATAGAAATAGGAGCCTGCATTCAGGATATACTGGAGAGCCGAGGGGTAGCTAGGGTTTTGGTTCGGGGGGGCGAAGCTTCTGAGTGGGCCCCTAACCAGGTAACCTTGATTACAACTCGGTGACGCGCCCTAATACTGGAGGAGAACCTCAGCAGATGACTGCGCAATTACTGAAGATAATCTCTATATAAAGACCAATATGGATATTACCACCATATGGTCAGTGGTAAATACCAGCCCTACAGAACATATAAGAGATCACTGCACAGTTACAGATAATGTCTTACCGTTGACGTCCTTTCTGATGGAATCTTTCATTTTTCCCGTCTTTTCCATCTGGCCCAGACCGACATGACAACCTCTTCCAGCTACAACTCATCTGCAGAGAATACAACAAAGACACATTTCACTTCTCATATTCCAGCCCCATCACCATCTATTCCCAACCTGCACAAACTCCTCATCCTGCTGATACCCCAATACTGAGCCGCTGCTGCCGTATGTGTCCCTATTACTGTACCTACTCTGTGGTTCTCTGTGCCCTCTAAATTCTAAAGCAACTCTCTACAATATAGTAATGCCAGGTGCAAGTGCCCATATTTTGCTCCTAGAAAGTAATAATGCCCTGTGTGCCCCTTTGATAGCCACAGTAACCTGAGTTCCCCTATAACAATAAGTGCCCAATTTACATTTTAATAAAGTCCCGAGTCTCCCCCTGTACAGCTCCCCTATACACAGTATGATGCTCTCTTATACACAGTATAATGCCCCCTCACTGTATAGTACCACCCACACAGTATACTGACTCCTTAGTAGCCCCCACACTGTAATCTCCATACTGAATGATGGCCCCCTAGATAGCCTCCATATACAGTAGCATAATGCACCAAATAGTCCACAATATAGTATAATGCACTCCCCATAGGCAGACTCTATATCATACGGCAGCCCCCATAGGCAGACCCTGTAATAAGGCAGCACCCCCATATAGGCAGACCCTGTAATAAGGCAGACTGTTATGGACCTGGTGGTTAGGAGCACCCGGCACGACCTGATAGTTAAACTCACACAGGACAAGCTCTGGGATGTGGGAGCTCTGCTGACCGCAGGCCCTAATCCTATCACAACAATTAGAAATAGTCGTGGAGCGTTCCTGACACTCCCTAGACGCCTCTTCACAGCCTAAGAACTAGCTAGCCCTAGAGATAGAAAATAAAGCCTACCTTGCCTCAAAGAAATTCCCCAAAGGAAAAGGCAGCCCCCCACATATATTGACTGTGAGTAAAGATGAAAGTCACAAACGCAGAAATGAAACAGGTTTCAGCAAAGGGAGGCCAGACTTACTAAACAGACAGAGGATAGGAAAGGTATCTTTGCGGTCAGCACAAAAAAACTACAAAAGACCACGCAGAGTGTGCAAAAAGACCTCCGCACCGACTAATGGTGCGGAGATGCCACTCTGCATCCCAGAGCTTCCAGCTAGCAAGACAAAATCATGATAACCAGCTGGACAAGGAAACAATGAACAAATAATAACTATCAGGAACTTAGCTTCTGCTGGAGAAGACAGGACACCAGAAAGATCCAAGACCGAACTGAACCAATGCAGGAACATTGACAGCTGGCATGGAGTAACGATCTGAGTTGAGTTAAATAGAGCAGCCAACCAAAGGATAAACCACGTCACCTGTGTAAGGAACCTCAGAAGCAGCAGCTCCACTCACAGCCACCAGAGGGAATCCATGGACAGAACTCGCCGAAGTACCATTCACGACCACAGGAGGGAGTTCGACAACAGAATTCACAACAGCAGACCCCATAGTCAGACCCTGTAATAAGGCAGTCCCCATAGTCAGACCCTGTAATAAGGCAGCACCCCCATAGTCAGACCCTGTAATAAGGCAGCCCCCATAGTCAGACCCTGTAATAAGGCAGCCCCCATAGTCATACCCTGTAATAAGGCAGCCCCCTTAGTCAGACCCTGTAATAAGGCAGCACCCCCATAGTCAGACCCTGTAATAAGGCAGTACCCCAATAGTCAGACCCTGTAATAAGGCAGCCCCCATAGTCAGACCCTGTAATAAGGCAGCCCCCATAGTCAGACCCTGTAATAAGGCAGCACCCCCATAGTCAGACCCTGTAATAAGGCAGCCCCCATAGTCAGACCCTGTAATAAGGCAGCACCCCCATAGTCAGACCCTGTAATAAGGCAGCACCCCCATAGTCAGACCCTGTAATAAGGCAGCACCCCCATAGTCAGACCCTGTAATAAGGCAGCCCCCATAGTCAGACCCTGTAATAAGGCAGCACCCCCATAGTCAGACCCTGTAATAAGGCAGCACCCCCATAGTCAGACCCTGTAATAAGGCAGCACCCCTATAGGCAGACCCTGTAATAAGGCAGTACCCCCATAGTCAGACCCTGTAATAAGGCAGCACCCCCATAGTCAGACCCTGTAATAAGGCAGCACCCCCATAGTCAGACCCTGTAATAAGGCAGTACCCCCATAGTCAGACCCTGTAATAAGGCAGCACCCCCATAGTCAGACCCTGTAATAAGGCAGCACCCCCATAGTCAGACCCTGTAATAAGGCAGCACCCCCATAGTCAGACCCTGTAGTAAGGCAGCACCCCCATAGTCAGACCCTGTAATAAGGCAGCCCCCCCAAAATAGTCTTACCCTGTAATAAGGCAGCCCCCATAGTCAGACCCTGTAATAAGGCAGCCCCCATAGTCAGACCCTGTAATAAGGCAGCACCCCCATAGTCAGACCCTGTAATAAGGCAGCCCCTATAGTCATACCCTGTAATAAGGCAGCACCCCCATAGTCAGAGCCTGTAATAAGGCAGCACCCCCATAGTCAGACCCTGTAATAAGGCAGCACCCCCATAGTCAGACCCTGTAATAAGGCAGCCCCCATAGTCAGACCCTGCAATAAGGCAGCCCACATAGTCCGACCCTGTAATAAGGCAGCACCCCCATAGTCAGACCCTGTAATAAGGCAGCCCCCATAGTCAGACCCTGTAATAAGGCAGCACCCCCATAGTCAGACCCTGTAATAAGGCAGCACCCCCATAGTCAGACCCTGTAATAAGGCAGTACCCCCATAGTCAGACCCTGTAATAAGGCAGCCCCCATAGTCAGACCCTGTAATAAGGCAGCCCCCATAGTCAGACCCTGTAATAAGGCAGCACCCCCATAGTCAGACCCTGTAATAAGGCAGCCCCTATAGTCAGACCCTGTAATAAGGCAGCACCCCCATAGTCAGACCCTGTAATAAGGCAGCACCCCCATAGTCAGACCCTGTAATAAGGCAGCACCCCCATAGTCAGACCCTGTAATAAGGCAGCACCCCCATAGTCAGACCCTGTAATAAGGCAGCCCCCATAGTCAGACCCTGTAATAAGGCAGCACCCCCATAGTCAGACCCTGTAATAAGGCAGCACCCCTATAGTCAGACCCTGTAATAAGGCAGCACCCCCATAGTCAGACCCTGTAATAAGGCAGTACCCCCATAGTCAGACCCTGTAATAAGGCAGCACCCCCATAGTCAGACCCTGTAATAAGGCAGCCCCCATAGTCAGACCCTGTAATAAGGCAGCCCCCATAGTCATACCCTGTTATAAGGCAGTACCCCCATAGTCATACCCTGTAATAAGCCAGTACCCCCATAGTCAGACCCTGTAATAAGGCAGTACCCCCATAGTCAGACCCTGTAATAAGGCAGCCCCCATAGTCATACCCTGTAATAAGGCAGCACCCCCATAGTCATACCCTGTAATAAGGCAGCACCCCCATAGTCAGACCCTGTAATAAGGCAGCCCCCATAGTCAGACCCTGTAATAAGGCAGCCCCATAGTCAGACCCTGTAATAAGGCAGCCCCATAGTCAGACCCTGTAATAAGGCAGCCCCCATAGTCAGACCCTGTAATAAGGCAGCACCCCTATAGTCAGACCCTGTAATAAGGCAGCCCCCATAGTCATACCCTGTAATAAGGCAGCACCCCTATAGTCAGACCCTGTAATAAGGCAGCCCCCATAGTCAGACCCTGTATTAAGGCAGCCCCATAGTCAGACCCTGTAATAAGGCAGCACCCCCATAGTCAGACCCTGTAATAAGGCAGCCCCATAGTCAGACCCTGTAATAAGGCAGCACCCCTATAGTCAGACCCTGTAATAAGGCAGCCCCCATAGTCAGACCCTGTATTAAGGCAGCCCCCATAGTCAGACCCTGTAATAAGGCAGCACCCCCATAGTCAGACCCTGTAATAAGGCAGCACCCCCATAGTCAGACCCTGTAATAAGGCAGCACCCCCATAGTCAGACCCTGTAATAAGGCAGCCCCCATAGTCATACCCTGTAATAAGGCAGCCCCATAGTCAGACCCTGTAATAAGGCAGCCCCCATAGTCATACCCTGTAATAAGGCAGCACCCCTATAGTCAGACCCTGTAATAAGGCAGCCCCCATAGTCAGACCCTGTAATAAGGCAGCCCCCATAGTCAGACCCTGTAATAATGCAGCACCCCCATAGTCAGACCCTGTAATAAGGCAGCACCCCCATAGTCAGACCCTGTAATAAGGCAGCACCCCCATAGTCAGACCCTGTAATAAGGCAGCCCCCATAGTCAGAGCCTGTAATAAGGCAGCCCCATAGTCAGACCCTGTAATAAGGCAGCCCCCATAGTCAGACCCTGTAATAAGGCAGCCCCATAGTCAGACCCTGTAATAAGGCAGCCCCATAGTCAGACCCTGTAATAAGGCAGCACCCCTATAGTCAGACCCTGTAATAAGGCAGCCCCCATAGTCAGACCCTGTATTAAGGCAGCCCCCATAGTCAGACCCTGTAATAAGGCAGCACCCCCATAGTCAGACCCTGTAATAAGGCAGCACCCCCATAGTCAGACCCTGTAATAAGGCAGCACCCCCATAGTCAGACCCTGTAATAAGGCAGCCCCCATAGTCATACCCTGTAATAAGACAGCCCCATAGTCAGACCCTGTAATAAGGCAGCACCCCCATAGTCAGACCCTGTAATAAGGCAGCCCCCATAGTCAGACCCTGTAATAAGGCAGCACCCCTATAGTCAGACCCTGTAATAAGGCAGCCCCCATAGTCAGACCCTGTAATAAGGCAGCACCCCCATAGTCAGACCCTGTAATAAGGCAGCCCCCATAGTCAGACCCTGTAATAATGCAGCACCCCCATAGTCAGACCCTGTAATAAGGCAGCACCCCCATAGTCAGACCCTGTAATAAGGCAGCACCCCCATAGTCAGACCCTGTAATAAGGCAGCACCCCCATAGTCAGACCCTGTAATAAGGCAGCCCCCATAGTCAGAGCCTGTAATAAGGCAGCCCCATAGTCAGACCCTGTAATAATGCAGCACCCCCATAGTCAGACCATGTAATAAGGCAGCCCCCATAGTCAGACCCTGTAATAAGGCAGTACCCCCATAGTCAGACCCTGTAATAAGGCAGCCCCCATAGTCACACCCTGTAATAAGCCAGTACCCCCATAGTCAGACCCTGTAATAAGGCAGTACCCCCATAGTCAGACCCTGTAATAAGGCAGCACCCCTATAGTCAGACCCTGTAATAAGGCAGCCCCATAGTCAGACCCTGTAATAAGGCAGTACCCCCATAGTCAGACCCTGTAATAAGGCAGTACCCCCATAGTCAGACCCTGTAATAAGGCAGTACCCCCATAGTCAGACCCTGTAATAAGGCAGCACCCCCATAGTCAGACGCTGTAATAAGGCAGCACCCCTATAGTCAGACCCTGTAATAATGCAGCCCCATAGTCAGACCCTGTAATAAGGCAGCCCCCATAGTCATACCCTGTAATAAGGCAGCACCCCCATAGTCAGACCCTGTAATAAGGCAGCACCCCTATAGTCAGACCCTGTAATAAGGCAGCCCCATAGTCAGACCCTGTAATAAGGCAGCACCCCCATAGTCAGACCCTGTAATAAGGCAGCCCCCATAGTCAGACCCTGTAATAAGGCAGCCCCCATAGTCAGACCCTGTAATAATGCAGCACCCCCATAGTCAGACCCTGTAATAAGGCAGCACCCCCATAGTCAGACCCTGTAATAAGGCAGCCCCATAGTCAGACCCTGTAATAAGGCAGCACCCCCATAGTCAGACCCTGTAATAAGGCAGCCCCATAGTCAGACCCTGTAATAAGGCAGCACCCCCATAGTCAGACCCTGTAATAAGGCAGCACCCCCATAGTCAGACCCTGTAATAAGGCAGCACCCCCATAGTCAGACCCTGTAATAAGGCAGCACCCCCATAGTCAGACCCTGTAATAAGGCAGCACCCCCATAGTCAGACCCTGTAATAAGGCAGCACCCCCATAGTCAGACCCTGTAATAAGGCAGCACCCCCATAGTCAGACCCTGTAATAAGGCAGCACCCCCATAGTCAGACCCTGTAATAAGGCAGCCCCCATAGTCAGACCCTGTAATAAGGCAGCCCCCATAGTCAGACCCTGTAATAAGGCAGCATCCCCATAGTCAGACCCTGTAATAAGGCAGCCCCCATAGTCAGACCCTGTAATAAGGCAGCATCCCCATAGTCAGACCCTGTAATAAGGCAGCACCCCTATAGTCAGACCCTGTAATAAGGCAGCACCCCCATAGTCAGACCCTGTAATAAGGCAGTACCCCCATAGTCAGACCCTGTAATAAGGCAGCACCCCCATAGTCAGACCCTGTAATAAGGCAGCCCCCATAGTCAGACCCTGTAATAAGGCAGCCCCCATAGTCATACCCTGTTATAAGGCAGTACCCCCATAGTCAGACCCTGTAATAAGGCAGCCCCCATAGTCATACCCTGTAATAAGCCAGTACCCCCATAGTCAGACCCTGTAATAAGGCAGTACCCCCATAGTCAGACCCTGTAATAAGGCAGCCCCCATAGTCATACCCTGTAATAAGGCAGCACCCCCATAGTCATACCCTGTAATAAGGCAGCACCCCCATAGTCAGACCCTGTAATAAGGCAGCCCCCATAGTCAGACCCTGTAATAAGGCAGCCCCATAGTCAGACCCTGTAATAAGGCAGCCCCATAGTCAGACCCTGTAATAAGGCAGCCCCCATAGTCAGACCCTGTAATAAGGCAGCACCCCTATAGTCAGACCCTGTAATAAGGCAGCCCCCATAGTCATACCCTGTAATAAGGAAGCACCCCTATAGTCAGACCCTGTAATAAGGCAGCCCCCATAGTCAGACCCTGTACTAAGGCAGCCCCATAGTCAGACCCTGTAATAAGGCAGCACCCCCATAGTCAGACCCTGTAATAAGGCAGCCCCATAGTCAGACCCTGTAATAAGGCAGCACCCCCATAGTCAGACCCTGTAATAAGGCAGCCCCATAGTCAGACCCTGTAATAAGGCAGCACCCCCATAGTCAGACCCTGTAATAAGGCAGCCCCATAGTCAGACCCTGTAATAAGGCAGCACCCCTATAGTCAGACCCTGTAATAAGGCAGCACCCCTATAGTCAGACCCTGTAATAAGGCAGCCCCCATAGTCAGACCCTGTATTAAGGCAGCCCCCATAGTCAGACCCTGTAATAAGGCAGCACCCCCATAGTCAGACCCTGTAATAAGGCAGCCCCCATAGTCAGACCCTGTAATAAGGCAGCCCCCATAGTCATACCCTGTTATAAGGCAGTACCCCCATAGTCAGACCCTGTAATAAGGCAGCCCCCATAGTCATACCCTGTAATAAGCCAGTACCCCCATAGTCAGACCCTGTAATAAGGCAGTACCCCCATAGTCAGACCCTGTAATAAGGCAGCCCCCATAGTCATACCCTGTAATAAGGCAGCACCCCCATAGTCATACCCTGTAATAAGGCAGCACCCCCATAGTCAGACCCTGTAATAAGGCAGCCCCCATAGTCAGACCCTGTAATAAGGCAGCCCCATAGTCAGACCCTGTAATAAGGCAGCCCCATAGTCAGACCCTGTAATAAGGCAGCCCCCATAGTCAGACCCTGTAATAAGGCAGCACCCCTATAGTCAGACCCTGTAATAAGGCAGCCCCCATAGTCATACCCTGTAATAAGGAAGCACCCCTATAGTCAGACCCTGTAATAAGGCAGCCCCCATAGTCAGACCCTGTACTAAGGCAGCCCCATAGTCAGACCCTGTAATAAGGCAGCACCCCCATAGTCAGACCCTGTAATAAGGCAGCCCCATAGTCAGACCCTGTAATAAGGCAGCACCCCCATAGTCAGACCCTGTAATAAGGCAGCCCCATAGTCAGACCCTGTAATAAGGCAGCACCCCCATAGTCAGACCCTGTAATAAGGCAGCCCCATAGTCAGACCCTGTAATAAGGCAGCCCCCATAGTCAGACCCTGTAATAAGGCAGCACCCCTATAGTCAGACCCTGTAATAAGGCAGCCCCCATAGTCAGACCCTGTATTAAGGCAGCCCCCATAGTCAGACCCTGTAATAAGGCAGCACCCCCATAGTCAGACCCTGTAATAAGGCAGCACCCCCATAGTCAGACCCTGTAATAAGGCAGCACCCCCATAGTCAGACCCTGTAATAAGGCAGCCCCCATAGTCATACCCTGTAATAAGGCAGCCCCATAGTCAGACCCTGTAATAAGGCAGCCCCCATAGTCAGACCCTGTAATAAGGCAGCCCCATAGTCAGACCCTGTAATAAGGCAGCACCCCCATAGTCAGACCCTGTAATAAGGCAGCCCCCATAGTCAGACCCTGTAATAATGCAGCACCCCCATAGTCAGACCCTGTAATAAGGCAGCACCCCCATAGTCAGACCCTGTAATAAGGCAGCACCCCCATAGTCAGACCCTGTAATAAGGCAGCCCCATAGTCAGACCCTGTAATAATGCAGCACCCCCATAGTCAGACCCTGTAATAAGGCAGCCCCCATAGTCAGACCCTGTAATAAGGCAGTACCCCCATAGTCAGACCCTGTAATAAGGCAGCCCCCATAGTCACACCCTGTAATAAGCCAGTACCCCCATAGTCAGACCCTGTAATAAGGCAGTACCCCCATAGTCAGACCCTGTAATAAGGCAGCACCCCTATAGTCAGACCCTGTAATAAGGCAGCCCCATAGTCAGACCCTGTAATAAGGCAGTACCCCCATAGTCAGACCCTGTAATAAGGCAGTACCCCCATAGTCAGACCCTGTAATAAGGCAGTACCCCCATAGTCAGACCCTGTAATAAGGCAGCACCCCCATAGTCAGACGCTGTAATAAGGCAGCCCCCATAGTCATACCCTGTAATAAGGCAGCACCCCCATAGTCAGACCCTGTAATAAGGCAGCATCCCTATAGTCAGACCCTGTAATAAGGCAGTACCCCCATAGTCAGACGCTGTAATAAGGCAGCCCCCATAGTCATACCCTGTAATAAGGCAGCAGCCCCATAGTCAGACCCTGTAATAAGGCAGCACCCCCATAGTCAGACCCTGTAATAAGGCAGCCCCCATAGTCAGACCCTGTAATAAGGCAGCCCCCATAGTCAGACCCTGTAATAAGGCAGCACCCCCATAGTCAGACCCTGTAATAAGGCAGCCCCCATAGTCAGACCCTGTAATAAGGCAGCCCCCATAGTCAGACCCTGTAATAAGGCAGCACCCCCATAGTCAGACCCTGTAATAAGGCAGCCCCCATAGTCAGACCCTGTAATAAGGCAGCACCCCCATAGTCAGACCCTGTAATAAGGCAGCCCCCATAGTCAGACCCTGTAATAAGGCAGCCCCCATAGTCAGACCCTGTAATAATGCAGCACCCCCATAGTCAGACCCTGTAATAAGGCAGCACCCCCATAGTCAGACCCTGTAATAAGGCAGCCCCCATAGTCAGACCCTGTAATAAGGCAGCACCCCCATAGTCAGACCCTGTAATAAGGCAGCACCCCCATAGTCAGACCCTGTAATAAGGCAGCCCCCATAGTCAGACCCTGTAATAATGCAGCACCCCCATAGTCAGACCCTGTAATAAGGCAGCCCCATAGTCAGACCCTGTAATAAGGCAGCACCCCCATAGTCAGACCCTGTAATAAGGCAGCACCCCCATAGTCAGACCCTGTAATAAGGCAGCACCCCCATAGTCAGACCCTGTAATAAGGCAGCCCCATAGTCAGACCCTGTAATAAGGCAGCACCCCCATAGTCAGACCCTGTAATAAGGCAGCACCCCCATAGTCAGACCCTGTAATAAGGCAGCACCCCCATAGTCAGACCCTGTAATAAGGCAGCCCCCATAGTCAGACCCTGTAATAAGGCAGCCCCCATAGTCAGACCCTGTAATAAGGCAGCACCCCCGGGTGGTGGTGTTGAATAAAGTGGGATTGGCATACAGTTGTACTGTGCCGCGGGATCCTTTGGTATGTGTTTTGGGCTATGTGGAGGAGGTAATAACTGATAAGTTGTATAAAACGGTTATAGCTAGACTGCTATTTATTGCGCGAAAGTTGATCGCCAAATTCTGGATTAGGGAAGAGCCACCAACAAGGAGAGACTTTATGAAGCAAGTTGACCATATCATTGCTTTGGAGAAGAGTATCTACGTTAGGAGGAACAAGATGGACCTCTTTGACAGGTTGTGGAGCCCGTGGCTTGAATCAATGTGATCTGAAGACCTTTTGCCCCAATGGAAATATTTTTTGACAAGTCATCTTCCTCTTCTTGTACTTTTGTATGTGATAGTTTAGTGGGGGACGACTCTTGACAGGTCTCTAGAGGGTGGGGGGAAGGGGGGGGGAGTTTGGTTTGGGACTAAATAAGTTTTCTAACAAAAAAGTATTGTGTATTTGTATATTGCTGACAACAAACTATTTCTTTTATTGTTTATGTACAATTTTGATGGTTTAATAAAAATATCTGATTAAAAAAAAAAAATAAGGCAGCACCCCCATAGTCAGACCCTGTAATAAGGCAGGGAAGGTAGTTTAGAGTGTGGAAAACCACCCAATTGTTCATTGCATTAATCAAGATGGTATTGAATCGGAGAAACAGTAAGGCTATGTGCACACGTTGTGGATTGGGGTGCAGAATTTTCTGCACAAAATCCGCATCTCCTGGCAGAAACCGCAGGTGCAGACTTGCCGCGGATTTTATGCGGAATTGATGCGGATTTTGTGTGGATTTTCTGCGGTTTTTACACTGCGGATTTCTATAATGGAAGGGTGCAGAAACGCTGCAGATCTGCACAAAAGAAGTGACATGCACTTCTTTTAAATCCGCAGCGTTTCCGCGCTGATTTTTCTGCACCATCTGCACAGCTTTTTTTTCCCCATTGATTTACATTGTACTGTAAATCACAGTGCGGATCTGCAGCGTTTCTGACCGGAAAAATCCGCTGCGGATCCGCACTAAATCCGCATCGTGTGCACACAGCCTAAGGGCTTTTACAGTTCTCTTGGAAAGAAGAGGGAGGATTCTTAAAGGGAACCTGTCACCCCGTTTTTTCAGATTGAGCTATAAGTACTGTTAAATAGGGCCTGCGCTGTGCGTTACTATAGTGTATGTAGTGTACCCTGATTCCCCATGTATGCTGAGAAATACATTACCAAAGTCGCCGTTTTCGCCTGTCAATCAGGCTGGTCTGGTCAGGTGGGCGTGTTCACAGCGCTCTTTTCTTCTCCAGCTTTCCGTTGGTGGCGTAGTGGTGTGCGCATGTCCAAGGTCCGAATTCCCTGCGCCCACGTGAAGACACAGCGCGCGATCTGCGCTGTTATCCCTTGCATCGGTGGGGGCGGCCATCTTCCTGGGGCCGCGCGTGCGCAGATGGAGTGCTCTGCTGCACGGGGCTTCAGGAAAATGGCCGCGGGATGCCGCGCGTGCGCATTAGAGATCGCGGCGGCCATTTTTACAGTTTGCATCTCGGCTTAACAGTACTTATAGCTCAATCTGAAAAAACGGGGTGACAGGTTCCCTTTAAGATGTTAAGTGAATTTGACAAGAGTGTGTGAGTGACTGATTATAGGCAATGAAGGAGACATAAACCCAAGATAACAGTGTGTCACCTAGAAGAAAGGAGCAAGAAACTATGACAGGTGGATGATGAGAGGCTGATGAGTATAAGAAACATATCCTAGGGTAATAAGATTAATAGTGTTTTGCCTTTTAGTATTTAGTGTGTCCCAACACCAACTTTTGTATTTAATGATGGCTGACTACTGGCACTGTATTTATAAGGTTACTGTATTGTATGGTGTAGTCTGCTATGCTACTCTATACAGTTAATTAAAAAGTTATGTTGATGCCAATTAATAAAAATGCCCGCATTTGGCATGCATCCAGCGTTGAGGTCTGATCATCCGCTTCCTCCTCTGCGAGGCGCAAAGCAAACCGCCGTGTAAACCTGGCGCAATCCATGGCGTAGGCACCTGTGGATCTAGTGCCCGGTTCCAGGCGGCAGGGCATACTTCCCTCTGGTTTGGAGACTTGTACTCAACGATCGGGTGCTCTCCAGTCTTCCTAGGTGTTGTCAGAGTGCTCATCATGGGCCACCTTTTCACGAGTAACGACTGCCCTTATGATATTTTACATATGTACTTATAGTCTTATTTTCTCCCGAATATTATATCATTAACCTCCACGCCGGTCTACTTTCTTCTATTAGGACTGCTGGAGCGCAGCATAATAAGCTCTGGAATGGAGCCTTGGCCATCGTCATCCTCGTATTGTACACTGTCGCACTTGGCGCCCTCGCCTTATTAATATGGCTCTATACACATCCTGAACATTGCCTTCTCAATAAAATTCTGCTTGGTGTGAACGGTGGTCTGTGCTTTCTGTTGGCCATCGTTTCCATACTGCCCTGCGTAATAAGAAGTAAGTATGTGTATGTGTAGTGGGCTCATGTCGTGGGTCATATATGTGCGTGATATGAACTATGTGCTGTGTCTGATACACCTTTTTTTTTTCCACCTCGCAGTTTTTTAGGTTTTGCTCACATTTCATTAGGGCTTTACATATAGCTCCTACATCAGAGTATGGGAACTCCATGGTCACTTCTGCTTTGGCCATCAACTTTTCTCTGTGTAATGACCTTTTTACATGACTCCTGTGTTACAGCATGACGACATGTATTTGGGGCATAAAAATCATTTTTGCAATTCGGTTTTATAAAATTTTGCACCATTTTTGTTTTTAAAAACTTTTTGATTACCTTAACATTTGATGTGGTCTTTAGTAATAAATCATCTGAGAGGGGCTTAAAAAAAAACAAAAAAACAAATAAGAGTTGCAGAATTCCCATCAGACTGTCATGGCGGGCAGACTAACAGGTTCTCAACCGCTGTAACTACTTCCAGATCGCCCATAGTCTTAAAGGGAACCTGTTGCCAGGTTTTTGCTACCCTATCTGAGGGCAGCATGATGTAGGGGCAGAGACCCCCAGGATTCCAACAATATATCACTTATTAGGCTGCTTGCTATCATTTTGATAAAATCATTGTTTTGTCTGCTACAGGTCTAGCAGTTCTCTAAATGCTGAGCTCTTTATAACCCCGCCCACACCTCTGATTGGTTGCTTTCTGACTATACACAGTGTTCCCTTAAAGCTGCCTATCTGTGGTGAGGGCGGGGTTATACAGAGCTCATGAATATGCAGGACTACATGGCAGCAGGATTACTAGTCCCCAAATGAGCTCCTGCTGGTAAAACACTGATATTTTTTTTTTTTTTAAGTCAAAACTACAGCAAGCAGCCCATTATGTGACACATCGCTATAATCATGGTCTTTGTCTCTACATTATGCTACTCTCAGATTAAGTGGCAAAAACCTGCTGACAGATTCCCCTTCGGATGGTCACCATAATACTCTGCAATGATGTTCTAAAACATCATTACAGGGTAATCAGCAGCACTCGCCATAGAGTGTGATTGCTGTGTATACAGTATAGAATTTTCGGACAGTATTTCCTCACCAAGACCCAGTGATCAAGTCATGGTAGGGTCTAGAGAAGGAACCGGAGCTGCTGGGTCATAACAAGCCCAGATCAGCTTTATTACACAGGCAGAAAGTTTCATTTTCCCTGTAACCGGCAATAATATGCAATCCTCAGTTAAGGTACCGTCACACTGAACGATATCGCTAGTGATCCGTGACGTTGCAGCGTCCTGGCTAGGGATATCGTTGAGTTTGACAGGCAGCAGCGATCAGGATCCTGCTGTGCCATCGTTGGTCGGAGCAGAAAGTCCAGAACTTTATTTCGTCGCTGGACCTCCTGCAGACATCGCTGAATCGGCGTGTGTGACGCCGATTCAGCGATGTCTTCACTGGTAACCAGGGTAAACATCGGGTTACTAAGCGCAGGGCCGCGCTTAGTAACCCGATGTTTACCCTGGTTACCAGCGTAAACTTAAAAAAAAAAAAAACTACATACTTACCTTCCGCTGTCTGTCCCTGGCGCTGTGCTTCTCTGCACTGTGAGCGCTGGCCAGCCGGAAAGCAGAGCACAGCGGTGACGTCACAGCGCCGGGGGACAGACACCGGAAGGTATGTAGTGTTTTTTTTTTACGTTTACGCTGGTAACCAGGGTAAACATCGGGTTACTAAGCGCGGCCCTGCGCTTAGTAACCCGATGTTTACCCTGGTTACCAGGGGACCGGCATCGTTGGTCGCTGGAGAGCTGTCTGTGTAACAGCTCTCCAGCGACCACACGGCGACGCTGCAGCGATTGGGATCGTTGTCTGGATCGCTGCAGCGTCGCTTAATGTGACGGTACCTTTACTGTGGAAATCGGATAGAAGAAAAAGTATTTAAATGTTGAAATGCCCCCTGATGGCCACTGGCAGCCCAAATCACCATTACTAGCTCAGTCAGAAGACCAAACAAAACCAAGAACGCTTGTCCAATATATAAAAATAATTATTGCGGAAAGGGGAACAAAAATTCTAACGTATTTTAGTGGTCCTTTTTATGGCTTTCAAAAACTATTTAAAAAGAAAAGAAGTGTAAAATGGGCACATATTTCCTTTTTTCCCCCAACATTACCTGTATCCCCAAATAAGACGTTATGAAAGTAACAAAAATTGGGTCTCGGAGAGTACGAAAAAAAAATCTAAAAATTAGTTGAATATCCGATGGAGAAAAATGTAAGAGATTTTAAAACCACGTCTATGAAACAAGCAGAAAATGTGCCCTCAAGAATGGGGGGACGGAATGGCGTAGTCTTGATCTGGTTAACTCTGACGGCGTATGCTATACAGTGACATATTGGGGATACGTACAGGACATGTCTAGACATAGCTGTATAGAGGCATTTGTTATGAGGGGCTCCGGGACTGACCCCTTTGGGTGTGTTGTGGTTGGCTCAGCCAAGCTGCAGAATCTCGTCTATGTCTGATCCATGTAAGACCTGAACTGGTGCAGAACTTTCTCAGTATGTGGCCGTGAGACGCATCAGTTCTTTGTAAAATAGTCTTCCACATTCTCCAGATGTTATGGAGTCACGCTTAGTAACTTGCTGTGGGCATTTTCCTGTCAGGTTTCCCTTATATAAAGCATTCTGTACGGCGTCAGACGCTGCATTAGTGATTTTTCTCTCCTTTTCTTGATCTCAGATCAGCCCCAGTCTGGATTGCTGCAGTCCGGAGTCATCAGCTGCTATGTCATGTATCTGACCTTTTCGTCTTTTTCTAACAAGCCACCAGAATACAGTAAGTGGTATCATCGTAGATCACCTAAATATGAGAGACGTACCTGGACCGCCCCTGCAGGCCTTAATACATTAGTCTTGTGCAATGCAAAAGCTTAAAGACGGGAAATGAAAGGATGCCATGTTTGTTACTACATATATTCTAGATTGCTGAAGTTAGAGGAGCTGATTACTTGTGTACAATCATACACATCATCCAGTGTCCATAGATATCTACATGTGCTTCATTTGGATGAGCAGATATAACCCTTCGCCTGATTTAGGCCTAGGCCGCCTAGTTCCAGTGAAGAGAAATCTTAGTGCTTCAGCTACCAGGACATAATGGACAATTGTAGCTTCCTACTTTGGGAACAGTTTGGGGAAGACCCTTTTCTGTTCCCCATAACTATGCGTAGACCACAAAGCAAGGTCCATACAGACATGGTTTTGGGAGCTCAGTGTGGAAGAACATGGCCGGTAGCTCAGAGCCGGACCTCAACCCCATCCAACACCTCTGGGATGAACTAGAACAGAGATTGTGATCTCGGCCATCTCATCCTACATCAGTGTCTGACCTCACAAATGTTCTGGGTGAATGGGCAAATATTCCCACAAGACACCTCCAAAATTTGAGGAAACCTTCCCAGAAGAGCGGGAGTCGTTATAGATGCCGAGGGGGGAAAGATTCAGTAACAATACCTGTGGATGTAGAATGGTGGGGCTTGGAAGCTCCTGTAGGTGTAACATGTAGGGTCTCAATACTTATGTCCATGTCTATGTGTATATATGGTTTTATGATGGTTTTCCATATTATTGTTTGCTGTGCCAGACCGCTGCAGTGACAACCTGGATGGGCCTGGGAGGAGCAATAGGATCTCACTCATGATGGAGCATTTCTGTGCATCACAGTTGTACTTGAGAGAGCCCAGATATGGCCAAAACGTCGCCTTGTCTTCTTGCTGTGCCCCGTTTTTAAATTATGGAATAAAGATCTATCTTTTTATAAGGATTTGCTTTTTGGTGCCTCGGTTTCCTAGGACTGCTGTTTCTAATCCTGACATATTGTTACAGTAATCTTTTAATGTATTAAAGGGAATCTATCAGCAGGTTTTTGATATTTAATCTGAGAGCAGTAGAATGTGGGGCAAATACCCTGATTCCAGGGATGTCACTTGCTCAGCAGCTCGCTGTAGTTACAGTACAATCATTGTTTTATCAGTAGGAGATTATCAATGCAGGACTAGGTGACATGTGCCAGGCAGTCCAGCTAATCTGTGTAACCCCGCTCCCACCACTGATTGGCAGCTTACTGACAATGTGCAGTATTCACAGGAAGCAGCCAATCAGGTGTGTGGGCCGGGCTATACAGAGCTCAGTATTCATAGTACTGCTATATGTACAGCAGATAAAACAGGGATTCTGTCAAAATTGCAGCTAGTAGCCCAGTAAGTGACACACATCGTTGGAATCAGGGTCTCTGCCCCTACATCATGCTGCTCTTAGATTCCATAGTGAAACTTGCTGACAGATTCCCTTTAACACGGCTCTTTGTGCTTTTCATTACATCTGCCTTTTAATCTTATCAGTTCTGTTTTGTCTGTTCTGTCTAGCTCTGGATGATACTGGAAAGAACATCACGGTCTGTGTGCCCAGCTTCACTAATGGAATAAGCCCAGATGAGCGTTGGGTGTCCTTGCTGGGCGCCGTCATTCTTCTCGGCTGCATATTATACTCTTGGTAAGTGAGGTTTTTCCACTGGTATAATGGAAGTAAAGATATGCGCGAAAACTCTAAGTCTCAAGGTCGGTGACATCCAAACCTCCAATAACCGCATTTTCTAACATGCAGAACCATTGCAACTTTTCTCTACAGATCCCAGTGAAATTAAAAGGGACGAGCCTACAATTTAAAGAGATTGTTTCAACTACTGAAATGATGAATATTGAAAAGTACTCTGCATTTTACGCCTTATTAAGTCTACCAGAATGGGTGGATATTAATTTCTGTAGTTTACAGCGTCTTAGGCTAGGTTCAGATTGCATTAGGGCAATCCGTTTAGCGCTAAGCGCTAGCAGATTGCACTAACGCAATGTCTTTTTAGGGGTCGCGTTAAACGTCCCCACTAGCGCAGATCCCCGATCTGCGAGAGCGGGGAACGGACCTCGGGCGCAAGCAGCGTCCGAGGCGCGCCACAAAAGAACGGCACATCGCTAGCGCGTGCCGAAAATGGCACGCGCTAGCAATGCGCTTTAACATTGCTGGCAATGGGAGCGCTAACGGACGCGTTGCATGGTGTTAATTTCGCCGTGCAACGCTGTCCGTTAGCGCTCACACTAAAACGAAATGAGAACCTAGCCTTACCGGCCACCCTTTTAGTCTACCATCAGTAGTTAGTTTCCTAGATAAGTTGCACACAATTGCTAGTTCTTTGCTATAGAGCTTGTAAGTGCTGCTTGGCTGCACCGCTGTGCTCCTCTGATGTTACACAGGCAAAGCTGCCCCTGCTTGCAGAAGATGGAAGAAGAGAATGGCCCATTAATATTATCCAATGGTCAACACAATTTCTATAAATGAGCCCTAGTTTTCATACCACAGTTCGTATGGCGTGTTCAGACCTGCAGGTTTGTTGCATTAGTTTTGGCAATACACAATCCTTTTTAGTCACCCGATCGGGGGTTATTTTGGCGGCAAGCACATGGATATTTGCAAGCCCCGTTCCAGTGAATGAGAAACTTATAGAAATTCCAACAAATCTGCCCCGAGAGACTCTCTCCATATTGTCACCGGCGTTCATTGTGCGTGTATCCTGCAGAATGACGTGTCTGTGTCCTCAGCATAAAACATGTTTGTCTTCTTGCAGTCTCACATCGACAACACGATCGAGCTGTGACGCCCTCATGGGAAGATACGGACCCCCCGAAGAAGAAGTAAGCAAACATCTGCTTTCATTCCCACAGTTATTCCCCCAAGTTTCCAGCAATTAGCTGCTCAGAAATGTCTTTACCATCTGAGTCACTCATGAGTCAAACATCTTTTTTTACATTCATTTTCAACACTGTAAGTTTATTATTTTTAATACAATGTAGATATTTTCCCCCAATACATAAATGTTATGCAGAATAGGAGGCGGCGGGCGTAATGAGGGCAAGTATGCAGCTGTTATATATAGTATTATTATATGATCATCCAGACATATTTAGTATACATCTTATGTTTTATCAGTATGAACCTTCGACCAATTTAACCCTTAAACTCTGATCTCTGTTGTCCATTTGTCCGTTTTCCATATTTTTGGGTGTCGCTTAGAGATGAATGAAGAAACTCGCATGACCCGGCTATGAAATAGTGACCTGGCGCTGGACAAGATCCCTGTGAACCACCTCCTGCTAAATTCATTAACCAGCTGGGTACGACTACGTGTGTGCGTCATGCCGAAGCGATGACGTTGCACCAGGCCAGCTTATTAAGGGAGGCGCTGGGAATGGCGGCAGGTAGGAGGAGGTTCCCAGGGATACCCTCCTTCCGCTACAGAATACAGACCTGCCCGTTAGACTAGGGTACGATTTGCTCATCACTAGTGGCTATTTGTACTATAATTTCAATTATTTGCTCCAACTGGAAAAGTGACATGAATTTGGCTTTGTGGATCTGTAGCCGTTGTTGGTTAGACTCTTGTGCCATGTGGTTTGTTAATGGGATTCGGTCGGTAGGATCAATCCTCCTAAGCAGTCTATACGGGCGGCCATGTAGGTCACAGAATGTTGAATAAACTTGATATCTGTGATCTTATATCTTATTCCAGAGAAATCCATGTGTTTCTTATGTGTGAATGAGCTGTTAAGATCTATGGGCCGGACATAGATCTCAGTGAGAATCTGTCTTCAGATAATATTTTCAACGAAAGGGGGAGTTACCAGTGTGAGACATGTAGATCTGGAGAGCAGCCTGTCAGTCATTACATGTCTCACACTGGTAACACCTCCTTTCCTTTAATATGCGCTCATACTGGAAGCCGATTGTCAGGAAGATCTCTGTCCGGCCCATAGATCTTAACAGCTCATTTTCATATTAAGAAAAAAGCGGATTTCTCTGGAATAAGGCATCGAAGTTACGTTTTGATCATTTTATGTGTGGGTACAGAGACCTCCGCTGACCACTAAAACTGCGGGTCAGAAGAGCGAAGTCAGACAGTGCTCTCCTCCGAGACTGAAGATGGGCTTAATTAAAAGGTCTTTGAACCCCTCTTCAGTTAATAAGTTCAGCGCCTGCCCCTTGGTTTTAACAATCATGGGGGTCTCAGCACCCGAATCCCCATCAATCAAAACATTTAGCGAGAAAAGTTTTTTGTGAAAGTGCAGTTGCTCTATCAAACGTATTTGTCTGTGAGAAATAGGAGTTAGGAGTTGGTGTCCTTGCTGTAAGCTGCTTCCAGCTGAAGGTTTTCTATTATGGTTTTTTTTTTACTACCGTGATCAAAGCTTGCAATAATCTTCCTGTTTCTGCAGCTGTGTCTGTCTCTTTTTTGCTCTCATCGGATTTGGTTGCTGCAGTTATCGCAGATGTATGTAATCCATGGGTTTTCTAGAGATATATTGAGTGCTTTTATTAAATTATTAAATTGTTGGTTGTTGTAGTTAAAGAGGATCTGCCATCAGGTTTTTATTATCACAGATGAGAAACCCATGATATAGGGGCAGAGGCTCTGATTCCAGCAATATATCCCTTCCTGGGTTGCTTGCTGCAGTTTTGGTAAAGTCATAATTTTTTTTCTACTAGTTTTCTCTGTATAACCCCGCCCCCACCACTGATTGGTAGCTGTCTGTGTACATAGGAAAAAAGCTGCCAATCATTGGTTGTGGTCATACAGAGCTTGTGAATACAGAGGACTACGTGGCATATGGCAACTAGTCCTCTAATTTTTTCAAAACTACAGGAAGCAGCCCAGTAAGTGAAACATCGCTGGAATCAGGATCTCTGTCTTTACATTTTGCTGCTTTCAGGTTAGAAGGCAAAAAATAGGATGTCTGATTCCCTTTAATTTGTCGCTTCAATTTATTATCCTGGAAAATCCAGTAATTCCACAGGGCTAGTCACACATTCATTTTATCATGGACCTGTTTGGTCCTTCTGGTCCATTTTTACAGATGATATGGCAGATCTTATTCATATCTATGAGATTGCCAAAAATGCTGATGCCCCTAGAAGCCATACGTATACTCGCCCGCTTTCCCAGATCTATTTATTGCAAATACAAATGTAGCCTTAGGGACTGTCAGCACGGGCATCATAGACTTACATGGCAGAGTCTGATCAGCGAACAGGATCAGCATAGGGCATGCCCGGAATTTAATAGCAATAGATTGGATTTACATTACATTCTATAGCTCCATACAATAGAAATCGCATGGATGAGAAATTAAATCGTATGAATAGGCCTTTGCTGTTTCAGACTGGACCGGATCACATTTTAAATATATGAACTTAAATTAATTCGGCGACATAAAATGTTCATAAAATGGTTGTGATTGGTACACGCTGTGGTCACAAATACCCGTGACAGTGGCGCTTTATAGAAATGCATAGGGTCGCATGTACTTGACATATTAAGGCTTTCCCTGCCTCCTTCATGGGTTAGGTCCGGCCCAGAATACATTTCCTTCTCTATTTTGTGGACATGATTTCTTTGTTCTGAACATCTGTTTCCTGTACGTCTTTCTAGTTCTGATTTCCGTAATTCCAGAGCGCTCCTCGCAGCGCTCCTTACTGCCTGTTTGCTATATACCCAGTCTCCAGGCTGTATTCTCTGATAGTGTAACCCGCTCCCCGCTATTACTACAACTACTGATGGGTGAACGTTCATTAGAAAACTACTGTATATCACTGTTCTATAGTAAGCCAGATACTGAAAGCATCGTCAGCTGCGGAAAGAATCGGCACCACCAAATGCCACACATGGGATCAACCTAACGCATTCTTAGTAATGGTATGGTTAGAAAAAGATGCAGGCTAAATAAGGGATCTCCAATATATACAAATATGATTTATTGAAATATTCAAAAAAAAAAAAAAACATAAAAAATTAAAAACCAAAAGATGGTAATGGATACACAACAAGACATGCCCACAATATGGCAATGACTAACCTCCTGCAACAGCTATTATGGTGAAAAACTGCGGGACCCTAATGCTAATCAAGATCGCAGTCCCCAATAAAATATTGGTATTGCATACCCAGGCACGGAATACATAATAGGAAAAAAATTATTCTAATGTCTTTGTGTGACCAAAGTACAGGCAAAATGCCAGCACATAATGGATAAAGTTTGATCTCCCGGATGCCTTCTTCTGACCAGAATATAGAAGAAACACAAATACTGGCAAATATGCCCAGCACCAAGCACAAAAGTCCAAAATGTGATGCAAAAAAGCTAATATGGTTACATGAAAAAGGACATTAGATGGAATCATGAAAAGGTACGTAGGACTGAAAACAAGCTATTAACCCAGACCGTGACCAGATCAATTGGAATAAGGATGATGCACAAAAGGCATCTGATGAAAGCGACCAGAGTCAAACCTGAATGTGCCAGGATGAGGAGAATATGGATGGGGCCACATCGGCGGACAATATTGTGGAGGACGGGCAAACCATACGAGTATCGGCCCAGACGTGTGTGGCTTCTTCAGGGGAGGTGTGTAGGCGCCATAGTGGATCCGTGATCTGCGTCCTTGGCAATCCTTATTTCCAGTTGGGCACAATCCCAACCTCACTCACAGAAGACTAGTTTTGTATGAGCCACTTAACCAGTCAATTTCTTTTAGTAAAGATTTGGACCCCAATTTTGTGGCGCAACAAAGGTCCTGATGTGTGAATGAGGCCTTAGATATATATCGTGATATTACAGGATTTCAGATTTCTATGCCACACTGTTATACATTTCTATTACCTTGAATTTTTTTTTTTTTTTGTTGGGAGGGGGGAGTACAGACTGTCAAAAAACAATCTTGCCATGTTCCATTCCATGCTCTACACAGGAACCTTCATGGAGATGCAATGAGTATATCTCCATGAGGCAGCACACCCAAAATGCAGCGCTATAGCACAGAGCAGCAGGCACCGCCATGTGCCCCGGATGGGAAGAAAACCTTTCAAAGAGATGTCTCTGGTCTTACAGTGGAAGTATATTTAGAAAGATTTTAAGAAATGAGGCCATGTGAGATTTCCACCAAATGGCAGAGATCTAACCCTCCAAACGAGGATGGCGCTCCTAAGGGGTTGGCTCACTTTTGTTAATGAGTAAAATGGCAAAGTGCTAGTTAAAAGGAGCAACTTTGCAATTTATCTCTTCAACTTGGCCAGTTTCAGTGCCCCTGCACCCTCCCGATGCTCCGAAGCTGTCTCAGATTGCACCTTTGGAGAACCTTTGGAGAAAGTTCAGATTGAGACTAACCAAGCTGGTGGTCCGAATTCTCAATCATCAGGAAGCTGGGAGGCAGGGGAGCTGTGCGCTCCCGAAGAATGAAGATCAGAAAATCCAACTAAGGCAAATTTCTGTCTATTGGCCACTATGATACAGGAAAGATATATATCTTGGTACCGTGTTAGCCAGTAGATAGAAAAATATTTAGAATTGAGAGTCCTCAGTGGTTGATACCTTTTAATGGCCATTAATTAGTTAGCCATTAAAAGGTATCAACCACTGAGGACTCTCAATTCTAAATATTTTTCTATTGGCCACTAAAGAGTCTCCTTTCAAATTTTTGTCCAACGCATAAAAAAGTACAAATAAAATGTAAACAATCTAAAAGGATTATGTTGTCTAGAATAACATGTCTGATGTTCAACTGTTGCCCCCTTTACATGGAGACAACCAAGGAGCAGTTTGTCATAGATTTCATTCTGTATGAAAAGCACTTTTGGTAAGTTCGAGGGAGCTGCAAGTAGTATACATATATAACATGGGAAGGGTGTGATATTGGCCATTGATACCATTTAATGACTTTTTTCCGTATCACCTCAATAGATAATGACTTGTACATGACTCTGTCATCTTACAACAAAACGAGTAATCACAATTAATGACAGGTTACAACATCCAGCATGTAAGAGGACACTCTGTGGAAGGCAACGTACAAGATGCCTCGAGATGTAGCGTGGACGCAGACAAGCTCATCTTCTACATTTGTGTGTCTGCAGGTGGCGCGTTGCTGTTTTTGCTGCGGAAACGGTCATGACGGTAAAAACTCTTTATTGTTTGTCTTTAGTATAAACGCACGTGTTTAGGTATATTGCTCTATTCCAATCCTTCAGGGGCTCCATAAAAGCGCTCACCATTGTGCCGATAAAATTATTTGTTTTTAACTTTCTAGTAACTTTTTTTTTTACGCACTGATCAGACCAAGAGGAAAGAGTTGAAGCAAAGGGGGGACAGATGGTGGCGTACGATGAGGAGTTGAAGACCACGTACAGCTACGCCGGCTTCCACTTTATCTTCTTTCTTGGTACTTTGTACATGATGATGACAATCACCAACTGGTTCCAGTGAGTAGCGGGACGTTCTCCCCAGCTTGTCAGCCGTTCACTTCTCATGACCTGATCATTCTTGATACCATCTTCCCAGGCTTCTCTCTACTGATGTTTTGACCCAAAGTTTTCTCTTTTTCTCAACAGTTACGACTACGCTGACATAGAAAAGTTATTTGTCGGGAGCTGGTCCCCATTCTGGATCAAGATGGGGTCCTGCTGGGTGTGTGTGGCGGTCTACCTCTGGACTTTACTGGCCCCCGTGTGCTGCTCAAGAGGAGGATACGTGGTCTAAATATCTGATCTGACAGCGTGACTTATCTGTTACATGCCCTTAGTCCAGATGTGGCAGAACATCCGTTTGTTTTTTACATTTTCGTTTCTGATTTTTACTCTTTCCCTAAAGCATATTGTGCCGGACATAAAGGATTTTTTTTTTTTTTTAAGAAAAGTGTTCTTCTAGCGTGTGCAGGAACATGTAGACCGGTCCTCGTTCTGTTGTGAGAGTCACAATGCGTTTGTCGTTTATGTCTTCAGAACAATCTTACAATTTTTGTTGTTAACTACATTCTTTTTTTACTCTTAAAACATGTTTTTTAATCTTTGTAAACAGGGCTGTATTTAGATGTACTACGACACTAACTCAAAAAAGCAAGCAATGTTCCGCCCTAGTGTGTCAAGCAGAGCAAAGCAATGGTAATGGCTTGGGGCGGTGATGTGGAGTTTTTGTTTGCTCTTCAATTAGGGATGTTTAATAGATGCAGATTTTGTTACACTAGAACTTATATTTATTTAGCTTCAGACGTCTTCCTCAGAACGTGCCCTCTTGCCTTGACTTATTTGAAGTCACCCTGAAAATGCTGATCAATTCACGAGCATGGTGTTACCGAGCAGATTGATCTTTAGGTTGAGAATCTGGAGATTCAATTCAATCTTAAAATTAATTGATTGATTTTTTTGCTTTTTTTTATTTTTTTAGGAGTCCAGTGGGAGGTCTTAGAAGTTCATCAATGAATAGGACCTCCCACTGGACTACTAAGCTTAAAAAGTGCACATATTGAACTGACTAAGGGACAAATTTCACTTTTCCTACACAACCCTATATCAATCAGTTGGCTCAGCCTGCCCGATGATCTGCTGCCTGCAGATTGGACTTTGTGTTTGCTGTGACCGTTTCCCTTTAAGGCTTCCTTCCCACAATGAGATTTTTTGTGAGTTTTTGATGTTGGAAATTTTTTTCACCCATTAAATAAAATGAGTTACATGCATTTTTTTCAAAAGTTCGCAGCGTAAAAAAACTCAACAAGAACTCATCGGGGGAATGTAGGCAAACTATAACACACGTGTAAGTAACTTTTTATATTTCTCTGTACTTTTGTCTGATATAACATGTTCACTTGAATGAAGCATTATGCATTTAGTTTGACTGTAGACCTAATTGACAACAGTAAGATAGTAGGGGAAGATGGTGGACACCGTGACGCCATACAGCCCCAGTGCCTCCTGTCTTGGCGACAACAGTCAGGAAAATCCACCTTATACACAATGTTTCCCCCCAGCGTTGGGGTGCGTCAGTTCCCATAGATAGCAGATTGGTGGCAGGTCTGAAAGACCTCTATAGAATGTCTATGTGCAGCGTAATTGGGCGTAGTGCACAACAACAGTCTTTATGGAGTAGAAGATGCACACACAACATTTCCTGAATTTGCCATACTTCGCGACAGAAATGCTACTCCAGTCGCGGACTGTAGTAGCACTTCTGCCATGCAAAACGCCGGCACTTTTGATGAATCGGATTGGACATGCCAAGACCTGTTGCTAACCACCTCCACCTATCTTGTGATCCAAAGTGGCGCGAAAATGGCAAAAGTAACAGTTTTGTGGCTTTTAAATGTTTTGCGCCACTTTTGTGGCGTAAACGCGTCGATGAATCGGCCCCAATGCCTACACAGTGTAATCTGTACTATAGATCAGTGTTCCCCAACTCCAGTCCTCAAGGCCCACCAACAGATCATGTTTTCAGGTTTTCCTTTGTTTTGCACAGGTAATGCAATTATCACCTGTGCAATACTAAGGAAATCCTGAAAACATGACCTGTTGGTGGGCCTTGAGGACTGGAGTTCGGGACCCCTGCTATAGATGACGCACGTCCGGGTACTGCATTTTTTAAGACCGTGTTTGCTTTATGTTCCGTTTCATTGTAAAGTTGGACAATTTAGTATTTTTAGCTCAGGTGCGGCCATATTTTTTTGTGTGCGTGTGCTATCGTGTTTGGTTTAGTGATTATTATTATTATTTAGTTGTTTTTGTATTTTTTTAAGGACTTTTTATTTTATTTTTCGAGGGCTGTTTCCAGCTTCATTGCTTAGGTCAGAAATTACATAGATTTCATTTTTATTGTTTTAGAGTCAATTGGATGGTAATTACAAACGTTGTACACCCGGCAAATCCATTCCATTCACAGACACGAATTTACTGTGATACTTAATCATTAAAGGGAATGTGTCATCTGTATAGACCAAAAAAATGAGAACTCTTACAAGTTTCACACTGGTCACTGGGGCTCTTCTAGACTCTCACTTTCCTGTTTCAGACTTCACAACAATGAACAGTCTCTGGCCCTATCTGTCGTATTGAAGCATCTAATGAGCGTGTGCAAAGGTCGTTGTGAAGGGAGAAGGAGCTGTGACATCATCTAATGTGAATGGTGGATCCAGTGTTCTCATCTGTCTATAGACGTGTTACCTGATAGTGTCATCCTGCCTCTGATGATAATGAGTCTGATGAAAATTATTCTATTAAGAAAGGAAGTATTGTTCTAAAATAGTGCCAGTTACCAGTGTGATAACTGAAACCTTTTTAATTTTTGTTATGCAGATTGTGATATGAAAGCATCACTAACGCTGATATCATGGGTTTTCATGCCACATAGAAGCACCAAAAAGTAAATGGCTATTCCATGGGTCCAGTTTTAGGAGATCTTGTTGTATGACTCGCTTTTATAAGAAACAAAAGGGATAACATTAATTCTGTGACTATCATACACGGATGTTCTAGCTTCATGTAAATTTTTGTATTTTAGTAATCTGGTCATTCTGGATATGCAAGTGGTGAATTTGGCGCAAAAGACCTATTCGGTTTTGACCAATTCACACTTAGAGCCAAATAAACAAATGTCATGGCTGCTTCCGCTCATCTGCTCTCTGATAGTAAGGGCTAGGAGTAAGGTAACGTTCACACTAGCGTTTCCCATTTTGCGTCGTATTTGCGTCGGGCGACGCAGCGGCGACGCATCCGTCATGCGCCCCTATATTTTACATGGGGGACGCATACGTCTTTTTGTGCTGCGTTGTGCGACGCATGCGTCTTTTTTGCCGCAAGCGTCGGACCAAGAAAACGCAACAAGTTGCATTTTTCTTGCGTCCAAATTTCGGCAAAAACCGACGCATGCGTCGCAAAACGCAGCGTTTTTGCGTGCGTTGCGTCGCCGACGCAGCGGCGCACAACGCTAGTGTGAACGTAGCCTAAGATGTACTCGGGACATTACTATTTATATACGGATTATGTGACTGTCTGCAAACCACAAGGACCAGTCACAAATGACCATTTAATCTGCGCAATAATAACCAATGTCTGAAAGGCGTTGTTAGTTTATGGGATACAGTGGTGTGAAAAAGTGTTTGCCCCCTTCCTGATTTCCTATTTTTTTACGTTTGTCACACTTAAATGTTTCAGATCACCAAACAAATGTAAATATTAGACAAAGATAACACAAGTAACCACAAAATGCAGTTTTTAAATGAAGATCTTTATTATTAAGGGAAAAAGAAATACAAACCTACAGGGCCCTGTGTGAAAAAGTGATTGATTGCCCCCTAAATCTAATAACTAGTTGGGCCAACCTTAGCAGCAACAACTGCAATCAAGCATTTGCAATAACTGGCAATGAGTCTTTTACAACACTCTGGAGGACTTTTGGCCGACTCATCTTTGCAGAATTGTTGTAATTCAGCAGTGCATTGGATGTTGTTGTGGGGTCTTTAGTGACCTCTTGGATGAGTTGTTGTTGCACTCTTGGGGTAATTTTGGTCAACCGGCCTCTCCTGGGAAGGTTCAGCACTGCTGCATATTTTCGCCTTTTGTGGATAATGGCTGTCACTCTGGTTCACTGGAGTCCCAAAGCTATAGAAATGGCTTTATAACCTTTTCCAGACTGATAGATCTCAATTATTTTGTTTCTGATTTGTTCCAAAGTTTCTTTGGATTGCGGCACGATGTCTAGCTTTTTAGCAACTTTTGGTCTACTTCACTGTCAGGCAGGTCCTATTTAAGTGATTTCTTGATTGAGAACAGGTGAGGCAGTAATGAGGACTCGGTGTGGCTAGGGAATTTGAAGTCAGATTCCCAAAGATGTGATAAACCACAGTTAACTTATGTTTTAAGGGAGGGGGGCAATCACTTTTTCCACACAGGGCCCTGAAGGTTTGGATTTCTTTTCTATTTAATAAGAAGAACCTTCATTTAAAAACTGCATTTTGTGTTTACTTGTGTTATCTTAGGCTAATATTTACATTTGTTTGGTGATCTGAAGCATTTAAGTGTGACAAACATGCAAAAGAATACGAACTCAGGAAGGGGGCAAACACTTTTTCATATAACTGTACATGCAATATAATAAATATAAAATGAGTGAGTGTGTGAATATATATATATATATATATATATATATATATATATATATATATACCGTATATAATGTGTGTGAATATATATACACACACAAAACATATGTATATACATAATATATGTGTGTGTGTGTGTATATATATATATACACACGTTTATTATGTATATACATAGATATATATGTATTGTGTGCGTATATAACACGCACATAATACACATGTGTAAGGAAAATACAGCGGATTTTCAGCCACGTATTTGGTGGCAGAAAATCCATTACGTTTTACAGTTCCAGCATAGTGCATGAGATTTTAAGAAATCTCCCTCCTAAGCAGTGAAAAGTATCCACGGTGTAAATTGACAGGATCTGTGCGTTGTAGATCTGCAGCATGTTCAGTTTATGCTGTGGATATAGGCGCGAGATTCATCCTTTGCATTGGTTCCCCGCACCTTTTTCTCAGTGATCTCCTCGGCGGTAAGTCCCCCGTGGTCACCTCTGCTTAGAGGTCCGCAGTAAACGTGTTCCCTGGGAACGTGGCCTAACATATGAAGAGAAAACTGATATACTGTAGACTGGACATTTAGCGTGCAATTCTCACCGTGTATTGTTCTGCAATCTGTGGTAGATTGTGTATGACTAGAGAGAGATTACCGTACTTTTTTTCCATTTATTACCATTTTTATAATATATTTGTATTTGTTTTATCTCAGTCGTACGTTGGATTATTCAGAGTAAAGTGGCTTTATTAAAGATCGTATATTATATTCTATAGTAATATAAACCATGTAAAGGCTATGCATAAGCACATGTACATAATTATACCATTGCCAAAAACTTTATTTACTTTGCTACTTGAAGCTGTGAATTTTCCAGAGCCATAAAAAAACAGCTTTATGTCTTTGTTCTGATAGTTGGAACTATACTAATATAAAATGACTGTGCTTATCTGACTGAGTGCAACTTCGGATAGAGAGGTAGGTGCT
The DNA here is from genome assembly GCF_032444005.1 of Ranitomeya imitator. Classification (NCBI taxonomy): domain Eukaryota; kingdom Metazoa; phylum Chordata; class Amphibia; order Anura; family Dendrobatidae; genus Ranitomeya; species Ranitomeya imitator. The sequence goes on from NC_091282.1 coordinate 112,065,139, forward strand.
GAGCTTGGTGATCTATTGGTTTTTGTGATTTGATTAAATATTTTCATATAAAAGCCTGTTTAACTTCTGGAGGACCTGTAGAGAAGTATGGGAGTTATAATTCCTCCTCCCACACAGAGAAAGCCTGCAGATCCTACTTGCCCCGCTCACTCATAGAGAAAGCCTGAGTCTTGCTTGCCCCACTCACTCATAGAGAAAGCCTGTGAGTCCTGCTTGCCCCACTCACTCATAGAGAAAGCCTGTGAGTCCTGCTTGCCCCACTCACTTATAGAGAAAGCCTGTGAGTCCTGCATGCCCCACTCACTTATAGAGAAAGCCTGTGAGTCCTGCTTGCCCCACTCACTTATAGAGAAAGCCTGTGAGTCCTGCATGCCCCACTTACTTATAGAGAAAGCCTGTGAGTCCTGTATGCCCCACTCACTTATGGAGAAAGCCTGTGAGTCCTGCATGCCCCATCCTCTTATAGAGAAAGCCTGTGAGTCTTGCTTTCCCCACTCACATATAGAGAAAGCCTGTGAGTCTTGCTTGCCCCACCCACTTATAGCGAAAGCCTGTGAGTCTTGCTTTCCCCACCTACTTGTAGAGAAAGCCTGTGAGTTATGCATGCCCCACTCACTTATAGAGAAAGCCTGTGAGTCTTGCTTTCCCCACTCACATATAGAGAAAGCCTGTGAGTCTTGCTTGCCCACCCACTTATAGAGAAAGCCTGTGTCCTGCATGCCCCATCCTCTTATAGAGAAAGCCTGTGAGTCCTGCATGCCCGACTCACTTATAGAGAAAGCCTGTGAGTCTTGCTTTCCCCACTCACTTATAGAGAAAGGCTGAGTCCTGCATGCCTCATCCTCTTATAGAGAAAGCCTGTGAGTCCTGCATGCCCGACTCACTTATAGAGAAAGCCTGTGAGTCTTGCTTTCCCCACTCACTTATAGAGAAAGGCTGAGTCCTGCATGCCTCATCCTCTTATAGAGAAAGCCTGTGAGTCCTGCATGCCCGACTCACTTATAGAGAAAGCCTGTGAGTCTTGCTTTCCCCACTCACTTATAGAGAAAGGCTGAGTCCTGCATGCCTCATCCTCTTATAGAGAAAGCCTGTGAGTCCTGCATGCCCCACTCACTTATAGAGAAAGCCTGTGAGTCTTGCTTGCCCCACCCACTTATAGCGAAAGCCTGTGAGTACTGCATGCCCCACTCACTTATAGAGAGAGCCTGTGAGTCTTGCTTTCCCCGCTCACTTGTAGAGAAAGCTTGTGAGTCCTGCATGCCCCACTCACTTATAGAGAAAGCCTGTGAGTCTTGCTTGCCCCACCCACTTGTAGAGAAAGCCTGTGAGTTCTGCATGCCCCTTTCACTTATAGAGAAAGCCTGTGGGTCTTGCTTGCCCCACGCACTTATAAAGAAAGTCTGTGAGTCCTGCATGCCCCACTCACTTATAGAGAAAGCCTGTGAGTCCTGCATGCCCCATCCTCTTATAGAGAAAGCCTGTGAGTCTTGCTTGCCCCCCTCACTTATAGAGAAAGCCTGAGTCCTGCATGCCCCACTCACTTATAGAGAAAGCCTGTGAGTCTTGCTTTCCCCGCACACTTGTAGAGAAAGTCTGTGAGTCTTGCTTGCCCTACCTACTTGTAGAGAAAGCCTGTGAGTTCTGCATGCCCCATTCACTTATAGAGAAAGCCTGTGAGTCCTGCATGCCCCATCCTCTTATAGAGAAAGCCTGTGAGTCTTGCTTGCCCGCTCACTTATAGCGAAAGCCTGAGTCCTGCATGCCCCACTCACTTATAGAGAAAGCCTGTGAGTCTTGCTTGCCCCACCCACTTGTAGAGAAAGCCTGTGAGTTCTGCATGCCCCATTCACTTATAGAGAAAGCCTGTGAGTCTTGCTTGCCCCACCCACTTATAGAGAAAGCCTGTGAGTCCTGCATGCCCCACTCACTTATAGAGAAAGCCTGTGAATCTTGCTTGCCCCACCCACTTATAGAGAAAGCCTGTGAGTTCTGCATGCCCCACTCACTTATAGAGAAAGCATGTGAGTCCTGCTTTCCCTGCTTACACATAGAGAGCGCCTATATCTTGTTTAGACATAGAGAAAACCTGTGAGTCCTACTTCCACCACTCACACATACGGAAGCCTCTGAGTCCTGCTTTTCCTGCCCACTCATAGAGAAAGCCTGTGTTTTGCTTATTCCGTTTACATATAGAGAAAGCCTGTGAGTCCGGCTTTTCCTGCCCACACGTATACAAAGCCGGTGTCCTGCTTATCCTGCCCACTCAGCCGGAGTCCTGCTTCTTCTACCAACTTACAGAGGGAGGCTGTGAGTCCTGCTTTCCATGCCCACACATACTGTGACAGTTTTCCCGTGTATATATATATACTAGCTATTGAACCCGTTCTACGCCCGGGTGGCGAGCATTTATATTGGTATATGGTCTCCATCATGTGCTGCTGCCATCCTGCGCCCGTTCTGTCATGTGCTGCTGCCATCCTGCGCCCGTTCTGTCATGTGCTGCTGCCATCCTGCGCCCGTTCTGTCATGAGCTGCTGCCATCCTGCGCCCGTTCTGTCATGCGCTGCTGCCATCCTGCGCCCGTTCTGTCATGCGCTGCTGCCATCCTGCGCCCGTTCTGTCATGCGCTGCTACCATCCTGCGCCCGTTCTGTCATGCGCTGCTGCCATCCTGCGCCCGTTCTGTCATGTGCTGCTCCCATCCTGCGCCCGTTCTGTCATGTGCTGCTCCCATCCTGCGCCCCCGTTCTGTCATGCGCTGCTGCCATCCTGCGCCCGTTCTGTCATGTGCTGCTCCCATCCTGCGCCCGTTCTGTCATGTGCTGCTCCCATCCTGCGCCCCCGTTCTGTCATGCGCTGCTGCCATCCTGCGCCCGTTCTGTCATGTGCTGCTCCCATCCTGCTGCCATCCTGCGCCCGTTATGTCATGCGCTGCTGCCATCCTGCGCCCGTTCTGTCATGTGCTGCTGCCATCCTGCGCCCGTTCTGTCATGTGCTGCTGCCATCCTGCGCCCGTTCTGTCATGCGCTGCTGCCATCCTGCGCCCGTTCTGTCATGTGCTGCTCCCATCCTGCTGCCATCCTGCGCCCGTTCTGTCATGTGCTGCTGCCATCCTGCGCCCGTTCTGTCATGTGCTGCTGCCATCCTGCGCCCGTTCTGTCATGTGCTGCTGCCATCCTGCGCCCGTTCTGTCATGTGCTGCTGCCATCCTGCGCCCGTTCTGTCATGCGCTGCTGCCATCCTGCGCCCGTTTTATCATGTGCTGCTGCCATCCTGCGCCCGTTCTGTCATGTGCTGCTCCCATCCTGCGCCCCCGTTCTGTCATGCGCAGCTGCCATCCTGCGCCCGTTCTGTCATGTGCTGCTCCCATCCTGCGCCCGTTATGTCATGCGCTGCTGCCATCCTGCGCCCGTTCTGTCATGTGCTGCTGCCATCCTGCGCCCGTTCTGTCATGTGCTGCTGCCATCCTGCGCCACTATTGTATTATATGCCCCCGTATGCTGCTGCCATATAAAAAAAAAAAATACCATACTCACCTATCATCCGGCTCCACTGCAGGTGTGTCTTCAATAAAATGGCGCTGGAAAGCGCGGACTGCGCAGGCGCCGATTCCGGCAGCAGGAATCGGCGCCTGCGCAGTACGCGCTTTCCGGCGCCATTTTATTGAAGACACTGCCGGAAAGCGCGTACTGCGCAGGCGCCGATTCCGGCACCAGGAGGAGAAAGAGAATGGCGGCGGAAATGCCGTAAGTAACAAATGGCTGTGGCATGAAGTGCCACAGCCTCATGGCACAGCAATTTGTTACTAACGCCAGTTCCGGCGCCATTGTCTTGCTTCTACTGGTGCCGGAATCGGCGCCTGCGCAGTACGCGCTTTCCGGCGCCATTTTATTGAAGACACTGCAGTGTGTCTTCAATAAAATGGCGCCGGAGAGCGCGTACTGCGCAGGCGCCGATTCCGGCACCAGGAGGAGAAAGACAATGGCGCCGGAACTGGCGTAAATAAAAACTTTCTGTGCCGGGTGCACATACGGCGCCCCCGTGCTCCCGACCCCCTGCTCTCGGCGGCATCTACCCGTACTCCCGACCCCCTGCTCTCGGCGGCATCTATAATGTAACGCTGGGAGCGTCGCGCCTGCGCAGTCTATTAAGGCTTCGGACAGAGTGACGCTCCCAGCGTTATATTATAGATTGCCATATGCGAGAAGAAAGAGAAGGCACTCACCGATCTAAAATTCCCAACTTTATTTCATCTTCATATTAAATTTCCATGGCCGGGAGAGTGAGGAACGGAGCCCTTGTGAGCAGGAGTAGACGACGGCCGTTTCGCGCTGTGCTTGCACTTCCACAGGTTGCTGACCTGTATATATATAATTTTAGTTACACTGCATTTTAATTGAAAATGCTATGTCAAGCTATAAAAAAACAAGTATTCCCAAGCTCCGCATCTTCCTCTCACTCCTCAGCTGCCCCCAGGTAGGGTATCATAAGATGGATGTTCCTTATGGAGCTGTTGTGCTATAGATACATAGAACTGTCCTTATCCTGTGATCCAGATATACTGGAAGCTTTGCCTTGTAGAAGGCCAGGCCTGGGTAATGTGCCTAACTCATCACACTCTTGGATTCTGTAATTAATGACCCTAGTCCAGTACTGTGCAAACCATCTCTTATAATTGTCATTAGCGGTGTCTGAGAAATGTTCTTCCATTTGTTTCCACTAAATAAGACATCACAGACGCCTGAGATCAGATTATGAAGTTGGACTGAAATTGTTCAAATAATTCGCATTATGTGTCAGTTCTCCATTATACCAGAGCTGGTCTATCTCTGTTACTCTGGGTATATACCGTACGTTATATCTGTAAATCATTTGCTTCTGAGTGCAATAATTTACTAACCAACCTACATTGTCAAACCGAAAAACATCTAATATGCATTGCAATACTTTTTATCCGCTCTGAGCTGTACTTACTGGCTGTATTAATAAGATCTGCCGTTCTTGATCTTTTAAATGTGAAGAAAAGGGAATAATAAGTGTATAAAAGCATAAGTGACCTTTTTTCATATTTTTTTTACAGTGTGAGGGAATAGGGGACAGAGAAGAATCCAGTCCAAACTAATGATTCTGCAGATGCTTGTAGATACCATTTTGCTAAAAAAAAAAATTGTTTTGTAAAGTCTGTAACATTTTGTGCACATTTTGGATTAAAATTAAATCCACGTCCCCTTCTCTCTGCGGATGCATTGTTACATTTTCCTGTAGCCTCGATCGTATTTTATATTTTAGTATTGTAGTTTGGTTTCCGGTACCATCTGGTTTGTGTTACTCATCAGAACTTTAATTGTAGCATAAATGGAACAATGCGTTTTTGACATTAATTACTGTGGAATTCTCCAAACATTCTTACATGGCAGTGAGTCGTCTATTTTTCTTCACTTACAAAGAATACGCTTTAAAAAAAAAAAAAAAACTTTAATAAAATATTATTTTAGATCTCAAATCGAATTAAAGGTGTATGAAATCTGGAAAAAAGGTCTGTATTTTTAAGTAATGGCGCCACCCTTGTATATTGGCTGTGTCAGGTATTGCAGCTTATTATTATAGCACCATTTATTCCATGGCGCTTTACATGTGAAAAAGGGGTATGCATAATTAAAAGCAAGTACAATAATCCTGAACAAAACGAGTCACCGACTGGTACAGAAGGAGAGCGAACCCTGCCCGCGAGGGCTCACAATATACTCCATTCATTTCAAAGACAGACCTCCACAACTCATTTAATGTAATCCTAGTGTATGAGTGAAAGCTTAACTTTAATCCTGCAGCGTCACATATGCTAGTGAAGCAGGACTAGTCCTGTGGGATGTCTCTTCCTTTAGACTAGTCCTGCCTCGTATTTTTCATTAACACCTCTCTGGGCATGATTGACAGCCTGCTTATGATGCAGAGTATTCGGCTGTCAATCATATCTGAGGAGGCGGGGTTACATAATCCAATGCAGGACTAGTCCAGGGAAAGAGACGTCTCTCCAGACTAGTCCTTCTTCATTAGCATCTACAGTGCTGCAGGATGAAAGGTCGCTCTTCAAATACTGCAACACTAGTCAGGAGATCTGAAAGGTCACCTTTAAAATTTACCGTGACTCTGCATTGGAAAAGCGGCATATCACATACTTGCGGTCACATGACACTTGCTCCCAACATCTGAGAATCCTGATAATGCGCACAGTGTGGATTCTTGAGCCCAAAACCTGGACAACCCCTTTAATCTTTTGTGATGAGAATAGGGAATGAGCGCACTGTCATTTGGTGCCACTGGAAATCACATATTACCACGACATCATCTGTAAAGAGCTTGTATGTTCTTGGAGTGTCCAATCCCTTAGCCTGGACACCCCCAAAATATGGTTTGATTTTCTATTAAAATGACCCCAGTGTAAGTGTTTCTACCTGATGAAGAAAATCAGGTCAGAGATCAGAAGTGGCTGTATACATTAAAGGGGTTGTCCAGTTAAAAAAAAAAAGGTAATCTGTGCACAGGATAGGTGATAACGTGTTGATCAGTGGTGTCCCACCTGCACCGGCCTGCAGAACAGAGAACTTAGTCTTGTTACAAAACGGTGTGGCAGGTCAGACACCCAACCACTGCTCCATATATTCTGAGTCCTTCAGGAAAAGCTGAGCGCAGCACTCGGCAGCCCCATAGGGAATGAGTGGATTGTGGGTCATAGCTGTACATTGCTAGTCCACTTTAATGGAGATAAAATTTCCCTGTTCTGCCGAATGGATCAGGTCCCGGTTGTTGGCCTCCCACTGATCAACAAGATATCCTCTGTGGATAGATGATAACTTGCTTTCACTGGACAATCCATTTTAATGTAAAGTTGATCAAAACTTAGTGATCTACTATCACCAAGCTAGAAAGCTAGATCATTAATATTAAAGAACCAGATAACCCCTTTAATCATGATTCCATGCATGTTCCCATTTTTTAGTCTTCTGGTCTTAAATCCTCTAAATGGAAAAATTCAAGAGTTTTTCCATCCCGTGCTCTTGAGTAACCAGCCAGTGTAATATTACCCAAGTCTTCAGCTTAAATCTCCAGAATTGAGACCAAGAAAAAAAACACGACAGGGCTTTGGCTTGAAAAAAAAAAAGTAGAAAGTGGGTTAAAAAGGGTTGTCCAGCTTGCGGCTCATGTCTGCAGTCACTCTATGTGTCTGCAGACTTGTGAATCCGCAGAGTGCAGTGAATCCTCAGAGCGTAGTATATGCACGGTCAGGATTCTCCGGTGCCTGGACTTGATGGACACGTGACTACAAGTATCTGATTTGACCATGTGCAGACTAGCCATGCCCAGTAAATTGAGCGAGGCCAGACACGTCTAGTCAGAATGTGGCTGGAAGTATGCAAATCACACCTGTGGTCACATGACTGAGTGCCCGCTTCTAGTGCTGGCTCTGGATATTCCTGACAGCGTACACTGTGCGCGCTGTGAGGATCCACAAATTTGCAGTCACATTGAGTGAGTGCAGATTTGTTCCCCAAGACCGTACAACCACTTTAATAGCAATTAAAAATGTATATAAACGATTCATACCATCATTCCTGCTCTAGTTGCGTCTGGCTTTGGACCGAAAGTTGCAGCCTAATGGGCTTCTACATCAATTTAGCATTCTGTCCAATGGTCATTTCTGTATTGTTCAATATTTTTTCAGTAAAAGCATCAGGGGAATGGAGTCTCCTTAGAAGAAAAGCTTAGACTTTGTGTAAGGATTGAAATCCAAGCAGACTGCGCTGTTCTTGGAACAGTGGATATACATCACGGGTACATAGCAGACCCCATAGCAGTCCTCTTGTAACAAAATGTGTACATCATCATTTTACCAGCATATCGAGATAAGATAGCAGCTGCGTGCGCACAACACTGTTCCAGTGTCTGCAGTAATAGGAAATTGTGCTTACACGTTAGTTGAGATAAGACACATTTATTTTTTGGCAACATGCACAAACTTCAACCACAAGTTATTTTCTTCCTGCTATCGTCCATTTTTGGGTTCCCTTAAGAAAACATTCAGCTTTTTTTCACATAATAATATAATAATAATTTTATTTATATAGCGCCAACATATTCCGCAGCGCTTTACAAATTATAGAGGGGACTTGTACAGACAATAAACATTACATCATAACAGAAATACAGTTCAAAACAGATACCAGGAGGAGTGAGGTCCCTGCTCGCAAGCTTACAAACTATGGGGAAAAGGGGAGACACGAGAGGTGGATGGTAACAATTGCTTTAGTTATTCACATCACGCAATAGGGCAATGTTTACGCTTTAAGAAGTATTTCCATCTGATCTGTTTATACACATACACACAGTCAGCACCCACATAGGGGCGACTTAAAAATAGAAAACATTGCTTTCCTATACATTTATGTCAGTGGAGCATTTCAATCCACTTCTTTCCCATATAAAGAATGCACCTATAGATGTTATCGGTCGTTACACCGGCTGGAACTATAATCCATAGGACCAAATCCATGTCTGTCTTCTACAGTTGTGTGAAAAATTATTCCTGATTTCCTATTCTTTTGCATGTTGGTCACACTTAAATGTTTCAGATCTCCAAACAAATTAAAATATTAGACAAAGATAACACAAGTAACCACAAAATGCAGTTTATAAACGAAGGTCTTTATTATTAAGGGTATGTGCACACGTTGCGGATTTCCTGCGGATCCGCAGCGTTTTTTGCGGTGCAGAAACGCTGCAGATCCGCAAGTGATTTACAGTACAATGTAAATCAATGGTAAAAAAAAATGCTGTGCTAATGGTGCGGAAAATTCCATGCGGAAACGCTGCGGATTAAAAGAAGTAGCATGTAACCTCTTTTTTGTGGATCTGCAGCGTTTTTGTACCCATTCCATTATAGAAATCCGCAGGGTTAAAAAAAAAACCGCAGTAAATCCGCACAAAAACCGCACAAGAAAACACGTCAAATCCGCACCTGCGTTTTCTGCCAAGAGATGCAGAATCCGCACTAGAAATTCCTAAACCTAATCCAGAACGTGTGCACATAGCCTAACGGAAAAAGAAATCCAAACCTACAGAGCCCTGTGTGAAAAAGTGTCTATTCAGCAGGGTCTATATATTGCTGTAAAATCATCAACAGGGGGGAAATTGGAAATGTTTAAATCAAGCCCAAGTATCAAAATTAGATACAAAAAAAGTACTAATAATAGCAATGTAGGTTCAGAAGTCCAAAGACACTGACATGTTCTTTATCTCTTAGCCTGGTGTTTTGAAGAATGTTTATACATTGCCCCTTTTTCTATTTAAAAAGCCCTAACATATAGTTTTTAGCTTTTGTATAATTTTTTTGTGTGGTGGGGGAGATTTTTATAATTTATTATGTAAACAATACATTGGGATGCTAGAAGCTGCGCCGAACATTTCTGGTATTTGTGGGCCAATTCTCAGGCTGCTTGATGTGTGAACTATGGAGCATCTTTCTCTCCAGAATTTCATCTCTCATGATTGATGCCTTAGGATGTGATCTGCATTATGGGGAGTGGAAAGATTTTAGCTGAAGTTCTAGTTTTTCTGTAAAATCAGGCAGAAGATGGGAGTGTCAGCCATCGGTTCAGTTGTCATTTCTGTGAAATTAACGTCACATTATGTTTCCTATTATAAAGCCTTTTATATCCTTTTTAAACACTGTATTCTTAATAAAGTTTTGATGTATAAGTATGTGTAGCTTTCTCTTCAATTTAGTTTTGCAAAGAATTGATCTAGTCAGGTGTTTTTACGTGGCACAATTATCCATTGTTGAGTCACTTTAATCCAACAGTTCTTCTTAGCTCTCACGGATATGGCGAAGTGCACAGTTTATAGGAATACTAAAGTCACCACACAAAGATACCTACGATTCAGTTCGGAAAATAGACGCTTAAAGGGATTTTCTCATCTTAATTGTAAGCGAACGCATCACTCCCCCGCCTCCTGGATTCATGCTTGCCGGGGATGGTGCACTGCTGCTTGAATGATGGTGCACTATGACGCTCTTATTATATTATTATTATTATATGCTCTACACAAAATAAATTTTGCCTCTGCAAAATCAGTGGGGCGCACTAACACAAAAACTGGTGGGATCAGAAGCTGACAGTGCACTCCTGCAATTCGGCAAGTTTCAGGCAGCACTTACAAGCTCTTGCAAAAAGCTCTCACAAAGAGCTTGTAAGCACGACTCTCCTTTCCTAGGAGACCAGGTAACGCCAATAGACTGCAGAAGTGGCCGATAACCTAGGCAATGAGCAGTACACAATAAAATAAAAAATCCCTTGATTCTTGAGAACGGAGGGTATTTTCAGAATAAGTGAATTGCCAAGTTCTTTGTTTTTATAATAATTTTGCAACGCTAGGCCTTTATAATGATCGGAATAACTTTTTTTTTTCATTTTTTTTTTTTAAGTCACAGCCCCAAGGAGTGCGATAAGACTTCCCAAAGTGGGTAGGACCACCTACTTTGGTGTGTGATCTATGTTCATTTCACCACTTTTGAGCTTCGGATGAGACTGAATTTGCCAGAATTGGTTGCAAAAATTGGTATTGTCGAATCCTTAATACGGTTATTTCAAATTGCAATTCAATATGTAAAGAAAAACATTAATTATGTCCCTCTCAACCTTTAACTAAGCATATACACAAGATAACTACCGTATGTCTCCTGACTCCACCATGAGCATGAATGCCCAAATCGCCCCTACTTTCCCTGAGACTGCCCTTATAGGTCTTACATTGATGACCCTATCCCCAGGATGGGTGATAACTTGTTGATCAGTGGGAGTCTGACCGCAGGTACCTGCACCGATCGGCAGATCATGGAATTTTATTTGGCATGGCAGTCGGACGCCGGACCGCTGCACCATCCATTTTCCTATAGGGCTGCTGGAAACGGATGCCTTCATGACATGGGTTTCCATGGCTGAACAGCTGCACGCAAGTTTCATATCCCCAAGCACAATGCCGAGCATCAGAATGGTATAAAGCATACTGCGACTGGTCTCTGGAGCAGTAGAAAAGTGTTCTGTAGATTAATGTTTCTCTAACTGATCGTCTGATGGACCAGTCTGTATTTGGCAAATGCCAGAATGTTACCTGCCTGACGGCATTGTGCCATCTCTATGGTGCAGGAGGGATAATACTATGGCGATGTTTTTCAGGGGTGGGCATAGACCTCTTGGTTCTATTGAAAGGAAATCTTAACGCTGAAGCATAATAGAAGACCTTTAGGGCAATTGTAGCTTCCATCTTTGTGGGAACAGTTTGAGGAAGGTCCTTTTGTGTTCCAGCATGTGTACCCCAGTGAAAGCAAAGTCCATCAAGGCAAGGATGAGGGAGTTTTGTGTGAACGTTCCCTTGTGAATGCCTCTTCATGCAGTGCAGGCTGCTGCCACAGAGTATGCAGAGGAGGAGTGTTAGGCCACGCTCAGTATTTAATCAGTATTTTACCTCAGTATTTATAAGCCAAAATCTGAGGAAAAGTATAATAGAAACACGTCACCACTTCTGTATTTATCACCCACTCCTGGTTTTGGCTAAGAGGTAAAAACTGATCAAATACTAAATGTGCGAACGTGGCCTTAGCGATGGAAAGCAGGGGGCCTGTGTGGGGATGACCATGTTTGTTCCTTCAGTCACGGCGTTAACTGCGCCTTAACACGTCTTCCCCTTTTGACTGTTGTACTGTTTAATGCATTGTTACAAAAACCATTAAGTAAAAAAACCCTAATAAAATAAATGCATAAGCTTGGCTTTTACAAACAAGAGACACACTAAGGTTGAAGCATAATCTATCATTTGAACAGAATACTGAGCTAAGTTGCCAGAGAAGTCAGTGATTAAAGCTCCACCAAGAGATATTTGGTTGCATTTTCATTTAAAGGAGTTTTCTATTACTATGTTATTGATGACTTACCCCTAGGATAGGTCATCTGTATCTGATCGGTGGGATGCTCAAATGGAGCGGATCTTCAGTACCTGGAAGAGGTCACCAAACCGCATGATGAAGCTGCCATGTTCTGCTCCATACACTGATCACATCTAGCGGGTGCCGTGTGTAAGATCGCCACCACCAATCCTATAACCAACCTTATCAGTATCACAGCACTGGACAAGTCCTTTAGGCTAAGTTCAGACAGCCATGCTGAATCCCAGGCCAGTCACTTTGGCAAACAGTGGACATGACTGGTTCCATGTGCTCGTCCATAAATCGGACCAGACTAGTGCATGCTGCGATTTTTCTTCACAGATTGTAGGTCTTTGTAGAAAATCGTCCATGTTCGGTGGCACACTGGCTATAATGGAGGTGTATTCTCCATCTGTGGTCCACGGTGCATAAAGATTGCGAGCATCCATTACACGCATGTCTGAACAAGCTCTTAAGGTTTGTGAGATCAGGAACTAGCATTTGAACATCTGAAAGTTTTTCTCTATTTTCGGGAATACAGGAATCGACCTGTCATGTTTGGTTTGTTAGGGTAACAGGAGCAAAATATGATTCCATTTGTACCAGTTTGGGTCCCAGTTGTTTTATTTATGTAGCTTACACTTGTACTCATGTTGTCTGTGTAGTACATCTTGGATGAAAAGAAATGGTCAGGATTCATTACAGCCTGTTATTTTGAAGTGGAAACATCTCATCAGTTTGTGGTTCCCTGTCTGCTGCATTTTCAGTAGAATATATGCAGATCTATAATTTTGTGTCTCCTTGAACAACCACAGCATACATAGTCTTTCCAGAATCATATAGTGCTAAGGTAAGTAAATTCATGGCGAGAGACAGCATGTATACATAGACAGGAGCAAGGCAATGATGTGACCCCCAAAACTGGACTTCTGTGTGTCAAAATAGTATGTTGTACATCCTTAATAAATACCATAAGTATATGTCTGTATATATCTGTGTCTTTTTACATTTAGCTAAATAAGTTCCCCTACAATTATCTAGTAACCAATGGCCAATAATATCTTATTTAGTTTCGAGTAAAAATATCACAGATGTCTTAAATACAGTGTGTGCAAGTGTAAGTATTAATATATATCTCAGGCAGAACTACTGAGGTGCCTTTGTAGCACGACGGTGTTAGGGCTCACTCAGATGACTATCATATGTACATGTACTCGCCGTGTCAAAATCAGATAGTACTCGGACCAATGTTACTCAGTAATGCTGTTCAGATGACTGTTCTTCACAAGGAGCGAGTGTCCATGTGAAAAAATATAGCCCCGTCTACATTTCGGCTGAGATGAGCCTATTTAAGACAATGGGTGCGCAACAAAAAAATAATCAACTGCATACGGATCATCCACATTGCATCTCATTCTTAAGGATACATTGCAATTCTTAGCATGTGAAACTGTATCGGTCTCGAGAAACGGACACATGGATAGCAGACGGATGAAAATCAGAAGATTTTTCTTGCGTTCATCTGAACCTGGCTTTACACACAGCAAATATTATTGCATGAGTAAAATGGGAACTATTTAAAGTAATACAAAATCTAGAAATGAATGGTTCGGTCTCTGAGTGCATCTTCTCAAGTGCAGCTTTTCAGTGCACATTAGAAATATACCACAAATGTCCCAGAAGTGAACAGAAGTAGTGATGAGTGAACGAGCTCCGATAAGGTGTTATCCGTGCATGCCCGTGTGCTAAGTGTCTTTGGCATGCTCGAATAATATGCTCGAGTGCCCACGGCTGCATGTCTCGCAGTTGTCCGACAGCCGCATCACACGCAGGGATTGCCTATTTGTTAGACACTATCTACATGCGTTACATCTGTCAAGTGTGAACATCTCTCTTGATTACACAAGATTTCACGTTTGCTATTTACTAGTTGTCCTGTGTTTTTCTAAATGCTCAAAGTTTTCTTTCACTTGATGTTTTGTGATCTTTTTCTGCCCAGTATGGGTGTTTGTATATCTTGCATAGTAATGCTTGCTATGGTCTCTTGCTAATTGCTTAATTATTTAGCAAGGCAAATTGATCCTACATCCCAGTAGACACTTACTATATATTCAGATCTGGCTTAGGGAGAGCATGTGTGCCATATATTTCTAAGTGTCTCGCCAGTTAAACATGGCATGTGGACGAGGCAGGAGACAGGTAGGCTGTGCCAGATATTTAAATAAATATTGTTCAGTTGTACTACACTATTTAATTTTCATAACTCTTTGCTTCATATATGTTCTAAAAAGCAACAGCAGACTGAATGGCACTAGGAACACTGTCAACATTAGAGTAAATTTATCACAATTTCTACCCTTTTTTTCCAATTTTCCAGGTGACACGCGGCGTTACACACCACTGGTGAGATGGTGCTCAGCATATATACAGTTATATGAAAAAGTTTGGGCACCCCTATTAATCTTAAGCTTAATGTTTTATAAAAATAGTTTTTTTGCAACAGCTATTTCAGTTTCATATATCTAATACCTGTTGGACACAGTAATGTTTCTGCCTTGAAATGAGGTTTATTGTACTAACAGAAAATGTGCAATCTGCATTCAAACAAAATTTGACAGGTGCATAAGTATGGGCACCCAACCAGAAAAGTGACAATAATATTTAGTAGATCCTCCTTTTGCAAAAATAACAGCCTCTAGTCGCTTCCTGTAGCTTTTAATGAGTTCCTGGATCTTGGATGAAAGTATTTTTGACCATTCCTCTTTACAAAACAATTCCAGTTCAGTTAAGTTTGATGGTCGCCGAGCATGGACAGCCCTCTTCAAATGATCCCACAGATGTTCAATGATATTCAGGTCTGGGGACTGGGATGGCCATTCCAGAACAGTGTAATTGTTCCTCTGCATGAATGCCTGACTAGATTTGGAGCGGTGTTTTGGATCAGTGTCTTGCTGAAAGATCCATCCCCTGCGTAACTTCAACTTTGTCACTGATTCATGAACATTATTGTCAAGAATCTGCTGATACTGAGAGGAATCCATGCGTCCCTCAACTTTAACAAGATTACTGGTGCCGGCATTGGCCACACAGCCCCAAAGCATGATGGAATCTCCACCGAATTGTACTGTGGGTAGCAAGTGTTTTTCTTTGAATGCTGTGTTTTTGGCCACCATGCATAACGCCTTTTTGTATGACCAAACAACTCAATCTTGGTTTCATCAGTCCACAGGACCTTCTTCCAAAAAGAAATTGGCTTCTCCAAATGTGCTTTTGCATACCTCAGCTTACTCTGTTTGTGGCGTGCTTGCAGAAACGGCTTCTTTCGCATCACTCTCCCATACAGCTTCTCCTTGTGCAAAGTGCCTTGTATAGTTGACCGATGCACAGTGACACCATCTGCAGCAAGTTGATGCTGCAGCTCTCTGGAGGTGGTCTGAAGATTGTCCTTGACTGATCTCACCATTCTTCTTCTGCCTTTCTGATGTTTTTCTTGGCCTGCCACTTCTGGCCTTAACAAGAACTGTACCTGTGTTCTTCCATTTCCTTACTATGTTCCTCACAGTGGAAATTGATAGGTTAAATCTCTGAGACAGCTTTTTGTATCCTTCCCCTGAACAACTATGTTGAATAATCTTTGTTTTCAGATCATTAGACAGTTGTTTTGAGGAGCCCATGATGCCTCTCTTCAGAGGAGATTTAAACAGTAGAACAACTTGCAAGTGGCCATTTTAAGTAGCTTTTCTCATGATTGCATACACCTGGCTATGAAGTTCAAAGCTCAATGAGGTTAGAAAACCAAAACAAGTGCTTTAGTAAGTCAGTAAAAAGTAGGTAGGAGTATTTAAAACAAGAAAATGATAAGGGTGCCCATACTTATGCACCTGTCAAATTTTGTTTGAATGCAGATTGCACATTTTCTGTTAGTACAATAAACCTCATTTCAAGGCAGAAACATTACTGTGTCCAACAGTTATTAGATATATGAAACGGAAATAGCTGTTGCAAAAAAACAATTTTTATAAAACATTAAGCTTAAGATTAATAGGGGTGCCCAAACTTTTTCATATAACTGTATATGGAATAACTTAGTTTTCAAATCCACGACGAAAGGAATATATGCGACACTCACCCAGCTTGCGTGAAACTGTAGTCTTTAATAGTTGCCGAACTGCATGCAATAATTGTAACCAACTGATTGGACTATTAAAGACTACAGTTTCATGCAAGCTGGGTGAGCGCTGCATATATATATTCCTTTCTTTTGTCATTCATATATATTCTGCCTGCTGCTTTTTTTCACCTCTACCGCCTTTTTACACATTGTGCGCACTCTCCCCATCCGCCATTCTCTACTCCCCTCTCCCATGTTCAACACTGAGGCTCTACTGACATTTCTCAATAACTTCAAACCATCCACTACCACGACACAGCGCACAAAACACACACAAATCATTGAACCACCTGCTCTTTCTCTTTTTTTCTCCTTCTCCTAGTCCTAGATGGTGACATCTCCCCTAACCCTGGGCCTCCTTCCACTATTATATATAACTCTTATCCTGCAATACGTAGAAGCCTTGCTAATCTTATAAACACTCAGTGTTTGCCTTCTCTTGTCCCTTTTTTGATTGTGCCCTCTGGAACTCACGATCAGCATGCAACAAACTCCTCTATATCCAGGATGTCTTTCTTTCCAATTCCCTTAACCTCCTGACTCTCACTGAAACTTGGATCCAACAGTCTGACATGTCCACATGGGAGAGCTGCTGCTGCTCTCCCATGTGGTGGGCTACAATTCTCACATAGCCCCAGACCTGAGAACACAGAAGGTGGAGGTGTTGGTCTGCTCCTCTCATCACAATGTACTTTCCAGGTTATCCTCCCAGTAAGCTCACTTACTTTTCCTTTGTTTAAAGTCCACACTGTTAGACTCTCCAAACCAGTCTGTCAGTTTCTGGATCACTTTGCCACTTAGCTGCCATACTTGCTATCCTGTGACATACCCACTCTCATCATTGGGGACTTTAACATCCCCATTGATGATCCCCTCTCCCCATCTGCCACTCATTTTCTTTCTCTAACCTCCTCCTTTGGCCTTTCACAGGCTACTAACTCTCCTATGCATGAAGACAGGAATACACTGGACCTGGTCTTCTACCAAAGCCACTCAGTACATGACTTTACTAACTCCCCTCCCCCGCTCTCTGACCCTATTTTTCTTCTCTGTCTAGAAATGTCTTCACACAAAGGACATTCCCATTTATCACCATAGAGAAATCGATGTGCCATCAATACCCAGCAGCTTATGAACAAGATAGTCATCTTTAGCTGCCATCTCCTACCTCCCCTGTCTAGACTCAGCATTGTCACGTTAGAATACAATGCAGAGTGCCCGCGAAAATCACTTTCACTAGAAGACTTAGGCTATGTGCACACATTGCGGATTCGCAGCATTTTTCTGTGCGGAATTGCACCAAATCCGCATAGGATTGCTCAATCAACGTTAATCAATGGGAATCCAGAATTGGTTGTGCACATGCTGCGGAAAATTCCATCCTGATTTGCAGCATTTCTGCACCCATTGACTTACATTGAGTCAGCCAAATCTGCTGCCAAACTGCAGGTGTATAAAGGTTTGCGGATTTACTGCCAAAAGCGCTGCAGAAAGGAAATTATGTCACAAGGAGGAAGAGTGTGTGGGAGGAGAATATGTGTGTGTCTGTCTGCACGTGTCTGTGTCTGTCAGGTTTTGGCTGCAAAAAAAGCAGCAAAAAGCAACGTGTGAACGGAGACAATATACTCACCTACTGCCATCTTCTTTAGGATCCAGCGCCATTCTGCTTTTCTCAGTGACGTCACTGTTATTCAGTCTATCCAGATAGATCACTCAGCACATGAACATGATCACATAAACCATAAGTCTGTTTCACAATCTAATTCTATGGGGCTACATTCTGACTCTTCATAGAACTACATTGAAAAAGTTATTTCAAGGTCACACTGTGCTCTGAAGTGCGGTGACGTCACTGAGAATGGCATTGGATCCCAGAGAAGGCAATGGTAGGTGATATTCTTAATTAATACACTCTCTCTACATCAGACCTGGGCAAGATGCGGCCCGCGGGCCGCATCCGGCCCGCCTGACTGTTGTAAACGGCCCGCCGCCCGCCGCCCCAGGCACCGCTCGGCTCCCCTTCCCTTCCGCCACGCCTGCGCCTGTGCGCCCTGCATTCAAACTCCTGTCCGCTGAGAGGCGCTGACCGCCGCTGGCACTTCCGCATCAGGGAAGCGCCAGCAGCAGGTGACGTCCCTCAGCGTGACACATGCTGCTGCTCTGCTCCGTTGCGCCGGACGCCGGTGTTCTGTGTGGCACTGCAGCGCTGTACTGAGGTCACTTGTGGAGTCGGACGGTGCCGGTGGTCGGTGGTAAGGGCTCTGGGTTATCTGCTCCTCAGTACTTGCGCACTGGGTCATCTGCTCCGCTGTACTTGGGCTCTGGGTTATCTGCTCCTCAGTACTTGTGCTCTGGGTTATCTGCTCCCCTGTACTTGTGCTCTGGGTTATCTGCTCCTCAGTACTTGTGCTCTGGGTTATCTGCTCCCCTGTACTTGTGCTCTGGGTTATCTGCTCCTCAGTACTTGTGCTCTGGGTTATCTGCTCCCCTGTACTTGTGCTCTGGGTTATCTGCTCCTCAGTACTTGTGCTCTGGGTTATCTGCTCCTCAGTACTTGTGCTCTGGGTTATTATCTGCTCCTCAGTACTTGTGCTCTGGGTTATTATCTGCTCCTCAGTACTTGTGCTCTGGGTTATTATCTGCTCCTCAGTACTTGTGCTCTGGGTTATTATCTGCTCCTCAGTACTTGTGCTCTGGGTTATCTGCTCCTCAGTACTTGTGCACTGGGTTATTATCTGCTCAGTACTTGTGCTCTGGGTTATTATCTGCTCCTCAGTACTTGTGCTCTGGGTTATTATCTGCTCCTCAGTACTTGTGCTCTGGGTTATTATCTGCTCCTCAGTACTTGTGCTCTGAGTTATTATGTGCTCCTCAGTACTTGTGCTCTGGGTTATTATCTGCTCCTCAGTACTTGTGCTCTGGGTTATCTGCTCCTCTGTACTTGTGCACTGAGTTATTATCTGCTCCTCAGTACTTGTGCACTGGGTTATTATCTGCTCCTCTGTACTTGTGCACTGGGTTATTATCTGCTCAGTACTTGTGCTCTGGGTTATTATGTGCTCCTCAGTACTTGTGCTCTGGGTTATTATCTGCTCCTCAGTACTTGTGCACTGGGTTATTATCTGCTCCTCAGTACTTGTGCACTGGGTTATTATCTGCTCAGTACTTGTGCTCTGGGTTATTATCTGCTCCTCAGTACTTGTGCACTGGGTTATTATCTGCTCCTCAGTACTTGTGCACTGGGTTATTATCTGCACCTCTGTACTTGTGCACTGGGTTATTATCTGCTCAGTACTTGTGCACTGGGTTATTATCTGCACCTCTGTACTTGTGCACTGGGTTATTATCTGCTCAGTACTTGTGCACTGGGTTATTATCTGCTCCTCAGTACTTGTGCACTGGGTTATTATCTGCTCCTCTGTACTTGTGCACTGGGTTATTATCTGCTCCTCTGTACTTGTGCACTGGGTTATTATCTGCTCCTCTGTACTTGTGCACTGGGTTATTATCTGCTCCTCAGTACTTGTGCACTGAGTTATTATCTGCTCCTCAGTACTTGTGCACTGGGTTATTATCTGCTCCTCTGTACTTGTGCACTGGGTTATTATCTGCTCCTCTGTACTTGTGCACTGGGTTATTATCTGCTCCTCTGTACTTGTGCTCTGGGTTATTATCTGCTCCTCAGTACTTGTGCTCTGGGTTATTATCTGCTCAGTACTTGTGCTCTGGGTTATTATCTGCTCCTCTGTACTTGTGCACTGGGTTATTATCTGCTCCTCAGTACTTGTGCTCTGGGTTATCTGCTCCTCTGTACTTGTGCTCTGGGTTATTATCTGCTCCTCAGTACTTGTGCACTGGGTTATTATCTGCTCCTCTGTACTTGTGCACTGGGTTATTATCTGCTCCTCAGTACTTGTGCACTGGGTTATTATCTGCTCCTCTGTACTTGTGCTCTGGGTTATTATCTGCTCCTCAGTACTTGTGCTCTGGGTTATTATCTGCTCAGTACTTGTGCTCTGGGTTATTATCTGCTCCTCTGTACTTGTGCACTGGGTTATTATCTGCTCCTCAGTACTTGTGCTCTGGGTTATCTGCTCCTCTGTACTTGTGCTCTGGGTTATTATCTGCTCCTCAGTACTTGTGCACTGGGTTATTATCTGCTCCTCAGTACTTGTGCACTGGGTTATTATCTGCTCCTCTGTACTTGTGCACTGGGTTATTATCTGCTCCTCAGTACTTGTGCACTGGGTTATTATCTGCTCCTCTGTACTTGTGCACTGGGTTATCTGCTCCTCAGTACTTGTGCACTGGGTTATTATCTGCTCCTCTGTACTTGTGCACTGGGTTATTATCTGCTCCTCAGTACTTGTGCACTGAGTTATTATCTGCTCCTCAGTACTTGTGCACTGGGTTATTATCTGCTCCTCTGTACTTGTGCACTGGGTTATTATCTGCTCCTCTGTACTTGTGCACTGGGTTATTATCTGCTCAGTACTTGTGCTCTGGGTTATTATCTGCTCCTCAGTACTTGTGCTCTGGGTTATTATCTGCTCCTCTGTACTTGTGCACTGGGTTATTATCTGCTCCTCTGTACTTGTGCACTGGGTTATTATCTGCTCCTCTGTACTTGTGCACTGGGTTATTATCTGCTCCTCAGTACTTGTGCTCTGGGTTATTATCTGCTCCTCAGTACTTGTGCTCTGGGTTATTATCTGCTCCTCTGTACTTGTGCACTGGGTTATTATCTGCTCCTCTGTACTTGTGCACTGGGTTATTATCTGCTCCTCTGTACTTGTGCACTGGGTTATTATCTGCTCCTCAGTACTTGTGCACTGAGTTATTATCTGCTCCTCAGTACTTGTGCACTGAGTTATTATCTGCTCCTCAGTACTTGTGCACTGGGTTATTATCTGCTCAGTACTTGTGCTCTGGGTTATTATCTGCTCCTCAGTACTTGTGCTCTGGGTTATTATCTGCTCCTCAGTACTTGTGCTCTGGGTTATTATCTGCTCCTCAGTACTTGTGCTCTGGGTTATTATCTGCTCCTCAGTACTTGTGCTCTGGGTTATTATCTGCTCCTCAGTACTTGTGCACTGGGTTATTATCTGCACTAATGAAATCTGGACATTATGGGGGCACTAATGAAATCTGGACATTATGGGGGCACTAATGAAATCTGGACATTATGGGGGCACTAATGAATGAAATCTGGACATTATGGGGGCACTAATGAAATCTGGACATTATGGGGCCACTAATTAATGAAATCTGGATATTATGGGGGCACAAATGAAATCTGGACATTATGGGGGCACTAATGAAATCTGGACATTATGGGGGCACTAATGAATGAAATCTGGACATTATGGGGGCACTAATGAATGAAATCTGGACATTATGGGGGCACAAATGAGATCTGGACATTATGGGGGCACCAAAATGAATGCCCATCATATGTATCATGTAACCCGCCCGCCATAAATTAATAGTACTCATGAAGAAAAGAAACCTTGCAATATTTATTGTATAAAACTGCATTTTCTCCTTCTGCAGAGAATCGTGACTCCCATCAGAAGAATTAGCCCTTACATATGTCTGCTAAAAAAAGAAAGATTGATGGAGAATGCAGAGTTTTTAACAAGGAATGGACTTCTAAATATTTATTTACTGAAACCAAAGGCAAAGCTGTGTGCTTAGTTTGTGGAGAGCAAATAGCTGTGTTTAAAGATTATAATTTAAATCGCCATTACGAAACAAAACATGCACAGAAATACAAGAACTTGACAGAGGCAGAGCGGGCACGGGCATCTGAAGATTTGCTATCAAAACTGCAAACGCAGAAAAGATTTTTTACAAAGCTCCACGCATCCAGGGATGCAGCCATCAGGACAAGCTTTGTAATATCCCACAAAATTGCTAGAAACAGTAAGCCATTCTCTGATGGGGAGTTTGTGAAAGAATGTTTGGTGGACTCTGTAGCAATAATTTGTCCTGAGAAAAAAGAAGCATTTTCACATGTGTCCCTCTCCAGGCGAACCGTAACAAGACGGGTAGAAGACATTGCGGGGAATTTGGAGTTGCAGCTTAAAAACAAAGTTGATCATTTTATTTTTTTTTCCCTGGCTCTGGACGAGAGCTGTGATGTCCGTGATACTGCCCAGTTACTTATCTTTGTACGCGGAATAACAAATAACTTTGAGATGACTGAAGAGCTGGTAGCTTTGCGATCATTGAAAGGTACCACGAAAGGGAGTGATTTGTTCACCGAAGTAAATGCATCCGTGGACAAACTGGGCTTAAAATGGAACACATTAGTAAGTGTTATAACCGATGGATGTCCAAATATGACAGGGAAAAATGTTGGACTTTTGAAGCGGATGCAAGATAAAGTGAATGAAATAAACCCAGAACAGAAATTGATATTTTTGCATTGCATTATACATCAAGAAGTGCTGTGCAAGTCGGTGCTACAAATCAGCCATGTTGTTGATGTTGTAACTAAGACAGTTAATTTCATCAGGGCAAGAGCACTGAATCACAGACAATTTGTTTCACTGTTGGAGGAACAAGAAAGTGAACATAGTGACATAGGCTACCACACAGCTGTGAGGTGGATCAGCCTTGGGAAGGTGCTTAAAAGAGTATGGGACCTGAGAGCTGAGATTCAGACATTTTGTCAAATGAAAGGCAAAGACATCCCTGAATTCTCAGATAAGCACTGGATAGCAGATCTGGCCTTTGCCATTGATGTGACTACACTAATGAATGAGCTGAATACCAAGCTGCAAGGCAAAGGCCTCTTTGCACATGAAATGTTCTCCTTGGTGACAGCTTTCATGAGAAAATTGAAGTTTCTTTCTAGCCAATTGAAGATCAATATTCTCACTCACATGCCAACACTGAAAGAAGTCACACCATCAGCTGATCACCTCGACAAGTATTCATCCATGTTTGCGGCTTTACATGATGAATTTTCCAGAAGATTTGAAGACTTCAAAGCAGTTGAGAGTGAAATGCACATGATTTCTTCTCCTTTTACATGCTGTGTGGATAATGCCCCCAGTGATATCCAGTTAGAACTCATTGATCTGCAGTCTGACAATCTACTGAAAGAGCTTTTTAAATCCGTATCACTGCTGGAGTTTTATTCTTCTCTCAAAGAGGAAAACTTTCCACACATAAGGAGGCATGCTCAGAGGATGTTAGTTCTCTTTGGATCTACCTACGTATGTGAACAAACATTCTCACTGATGAAGTTCAACAAAGCCAGATACAGATCCTCTCTCAGTGATGATCACTTGTGTGCTGTTCTTCGCATATCCACCTCAGATATTGAACCTAACTTCAGTGAACTTGTTCGGGCCCAAAACAGGCTAGATTACTCTCATTGAAGATTCTCATGTTATTGAAATGGTTAATGTACTGTTATTTACCAAGTTAAAGGGATGCCGGTTAAAAAAACTAACATATCTTGATCTACAACACTGTTGTAACAACAGCAAGTTTTCTACAGTTTTCTACAGTTAACACAAGCTCGTTGCAGTGCAGTTCATCATCTCATCATTAAATAATGATGTAAGTATGTCTTCCGTATTTTCTTTGTATTGTAAATCTCTGCATTGTTTAACATACTGTTTGTTCATGAAAATATAGCATATGTATACTACAGTATTGGGTAAAAATTAGTTAATTATATTAGTCCGGCCCTCTGAAACCATCCAAATTTCTCATGCGGCCCCATGGCAAAATTAATTGCCCACCCCTGCTCTACATTATGTGCATATATACGCAGATTTAGTCTTTGATATAGATATAGTGCAGATTTAAAAAATCTGCACGGTGTGATTTTTTTGTGCTTTTGTTTTTTTCCTCCTACTTCCAATATAAAAACATTATTTTTTCCATAAATACAGAGGGCTTATTTTGTGGGATGAGTTGTCGTTTTGAATGACTCAATTCTACTCACTGCATATGTTGAGGAGGGCCATAAGATCAAATACTTAATTACCCTCAAGACATAGAAAGAAACGACCCATAAAGTGTATTATTTCACCTTACATAAGCTTGCTCGGCTCAGTGTGACACTAAAGATGGCTGCCGTTTCCAGTTTCACCACACACCCTGCTCTGATATCCAAGATGATGCCCCCCCTGATGACCTCGTGGATCTGCCCATGATGACACCCACCCTGATGACCTCATGGACCAACCCACCTTGATGACCTCATGAATCCGCCCATGATGATGCCCACCCTGATGACCTCATGGACCAACCTACCCTGATGACCTCATGGACCAACCCACCCTGATGACTTCATGGATCCGCCCATAGATTAGCTCATTGCCCAACCTACTAACCAATGGAATACATCCGATCACTCCCATTTTAAAGCTAACAAAGCCCCCTTACAGAGGTTATATAAATCTACATTCAGATTATAATAGCCCCTTGGAGCTGAGCCATAGATTGATTAAGGAGAGCTTACATCCGACTGTGTGTGTGTCTGATGTTATTTCTTTAGCGCACACTTGATCAATATCCAATTAGGCCAGGAGTAGGCAACTATTGAACATTTCTTCAATTTTTTTTTAGGGACCATAACACATAATTTACTGAAAAACAAAAAAATTACATGTGGGGTGATATGGTGTAACAAAACTCAATTCCACCATCATTTTGGATGTTTTGTATGGTGTTTAATGTGTGACAAAATGACCCTTAACCACTTCACGACACGTGCTTAGTGCAGCACTGATGTTTGTCTATGGTCGGCAGATTTGTTCTGATCGGGACCCCCACGTACCTTTTAAATGCGTGAATTCCGATGCAGGAGGCTGGCTGTGATCCCTGACCTCATAGAGACCCAATTGGTTCAGGTTCTGATGACATCAGCATCATGCCAGCCAATGAGAGCAATTACTAGGAAAGTTTGTTGTAGTAACAAACTTTTTCTGGTGATCTTCCTCATAAAACATTTTCTCCTCTGATCTTCTGTCACTGAGAGATCAGAGGAGAAACAGTGTGACAAATGCCCTGTTCAATCCACCCCTATGTTTTCTGTCATTCTTCTTAGGATCCACTATGAAACGCTCATGAGATTTTGCCATTTTAACGAGAATAGTCAATGCCTGCCCAGAACATGACAGACTATATAAAATCAGACTGATCATGGAAGACTTGACAGAAACGTTCTTAAGGCTCTACACCCCAACATGATACATTTCTATTGATGAATCAATTGTAAAATTCAAAGGAAGACTGAACTTCAAGCAATTTATTCCATCTAAGAGGGCAAGGTTTGGAATAAAGCTGTATAAATTGTGCGAGTGTTAAACCAGACACACATCAACTTTTCACATTTATGAGGGTAAATATAGCCAACAAAACCCACCAGGATGCCCTTAATTATCTGGGGAGCTGATAAGTCCATTTTTACAAAAAGGCTACAACCTGAATGTAGATAATTACTGCATCAGCATGCAACTAAAGCTACGTTTACATTTGCGTTGTGCGGTGCTGCGTCGGCGACGCAACGCACAACGCAAACCAAAACGCATGCAAAACGTATTGTTTTGTGACGCATGCGTCCTTTTTGGCATGATTTTGGACGCAAAAAAAAATGCAACTTGCTGCGTCCTCTGCGCCCTGACGCATGCGCCAAAAAAGACGCATGCGTCACAAAACGCAACGCAATGCAACGCATGTCCATGCGCCCCCATGTTAAATATAGGGGCGCATGACGCATGCGTCGCCGCGGCTGCGCCCGACGCAGCCCGGCAGAACGCAAATGTGAACGTAGCCTAATTTAAAAGTCTGGTTGAACATACCATAGGGGCTTGTGGGACCATTCGTAAAACCGGCAGCGGTTTCTACAACCAACGAAAAGTTCCTATGGGTCAGTCAGGGACTATATGCAATGGAGAGCTGCTGGCCCTTAAGTATAAGGATAAGAAAGATATTTTTATCCTCAGCTCGATCCACACAGATGCCACAAGGGCTGCTGTAAAACTAGGATCCACTACTACAAAGAGGGTGTTGGACCTTACAGACCAGGTTCTACAGCCATACCAGGTATCAAGAAAATCATATACCCGGTATAGAAATGTAGCCACTTATTTGTTTCAAGTGGCCACATACTGTACTTGTATAATTATTTTGTGTTGTTCAAAAAGCAGGAAATTGAGATTCTTCCCTTGCATTCTTAATTCTGGAAATCATACACGGAGTGAAAATGGTCACTACACCTATAGATGAATTCCCAGAGGGGTGTCATTTCCAAAATGGGGTCACTTTGGGGGGAGGGAGGGGATTCTGCTGTTCTGCCACTTTGCGCCTCTGAAAAGTGCCAGAACTTACCTATCTGCCTATTTTCCCATGAAAAAAAGTAAAATCTGGGGGCAACACAACATATCAGTAGTAAAAAATGTACTTATTATTTCTTCGCCACTCAACGTTATACAATTCTATTGAACAGCTGTGGTTTCAGCATGCTCACTGCACCACTAGATGAATTCATTCAGGGGAGTAGGCTATAAAATGAGGTCACTTATGAAGGGGGGGTTCTGCAGTTCTGGCTCCTTAGGGTCTCTGACAAAGTAATTTAAGGCTAAATGAACTTTTTAATGAAAAAAAAACTAATATTTAATTTTCATGTCTCAATATTTTAAAATTCTGTGAGGCACCTGTGGTATCAAGATGATCATCACATGAGCAGATGGATTCTTCAAGGCGTGTAGTTTCCAGAATGAGGTCACTTGTGTGGGGATTCCAATGTTCAGGCACATCAGGGGCTCTCCAGACGTGACATGGTGACCACTATTGATTCCAGCCAATTTTGCATTCTAAAAGTCAAATGGCGCTCCTTCCCTTCCGAGCCCTGCCGTGCTCCCAGACAGTAGTTTATCACCTCATATGGGGTATCGACGTACTCAGGAGAAATTACACAACAAATTTTGGGGTCTATTTTTTTCTTGCTACTATTAAATTAAAAATAGGGGAAAAAATAGCATTTTTGTGGGAAAAAAAGTGTTTCTGAATTTTCATGGATCAACATTATAAAATTATTTGAAGCCCCTGGAGGTTCAAGGTGCTCACTATCCATCTAGATAAATTCCTTGAGGGGTCCAGTTTCCAAAATAGGGTCACATGTGGGGGGTTTCCATTGTTTAGTTCCACTTTCACATTAGGGGCTCTCCTAACGTGACAAGGCTATCGATTTCAGCCAATGTTGCATTCCAAAAGTAAAATGGTGCTCCCAGACAGTAGTTTTCCACGACAAACAAGGTATCAGTTTGAGGGGTGCAGTTTTTAGAATGGTGTCACTTTTTGGTATTTTCGGTCATGTAGGCCTCTTAAAGCGACTTCAAATGTGATGTGGTCCATAAAAAAATTAGTTTTGTAAATTTTTGGGGAAAAATGAGAAATTGATGATCAAGCTTTAACCCTTCTAACTTCCTAACAAAAAAATTATCTTTCAAAAATTGTGCTGATTTAAAGTAGACATGAGGGAAATGTTATTTATGAACTATATTGTGTGACATAGGTCTCCGATTTAAGGGCATAAAAATTAAAAATGTGAAAATTGCGAAATGTTCTACATTTTTGCCAAATTGCTGATATTTTCATAAATAATTGCAAGTCATATCGAAGAAATTTTACCACTGTAATGAAATTCAATATGTTACAATTAGTGTTGATAAGTCCTCGTTAATTGAGTTTGCATCTGGTGCTCAGGTATGCACGGAGTATTGCGAATTCCCAAATTTTTTGGGGGTGTCTAACAGCCGCAGAGCATGCGAGGCAGGGACTAGAGCATGTCTCTCGAGCACCCGTGATATTCAGTGCACCCGATGCAAAGTGGCATTGCGAGCACTTGTGCTCAACACTAATGACGATGTATTCAATATGACAACCTAATGTTATCAAATTCTGTGTTGCACCTGTGAGTTGAAAATGCTCACTAAAATCCTTGAGTGATGTGGTTTTTAAAATGGGGTCACATGAGGGGTTTCCACTCTTTAGGCGCATCATTTTTTCCTTCCACATTCCTTCAGTTGAAGCAACTGAAGGGTTAATAAGCTTCTTGAATGTGGTTTTGAGCACCTTGAGGGGTGTAGGTTTTAGAATGGTGTCACTTTGGGGTATTTTCTGTCATATAGGCCCCTCAAAGACACTTCAAATGTGAGGTGGTCCCTAAATAAAAATGGTTTTGTAAATTTTGTTGTAAAAATGAGAAATCGCTGATCAACTTTTAATCCTTATAACTTCCTAACAAAAAAAAAAGTTTCCAAAATTGTGCAGATGTAAAGTTTACATGTGGCAAATGTTATTTAACTATCTTGTGCGACACGACTCTCTGATTTAAGGGCACAAAAAATTTAAGTTTGAAAATTGCGCAGGCGTGTACTACGGAGGACAGAGAATGAACTTCAATCCAATATTGCGGCCAGCATGCAGCCAGCGGGTAAGGAAAGGGTGAATCAAACACCCGAAAACTCCACCCAAATGACCGAAAACCGGTCCCGCCAAATTCAGGTGGCAGGTTCCCTTTAAGTTCCCTGTAATAATCCCTTAAGGCTCTGGGAAAATTCTAAGTAAGGTAAAAAAAAAAAAAAACAGAATTCTGTCAATGCTTATTAGGTTTTGTTTTTACAGCATTCATTGGTAAAATATACCTGGCAACATGATTTTCCAGAGCAGTACAGAACGGTGATATCAAAATTGTCTTTTTTTTTATTTTTATTTTAGCACTGAAAAAATGTTCTGAAATGTATTAATAAAACAAAATGTGTACAGGTCCTTCTCAAAAAATTAGCATATAGTGTTAAATTTCATTATTTACCATAATGTAATGATTACAATTAAACTTTCATATATTATAGATTCATTATCCACCAACTGAAATTTGTCAGGTCTTTTATTGTTTTAATACTGATGATTTTGGCATACAACTCCTGATAACCCAAAAAACCTGTCTCAATAAATTAGCATATTTCACCCATCCAAATAAATTAAAAGTGTTTTTTAATAACAAA
This sequence comes from Ranitomeya imitator, assembly GCF_032444005.1. NCBI lineage: Eukaryota > Metazoa > Chordata > Amphibia > Anura > Dendrobatidae > Ranitomeya > Ranitomeya imitator. Next base: position 112,094,320 of record NC_091282.1, read on the forward strand.
CAAAAAAACCAACAAATAATAATGTTCAGTTATGCACTCAATACTTGGTCGGGAATCCTTTGGCAGAAATGACTGCTTCAATGCGGCGTGGCATGGAGGCAATCAGCCTGTGACACTGCTGAGATGTTATGGAGGCCCAGGATGCTTCAATAGCGGCCTTAAGCTCATCCAGAGTGTTGGGTCTTGCGTCTCTCAACTTTCTCTTCACAATATCCCACAGATTCTCTATGGGGTTCAGGTCAGGAGAGTTGGCAGGCCAATTGAGCACAGTAATACCATGGTCAGTAAACCATTTACCAGTGGTTTTGGCACTGTGAGCAGGTGCCAGGTCGTGCTGAAAAATGAAATCTTCATCTCCATAAAGCATTTCAGCCGATGGAAGCATGAAGTGCTCCAAAATCTCCTGATAGCTAGCTGCATTGATCCTGCCCTTGATGAAACACAGTGGACCAACACCAGCAGCTGACATGGCACCCCACACCATCACTGACTGTGGGTACTTGACACTGGACTTCAGGCATTTTGGCATTTCCTTCTCCCCAGCCTTCCTCCAGACTCTGGCACCTTGATTTCCGAATGACATGCAAAATTTGCTTTCATCAGAAAAAAGTACTTGGGACCACTTAGCAACAGTCCAGTGCTGCTTCTCTGTAGCTCAAAAGTGGCTTTACCTGGGGAATGTGGCACCTGTAGCCCATTTCCTGCACACGCCTGTGCACGGTGGCTCTGGATGTTTCCACACCAGACTCAGTCCACTGCTTCCTCAGGTTCCCCAAGGTCTGGAATCGGTCCTTCTCCACAATCTTCCTCAGGGTCCGGTCTCCTCTTCTCGTTGTACAGCGTTTTCTGCCACATTGTTTCCTTCCAACAGACTTACCATTGAGGTGCCTTGATACAGCACTCTGGGAACAGCCTATTTGTTGAGAAATTTCTTTCTGGGTCTTACCCTCTTGCTTGAGGGTGTCAATGATGGCCTTCTTGACATCTGTCAGGTCGCTAGTCTTACCCATGATGGGGGTTTTGAGTAATGAACCAGGCAGGGAGTTTATAAAAGCCTCAGGTATCTTTTGCATGTGTTTAGAGTTAATTAGTTGATTCAGAAGATTAGGGTAATAGGTCGTTTAGAGAACCTTTTCTTGATATGCTAATTTATTGAGACAGGTTTTTTGGGTTATCAGGAGTTGTATGCCAAAATCATCAGTATTAAAACAATAAAAGACCTGACAAACTTCAGTTGGTGGATAATGAATCTATAATATATGAAAGTTTAATTGTAATCATTACATTATGGTAAATAATGAAATTTAACACTATATGCTAATTTTTTGAGAAGGACCTGTATGTGCCAACATTTTGTGACATCCATAACTTTTTTATTTTTCCGTCAATGGAGCTAGGTGATGGCTTATTATTTGCCCCCTGAGCTAATGTTTTTATTTACACTATTTTGGGAGATGTATGACATTTTGATTTATAGTTTCATACTTCCCATATAGATAATGTATGTTATAAGTCAAAAAGCACAAAATATGAACGGCACTAGGTGTTATCGCAGCAGGCGGTGTAGCCGCAGCCTGAGGATTCCACTGCAAGACTCCTATAGCACGTATATAGTCTGCAATGTTCGGGTGGTGCTCAGCATAAAAAGCAGTGAACAAATATCCAAGGAGAAAAAGGAAAATGCGGCACTCACCCAGGTAGATTGCGAATCAAAGTCCTTTATTCATCATAACGTAACAACGGACCCGTGGAAGCGCACAAGCGCGAAACGATCGTAGTCCTGTTCTTTCTCCCCGCACCGCTGATCTCTCCCAGCCGCCTCTCCTTACTATGTCCGTTGTTACGTTATGATGAATAAAGGATTCGCAATCTACCTGGGTGAGTGCCGCATTTTCCTTTTTCTCCTTGGATATATGTTATAAGTCAGTAAGGAGTTAAATACAAGCATTAGAGTCATTTATTACTTTTTGGATTGCCAGGGGGAAATTTAAGTTCCCCAAAAAAACCCACTCAACATGGGGTGAACATACAAACTCCATGAAGACGCTGTCCTTCGGGTATTTGTAACTCAGTAACAAGTGTCACAAGTAGTGTTGAGCATTCCGATACCGCAAGTATCGGGTATCGGCCGATATTTGCGGTATCGGAATTCCGATACCGAATTCCGATACTTCCCGCGTATCGGATACCGGAATCGGAAGTTCCCAGAATTCAAACTGAACGCAGCAGCCAATGAGGAATGATTGGAAGTGTGGGCACATCCTGTTTAGCATGGTGGGCATGTAAGTACTGGCAAGGCTGTGATTGGCTGCTGAAATGATGTCACTCTGCACTATAAAAAACGCTGCCGCCATTTTGCGCTCACTCTGCTGTGATTTCAGTTAGGGACAGGATGCTGTGTTCTAACTGAGGGCCAGTTGAGATAGCTAATTGCTTTATTTTCCTTTCCAAAGGCTAATTTAGCAAAACGCTGTGTGTTCTTCACTGTTCACCTTGCTCTTGCCTTGCAGCGCTGTTTTAACAGCGTTCTGCAAGGTCTCTGTGTGTGTGTGTGTGCAGCTCACTCTGTAGTCTGTGTGCAGCCATATACCCGGTTGTATTCAGCTCAGGGGGGGTTCACACTGCCTCACACAGTTGTCCTTTTTTGCTCATAGTGCAGCCTGCTGCACATTTTTTCTCAAATTTCCTATTAGTGTTTTTCCACCCGTCTCCAGCTAAATAGTGGAAAAACACTACATAGGATAACCTAGAGGGGGGTTTTTGGGCCTTGCAGCGCCGTTTACGGCTGTCTGCACGGTCTCCGTGTGAGCCCAGCTCGCCCTGTAGTCTGTGTGCAGCCATAGCCGGTTGGATTCAGCTCAGGGTGCGTTACTGCCTCATACCTTGAAAAACAATTTCCTTTTTTTCAAATAGTGCAGCCTGTTTAAAATTTAAAAAAAAAAATTCCTATTAGTGTCTTTCCACCCGTCTCCAGCTAAATAGTGGAAAAACACTACATAGGATAACCTAGAGGAGGGTTTTTTGGCCTTGCAGCGCCGTTTACGGCTGTCTGCACGGTCTCCGTGTGATTTAAACTAGCTCTGTAGCCCGATCTGCACAAAAAAAAAAGTAAAGTTCACCAAACACAACTTAACACTTGTGTAGGCCACATTTGAAAAATAATAAAGTTTAGTCCACACTTTACAACATTAGTGTTTCTTACACCTGTTAGGAGGAGCATTTCAGGAATAAGCACACTAAGGCCTTAGTACTTTTCTGCTTATCTTTATCTGTCAACCAAGATGAAGAGGGCAGGGAGTAAGGCACGTGGGCGTGGGCGCGGAGCAGGGAGAGGAGCAGGGAGAGGACGTGGTGATTCTGTGCCTGCTGCGGGCGCCGGTGACTCGTCGTCACTCAGTTTCAGCAGGGAACAGTCCTTCATGCGCAGCTTTGTCGGAGAGCGCCGTGCACCGCTGCTGCGTGAAGACCAAATTGAAGCCGTTGTCGGGTGGATGGCAGCTAACGCCTCGGCATCGACTTCAGTTAGTGCCACATCCTCTCAGGCACAGAGCACTGGAGAGCAGCCATCTGTCTCTTCACCACCTGCCAAATTGGCCAGGCAGTCAGAGAGCCCAGGACAGGAGCCGTCTCTACTTCTGTTCTCTGAATCTCTTGGCTTGGAAACAGGGGGCCAGCCAAGCAGCATTGGAGAAATGGAAGAAGAGGCAGTGTGCAGTGATGCCCAACAGCTTTTTCTCTCTGACTCTGAAGAGGCAGGTGGGCCAGTGCCTCCGGTGACCACAGCGCAGTACGCATCTGATGATGAAACTCAGGTGCCGCTTTCTGATGCGTACTGTGCTGCCGAGACTACCCAGGAGGAGCAGTTGGTGGCAGAGGGTAGTGGAGATGATGAGGTCCTTGACCCATCGTGGCGTGAGGAACAGGAAGGTGGTGGGAGCAGCTCTGAGGAAGAGCTTCCCCTTACGGGCCAAAGAGGGAGAGGGAGGGGGAAGACTGCGGAGCCTGTAGCCTCCACTTTGGCACCCGTTAGGAGCCTGTCTCTTTCCAAAGCCAAAAAGGGCGCTCCCAAGACTTGCAGTGCCTGGTCCTTTTTTGACACAGTTGCAGATTACATTTGTTTTGTCAAATGCAAGCTGTGTCATCAGAAAGTAAAAAGAGGGAAAAATGTCAGCAACCTCAATACCACAAATATGTGGAAACATGTGCGGACCAGGCACGCGGTGGAGTTACAGAAACAGACTGAAGATGTAGGCCAACCAACAGCGGCAGCTACCACCTCTTCAGCTCGTGTTGCCTCTTCCTCCAGCTCACGCACAGCTGGTTTGGCTTCCTCCCAGGATCGCCATGGAAGAACCTCTGGCACTGTTGTCTAGAGACCTTGTGTAATTCCACCCACAGCACCACCTTCCCAGTCATCCTCACACTCCCAGTCTACTCTACAGCCATCGGTAGTACAGGCATGGGAGAAAAGGCGGGCATTCTCGGCCAACCACCCCCGAGCACAGGCTCTGAATGCAGGCATTGCCAAACTGTTGTCCCTGGAAATGCTCTCGTTCAGGCTGGTGGAGACTGACAGCTTCCGTGACTTGATGGCATTGGCAGTCCCACAGTACAAGGTGCCCAGCCGCTTTTACTTCAGCAGGCAGGCTGTCCCTGCCCTGCACAGGCATGTTGAGGCAAACATAAAACATGCGCTACTGAACGCCGTCAGTAGCAAGGTCCACCTCACCACCGATGCGTGGACCAGTCAGCATGGACAGGGGCGATATGTTTCCCTCACTGCCCATTGGGTTAATGTTGTTGAGCCAGGTACAGATCGTGCGAGTGGCGCAGGACGTGTCCTGCCCACTCCAAGGATTGCAGGAATCCAGTCTGTACGCATCGACTCCTCCTCTTACACCAGTTCCTCAGATTCCTCTCTGCAGGATCCGTCACAGTCCACCTCCACATGGACCCGTCAACGTTTACCTATGACCGACATGAGCACAGCCGTGGCCAAACGTCAGCAGGCCGTCTTGAAACTAGTTTCATTGGGGCATCGAAGCCACACAGCGCAGGAGCTCTGGAATGCCATCAAGCAGGAGAGCGATGTGTGGTTACTGCCAGCGAATCTCCAGCCAGGCATGGTAGTGTGTGACAATGGCCGAAATCTGGTGGCAGCTTTGGCCCTTGGCAACCTCACTCACATCCCATGTCTGGCACATGTGCTCAATTTGGTTGTGCAGAGTTTTCTGAGGGACTATCCGGATCTTGATGCCCTGCTGCACAAGGTCCGCCTAGAGTGTGCTCACTTGCGGCGTTCCAGCTTGGCCAGATCCCGCATTGCTGCTCTGCAGCGCCGATTCCGCCTTCCGGAACACCGCATCATATGTGACCTACCTACCCGGTGGAATTCCACGTTACATATGTTGGAGCGGTTGTGTGAGCAGCAGCAAGCAGTTATGGAGTACCAGCTGCATCAGGCGCAAAGAAGTCGCAGTCAGCGCCGATCAGACTTCACAACCACAGAGTGGGCCACTATGAAGGACGTCTGCCAGGTTTTGCGTCCTTTTGATTATTCCACGCGGATGGCAAGTGCAGATGATGCACTAGTCAGCATGACTGTCCCCCTTATCTGCCTGCTTCAGCAAACTTTGCAAGGGTTAAGGGATGATGTTGTGGAAGAGGTGGAGGATGAGGAGTCACCTTTTCCATCAGCTTCTGGAGAATCAGCGCCACGTGGTTCCTCACAAAGGGGTACGCAGGGGCCAATTTGTGAGGAGGATGAGAAGGAGTCAATGGAGGAGGAAGAGCTCCGTCCAGAGGAGGGAGCGACACAATTGTCCAGTGGTCAATGTGTACAGCGAGGGTGGGGTGATGACGAGCGGGCAGAGATCATGTCTCAAGCAGGGGACAGCGTTTCTGGGCCAGTTGGCACTCTGCAGCACATGGTGGATTTCATGCTGCAGTGCCTGAGAAACGACCGCCGCATCGACCACATTCTCAACATGCCTGATTATTGGGTGTTCACCCTCCTCGATCCTCGCTACCGGGACAATGTCCAAAACCTCATCCCTGCGTTGACCCGGGAGCGTAAATTGCGGGAGTACCACGACACACTGGTGAATTCCATCATCTTCTCCTGTCCAACTGAGAGGAGTGCTGCTAGTGCTTTACAAAGCAGCTCAGTGCGTCGAGGCAGTGGGGGAGGCTCTGCATAAAGAGGGAGCAGAAGCAGTGCCTCTGCCCAAGGCAAGCCCAGTATGGCACAACTCTGGCACACTTTTGTGTGCCCGCCCCAAATGTCTACACCATCACCGGCGGCTCCAGTCAGCAGGAGGCAACGGTTCCGTCAGATGGTGACAGACTACATGGCTTGCCCTCTTACTGTACTCCCAGACGGCTCTTCCCCGTTCAAGTTTTGGGTCTCTAAGCTGGATACATGGCCAGAGCTAAGCCAGTATGCATTGGAGGTGCTGGCTTGCCCTGCGGCTAGTGTCTTATCGGAACGTGTCTTTAGTGCCGCAGGTGGTGTACTAACAGACCGTCGCATGCGACTATCCTCCGATAACGTTGACCGGCTTACTTTCCTGAAAATGAACCAGGCCTGGATCTCGCAGGAATTTGCCACTCCTCTGCCTGATTAAGTAATTGGGTGTCATCCAGGTCTCCTGCTGTGTTCATCTTTCTACCACCTGAACTGCTATTCCTGGGCTCCAACACCGCCAGTTGCGGCTCAGAAGTGCAGGCTGCACAGTAAAAACATACGACCCAGTGTTATTGGGTTTCAGTAACGTCAGCTGATCCCCAGCTGTGTAGCCGGCAATGTGTCCTGCGACCGCCACGCTGGCATAACAACCTAAATGTAAGGGAACCTGTTCCCCCTCGCCCCCCCCCCCCCCCGTCGTTTGTTACTGAAAGAGCCATCTTGTGCAGCAGTAATGCTGCACAAGGAAAAGGTAGCTCTTTTTTTTTAGCTCCTTGCACACGCAGAACTTAACACTTATAAAATGTGTTCACTGATACCGTTATACTGTCCCGGAGCTGGGACTTTCCTTCGTAATGTGACGCAGCACAGCCGTCATTCCTACCCCCTTGGTGCCATGCGCTGCCTCCTCAGTGTTGTTTTAAGCTGTCACGGAGCCTGCGCTGTTCTGTTATCCCTTGGGCATGCCCTATTTGCGCTGCCTGTCTTCTGACATAATTTGGTGTCAGGCTGGCTGCGCCTGTGCGGCCGCGCTGCCCGAGATCCCGCCTCGCAGTGTCGTCTGATTGAGTCACACTGCGGGCCTGGGATCCATGGGCATGCGCAGTGCATATCTTCCCCTCGGGCTCTCGCTCATTTCCCTCCGCCTTCTTTAGACTGTGCGCCGTCAGCTGATCCCTAATAGCATGCCACGGCCGTGACACCGCACAGTCTGAAGAAGAGGGAAGGAGGGGAGTGAGAGTCGAGGATATGCACTGTGCATGCCCATGGTTCCAAGGCCCGCAGTGGGATTACGTTAGACGAGACTGCGAGGTGGGATCTGGAGCAGCGTGGACGCACAGGCACTGACAGCCTGACACCAAATTATGTCAGAAGACAGGCAGCGCTAATTGGGCATGGCCAAGGGCTAACAGAACAGCGCAGGCTCCGTGACAGCTTAAAACAACGCTGAGGAGGCAGCGCACGGCACCAAGGGGATAGGAATGACAGCTGTGCTGTGTCCCATTACGAAGGAAATTCGCACCTCCGGGATGGTTTAACGGTATAAGGGGACACATTTTTAGTGTTTACTTCGGTGTTTGCAAGGAGCATAATTAAAAGAACCACCTTTTCCTTTTGCATCCTTAGTGCTGCACAAGATGGCTCTTTCAGCTACAAACGTCTTGGGAGGGGGGTTAAAGGTTCCCTTTCAACTTGCTCCAATCAGGCTTCGGCCTACACTCTGTTCCTCTGCTCCTCCTGCTGTCCCTGGGCTCTAACACCGCCAGTTGGTGCCTGGAAGTGCTGTGTGCACAGTCAACAGTCGCTCCTCTGTTATTGGGGTTCAGTAACGTCAGCTGATCCCCAGCTGTGTGTGCGGCAATACCTCCAATCTGCTCCTCCTGCTGTCCCTGGGCTCTAACACCGCCAGTTGGTGCCTGGAAGTGCTGTGTGCACAGTCAACAGTCGCTCCTCTGTTATTGGGGTTCAGTAACGTCAGCTGATCCCCAGCTGTGTGTGCGGCAATACCTCCAATCTGCTCCTCCTGCTGTCCCTGGGCTCTAACACCGCCAGTTGGTGCCTGGAAGTGCTGTGTGCACAGTCAACAGTCGCTCCTCTGTTATTGGGGTTCAGTAACGTCAGCTGATCCCCAGCTGTGTGTGCGGCAATACTTCCAATCTGCTCCTCCTGCTGTCCCTGGGCTCTAACACCGCCAGTTGGTGCCTGGAAGTGCTGTGTGCACAGTCAACAGTCGCTCCTCTGTTATTGGGGTTCAGTAACGTCAGCTGATCCCCAGCTGTGTATCCGGCAATGTGTCATGCGACTGCCACGCTGGCACAACTAAAATGTAAGGGGACCTGTCCCCCCCCCCCTAGGCGTTTGTTACTGAAAGAGCCACCATGTGCAGCACTAATACTGCACAAGGGAAAGGTCGCTCTTGAAATTATGCTCCTTGCAAACGCTGAACTACACACTCATGTAATGTGTCCCCTCACACCGTCCAACCGTCCCGGAGGTGGGACTTTCCTTTGTAATGTGACGCAGCACAGCCGTCATTGCTACCCCCTTGGCACCGTGCGCTGCCTCCTTAGCGTTGTTTGATTCCGTCATGGACCCTGCGCTGTTATGTTATCCCTTGGCCATGCACAGTTTGCGCTGCCCGTCCTCTGACATCATTTGTTGTCGTCCTGGCTGCGCCTGTGCGTCCACGCTGCCCGAAATCACACCTCGCAGTGTCGTCTAATGTGATCCCACAGTGGGCCTGGTATCCATGGCCATGCGCAGTGCATATACTAGCCTCTCACTCCTCTTCTTCACGCTTCTTCAGACTAGGCGGCGTCAGCTGATCCCTAATAGCATGCCACGGCCGTGACGCCGCACAGTCTGAAGAAGCAGGAAGGAGGTGAGTGAGAGGCGATGATATGCACTGCGCATGCCCATGGATCCCTGGCCCGCAGTGGGACTACATTAGATTACACTGCAAGGTTGGATCTCGGGCAGCTTGGACGCACAGGCACTGCCAGCCTGACACCTACATGATGTCAGAAGACGGGCACCGCTAACTGTGCATGGCCAAGGGATAACATTACAGCGCGGGCTCCGTGACAGAACCAAACAACGTTGAGGAGGTGGCGCCCGGCACCAAGGGGGTTGGAATGACGGCTGAGCTGTGTCACATTACAAAGGAAAGTCCCACTTCCGGGATGGTTTGACGGTGTGAGGGGACACATTATATGAGTGTGTACTTCAGCGTTTGCAAGGAGCATAATTTTCGGAGCCACCATTTTCCATGTGCAGTATTACTGCTGTACAAGATGGCTCTTTCAGCAACAAATGCCTGGGGGGGGGGTTAAAGGTTCCCTTTTCAACTTGCTCCACTGCAGGCTTCGGCCTACACTCTGCTCCTCTTTGATGCCCTGGGTTTCAACACTGTCAGTTGCCACCTGGAAGTGTTGTCTACACAGAAAAAACACTAGGTGATGTGTCAGTGGGGTTCAGCACCGCCAGCTGTTCCCCTGCTGTGTAGTCGGCAACGTGTCCAGCACAAGCCACGCTGGCACAACAGAACAAAAGCTGCCACCAGTGCAGGCTTCGGCCTAGACTCTGCTCCTCTCCTCCTCCTGCTGACCCTGGGCTCAAACACCGCTAGTTTTTGCCCGGAAGTGCTAGCTGCACAGAGAAAAACACCAGCCAATGTGTTAGTGGGGTTCAGCACCGCCAGCTGTTCCCCTGCTGTGTAGCCGGCAACGTGACCTGCAAACGCCACGCAGGCACATGAACTGAAATGAAAGGGAACCTGGCCCCACCCCCCCAGGTGTTTCTATGTATAACAGCCACCTAGTACAGCAGTACTGCTGCATTTGTACAAGGTGGCTGTTTTTTTATCCTTGCCCACGTAGAATTAAACACGTAAAATATGTGTCTCATTACAGACCATTACAATGTCCCTGAGGTGTGACTTTACTTTTTAATGACACGCACCACCCCCCTTGGTAGCGCTGCCCGTCTTCTGACATCATTGGTTGGCTGCCTGTGCCTGTGCGTCCGCCCTGCCCGACACAACCCCCCTCGTTTCATATATTTTGGCTGCGAGGGTGTGATTGATGGGCATGTGCAGTGCATATGTTCGCCTGTCTTAACTCATCTCCTTCCGCCTTCTTCAGACTGTGCGGCCTCCTGGCCGTGGTAGGCGATAAGGGATCAGCTGAGGCCGCCCAGTCTGAAGCAGGTGTAAGGACATGTGTGAGCGCCAAACATATTTACTGCACAAGGCCACGAATCCCAGCCACGCAGTGTGATTTTTTGAAAACACACTGTGGGCCTGGGATTCATATCCATTGCTAACCGCAACGGCCAACATGAAATGAGGTGAGAAGACAGGCAGCGCTCACAGCGCATGGCCAAGGGATCACAATAGCGCAGACTCCTGTACAGCTAATACAACGCTCAGGAATCTGCGCCCACCACCTAGGTGTAAATTTTGACACCTGTGCTGCGTCTCCTTAAAAAGACAAGTCACGCCTCCACTACTGTTTGACAGTATAATGGGCTAAATAGTGTACGTGTTTTATTCAGCGTGTGCAAGGAGCAAACTAAATAGAGCAACCTTTTACTTGTGCAGCATTAATGCTGCACAAGGTGTGGCTCTTGTACCTTGCAACACCTGAGGGGGGGTTAAAGGTTACCTTTGAAATTGGTTCAACTAGGCTTCGGCCTACACTCTGCTCCTCTCCTCCTCCTGCTGACCCTGGGCTCTAACACCGCTAGTTTTTGCCCGGACATGCGAGCTGCACAGAGAAAAACACCAGTCAATGTGTTAGTGGGGTTCAGCAACGCCAGCTGTTCCCCTGCTGTGTAGCCGGCATCGTGTCCAGCACAAGCCACGCTGGCACAACCGACCAAAAGCTGCCACCAATGCAGGCTTCGGCCTACACTTTGCTCCTCTCCTCCTCCTGCTGACCCTGGGCTCTAACACCGCCAGTTTTTGCCCAGACATGCGAGCTGCACAGAGAAAAACACCAGTCAATGTGTCAGTGGGGTTCAGCAACGCCAGCTGTTCCCCTGCTGTGTAGCTGGCAACGTGTCCTGCAAACGCCACGCAGGCACATGAACTGAAATTGAAGTGAGCCTGCCCCCCACCCCCAGGTGTTTCTATGTATAACAGCCACCTTGTACAGCAGTACTGCTGCATTTGTACAAGGTGGCTGACTTTTTCTCCTTGCCCACGTGGAACTCAACACGTACAAAATGTGTCTCATTAGAGACCATTACAATGTCCCTGAGGTGTGACTTTCCTTTTTAATGACACGCAGCACCCCCATTGTTAGCGCTGCCCGTCTTCAGACATCATTGGTTGGCTGGCTGTGCCTGTGCGTCCGCCCTGCCCGACACAACGCCCCTCGTTGTCTCATATTTTGACTGCGAGGGTGTGATTGATGGGCACGAGCAGTGCATATGTTCGCCTGTCTTCACTCCCCTCCTTCCGCCTTCTTCAGACTGTGCGGCCTCATGGCCGTGGCAGGCAATAAGGGATCAGCTGAGGCCGCCCAGTCTGAAGCAGGTGTAAGGACATGTGTGAGCGGCGAACATATTTACTGCACAAGGCCACGAATCCCAGCACCGCAGTGTGACTTTATGGAAAGGCACTGTGGGTCTGGGATTTATGGCCATCGTTAACCGCACCGGCCAACATGAAATGAGGTCATAAGACGGCCTGCACTAACAGGGTATTGCCAAGGGATAACACAAGAGCGCACTCTCCTGTACTGCAAATAACAACGGTAAGGAGTCTGCGCCCAGCACCTAGATGTAAATTTTGACACCTGTGCTGCGTCTTCTTCAAAAGAAAAGTCACGCCTCCACTACTGTTTGACAGTATAATGGGCTAAATAGTGTACGTGTTTTATTCAGCGTGTGCAAGGAGCAAAATGAAGAGAGCAACATTAGACTTGTGCAGCATTAATGCTGTTCAAGGTGTTGCTCTTGTACCTTGAAACACCTGAGGGGGGGGTTAAAGGTTTCCTTTGAAATTGGTTCAACTAGGCTTCGGCCTACACTCTGCTCCTCTCCTCCTCCTGCTGACCCTGGGCTCTAACACCGCCTGTTCTTGCCCGGATGTGCTAGCTGCACAGAGAAAAACACCAGCCAATGTGTTAGTGGGGTTCAGCACCGCCAGCTGTTCCCCAGCTGTGTAGCCGGCAACATGACCTACAAACGCAACGCAGGCACAACAAAACAAAAGCTGCCACCAGTGCAGGCTTCGGCCTACACTCTGCTCCTCTCCTCCTCCTGCTGACCCTGGGCTCTAACCCCGCTAGTTTTTTCCCAAAAAAATCCGAGCTTCACAGAGAAAAACACCAGCCAATGTGTTAGTGGGGTTCAGCACCGCCAGCTGTTCCCCTGCTGTGTAGCCGGCATCGTGTCCAGCACAAGCCACGCTGGCACAACCGACCAAAAGCTGCCACCAGTGCAGGCTTCGGCCTACACTTTGCTCCTCTCCTCCTCCTGCTGACCCTAGGCTCTAACACCGCTAGTTTTTGCCCGGAAATGCGAGCTTCACAGAGGAAAACAACAGCCAATGTGTTAGTGGGGTTCAGCACCGCCAGCTGTTCCCCTGCTGTGTAGCTGGCAACGTGTCCTGCAAACGCCACGCAGGCACATGAACTGAAATTGAAGGAAGCCTGCCCCCCACCCCCAGGTGTTTCTATGTATAACAGCCACCTTGTACAGCAGTACTGCTGCATTTGTACAAGGTGGCTGACTTTTTCTCCTTGCCCACGTGGAACTCAACACGTACAAAATGTGTCTCATTGAGACCACTCAACTGTCCCTGAGGTGTGACTTTCCTTTCTAATGATACGCAGCACCACCCTTGGTAGCGCTGCCCGCCCTGCCCAACACAACGCCCCTCGTTGTCTCATATATTTTGGCAGCGAGGGTGTTATTGATGGGCATGTGCAGTGCATATGTTCGCCTGTCTTAACTCATCTCCTTCCGCCTTCTTCAGACTGTGCGGCCTCATGGCCGCGGCATGCGATAAGGGATCAGATGAGGCCGCCCAGTCTGACGCAGGTGTAAGGACATGTGTGAGCGGCAAACATATTTACTGCACAAGGCCACGAATCCCAGCCACGCAGTGTGATTTTTAGAAAACACACTGTGGGTCTGGGATTCATGTCCATCGCTAACCGCAACGGCCGACATGAAATGAGGTCAGAAGACAGGAAGCGCTCACAGCGCATGGCCAAGGGATAACAAGAGCGCAGACTCCTGTACAGCAAATAACAACGCTCAGGAAGCTGTGCCCATGCACCAAGGTGTTATTTTCGACACCTGTGCTGCTTTTCTTTAAAAAGACAAGTCACGCCTCCACTACTGTTCTACAGTAGAATGGGCTAAATAGTGTACGTGTTTTATTCAGCGTGTGCAAGGAGCAAAATTAAGAGAGCAACCTTTTACTTGTGCAGCATTAATGATGCACAAGGTGTGGCTCTTGTACCTTGCAACACCTGAGGGGGGTTAAAGGTTACCTTTGAAATTGGTTCAACTAGGCTTCGGCCTACACTCTGCTCCTCTCCTCCTCCTGCTGACCCTGGGCTCTAACACCGCCAGTTTTTGCCCGGACGTGCTAGCTGCACAGAGAAAAACACCAGCCAATGTGTTAGTGGGGTTCAGCACCGCCAGCTGTTCCCCAGCTGTGTAGCCGGCAACGTGACCTGCAAATGCCACGCAGGCACATGAACTGAAATTAAAGGGACCCTGCCACCCACCCCAAGGTGTTTCTATGTATAACAGCCACCTTGTACAGCAGTGCTGCTGCATTTGTACAAGGTGGCTGACTTTGTCTACTTGCCCACGTTTAATTAAACACGGAAAAAATGTGTCTCATTACAGACCATTACAATGTCCCTGAGGTGTGACTTTCCTTTTTAATGACACGCAGCACCCCCCTTGTTAGCGCTGCCCGTCTTCTGACATCTTTGGTTGGCTGGCTGCGGCTGTGCGTCCGCCCTGCCTGAAACCACGCTCCTCGTTGTCTTGCTTGTTTTGACTGCGAGGGTGTGATTGATGGGCACGAGCAGTGGATATCTTCGCCTGTCTTTACTCATCTCCTTCTGCCTTCTTCAGAAAGTGCGGCCTCATGGCCGCGGCATGCGAGAAGGGATCAGATGAGGCCGCCCAGTCTGATTCAGGTGTAAGGACATGAGGGACAGGCGACAAAATTTACTGCGCAAGGTCACAAATCCCAGCTCTGCAGTGTGACTTTATTAAAAGACACTGCGGGTCTGGGTTTCATGGCCATCGCTAACCGCACCGGCCAACATGAAATGAGGTGAGAAGACAGTCATCGCTCACAGCGCATGGCCAAGGGATAACAAGAGCGCAGACTCCTGTACAGCAAATAACTACGCTCAGGAATCTTCGCCCAGCACCTAGGTGTAAATTTTGACACCTGTGCTGCATCTCCTTAAAAAGACCAGTCACGCCTCCACTACTGTTTGACAGTATAATGGGCTAAATAGTGTACGTGTTTTATTCAGCGTGTGCAAGGAGCAAACTAAATAGAGCAACCTTTTACTTGTGCAGCATTAATGGTGCACAAGGTGTGGCTCTTGTACCTTGCAACACCTGAGGGGGGGTTAAAGGTTACCTTTGAAATTGGTTCAACTAGGCTTCGGCCTACACTCTGCTCCTCTCCTCCTCCTGCTGACCCTGGGCTCTAACACCGCCAGTTGTAGCCTGGAAGTGCTAGGTGCACAGAGAAAAACACCCGCCAATGTGTTAGTGGGGTTCAGCACCGCCAGCTGTTCCCCAGCTGTGTAGCCGGCAACGTGACCTGCAAACGCCACGCAGGCACAACAGAACAAAAGCTGCCACCAGTGCAGGCTTCGGCCTACACTCTGCTCCTCTCCTCCTCCTGCTGACCCTGGGCTCATAACACCGCCAGTTTTAGCCTGGAAGTGCTAGCTGCACAGAGAAAAACACAACCCAATGTGTCAGTGGGGTTCAGCACCGCCAGCTGTTCCCCAGCTGTGTAGCCGGCAACGTGCCCTGCAAACGCCATGCAGGCACATGAACTGAAATTGAAGGGAGCCTGCCCCCCACCCCCAGGTCTTTCTATGTATAACAGCCACCTTGTTCAGCAGTACTGCTGCATTTGTACAAGGTGGCTGACTTTTTCTCCTTGCCCACGTGGAACTCAACACGTACAAAATGTGTCTCATTGAGACCATTCCACTGTCCCTGAGGTGTGACTTTCCTTTGTAATTATACGCAGCACCCCCCTTGGTAGCGCTTCCCGTCTTTTGACATCATGGTTAGCTGGCTGCGCCTGTGCGTCCGCCCTGCGTGAAACAACGCCCCTCGTTGTCTTACTTATTTTGTCAGCGAGGGTGTGGTTTATGGGCACGAGCAGTGCATATGTTCGCCTGTCGTCACTCATCTCCTTCCGCCTTCTTCAGACTGTGCGGCCTCCTGGCCGCGGCATGCGAAAAGGGATCAGCAGAGGCCGCCCAGTCTGAAGCAGGTGTAAGGACGTGTGTGAGCGTCGAAAATATTTACTGCTCAAGGCCACGAATCCCAGCACCGCAGTGTGACTTTATGAAAAGGCAGTGTGGGTCTGGGATTTATGGCCATCGTTAACCGCAGCGGCCAACATGAAATGAGGTCATAAGACGGGCAGCGCTAACAGGGCATTGCCAAGGGATAACACAAGAGCGCAGACTCCTGTACAGCAAAAAACAACGCTTAGGAAGCAGCGCCAAGCACAAAGGCGTTATTTGGGACACCTATGCTGCGTCTCCTTAAAAATACAAGTCACGCCTCAACTACAGTTTGACTGTAGAATGGGCTAAATTGTGTACGTGTTGCATTCAGCGTGTGCAAGTAGACAAATTAATAGAGCAACCTTTTCTTGTGCAGCATTAATGCTGCACAAGGTGTGGCTCTTGTACTTTGTAACACCTGAGGGGGGGTTAAAGGTTACCTTTGAAATTGGTTCAACTAGGCTTCGGCCTACACTCTGCTCCTCTCCTCCTCCTGCTGACCCTGGGCTGTAACAACGCTAGTTTTTGCCCGGAAGTGCTAGCTGCACAGAGAAAAACACCAGCCAATGTGTTAGTGGGGTTCAGCACCGCCTGCTGTTCCCCCACTGTGTAGCCGGCAAAGTGTCCTGCAAACGCAACGCAGACACAAAGCTGACTCCAGTGCAGGCTTCGGCCTACACTCTGCTCCCCCTGCTTACCCTTTGCTCCAACACCGCTAGTTGGGGCTGTAGGAAGACAATGTTTGATAGGCAAAGCATCCGGGTTCCAGCACCGCCAGCTGGTTCTCGGCAGTGTTTTTGTCACAGGTACTCCCTCGTGCCAAACCTGGTTTCAGCACCGTCAGCTGTTTCCGGGTTGTGTCAAACTCGCTGAGACGCCTATGCTTGCCCCGTCGTGTTGCAGTCGGGTTAGCCAACTCCAGGGTGCCTCCAGTTTAGGAGCTTCCTATGTGGGCTGCGTGAACTGGTAGTCAAGGCTGGTTCTGTAGTGCCAGTAGGCCCAGCTCCCCCTGTAGGACTGTTGGGGTTCGGTAACTGCGGCTGCCTCGCGGCCTAGCTGTTCTCTCCTCTCCTGTGGGCCTTGGGGTCCACCACCTGGTTCCAGCACCGTTAGCTGGTTCTGGGCCGAGCCTTTGGCTTAGGTGCCTCCTCCTGGGTATCCGAGTTCCGCCAACGCCAGGCGGTCCTTGGTAGTGCTTTTAAGCGCGGGCACCTACAGCTTAGTAACCGGGTTCCAGCACCGTCAGCTGGTCCTCGGTGCCATTTGTGTTGTGGATTCTGTTTTTGGGCTTCCTCTGGTGGTTACAGATGGTACTGGGTGACTTGTGTTCTCTGCGGTCTCTGGTGTCCACCTGTTCTATCAGGATATGGGAGTTTCCTATTTAACCTGGCTTTCTTGTCATTTCCTCGCCGGCTACCAATGTAATCAGTGTGTCTTGTTACCTCTGCTTCCCGCTTCTGTATTCTTCAGGACAAGCTAAGTTTTTGATTTTCCTGTTCCACGTTTTGCTTAATTTTTGTCTTAGTCCAGCTTGCAGATATGTGATTCCTTTTTGCTGGTTGCTCTAGTGGGCTGATATTACTCCTCATGTTCCATGAGTTGGAACATGAGTTCAAGTAATTTCAGGATGGTTTTTTGTAGGGTTTTTCGCTGACCGCGCAGTTCACTTTTGTATCCTCTGCTATCTAGCTTTAGCGGGCCTCATTTTGCTGAATCTGTTTTCATAACTACGTATGTGCTTTCCTCTCATTTCACCGTCATTACATGTGGGGGGCTGCTATTTCTGTGGTGTGTTTCTCTGGAGGCAAGAGAGGTCTGTGTTTCTTCTAATAGGGAAAGTTAGTTCTTCGGCTGGCGCGAGACGTCTAGAATCATCGTAGGCACGTTCCCCGGCTACAGCTAGTTGTGTGTTGAGGTTCAGGATCGCGGTCAGCTCAGTTTCCATCACCCTAGAGCTTGTTTTGTTTTTTGTGCTTGTCCTTTTGTGATCCCCTGCCATTGGGATCATGACAGTATAGCCGGCCAAAAAGTGGTAATCGTATTGGCTGAAGTAGGAGGAAAAGTAGTCTGAGGAAGTTTTTTTTTTTTTTTTTCCCTCAGAGTTTGCTGCATAGCCTTAATTGCAGTCTGGCTGCGTCTTACCTCCTCTTAATCCTTGAATGGCTCTGACCTCAGCTGTTTATCATGGACATCCAGAGTTTGGCTTCCAGCCTGAATAATCTTGCTGCTAAGGTTCAAAATATACAAGATTTTGTTGTACATGCTCCTATGTCTGAACCTAGAATTCCTATCCCAGAGTTTTTTTCTGGAGATAGATCTAGTTTTCTGAATTTTAGGAACAATTGCAAGTTGTTTCTTTCTTTGAAATCTCGCTCTTCTGGAGACCCTGCTCAGCAAGTCAAGATTGTTATATCTTTCCTGCGGGGTGACCCTCAGAATTGGGCATTTGCATTGGCACCAGGGGATCCTGCGTTGCTCAATGTGGATGCGTTTTTTCTGGCATTGGGTTTGCTCTATGAGGAACCTAACCTAGAGATTCAGGCTGAAAAAGCTTTATTGGCTCTCTCAGGGGCAAGATGAAGCAGAAATATATTGTCAGAAATTTCGGAAATGGTCGGTGCTTACTCAGTGGAATGAGTGCGCCCTGGCTGCAAGATTCAGAGATGGCCTTTCTGAGGCCATTAAAGATGTCATGGTGGGGTTCCCTGCGCCTACAGGTCTGAATGAGTCTATGACTATGGCTATTCAGATTGATCGGCGTTTACGGGAGCGCAAACCTGTGCACCATTTGGCGGTGTCTTCTGAACAGGCACCTGAGACAATGCAATGTGATAGAATTCAGTCCAGAAGTGAACGGCAAAACTATAGGTGGAAAAATGGGTTGTGTTTTTATTGTGGTGATTCAGCTCATATTATATCAGCATGCTCTAAACGCACAAAAAAGGTTGATAAGTCTGTTGCCATTAGTACTTTACAGTCTAAGTTCATTCTGTCTGTGACTCTGATTTGTTCATTATCAGCCATTTCCGTCGATGCCTATGTGGATTCAGGCGCTGCCCTGAGTCTTATGGATTGGTCATTTGCCAACCGCTGTGGGTTTAGTCTGGAGCCTCTGGAAGTCCCTATTCCTTTGAAAGGAATTGACTCTACACCTTTGGCTATGAATAAACCTCAGTACTGGACACAAGTGACCATGCGTATGACTCCCGTTCATCAGGAGGTGATTCGCTTCCTGGTACTGTATAATTTACATGATGTCTTAGTGCTTGGTCTGCCATGGTTACAAACTCATAACCCAGTCTTGGACTGGAAAACGATGTCTGTGTTAAGCTGGGGATGTCAGGGGGTTCATGATGATGCACCTCCGATTTATATCGCTTCATCTACTCCTTCTGAGGTTCCGGTATTTTTGTCTGATTATCGGGATGTTTTTGAGGAGCCTAAGCTCAATTCGCTTCCTCCTCACAGGGATTGCGATTGTGCTATAGATTTGATTCCTGGCAGTAAATTTCCTAAAGGTCGTTTGTTCAATCTGTCAGTGCCAGAGCATACTGCTATGCGGGATTATGTTAAGGAGTCCTTGGAAAAGGGACATATCTGTTATGTTTGCTAATGACAGGTGTTATGAAGGCAATCCAGAAACACAGTGTGCTTAGCGATCAGAGCGCACACAGTGATCTGACAAATACCCAAAAATACAAGAACGAGCTCTGAGACGTGGAAACTCTGTAGACTGCACACCTGATCCTATCCTAAACACAACTAAAAGCGGCTGTGGATTGCGCCTAACAACTACCTAGGCAACTCGGCACAGCCTAAGAAACTAGCTAGCCTGAAGATAGAAAAATAGGCCTGACTTGCCCCAGAGAAATTCCCCAAAGGAAAAGGCAGCCCCCCACATATAATGACTGTGAGTAAGATGAAAAGACAAAACGTAGGGATGAAATAGATTCAGCAAAGTGGGGCCCGATATTCTAGGACAGAGCGAGGACAGTAAAGCGAACTTTGCAGTCTACAAAAAACCCTAAAGCAAAACCACGCAAAGGGGGCAAAAAAAACCCACGGTGCCGAACTAACGGCACGGCGGTACACCCTTTGCGTCTCAGAGCTTCCAGCAAAACAAAAGACAAGCTGGACAGAAAAAAAGCAACAAAAAAACAAAGGCACTTAGCTATACAGAGCAGCAGGTCACAGGAACAATCAGGAGAAGCTCAGATCCAACACTGAAACATTGACAAGGAGCAAGGATAGCAGCATCAGGCGGAGTTAAGTAATGAAGCAGTTAACGAGCTCACCAGAACACCTGAGGGAGGAAGCTCAGAAGCTGCAGTACCACTTGTGACCACAGGAGTGAATTCAGCCACAGAATTCACAACAGTACCCCCCCCCATTGAGGAGGGGTCACCGAACCCTCACCAGAGCCCCCAGGCCGACCAGGATGAGCCGCATGAAAGGCACGAACAAGATCGGAAGCATGAACATCAGAGGCAAAAACCCAGGAATTATCTTCCTGAGCATAACCCTTCCATTTAACCAGATACTGGAGTTTCCGTCTAGAAACACGAGAATCCAAAATCTTCTCCACAATAGACTCCAATTCCCCCTCCACCAAAACCGGGGCAGGAGGCTCAACAGATGGAACCATAGGTGCCACGTATCTCCGCAACAACGACCTATGGAATACATTATGTATGGAAAAGGAGTCTGGGAGGGTCAAACGAAAAGACACAGGATTGAGAACCTCAGAAATCCTATACGGACCAATAAAACGAGGTTTAAATTTAGGAGAGGAAACCTTCATAGCAATATGACGAGAAGATAACCAAACCAGATCCCCAACACGAAATCGGGGACCCACACGGCGTCTGCGATTAGCGAAAAGTTGAGCTTTCTCTTGGGACAAGATCAAATTGTCCACTACCTGAGTCCAGATCTGCTGCAACCTATCCACCACAGAATCCACACCAGGACAGTCCGAAGACTCAACCTGTCCTGAAGAGAAACGAGGATGGAACCCAGAATTGCAAAAAAATGGAGAAACCAAGGTAGCCGAGCTGGCCCGATTATTAAGGGCGAACTCAGCCAACGGCAAAAAGGACACCCAATCATCCTGGTCTGCAGAAACAAAACATCTCAGATATGTTTCCAAGGTCTGATTGGTTCGTTCGGTCTGGCCATTAGTCTGAGGATGGAAAGCCGAGGAAAAGGATAGGTCAATGCCCATCCTACCACAAAAGGCTCGCCAAAACCTTGAAACAAACTGGGAACCTCTGTCAGAAACAATATTCTCAGGAATGCCATGCAACCGAACCACATGCTGAAAGAACAAAGGTACCAAATCAGAGGAGGAAGGCAATTTAGCCAAGGGCACCAGATGGACCATTTTAGAAAAGCGATCACAGACCACCCAAATGACTGACATCTTTTGAGAAACGGGAAGGTCAGAAATGAAATCCATCGAAATATGTGTCCAAGGCCTCTTTGGGACCGGCAAGGGCAAAAGCAACCCACTGGCACGAGAACAGCAGGGCTTAGCCCTAGCACAAATCCCACAGGACTGCACAAAAGTACGTACATCCCGTGACAGAGATGGCCACCAGAAGGATCTAGCCACTAACTCTCTGGTACCAAAGATTCCAGGATGACCAGCCAACACCGAACAATGAAGTTCAGAGATAAGTTTATTAGTCCACCTATCAGGGACGAACAGTTTCTCTGCTGGACAACGATCAGGTTTATTCGCCTGAAATTTTTGCAGCACCCGCCGCAAATCAGGGGAGATGGCAGACACAATGACTCCTTCCTTGAGGATACCCGCTGGCTCAGATAAACCCGGAGAGTCGGGCACAAAACTCCTAGACAGAGCATCCGCCTTCACATTTTTAGAGCCCGGAAGGTACGAAATCACAAAGTCGAAGCGGGCAAAAAATAACGACCAACGGGCCTGTCTAGGATTCAAGCGCTTGGCAGACTCGAGATAAGTCAAGTTCTTATGATCAGTCAATACCACCACGCGATGCTTAGCTCCTTCAAGCCAATGACGCCACTCCTCGAATGCCCACTTCATGGCCAGCAACTCTCGATTGCCCACATCATAATTACGCTCAGCGGGCGAAAACTTCCTGGAAAAGAAAGCACATGGTTTCATCACTGAGCAATCAGAACCTCTCTGTGACAAAACCGCCCCTGCTCCAATCTCAGAAGCATCAACCTCGACCTGGAACGGAAGAGAAACATCTGGCTGACACAACACAGGGGCAGAACAAAAACGACGCTTCAACTCCTGAAAAGCTTCCACAGCAGCAGAAGACCAATTAACCAAATCAGCACCCTTCTTGGTCAAATTGGTCAATGGTTTGGCAATGCTAGAAAAATTACAGATGAAGCGACGATAAAAATTAGCAAAGCCCAGGAACTTTTGCAGACTTTTCAGAGATGTCGGCTGAATCCAATCCTGGATGGCTTGGACCTTAACTGGATCCATCTCGATAGTAGAAGGGGTAAAGATGAACCCTAAAAATGAAACTTTCTGCACACCGAAGAGACACTTTGATCCCTTCACAAACAAAGAGTTAGCACGCAGGACCTGAAAAGCCATTCTGACCTGCTTCACATGAGACTCCCAATCATCTGAGAAGATCAAAATGTCATCCAAGTAAACAATCAGGAATTTATCCAGATACTCACGGAAGATGTCATGCATAAAAGACTGAAACACAGATGGAGCATTGGCAAGTCCGAACGGCATCACTAGATACTCAAAATGACCCTCGGGCATATTGAATGCAGTTTTCCATTCATCTCCTTGCCTGATTCTCACCAGATTATACGCACCACGAAGATCTATCTTAGTGAACCAACTAGCCCCCTTAATCCGAGCAAACAAGTCAGATAACAATGGCAAGGGATACTGAAATTTAACAGTGATCTTATTAAGAAGGCGGTAATCAATACACGGTCTCAGCGAACCATCCTTCTTGGCTACAAAGAAGAACCCTGCTCCCAGTGGTGATGACGATGGGCGAATATGTCCCTTCTCCAGGGATTCCTTCACATAACTGCGCATAGCGGCGTGTTCGGGCACGGATAAATTAAATAATCGACCTTTAGGGAATTTACTACCAGGAATCAAATTGATAGCACAATCACAATCCCTATGCGGAGGTAGAGCATCGGACTTGGGCTCTTCAAATACATCCTGATAATCAGACAAGAACTCTGGGACCTCAGAAGGGGTGGATGACGAAATCGACAAAAATGGAACATCACCATGTACCCCCTGACAACCCCAGCTGGATACCGACATGGAATTCCAATCCAATACTGGATTATGGGTTTGTAGCCATGGCAACCCCAACACGACCACATCATGCAGATTATGCAACACCAGAAAGCGAATAACTTCCTGATGTGCAGGAGCCATGCACATGGTCAGCTGGGCCCAGTATTGAGGTTTATTCTTGGCCATAGGTGTAGCATCAATTCCTCTCAATGGAATAGGACACCGCAAAGGCTCCAAGAAAAACCCACAACGTTTAGCATAATCCAAATCCATCAGATTCAGGGCAGCGCCCGAATCCACAAACGCCATGACAGAAAACGACGACAAAGAGCATATCAAGGTAATGGACAGAAGGAATTTGGACTGTACAGTACCAATGACGGCAGACCTAGCGGACCGCTTAGTGCGCTTAGGACAATCAGAAATAGCATGAGTGGAATCACCACAGTAGAAACACAGACCATTCAGACGTCTGTATTCCTGCCGTTCAACTCTAGTCATAGTCCTATCGCACTGCATAGGCTCAGGTTTAACCTCAGGCAGTACCGCCAAATGGTGCACAGATTTACGCTCGCGCAAGCGTCGACCGATCTGAATGGCCAAAGACAAAGACTCATTCAAACCAGCAGGCATAGGAAATCCCACCATGACATCCTTAAGAGCCTCAGAGAGACCCTTTCTGAACAAAGCTGCCAGTGCAGATTCATTCCACTGAGTGAGTACTGACCATTTCCTAAATTTCTGACAATATACTTCTATATCATCCTGACCCTGGCACAAAGCCAGCAAATTTTTCTCAGCCTGATCCACTGAATTAGGCTCATCGTACAGCAATCCAAGCGCCAGGAAAAACGCATCGACACTACTCAATGCAGGGTCTCCTGGCGCAAGAGAAAATGCCCAGTCTTGAGGGTCGCCGCGCAAAAAAGAAATAATAATCAAAACCTGTTGAATAGGATTACCAGAAGAATGAGGTTTCAAGGCCAGAAATAGCTTACAATTATTTTTGAAACTTAGAAACTTAGTTCTATCTCCAAAAAACAAATCAGGAATAGGAATTCTTGGTTCTAACATAGATTTCTGATCAATAGTATCTTGAATTTTTTGTACATTTATAACGAGATTATCCATTGAAGAGCACAGACCCTGAATATCCATGTCCACACCTGTGTCCAGAATCACCCAAATGTCTAGGGGAAAAAAAAAAGTGAACACAGAGCAGAAAAAAAAAAAAAAAAAAATGATGTCAGAACTTTTTCTTTCCCTCTATTGAGAATCATTAGTTTGGCTCCTTGTACTGTTATGTTTGCTAATGACAGGTGTTATGAAGGCAATCCAGAAACACAGTGTGCTTAGCGATCAGAGCGCACACAGTGATCTGACAAATACCCAAAAATACAAGAACAAGCTCTGAGACGTGGAAACTCTGTAGACTGCACACCTGATCCTATCCTAAACACAACTAAAAGCGGCTGTGGATTGCGCCTAACAACTACCTAGGCAACTCGGCACAGCCTAAGAAACTAGCTAGCCTGAAGATAGAAAAATAGGCCTGACTTGCCCCAGAGAAATTCCCCAAAGGAAAAGGCAGCCCCCCACATATAATGACTGTGAGTAAGATGAAAAGACAAAACGTAGGGATGAAATAGATTCAGGAAAGTGGGGCCCGATATTCTAGGACAGAGCGAGGACAGTAAAGCGAACTTTGCAGTCTACAAAAAACCCTAAAGCAAAACCACGCAAAGGGGGCAAAAAAAACCCACCGTGCCGAACTAACGGCACGGCGGTACACCCTTTGCGTCTCAGAGCTTCCAGCAAAACAAAAGACAAGCTGCACAGAAAAAAAGCAACAAAAAAACAAAGGCACTTAGCTATACAGAGCAGCAGGTCACAGGAACAATCAGGAGAAGCTCAGATCCAACACTGAAACATTGACAAGGAGCAAGGATAGCAGCATCAGGCGGAGTTAAGTAATGAAGCAGTTAACGAGCTCACCAGAACACCTGAGGGAGGAAGCTCAGAAGCTGCAGTACCACTTGTGACCACAGGAGTGAATTCAGCCACAGAATTCACAACACATATCCGTCCATCTTCGTCCCCTTTGGGAGCAGGTTTTTTTTTTGTGGCCAAAAAAGATGGTTCCTTGAGGCCTTGTATAGATTACCGTCTTTTGAATAAGATTACAGTTAAATATCAGTATCCTTTGCCATTGTTGACTGATTTGTTCGCTCGCATTAAGGGGGCTAAATGGTTCACTAAGATTGATCTTCGGGGTGCGTATAATCTTGTGCGGATAAAGCAGGGTGATGAGTGGAAAACCGCATTTAATACGCCTGAGGGCCATTTTGAGTATTTGGTGATGCCTTTTGGACTTTCTAATGCTCCTTCTGTCTTCCAGTCCTTTATGCACGATATTTTCCGTGAATATCTGGATAAATTTATGATTGTGTATTTGGATGATGTTTTGGTTTTTTCGGATGACTGGGAGTCCCATGTTCAGCAGGTCAGGAAGGTGTTTCAGGTCCTGCGGGCCAATTCTTTGTTTGTAAAAGGTTCAAAGTGTCTCTTTGGAGTCCAGAAGATTTCTTTTTTGGGGTATATTTTTTCCCCTTCTACTATTGAGATGGATCCCGTCAAGGTTCAGGCTATTTGTGACTGGACGCAGCCTACATCTCTTAAGAGTCTACAGAAGTTCTTGGGCTTTGCTAATTTTTATCGTCGTTTCATAACTAATTTTTCTAGTGTTGTTAAGCCTTTGACGGATTTGACTAAGAAGGGTGCTGATGTTGCTGATTGGTCTCCTGCGGCTGTGGAGGCCTTTCAGGAACTTAAGCGCCGGTTTTCTTCTGCTCCTGTGTTGCGTCAGCCAGATGTTTCGCTTCCTTTTCAGGTTGAGGTTGATGCTTCCGAGATTGGAGCGGGGGCGGTTTTGTCACAGAGAAGCTCCGATTGCTCAGTGATGAAGCCATGTGCGTTCTTTTCTAGAAAGTTTTCGCCCACTGAGCGGAATTATGATGTTGGTAATCGGGAGCTTTTGGCCATGAAGTGGGCATTTGAGGAGTGGCGTCATTGGCTTGAGGGTGCTAGACATCGTGTGGTGGTCTTGACTGATCACAAAAATCTGATTTACCTTGAGTCTGCCAAGCGTCTGAATCCTAGACAGGCTCGTTGGTCACTGTTTTTCTCCCGTTTCGATTTTGTGGTTTCATACCTGCCAGGTTCAAAGAATGTGAAGGCGGATGCTCTTTCTAGGAGTTTTGTGCCTGACTCCCCTGGAAATTCTGAGCCCACTGGTATCCTTAGGGATGGGGTGATTGTCCTGGAGTGGACATGGTGGTGGATAGGTTGCATCAGATTTGGAGTCATGTGGTGGACAATTTGAAGTTGTCCCAGGAGAGGGCTCAGCAGTTTGCTAATCGCCGTCGCCGCGAGGGTCCTCGACTTCGTGTTGGGGACTTGGTGTGGTTGTCTTCTCGTTTTGTTCCTATGAAGGTCTCTTCTCCTAAGTTCAAGCCTCGGTTCATCGGTCCCTATAGGATCTTGGAAATTCTTAACCCTGTGTCGTTTCGTTTGGATCTCCCGGCATCGTTTGCTATTCATAATGTGTTCCATCGGTCGTTGTTGCGGAAGTATGAGGTACCTGTTGTTCCTTCGCTTGAGCCTCCTGCTCCGCTGCTGGTGGAGGGAGAATTGGAGTATGTTGTGGAGAAGATCTTGGATTCTCGTGTTTCCAGACGGAAACTCCAATATTTGGTCAAGTGGAAGGGTTATGGTCAGGAGGATAATTCTTGGGTGGTTGCCTCTGATGTTCATGCTGCTGATTTGGTCCGTGCATTTCATAGGGCTCATCCTGGTCGCCCTGGTGGTTCTCGTGAGGGTTCGGTGACCCCTCCTCAAGGGGGGGGTACTGTTGTGGATTCTGTTTTTGGGCTCCCTCTGGTGGTTACAGATGGTACTGGGTGACTTGTGTTCTCTGCGGTCTCTGGTGTCCACCTGTTCAATCAGGATATGGGAGTTTCCTATTTAACCTGGCTTTCTTGTCATTTCCTCGCCGGCTACCAATGTAATCAGTGTGTCTTGTTACCTCTGCTTCCCGCTTCTGTATTCTTCAGGACAAGCTAAGTTTTTGATTTTCCTGTTCCACGTTTTGCTTAATTTTTGTCTTAGTCCAGCTTGCAGATATGTGATTCCTTTATGCTGGTTGCTCTAGTGGGCTGATATTACTCCTCATGTTCCATGAGTTGGAACATGAGTTCAAGTAATTTCAGGATGGTTTTTTGTAGGGTTTTTCGCTGACCGCGCAGTTCACTTTTGTATCCTCTGCTATCTAGCTTTAGCGGGCCTCATTTTGCTGAATCTGTTTTCATAACTACGTATGTGCTTTCCTCTCATTTCACCGTCATTACATGTGGGGGGCTGCTATTTCTGTGGGGTGTTTCTCTGGAGGCAAGAGAGGTCTGTGTTTCTTCTAATAGGGAAAGTTAGTTCTTCGGCTGGCGCGAGACGTCTAGAATCATCGTAGGCACGTTCCCCGGCTACAGCTAGTTGTGTGTTGAGGTTCAGGATCGCGGTCAGCTCAGTTTCCATCACCCTAGAGCTTGTTTTGTTTTTGTGCTTGTCCTTTTGTGATCCCCTGCCATTGGGATCATGACACATTGGCTCTTGCACACTGGGGCAACGCATCCGGGTTCCAGCACCGCCAGCTGGTTCTCGGCAGTGTTCTTGTCACAGGTACTCCCTCGTTCCAAGCCTGGTTTCAGCACCGTCAGCTGTTTCCGGGTTGTGTCAAGTTCACTGAGACGCCTATGCTTGCCCCGTCGTGGTGCGGTCGGGTTAGCCAACTCCAGGGTGCCTCCAGTTTAGGAGCTTCCTATGTGGGCTGCGTGAACTGGTAGTCAAGGCTGGTTCTGTAGTGCCAGTAGGCCCAGCTCCCCCTGTAGGACTGTTGGGGTTCGGTAACTGCGGCTGCCTCGCGGCCTAGCTGTTCTCTCCTCTCCTGTGGGCCTTCGGGTCCACCTCCTGGTTCCAGCACCGTCAGCTGGTTCCAGGCCGAGCCTTTGGCTTAGGTGCCTCCTCCTGGGTATCCGAGTTCCGCCAACGCCAGGCGGTCCTTGGTAGTGCTTTTAAGCGCGGGCACCTACAGCTTAGTAACCGGGTTCCAGCACCGCCAGCTGGTCCTCGGTGCCAGGGGTGGATTAAGGGTAGCCAGGGCCCCGGGCTGTTCACACACTGTGGGCCCCCCCGGTCATGTGACGGGGGTCATGTGACGGGGGTCATGTGACGGGGGTCATGTGACGGGGGTCATGATATACCCGAACCAGATTATTCCAGAAAAAGGGCCGGGCCCTACTCTACTGTAACCTAGGAAATATTTGTTAAAATCTGCAATACAATTTAGGTATATCTTGACCAATAATATCACATACAAGGAACAAATACCACCGCACCATGACCAGACCACAAATTACAACCACAGTGATCGAATAATATCACATACAAGGGACAAATACCACCGCACCATTTCCAGACCACATATTACCATACCTCCCAACTTTTGAAGTTGAGAAAGAGGGACAAAGTTGCGCGCCGCAGCAAATTTTAGGACACACCTCTGACCACACCCATTCACTAGTCACACCCATATCCATGTCTCAACCACACCCATTTAGCACTGCTGATCACACTGTTCATAAAGAATAATTATAAAAAAAAAATATGGCCACACAGTGCTCGATACTGTATAATGGCCACACAGTGCTCCATACTGTATAATGACCACACATGACCACATGATGCTCAATACTGTATAATGGCCACACATGATGTTCAATACTGTATAATGACCCCACATGATGCTCAATACTGTATAATGGCCACACATGATGCTCCATACTGTATAATGACCGCATATGATGCTCCATACTGTATAATAGCCGCACATGATGCTTCATACTGTATAATGACCGCACATGATGCTCCATACTGTATAATGACCGCACATGATGCTCCATACTGTATAATGGCCACACATGATTCTCCATACTGTATAATGACCGCACATGATGCTCAATAATACTGTATAATGACTGCACATGATGCTCCATACTGTATAATGGCCACACATGATGCTCCATACTGTATAATGGCCACACATGATGCTCCATACTGTATAATGACCGCACATGATGCTCAATAATACTGTATAATGACCGCACATGATGCTCAATACTGTATAATGGCCACACATGATTCTCCATACTGTATAATGACCGCACATGATGCTCCATACTGTATAATGGCCACACATGATGCTCCTTACTGTATATTGGCCGCACATAGCTACTCCTACACACGCGGCTGCGCTCCGTAAACTTTGCATACACGGCTCCGCTCCATACACACGGCTCCACTCCATACATCTCATACACACAGCTCCGCTCCGTACACATTCAGCTCCTCTCCATACACCTCATACACGGTTCTGCTCCATACACCTCATACACACACGGCTCTGCTCCATACATCTCGTACACACGGCACTACTCCGTACACCTCATACACACACCGCTCCGCTCCATACACATTGCACACACTGCTCCGCATACCTTGCACACACACAGCTCCGCTGCGTACACCTCATACACATACAGCTCCTCTCCATACATCTCGTACACACACGGCACTACTCCGTACACCTCATACACATGTGGCTGTGCTCCGTACACCTCATGTTCATAAAGAATAATTATAAAAAAAAAATATGGCCACACAGTGCTCGATACTGTATAATGGCCACACAGTGCTCCATACTGTATAATGACCACACATGACCACATGATGCTCAATACTGTATAATGGCCACACATGATGTTCAATACTGTATAATGACCCCACATGATGCTCAATACTGTATAATGGCCACACATGATGCTCCATACTGTATAATGACCGCATATGATGCTCCATACTGTATAATAGCCGCACATGATGCTTCATACTGTATAATGACCGCACATGATGCTCCATACTGTATAATGACCGCACATGATGCTCCATACTGTATAATGGCCACACATGATTCTCCATACTGTATAATGACCGCACATGATGCTCAATAATACTGTATAATGACTGCACATGATGCTCCTCTGATAATCCGCCCCTGCTCGGTGCCATTGGCTCTTGCACACTGGGGCAACGCATCTGGGTTCCAGCACCGCCAGCTGGTTCTCGGCAGTGTTCTTGTCACAGGTACTCCCTCGTGCCAAGCCTGGTTTCAGCACCGTCAGCTGTTTCCGGGTTGTGTCAAGTTCACTGAGACGCCTATGCTTGCCCCGTCGTGGTGCGGTCGGGTTAGCCAACTCCAGGGTGCCTCCAGTTTAGGAGCTTCCTATGTGGGCTGCGTGAACTGGTAGTCAAGGCTGGTTCTGTAGTGCCAGTAGGCCCAGCTCCCCCTGTAGGACTGTTGGGGTTCGGTAACTGCGGCTGCCTCGCGGCCTAGCTGTTCTCTCCTCTCCTGTGGGCCTTCGGGTCCACCACCTGGTTCCAGCACCGTTAGCTGGTTCCGGGCCGAGCCTTTGGCTTAGGTGCCTCCTCCTGGGTATCCGAGTTCCGCCAACGCCAGGCGGTCCTTGGTAGTGCTTTTAAGCGCGGGCACCTACAGCTTAGTAACCATGTTCCAGCACCGCCAGCTGGTCCTCGGTGCCATTGGCTCTTGCACACTGGGGCAACGCATCTGGGTTCCAGCACCGCCAGCTGGTTCTCGGCAGTGTTCTTGTCACAGGTACTCCCTCGTGCCAAGCCTGGTTTCAGCACCGTCAGCTGTTTCCGGGTTGTGTCAAGTTCACTGAGACGCCTATGCTTGCCCCGTCGTGGTGCGGTCGGGTTAGCCAACTCCAGGGTGCCTCCAGTTTAGGAGCTTCCTATGTGGGCTGCGTGAACTGGTAGTCAAGGCTGGTTCTGTAGTGCCAGTAGGCCCAGCTCCCCCTGTAGGACTGTTGGGGTTCGGTAACTGCGGCTGCCTCGCGGCCTAGCTGTTCTCTCCTCTCCTGTGGGCCTTCGGGTCCACCACCTGGTTCCAGCACCGTTAGCTGGTTCCGGGCCGAGCCTTTGGCTTAGGTGCCTCCTCCTGGGTATGCGAGTTCCGCCAACGCCAGGCGGTCCTTGGTAGTGCTTTTAAGCGCGGGCACCTACAGCTTAGTAACCGTGTTCCAGCACCGCCAGCTGGTCCTCGGTGCCATTGGCTCTTGCACACTGGGGCAACGCATCTGGGGTCCAGCACCGCCAGCTGGTTCTCGGCAGTGTTCTTGTCACAGGTACTCCCTCGTGCCAAGCCTGGTTTCAGCACCGTCAGCTGTTTCCGGGTTGTGTCAAGTTCACTGAGACGCCTATGCTTGCCCCGTCGTGGTGCGGTCGGGTTAGCCAACTCCAGGGTGCCTCCAGTTTAGGAGCTTCCTATGTGGGCTGCGTGAACTGGTAGTCAAGGCTGGTTCTGTAGTGCCAGTAGGCCCAGCTCCCCCTGTAGGACTGTTGGGGTTCGGTAACTGCGGCTGCCTCGCGGCCTAGCTGTTCTCTCCTCTCCTGTGGGCCTTCGGGTCCACCACCTGGTTCCAGCACCGTTAGCTGGTTCCGGGCCGAGCCTTTGGCTTAGGTGCCTCCTCCTGGGTATCCGAGTTCCGCCAACGCCAGGCGGTCCTTGGTAGTGCTTTTAAGCGCGGGCACCTACAGCTTAGTAACCGTGTTCCAGCACCGCCAGCTGGTCCTCGGTGCCATTGGCTCTTGCACACTGGGGCAACGCATCTGGGTTCCAGCACCGCCAGCTGGTTCTCGGCAGTGTTCTTGTCACAGGTACTCCCTCGTGCCAAGCCTGGTTTCAGCACCGTCAGCTGTTTCCGGGTTGTGTCAAGTTCACTGAGACGCCTATGCTTGCCCCGTCGTGGTGCGGTCGGGTTAGCCAACTCCAGGGTGCCTCCAGTTTAGGAGCTTCCTATGTGGGCTGCGTGAACTGGTAGTCAAGGCTGGTTCTGTAGTGCCAGTAGGCCCAGCTCCCCCTGTAGGACTGTTGGGGTTCGGTAACTGCGGCTGCCTCGCGGCCTAGCTGTTCTCTCCTCTCCTGTGGGCCTTCGGGTCCACCACCTGGTTCCAGCACCGTTAGCTGGTTCCGGGCCGAGCCTTTGGCTTAGGTGCCTCCTCCTGGGTATCCGAGTTCCGCCAACGCCAAGCGGTCCTTGGTAGTGCTTTTAAGCGCGGGCACCTACAGCTTAGTAACCGTGTTCCAGCACCGCCAGCTGGTCCTCGGTGCCATTGGCTCTTGCACACTGGGGCAACGCATCTGGGTTCCAGCACCGCCAGCTGGTTCTCGGCAGTGTTCTTGTCACAGGTACTCCCTCGTGCCAAGCCTGGTTTCAGCACCGTCAGCTGTTTCCGGGTTGTGTCAAGTTCACTGAGACGCCTATGCTTGCCCTGTCGTGGTGCGGTCGGGTTAGCCAACTCCAGGGTGCCTCCAGTTTAGGAGCTTCCTATGTGGGCTGCGTGAACTGGTAGTCAAGGCTGGTTCTGTAGTGCCAGTAGGCCCAGCTCCCCCTGTAGGACTGTTGGGGTTCGGTAACTGCGGCTGCCTCGCGGCCTAGCTGTTCTCTCCTCTCCTGTGGGCCTTCGGGACCACCACCTGGTTCCAGCACCGTCAGCTGGTTCCGGGCCGAGCCTTTGGCTTAGGTGCCTCCTCCTGGGTATCCGAGTTCAGCCAACGCCAGGCGGTCCTTGGTAGTGCTTTTAAGCGCGGGCACCTACAGCTTAGTAACCGGGTTCCAGCACCGTCAGCTGGTTCTCGGTGCCATTGGCTCTTGCACACTGGGGCAACGCATCCGGGTTCCAGCACCGCCAGCTGGTTCTCGGCAGTGTTCTTGTCACAGGTACTCCCTCGTGCCAAGCCTGGTTTCAGCACCGTCAGCTGTTTCCGGGTTGTGTCAAGTTCACTGAGACGCCTATGCTTGCCCCGTCGTGGTGCGGTCGGGTTAGCCAACTCCAGGGTGCCTCCAGTTTAGGAGCTTCCTATGTGGGCTGCGTGAACTGGTAGTCAAGGCTGGTTCTGTAGTGCCAGTAGGCCCAGCTCCCCCTGTAGGACTGTTGGGGTTCGGTAACTGCGGCTGCCTCGCGGCCTAGCTGTTCTCTCCTCTCCTGTGGGCCTTCGGGTCCACCACCTGGTTCCAGCACCGTTAGCTGGTTCCGGGCCGAGCCTTTGGCTTAGGTGCCTCCTCCTGGGTATCCGAGTTCCGCCAACGTCAGGCGGTCCTTGGTAGTGCTTTTAAGCGCGGGCACCTACAGCTTAGTAACCATGTTCCAGCACCGCCAGCTGGTCCTCGGTGCCATTGGCTCTTGCACACTGGGGCAACGCATCTGGGTTCCAGCACCACCAGCTGGTTCTCGGCAGTGTTCTTGTCACAGGTACTCCCTCGTGCCAAGCCTGGTTTCAGCACCGTCAGCTGTTTCCGGGTTGTGTCAAGTTCACTGAGACGCCTATGCTTGCCCCGTCGTGGTGCGGTCGGGTTAGCCAACTCCAGGGTGCCTCCAGTTTAGGAGCTTCCTATGTGGGCTGCGTGAACTGGTAGTCAAGGCTGGTTCTGTAGTGCCAGTAGGCCCAGCTCCCCCTGTAGGACTGTTGGGGTTCGGTAACTGCGGCTGCCTCGCGGCCTAGCTGTTCTCTCCTCTCCTGTGGGCCTTCGGGTCCACCACCTGGTTCCAGCACCGTTAGCTGGTTCCGGGCCGAGCCTTTGGCTTAGGTGCCTCCTCCTGGGTATGCGAGTTCCGCCAACGCCAGGCGGTCCTTGGTAGTGCTTTTAAGCGCGGGCACCTACAGCTTAGTAACCGTGTTCCAGCACCGCCAGCTGGTCCTCGGTGCCATTGGCTCTTCCACACTGGGGCAACGCATCTGGGGTCCAGCACCGCCAGCTGGTTCTCGGCAGTGTTCTTGTCACAGGTACTCCCTCGTGCCAAGCCTGGTTTCAGCACCGTCAGCTGTTTCCGGGTTGTGTCAAGTTCACTGAGACGCCTATGCTTGCCCCGTCGTGGTGCGGTCGGGTTAGCCAACTCCAGGGTGCCTCCAGTTTAGGAGCTTCCTATGTGGGCTGCGTGAACTGGTAGTCAAGGCTGGTTCTGTAGTGCCAGTAGGCCCAGCTCCCCCTGTAGGACTGTTGGGGTTCGGTAACTGCGGCTGCCTCGCGGCCTAGCTGTTCTCTCCTCTCCTGTGGGCCTTCGGGTCCACCACCTGGTTCCAGCACCGTTAGCTGGTTCCGGGCCGAGCCTTTGGCTTAGGTGCCTCCTCCTGGGTATCCGAGTTCCGCCAACGCCAGGCGGTCCTTGGTAGTGCTTTTAAGCGCGGGCACCTACAGCTTAGTAACCGTGTTCCAGCACCGCCAGCTGGTCCTCGGTGCCATTGGCTCTTGCACACTGGGGCAACGCATCTGGGTTCCAGCACCGCCAGCTGGTTCTCGGCAGTGTTCTTGTCACAGGTACTCCCTCGTGCCAAGCCTGGTTTCAGCACCGTCAGCTGTTTCCGGGTTGTGTCAAGTTCACTGAGACGCCTATGCTTGCCCCGTCGTGGTGCGGTCGGGTTAGCCAACTCCAGGGTGCCTCCAGTTTAGGAGCTTCCTATGTGGGCTGCGTGAACTGGTAGTCAAGGCTGGTTCTGTAGTGCCAGTAGGCCCAGCTCCCCCTGTAGGACTGTTGGGGTTCGGTAACTGCGGCTGCCTCGCGGCCTAGCTGTTCTCTCCTCTCCTGTGGGCCTTCGGGTCCACCACCTGGTTCCAGCACCGTTAGCTGGTTCCGGGCCGAGCCTTTGGCTTAGGTGCCTCCTCCTGGGTATCCGAGTTCCGCCAACGCCAAGCGGTCCTTGGTAGTGCTTTTAAGCGCGGGCACCTACAGCTTAGTAACCGTGTTCCAGCACCGCCAGCTGGTCCTCGGTGCCATTGGCTCTTGCACACTGGGGCAACGCATCTGGGTTCCAGCACCGCCAGCTGGTTCTCGGCAGTGTTCTTGTCACAGGTACTCCCTCGTGCCAAGCCTGGTTTCAGCACCGTCAGCTGTTTCCGGGTTGTGTCAAGTTCACTGAGACGCCTATGCTTGCCCTGTCGTGGTGCGGTCGGGTTAGCCAACTCCAGGGTGCCTCCAGTTTAGGAGCTTCCTATGTGGGCTGCGTGAACTGGTAGTCAAGGCTGGTTCTGTAGTGCCAGTAGGCCCAGCTCCCCCTGTAGGACTGTTGGGGTTCGGTAACTGCGGCTGCCTTGCGGCCTAGCTGTTCTCTCCTCTCCTGTGGGCCTTCGGGTCCACCACCTGGTTCCAGCACCGTCAGCTGGTTCCGGGCCGAGCCTTTGGCTTAGGTGCCTCCTCCTGGGTATCCGAGTTCCGCCAACGCCAGGCTGTCCTTGGTAGTGCTTTTAAGCGCGGGCACCTACAGCTTAGTAACCGGGTTCCAGTACCGTCAGCTGGTTCTCGGTGCCATTGGCTCTTGCACACTGGGGCAACGCATCCGGGTTCCAGCACCGCCAGCTGGTTCTCGGCAGTGTTCTTGTCACAGGTACTCCCTCGTGCCAAGCCTGGTTTCAGCACCGTCAGCTGTTTCCGGGTTGTGTCAAGTTCACTGAGACGC
Organism: Ranitomeya imitator; assembly: GCF_032444005.1. Lineage (NCBI taxonomy): Eukaryota > Metazoa > Chordata > Amphibia > Anura > Dendrobatidae > Ranitomeya > Ranitomeya imitator. The sequence goes on from NC_091282.1 coordinate 112,129,956, forward strand.
CTATGCTTGCCCCGTCGTGGTGCGGTCGGGTTAGCCAACTCCAGGGTGCCTCCAGTTTAGGAGCTTCCTATGTGGGCTGCGTGAACTGGTAGTCAAGGCTGGTTCTGTAGTGCCAGTAGGCCCAGCTCCCCCTGTAGGACTGTTGGGGTTCGGTAACTGCGGCTGCCTCGCGGCCTAGCTGTTCTCTCCTCTCCTGTGGGCCTTCGGGTCCACCTCCTGGTTCCAGCACCGTCAGCTGGTTCCGGGCCGAGCCTTTGGCTTAGGTGCCTCCTCCTGGGTATCCGAGTTCCGCCAACGTCAGGCGGTCCTTGGTAGTGCTTTTAAGCGCGGGCACCTACAGCTTAGTAACCGGGTTCCAGCACCGTCAGCTGGTCCTCGGTGCCATTGGCTTTTGCACACTGGGGCAACGCATCCGGGTTCCAGCACCGCCAGCTGGTTCTCGGCAGTGTTCTTGTCACAGGTACTCCCTCGTGCCAAGCCTGGTTTCAGCACCGTCAGCTGTTTCCGGGTTGTGTCAAGTTCACTGAGACGCCTATGCTTGCCCCGTCGTGGTGCGGTCGGGTTAGCCAACTCCAGGGTGCCTCCAGTTTAGGAGCTTCCTATGTGGGCTGCGTGAACTGGTAGTCAAGGCTGGTTCTGTAGTGCCAGTAGGCCCAGCTCCCCCTGTAGGACTGTTGGGGTTCGGTAACTGCGGCTGCCTCGCGGCCTAGCTGTTCTCTCCTCTCCTGTGGGCCTTCGGGTCCACCACCTGGTTCCAGCACCGTCAGCTGGCCCCGGGCCGAGCCTTTGGCTTAGGTGCCTCCTCCTGGGTATCCGAGTTCCGCCAACGTCAGGCGGTCCTTGGTAGTGCTTTTAAGCGTGGGCACCTACAGCTTAGTAACCGTGTTCCAGCACCGTTAGCTGGTCCTCGGTCGTGCCATTGGCTCTTGCACACTGGGGCAACGCATCTGGGTTCCAGCAACGCCAGCTGGTTCTCGGCAGTGTTTTTGACACAGGTACTCCCTCGTGCCAAGCCTGGTTTCAGCACCGTCAGCTGTTTCCGGGTTGTGTCAAGCTCACTGAGACGCCTATGCTTGCCCCGTCGTGGTGCTGTCGGGTTAGCCAACTCCAGGGTGCCTCCAGTTTAGGAGCTTCCTATGTGGGCTGCGTGAACTGGTAGTCAAGGCTGGTTCTGTAGTGCCAGTAGGCCCAGCTCCCCCTGTAGGACTGTTGGGGTTCGGTAACTGCGGCTGCCTCGCGGCCTAGCTGTTCTCTCCTCTCCTGTGGGCCTTCAGGTCCACCACCTGGTTCCAGCACCGTCAGCTGGTTCTTGGCAGTGTCTTTGGCTCTTGTACCTTCTGCTCCCCATCCTGGTTCCAGTACCGTCAGCTGGTTCCGGGCAGAGCCTTTGGCTTAGGTGCCTCCTTCTGGGTATCCAAGTTCCACCAACGTCAGGTGGTCCTTGGTAGTGCTTTCAGGCACGGGTACCTCCTGCTTAGTAACCGGGTTCCAGTAACGTCAGCTGGTCCTCGGTAGTTCCATTGGCTCTTGGACCTTCGGCTACCCATCCAGGTTCCAGTACCGTCAGCTGGTTCTCGGCAGTGTCTTTTGCTCTTGTACCTTCTGCTCCCCATCCTGGTTCCAGTACCGTCAGCTGGTTCCGGGCAGAGCCTTTGGCTTAGGTGCCTCCTTCTGGGTATCCAAGTTCCACCAACGTCAGGTGGTCCTTGGTAGTGCTTTCAGGCACGGGTACCTCCTGCTTAGTAACCGGGTTCCAGTAACGTCAGCTGGTCCTCGGTAGTTCCATTGGCTCTTGGACCTTCGGCTACCCATCCAGGTTCCAGTTCCATCAGCTGGTTCTTGGCATTTTCTCAGCCTTCTTGTACCTTCTGCTACATTTCCAAGTTGAAGACCCTAAAGTCGACGACCCGGAAGACCACCCCGATGACGACGACGACGACCCAGAAGACCACCCCGATGACGACGACGACGATGGCGGAGACGACGATGGCGGAGACGACGACGGCGGAGACGACGACGGCGGAGACGACGACGGCTGAGACGACGACGGCGGAGATGACGACACTGGAGACGACGACCCTGGAGACGACGACATGGAAGACCGAGAAGCAGAAGAACAAGAGGCTGCAGAACAAAGAGCAGAAGAACATTAAGCATAAGACTTAATATCAGAGCAAAAGATATTATCTAAATTATATGCAGAAGAAGACTAAGCAGTGTATGGGGGTGAGTCCGTTCCTCCTCGTGGTGCCCCTGGATAAAGCCTGATGCTGCAGGCCAAACTGAACGCGGACAAATGTAACTTTTGTGACTGGCAGAACGGAAGGTGTAATCTTCCAACTTTTATAGATAACAACTACGGGAATGCCTGTCACAAATGAGAATATGATGAAGAAGTAGAATAGGAAAAATAATAACAGTGGAATAAAAAGAATATGTAGAATAGGAAGAATAATAATAGTTGAATAAAATGAATATGAAGAATGTAATAAAAAAAAAAAAAAAAGTAAAGGATGAAGAAGAAGATGAATAAGGTGAAGAAGAAGTTGATGTCAAAGATGCTGATGATGATGAAGATGAAAGTGTGGGAAAAGAAAAAAAAAAAGAAAAAAAAGAAGGGGAAGGGCGTGGAATAGTGAAACATCAATATCTGACAAAATAAAAAAACAATTTACATAGTCAATATCTTTGTCACTCCGAACGTCTTAAAAAAATACAAAAAACATGCTATTCTATTTGATTGGGATAAACCTCTATGACTTTAATGTCTCCGCCACCTCCCCAAATACATCCGGCATTATTCTTAGTTGTTTTCCTTCATGTAGAATGAACCTACAAGGCAAGAAAGGGTTTATTTTAATTCCGATATTTTGGTCCCATTGACTTGCATTGGGATCGGGTATCGGTATCGGCGATATCCGATATTTTTTAAATATCGGCCGATCCTATCCGATACCGATACTTTCCGATATCGGAAGGTATCGCTCAACACTAGTCACAAGGCAATAATGCTAAGAAGTAAGTCACTGCCAGCCTCACTAAGACTGAATATGTTGCTAATAAACAAAAAATGCATATATAGGATTTGGATTTACAGTAATGTTGATAACTAGGTTTGGAGTAATGCTTTATAAGTGTATAGGTCCAATCGGATTAAGGCCATGTTCACACCTTCAGTATTTGGTCAGTATTTTACACCAGTATTTGGAAGTGAAATCCAGGATTAAGTGAAAAAGACAGAAATGGTGACGTGTTTCTATTAGGGTATGTTCACACGTTCCTGATTTCCATCCTTTTTTTTTCAGGACTGTTTTTTAAAAAACTGCAGCTCTTGGCAGAAAACGCAGGTCCTTTTTTTGGTCCTTTTTTTGTCCTTTTTTGATGCGTTTTTTGATCCTTTTTTTTATGCAGTTTTCTATGCAGAGTCTGTGTGTTTTCTAGGAAGTTTTTTAGGGTTAAAATGGCTGAAAATACCCTAACCCTACCCCTACCCCTACCCCTACCCCTAACCCTACCCCTAACCCTACCCCTAACCCTATTCTAACCTTAGTGGAAAAAAAAAAATTCTTAATTTTTTTTTTATTGTCCCTACCTATGGGGGTGACAAAGGGGGGGGGTGTCATTTACTATTTTTTTTTATTTTGATCACTGAGATAGATTATATCTCAGTGATCAAAATGCACTTTGGAACGAATCTGCCGGCCGGCAGATTCGGCGGGCGCACCGCGCATGCGCCCGCCATTTTGCAAGATGGCGGCGCCCAGGGAGAAGACGGCCGGACGGACACCGGGACGCCGGGTAAGTATAAGGGGGGAGATTAGGGCACGGGGGGGGCATCGGAGCACTGGGGGGGGGGCATCGGAGCAAGGGGCGGTGGGATTGGAGCACGGGGGGGCGGGATCGGAGCACGGGGGGGCAGCCACACTCCGCCCACGCACTTCCGCCCGCTTCCCCGCACTCCCTGCTGCAGCGGTTCTGCACCACAAACCGCAGTAAAACCCGCAGATATTTTTTTCATCTGCGGGTTTTACTGCGGGTTTGACCTCACAATGGAGGTCAATGGGTGCAGAACCGCTGCGGCTCCGAAAAAAGAAGTGACATGGTACTTCTTTTTTCCCGCAGCTATTCAGCGCGGCTTTTTTTTTTATTTTCCGCATTGTGGGCACAGCAGTTCCTGTTTTCCATAGGGTACAATGTAATGTACCCTGCATGGAAAACAGCTGCGGACCCGCAGCGGGAAAATCACGGCAATTCCGCATGAAAAAAAGGATCGTGTGAACATGGCCTTATACTTTTCCTCTGATTGTTCCTCTCCTGGTTTTAGCTTACAAATACTGATGTAAAATACTGACCATATACTAAATGTGTGAACATGCCCTTACAGTTCATCTAAAATTTGCTCTTGATACTAGATACTAATTTCGATTCCAGGCTGCCGGAAGCACAATGGTCCATCCGCAGAATGAGAAAATTAAGACTACACGATTATTAGAATTGTTCATAAAAACGCTTGTTTCCCAATAATTGGGCAGTATAACCAGGCTGACGATCACCTGACAAATGAGCAAACACTCAATTCTCTGGTGAAATTATTTTTAAGCTTACTTTACCATCTTCATTTCTGGTAGTGTACTGTCTTGTGTGCAGAGTTGACCAGAGAAGAAAAGTCCCATACTCTGACTGCTTGAATATAATGTAGGGATCAGCAGCAGATGAAAGCAGCTTCTAAAGTATCTTGAACTGAGATTGAAGCAGCACAGTTTTTGGGAGAGGAGAATGCAAAATAAGGGAATTAAGTATATTACAAATGTTATATACATACATTTGCAAATAATGATCAATGATTGTATAAAAAGCCTTTAGTTACTCTTTAATGAACATTACTTTTAGTAATTCATTGGATTTTACTTGCCCTGTGTAATAGAATATGTACGATCACTCTAAAAATACAACAGATGGCGCTTTCATATTCAGAGGACCATTGTGGCTTACATTTCTTTACAATGGGTCTCTATGGTGGACAGATGCCATGATATCCATCCTGACTGTGGTCACTTTCGGGCACGTGTCTCCTGAGTGTCTGAGCCCAACTTTGGACACAATAGTAATGTGCATCTAGAATAACCAATATCTAGTGGTAAAACTCATCGTAACCTATGCTTCTGAGACCACCTAGGTGACATCTAAGTGTACCCTCTACCCTCTCTTTATTGTATCTGTTTTCTTTCACATACATTCATGTACAGTAAGTATAAAAAGAACTTTGTTACATCAGAGATTTCTTCCTTATTAACAAATAGAAATGAGATTACAGCAAAACAAGAAATACACGTCTTCCGTGGCTCTACGCTCCTTTAACTTGCAAACTGCTGAGCTTGAAAAGCTTGAAAGTCCTCGGGGATTGTGTCTGGAAATAAAGAGGAAAAACACATTATCTCAGAGCCTGCGTGTTGTTCCTCTTCTGGCAGGAAGAAACAATAGCAATTATATTTCTGAAAAGTTAAATATTTAGTATCATTAGATATGCATCTGAAATGACATGCTTTTTGTGGTTTGTGCAAATTTGCCAAATAATGAGCCAAATCCACATACAAACTCATTAATTAATGTAATCGGTCTATGGTGTTAGACAGGAAGATTTATACAGTACCTGTGCTATCTTGTGGCCAACCTATAGTGCATCTAATGTAGGCCATCGTTTACCGTTAGTGAGATCATAGATTTGGTTAATATCGGCACCATCTTTCCTTTTCAACAAGATGATCTTAGTGGGGGGTTTTGTGTTAGGTTCTCTCAAGCATATACAAAATTGTCTATTTTTCATGCAGAAAACAGACCATTTTTCACCCACCTGCCATCCGTATACCTATTTTATGCATTATGTGCATCTCAAACGCAGTTTCTACCACTTATAACAGCATCAACAATTCAGACACAACGTCAAATTAGTTGTACAGAAAATATTAAAGACTGAGAATTGTTTTTTTATTAGCTAAAATTCAATGATTCCCCAGGCATCCACCTATAACTAACATCATACATGGCCCAGCTATGACTCCTATTATTTAGGTAAGTACATTTATAGTAGAGCTCCTACTCTTGTAGTAGTTTGCTCCTTTTGCAGAATCCCATATAACTACACTTTCCCCCAGCCCCCCCAACTCCCGTTGTCCTCCTGTGTGCACACTTTCCCCCAGCCCCCCCAACTCCCGTTGTCCTCCTGTGTGCACACTTTCCCCCAGCCCCCCCAACTCCCGTTGTCCTCCTGTGTGCACACTTTCCCCCAGCCATAGTCCCTATTTCACATCATGCCACCATTCTCCACATCTTGACATCAAGCACAATGAACCTTTCAGAAGCGCTGCTTTACGGGAAGATATAGGTGTCTTCAGTGGCGCCCAAGAAATTTGCCAATTAGTTGAGGGAGTCCATAACATGAATTATTTTTCAGATGTTTTGGGAAGAGTAGACATGTATGAACTTTACCATACTATTAAATTCTTGAAATACATGACAAAATTTACCATTACAACGATATTTCAGATTAGACCAGATGATATTTTCCTGTGAGAAGCAGAATACTCCAAGTCTTCCTCCACGCATCGTGGTGTCCACAGTGACTCCCGAATCTGCTACCAGCTCCGTGCCTTCATAAAACCTTGCCCTGAAATTGTATCATAATTTCACTTCATTATATATATATAAATTGATGTGTACAGACAGGCAGTAAATCCATCATATATGGTTTTTGTAGTACGGACAGCTCTCGGACCAAAAATACAGTTCATCCTGCTGGATAGAGCAAGAGGTTGGATATGGTGACCCTTGAAGTCCCTTCCAATTCTAACATTCTATGATATACTGACCTAATATATCCGACTTGAGGTCTGTGCTGTAGGAACCAGCGATAAGACACCTTGTCTTTCCAGCCGACATTCCTGGGGTCTTTCCACAGCAGCCTCACTTGGTCATTGGTGTCGCCAGTGTGCCACAGTGAGTTTCGAAGATGTTCTCCAGGCCCGGTCTTTGATTTGACTGCCTAACCGGGGAAAGATTGCAGAACTAGTCAGCGAGAGTTTGTCATCCTAGCACAATCTAAGCTCTAACACAAGATAGTTAAATCATTCTCAATCTTTAATTTATGTGTAGAAATAAACAGGAGGTTTGTGAAAAGTTTTCTCTAGCCTGATTTGCTTATTATTTGCATCAATGTACAGTTTCATTTTCCCGGAAGAGAAAGCTGAGCGGCTGCCATAGCTAACAAGGATGGATTGTCTGTTAGGATACGTTCACAATAGTGTATTAAAAAATAATGTTCAGTTTCATCCAGAAAAGTGGGACCATTTTTTTTCTCACTTGTCATCCATGGGCTGTTCATTTTTTTTCAGCAGCTATTAATCTATTACAGGACCACTTACAGTTTCCTATGTGGCAGAACTGCAATGTATCTGTAAAAATCAGATTCTATACTGTTCTATACTGGTTCCATATGACATCCATTTTTTATCTCACACCCATAGACTTGAATGGGCGAGTCTCATCCTATTTACAGAAGAAATTAGAGCATGCGAGATTTTTAGCACACGCAGATTCGGTCAGGGAAACAATCGCTCATTTGCCCTGTGCCACTGAATAACATTGAACCGAGCACTGTGCAGCACTTGGACAGAAAGTACGGTCGTGTGAACAAGCCCTTAGGGTACTTTCACACTGGCGTCGGTACGGGGCCGTCGCCATGCGTCGGCCCGATGTACCGACGCACGTTGTGAAAGAAATGAACAACGGGGGCAGCGGATGCAGTTTTTCAATGCATCCGCTACCCCATTGTTAATGTCCGGGGAGGAGGGGCGGAGTTTCGGCCACGCATGCGAGGTCGAAAATGGCGGACTCAACGCACAAAAAAAGTTACATGTAACTTTTTTTGTGCCGAGGGTCCGCCAAAACATGACGCATCCGTTGCTAATGCGTAGCTAATACAAGTCTATGGAGAAAAACGCATCCTGCGGGCACATTTGCAGGATGTGTTTTTTCTCCAAAACGACGCATTGCGACGTACGCCAAACAACGCTAGTGTGAAAGTAGCCTTAAAGGGACTTCCAGTGTGAGATATATATCAGCCCCTTAATACCGCTTCTCTTTTGTACCTTATGAATATAATTTTTTTTTGTTTTTCAATTGATGTAGCCGTATGAAAGCAGTGTCATGTACGATGTGCTGGATTCAAAATCTTGCCGCAAGGTTGATTATGCACATTATATATTTATTTAAATAAATATATATCTATGTATATAAAGTTGAGTGTATGTGTGTGTATTGAACCACGTCTACTCCACGTAGCAGGCACAAGCCACATCTAGCTCTGTCGTGTCTAGAGTGGAGTTGCTTCTGTGAGGTACAATGTCAAGGGAAAGTGAGGAGCCTCATGAATAGAGTTGTCAGGGGGGAAATGCGAGAAGTGAGGTGCTGCTGCAGTATGAGGCTGTATAATAGAGAAGAGTGAGGCGCTGCAGGAGGAGGCAGTATTTGGACAGTATTTTAACTCAGTATTTATAAGCCAAAACCACGAGTGGGAGAAAAATACAGAAGTGGTGATGTGTGATGTGTTTCTAATTTACTTTTCCTCTGTTTGTTTTACTCCAAGTTTTAGCTTACAAATACTGAGGACGGATGATGATGTTCTTCTTCCAGGATCTGCCCTGAAAAAAGTCTTAATCTCCTAATTTTTCCTGAAATTATATAAAGCTTAGATCCATTGTAGAGTTAAAAAAGTGACGTGGTTATGTAGTTTCTGCTTAGAGGTGAACAGGATAGAATATAGTGTAATGCATCTGTATACTACACAGGTGAATAATAAGGTTTTTGTTCATTTTAGTGTGTGCTGCATATTATCTGTACCTCATGTTTAAGATGCCCTAGAAGAGCGGGGGAAAATCCCATCTTGCTCTCATGAGCTATGTGCTAGAAGACTGACTTCAGTATGACTTCATTGCTGTGTTTCGCAGGGAAAGTTGCCATATAAGAGTCATGGCTCTGGAATGAGTACTGTACACACCTTCCATCCGCTGATCACGTTATATGGAAGCTTACAAAGAGCTGACCTCATACTTCCCACTGCAACAGGAATATTTACCAGGCGGGAGCCTAAAATATTCCAGCAGTCTAATGGTAAAAGATGTCTGTGCTGAACTCTTATGGAAACTAGCCATTGGGAAGATCATAGAAAACCTGATTTTGTTTTATTTTAGATTACATATATACTGGATATTTGTGCTGAATACTGTATGTAATATAAAAGTATCAATATAAAGGTAGAAATATACTGTAGGTATGTCCATAGTTAGTAAGATTACCTTGAGTTGAATTCCAGGTTCGGCAACAGCTCGGAAAGGAGTGGCTTGCCAATATGTCTGCTCTGTTTGCTTCCACATAACCACATAGAAACTAGAACTGTCCTGGTAGCCAAATATGAAACCGGCGTAGTCATCATCTGTGACTGTGTTCACATGGAATGTGCCTTCAAAGTCAACACCATTAAAAGCTGTATAGCCTGAGGAAAACAAAAAGAAGACATCAATGAATCCCATACTCCACTGACCTGATGGTTCAATCAGAGGAGTATTTTTATCAGATACGTTGCAAGAAGCAGGAAGTTTTTGTTCAGGAAGAAAAGGTAGAGACAAGTGCCCGTGAGAGAAAGACAAGACAATAAGTGTGTCCAAACACTGATAGACCAGAAAATGAACTATTGGCTTCAAGGGAGAAGATAATGCCCAGTTATTGCAGGATCGATCACCAGGACCATGTCAGAAGGAAAGAGTCACATTACATAGCAAAGATAGTTTTTCCCAAGCACCTGTAACCTGAGAGAGAAAATAAAGCCATGGTACCAGTAATACGTCAACATTGAATGTGGGAATGAGACGTGCCCAGACCTGGAAGAAGACAGATCCGTTAACCTGAAGGAACGGCTTGACACAACAAACTCGACTCCACTACATCAGGACCAAGTGCAGCTTGTGTGAAACACTCCAACTATCTATTATTGATGTTATCATTACAGTAACTATTAGTCTTATTTTATGGTATATAACCCTCTGTCTTTCAATAAAGCCAGTGTTTTGTTTCTGCCTCCTCGTCTACTGTACCGTATTTTAGTCCTGCCCGGCGGAGTCATTCAGACACTGTTACACTGCGTTAGCGTGAACATGCAAGGCTCTCCCTTTAAGTCTCATGCACACAGTATGAATACTGCATAGTGGTGTAAGAAGATGGCGGGGACCCTCATTTGCCTCCTCTCTCCTATGCACTCCGCCCAATGGTTCCTGTATGTTTAAGTATGTTAATGTGTCATGTCTAATATGTAATGTTTTATATATTCCATGTCATTGTTTATTCTATGCTATGACCATTGTACCAAGTTAAGAAAGGGTTAAGTAAAAAGGGGGTTGGGCCAACTGGCTGAAGAGGCTGCAATTTCCTGCTTCTGCAGCAGATCCTGGGCAGGTTTGCCTGTGGCAGGATGTGCTCCTCTGCTGGGCAAAATACACCCTGGAGGGGAGAAATGACTGCCACTGGACTGCCGGACAAGAGGAACGGGCACTAGGACTGAGGAGGTGCCCTCCAAGAGACTGTTTGCACCCAGGAACCAATTAGAAGCTGATGCTTCTGCTGCTGCTGCCAATGGAACAGCATCTTTGAATAGGGACAGCTCAGGAATTGTTATCTTCTTTACTTCACCGTTATTAAACAAGTTTGCCACTGTTGGAACCGAAGTGTGATGTGTGGTGCATCCAGAGGACACCGTTCCTATGGAGAGCAACCGTGTGTCAGAGGTAACCAACTGTGCCATAGGGCTGGGACTTGAACTGTCTTTGCATGTGCAAAGGGACGGGGTGCTCACTGACTGTGACCTATTGGACTCGCCATGACTACCACCCTGTGCCACCTTGTTACATTGGCACATGAAGCCCTGAACAGCTTCTTACTTTGTATACCTACTGAACTCCATGTGCCCGGTGTACAGTGCTGTTCTTAGATCTGATATGTCATTTTAGTGTATAGTTCCTAGTAATGACAAATGCAAGACAGCACTAGGGATGACGCACCTACAGCAAGTCCTGGGTCACTGTTCATTGTTTGCACGATCTCCATTCCCTGTAAATAGAAAAAAAAGGAAAAATAATAATTGTTAATGCAAAAGTGATATTAAACACATTCATCACCATTATGTACCAGTACGAAGCAGAGTCCAACATGAGCTAGCCAGTCTACAGAGCGGAGACGTCACAGAGAAGAACGGGGCTGGACAATTAGTGAGTGCTTCTGGCACAGTCAAGAACTGACAGTGGCATTTACATGATTCCAATAAGGGCTTTGTTCTGGCGTCCATCACTCCCCACACAACGCAATTGTGGGGAGCCATTGGATTTCCAAGGCAGTTGGGGACCTGCTGAAGTACTCTGTCCTCACAATCTTACCTTGTCTGAAAAAGTAGGAGGGCGTTAAACTAGAAGAAGAGGGGACGGGAAGAAAAACATTAAACTCGAACAAAGAAGACCCAGGAAAACATACTCAGAAGGGAGGTAAGAACATTTCTAAAACAATCTACAGCGAGGAGATTGGAACAAAACAAAATCCTCTAAACTGCATGCTCGCAAACGCCAGAAGCCTGACAAACAAGATGGAAGAACTAGAAGCAGAAATATCTACAGGTAACTTTGACATAGTGGGAATAACCGAGACATGGTTACATGAAAGCTATGACTGGGCAGTTAACTTACAGGGTTACAGTCTGTTTAGAAAGGATCGTAAAAATCGGAGAGGAGGAGGGGTTTGTCTCTATGTAAAGTCTTGTCTAAAGTCCACTTTAAGGGAGGATATTAGCGAAGGGAATGAGGATGTCGAGTCCATATGGGTCGAAATTCATGGAGGGAAAAATGGTAACAAAATTCTCATTGGGGTCTGTTACAAACCCCCAAATATAACAGAAACCATGGAAAGTCTACTTCTAAAGAAGATAGATGAAGCTGCAACCCATAATGAGGTCCTGGTTATGGGGGACTTTAACTACCCGGATATTAACTGGGAAACAGAAACCTGTGAAACCCATAAAGGCAACAGGTTTCTGCTAATAACCAAGAAAAATTATCTTTCACAATTGGTGCAGAATCCAACCAGAGGAGCAGCACTTTTAGACCTAATACTATCTAATAGACCTGACAGAATAACAAATCTGCAGGTGGTCGGGCATCTAGGAAATAGCGACCACAATATTGTACAGTTTCACCTGTCTTTCACTAGGGGGACTTGTCAGGGAGTCACAAAAACACTGAACTTTAGGAAGGCAAAGTTTGATCAGCTTAGAGATGCTCTTAATCTGGTAGACTGGGACAATATCCTCAGAAATAAGAATACAGATAATAATTGGGAAATGTTTAAGAACATCCTAAATAGGCAGTGTAAGCGGTTTATACCTTGTGGGAATAAAAGGACTAGAAATAGGAAAAACCCAATGTGGCTAAACAAAGAAGTAAGACAGGCAATTAACAGTAAAAAGAAAGCATTTGCACTACTAAAGCAGGATGGCACCATTGAAGCTCTAATAAACTATAGGGAGAAAAATACTTTATCTAAAAAACTAATTAAAGCTGCCATAAAGGAAACAGAGAAGCACATTGCTAAGGAGAGTAAAACTAATCCCAAACTGTTCTTCAACTATATCAATAGTAAAAGAATAAAAACTGAAAATGTAGGCCCCTTAAAAAAAAGTGAGGAAAGAATGGTTGTAGATGACGAGGAAAAAGCTAACATATTAAACACCTTCTTCTCCACGGTATTCACGGTGGAAAATGAAATGCTAGGTGAAATCCCAAGAAACAATGAAAACCCTATATTAAGGGTCACCAATCTAACCCAAGAAGAGGTGCGAAATCGTGTAAATAAGATTAAAATAGATAAATCTCCGGGTCCGGATGGCATACACCCACGAGTACTAAGAGAACTAAGTAATGTAATAGATAAACCATTATTTCTTATTTTTAGGGACTCTATAGCGACGGGGTCTGTTCCGCAGGACTGGCGCATAGCAAATGTGGTGCCAATATTCAAAAAGGGCTCTAAAAGTGAACCTGGAAATTATAGGCCAGTAAGTCTAACCTCTATTGTTGGTAAAATATTTGAAGGGTTTCTGAGGGATGTTATTCTGGATTATCTCAATGAGAATAACTGTTTAACTCCATATCAGCATGGGTTTATGAGATATCGCTCCTGTCAAACCAATCTAATCAGTTTTTATGAAGAGGTAAGCTATAGGCTGGACAACGGTGAGTCATTGGACGTGGTATATCTCGATTTTTCCAAAGCGATTGATACCGTGCCGCACAAGAGGTTGGTACACAAAATGAGAATGCTTGGTCTGGGGGAAAATGTGTGTAAATGGGTTAGTAACTGGCTTAGTGATAGAAAGCAGAGGGTGGTTATAAATGGTATAGTCTCTAACTGGGTCGCTGTGACCAGTGGGGTACCGCAGGGGTCAGTATTGGGACCTGTTCTCTTCAACATATTCATTAATGATCTGGTAGAAGGTTTACACAGTAAAATATCGATATTTGCAGATGATACAAAACTATGTAAAGCAGTTAATACAAGAGAAGATAGTATTCTGCTACAGATGGATCTGGATAAGTTGGAAACTTGGGCTGAAAGGTGGCAGATGAGGTTTAACAATGATAAATGTAAGGTTATACACATGGGAAGAAGGAATCAATATCACCATTACACACTGAATGGGAAACCACTGGGTAAATCTGACAGGGAGAAGGACTTGGGGATCCTAGTTAATGATAAACTTACCTGGAGCATCCAGTGCCAGGCAGCAGCTGCCAAGGCAAACAGGATCATGGGGTGCATTAAAAGAGGTCTGGATACACATGATGAGAGCATTATACTGCCTCTGTACAAATCCCTAGTTAGACCGCACATAGAGTACTGTGTCCAGTTTTGGGCACCGGTGCTCAGGAAGGATATAATGACACTAGAGAGAGTACAAAGGAGGGCAACAAAATTAATAAAGGGGATGGAAGAACTACAATACCCAGATAGATTAGCGAAATTAGGATTATTTAGTCTAGAAAAAAGACGACTGAGGGGCGATCTAATAACCATGTATAAGTATAGAAGGGGACAATACAAATATCTCGCTGAGGATCTGTTTATACCAAGGAAGGTGACGGGCACAAGGGGGCATTCTTTGCGTCTGGAGGAGAGAAGGTTTTTCCACCAACATAGAAGAGGATTCTTTACTGTTAGGGCGGTGAGAATCTGGAATTGCTTGCCTGAGGAGGTGGTGATGGCAAACTCAGTCGAGGGGTTCAAGAGAGGCCTGGATGTCTTCCTGGAGCAGAACAATATTGTATCATACAATTATTAGGTTCTGTAGAAGGACGTAGATCTGGGAATTTATTATGATGGAATATAGGCTGAACTGGATGGACAAATGTCTTTTTTCGGCCTTACTAACTATGTTACTATGTTACTATGTTACTATGTTAAAATTATTTAACAGTCCATAAACACCCTAGAGGAAAAAGAACACCACAACTGCAATTTGCAGTTGCTGCAACTCTTCAAAAAGTGTATGAATGTACCCCAAAATGGTACAGTTTCACCGATGGAAAAATAAAAAAGTCATGGGTCTTGGATAATGGTGACAACAAACCCAGCTTTTTTTTTATAAAATTCAGAATTTTTTAAGCCACTAAAATGATAATAATACAAAAATTCTACACATTTGGTATCACTGAAATCATACTAATCAGGAGAATCATGTTTCCAGATTTTTTTTGCTGCACAATGAATGCCTTAAAATGAAAAACAAAAATCCAATGATGGAATTGAGTTTTATTTTTCACCATTTCACCATAATTTTTTCTTATTTTCAGTACATTAAAGTGAATGGTGTCATTCAAAGCTACAACTCATCCTGTAAGAAACAAGTCCTCATGTATTTATGTCAACAGAAAACAAAAAAATCTTGGAAGATTTGGGGGACAAAATTAAAGCGCAAAAATTAAAATTGTCTGCATCCTTAAGGGGTTTAAAAATGAGATTATCCTATTACAAAACACTTTTCTATATGGCATTTTGTTTTAATACTAAATTAATACTTAATATAAAGCATTAATTGTTGGATGCGGGGTTCATATGTTGCCAAAAGAATCGTTAAAACTCTTTCATTCTGAGATCGGACAGCAATACACAGACTGGTCGCGTTCCTCCTGAACCAAGCGTGACAGCCTCGTAGAAATACATGAAGCTGTCACTCTTGGGTTGGGAGGCCCGCGGTCAGTTCATTAGTGGTCTGTGCTTGGACAGATTTACACGAACATTTCATTAAGCTTTGCAAGTGCCCATGTGACGCATCACACTCTAATACCCCGATATCAGTTTTGCCTGGAGTGGTCCTATTAAAACACAATTGTGCCATGTGACTATAAAGAATGTAAAGATACAGTGTTTAATGGGATTCCCTAGAAGCATTGCCAATCTATCCATGAGCTGTGCCGCTTGGCACCATCCAGCTGATCCTCAATGCCTCATGTCTCACCTGGTTCAGAACAATCCAGTTGGGATCAATTTGGGCATCACCCTCAGGGTCAAGAACCACAGTTTGATAGGCTCTAAAGTCGGTCAGAGTGATCTCAGCATTTTCTGGGCAGACATCAATGCGGTCAATAATTGTGTCCTGGTCAAAGTCAGACTCGCAGATGTCTCCAACTCCATCATCTAGGCACAAGACAGGACATGTCAAACATTAGTTTAAGTCTGTCTGATTATGAAAATCCATTTTCAATTATTTTAATAGGAATTCTGAATTCATAGCGAAGTGACACAAATTCAAGATCTCATATAGCAGTGTAGGGTAGATAAAAAGATCGTAAATAGCTCTGGAGGACCAGGGTCAATCTTACATTACACAAACAGGTCATTAAAGTGGTTGTCCACTCCTGAACTTTGGTTAGATATGTTCCTTATATAAATACAACTCATTAATTTTTTTAGATTCACAAAGATCCCCTGATCTCTGGGATCAGCACTGGCCTCAGGTCCGGTTAGCTCTACTTCCTACTAGTGCTCGATACTTGCTTCTTCCGTCCTTGGCCCATCTAGCTGGTTTCCATATATGATGACCTCTCTATATATATTTATATATATTTTTTGTTAATCAGCCATTTCTACTCATCTTTTGCCTAATGTTGGATCTCCCATGTGAATAGCAAGTACATTCCTGGGGATGTAGCGGTGCCCCCGACTGGGCGCCCTGTTTCTACATTTTATCTATTCGTATTAATCTATTTTCTAATAAAGCAGTTATGAGTTTTAATTATATGGATCTCTTCTTTACTCTGAATCTTTATGATTTGGGCAGAGTATGTGTTTATTGTGTTTCAATTGACTGAAAATGTTGATTATTCTTGTACCCTTTATGATGATTTCATAGGGTGAACATCATGAAAGGTTCTGTTTCATCCAACAGAAAATCACTGGCTAACGATCTACTATCATAAAGTTATCATACCGTTGTCATCTTCTTGCCCTGGGTTGGGGACTAGTCTGCAGTTATCAGGGCCTGGAGGGATGGTATCTGGTATTCCATCATTATCATCGTCATCA
The DNA here is from genome assembly GCF_032444005.1 of Ranitomeya imitator. Lineage (NCBI taxonomy): Eukaryota > Metazoa > Chordata > Amphibia > Anura > Dendrobatidae > Ranitomeya > Ranitomeya imitator. The sequence continues at coordinate 112,146,627 of NC_091282.1, forward strand.
TCACACTCATCTCCCAGGCCGTCCTTGTCTGTGTCCAACTGGGAACTATTAATGACTGTGGGGCAATTGTCTGAGCTGTCCTGGTGACCATCTCCATCACTGTGGAGAAGAAATGAAGAGACATGATGTAGCATGTAGGCAGCAAACAGGGCATAAAATGGAAATAAAACCTGACATGTAAATCTAGCCCAAATGTATTTTATGAAACCCGATGATTGAGAGTAAATAATGACAGTAAAGGTAATGATTAATTTACTTCCCTTTGCGCTTTCATTTTTTAATTACCCAAGCTTCAAGAGGGCTTGTTTTTGGGGGGGGAAGGCTCAGTTGTAGTTTTCAATGGCACCATAAAAATTGCCTGACAATATGATTCTACAGGTCTTGTGTGTATATATATATATATACATATATATGTATATATATATATATATATATATATATATATATATTATTTTAGTGGTGAAAAAAGACGGAAGTTCGTAGAATAAATGTAGCTTGTGTCGCCATTTTTGAGATCCACAACTTCTTCAAGTTTCCGTCAATGGAGCTGCGTGAGGGCTTCTTTTTTGAGGGCAAGGTGAAGTTTTTATTGGTACCATATTGGGTTAGATACGATAAATTGATCACTTTTTATTGTAGTTGTTGCAATTCTGGAAATTTTGATTCTTCTACTTATTACGTCGTTTACCAATCAGGTTAATTCATTTAGATTTTGACTATTACAGATGCGACAATACCCAAAAATTTTTTTGTCATTTCTTTATTTTTATCAGGTGAAATGGTGGTGATTTGAAGTGTTATATTTTTTAATATTTAATCTTGTTTTTCATATTTATACAAAAAAATCTTATTTTTACTTTATTTTTTAATCCCCTTTTGGCAACTGGCATTGCGAAAATTCAACCGCTTGTATTATATACTGCAATGCTACGGTATTGCAGTATATAGTATAAAATATGTTCTCCTGTAAAGTCCATCCACTTGATGGGTTTCACAGGAGGACAAAATGGTGGTTACGGGAACATTCAGCAGGCCAACGGCTGCCCATTAGTTTCCCACATGTTGCGGGTAACCGTTGGAAGCTGTGACTGTTCACATCGGCGATTGAGCCACTTAATTACGACTATGGAAGACTGACATTGGCATTGTAATGGGGGTCAGCAGTTAATAATCAAGCAGGAGCAATTCAGGATATAAATAGTAACATAGTAACATAGTAACATAGTTAGTAAGGCCGAAAAAAGACATTTGTCCATCCAGTTCAGCCTATATTCCATCATAATAAATACCCAGATCTACGTCCTTCTACAGAACCTAATAATTGTATGATACAATATTGTTCTGCTCCAGGAAGACATCCAGGCCTCTCTTGAACCCCTCGACTGAGTTCGCCATCACCACCTCCTCAGGCAAGCAATTCCAGATTCTCACTGCCCTAACAGTAAAGAATCCTCTTCTATGTTGGTGGAAAAACCTTCTCTCCTCCAGACGCAAAGAATGCCCCCTTGTGCCCGTCACAAATGTGAGCAAACATGGTGAAATAACCTGTGACTGCCGTACCATCAAGTTGATTGTGAGTGGAGAGGGGCTGTGGTAATTGGCCGATCTTGTTTTTTTCACTTTACCTTGAAGATTCGGCAGAATGGCTGTGAATGCAATCCTTAAAAACAATCTATAAACTTTGGCCAATCTTCATCACTATATAGAGGGAGTTTTTTACTGATCGCTTTACTCCATCTAGTGGCCATTGCAGGATAACGTGTTTTTTTTTAGAGATTTCTATGATTAATTTTTAGTCTTATTATGCTTGCTTATATAACACAATTAATTCCACAGCGCTTTAAATGCATTATTATCACTGCTCCTAGTGGACCTCACAATCCAAATTCCCTATCAGTACGTCATTTGACATACACCAATGTATTTTAACGTTTCTTAATGATGGGAGAGTCCTATATTCCCAATGCTTCAGACACACATAGAGAATACAAAAGTGTCATGCATGGGTGTTACAAGACGCACATAGAGTAAAGTTTCTCCTTCTACAGAGTTACCACTTGGATCCCGGTCAGAAACCTCTCAGTTGGCCAAATCAGATCTCACACTTTGCACTGATGATGGGCAGCCTCCTGAAACACCGTGTCTGCAAAATGAGATTCTGGTAGGCATTTATATTAAGTCATGTAGCAAGGGTCTATATTGACTTTTAGGATTGCTTCTTCCAATAGGTAGCACTAGAGTTCTGGTCCTCTTCCTCCATGAAGAGGCAATTTGCATATTTAATTTCTAAGAGAAGTACTGCAAGGCTTAAAAGCCTGCTCACATTGGCATGCAAGTCATGGCATGTCACTCTCCACAAGGAGAAATGTTACCCATTGGATCAAGGTCCGAAGACTCTCACCTTGCTAAACCAGATTTCTTACTTTGCACTGATGAGGGCAGCATCTACAAACATCGTGTCTGCAAATTTAGATTCTGGTATGGCTTTTATCCTAAGTCATCTGGCAAGGCTCATTAAAGGGATGATATTGACTTTAAGGATTGCTACTTCCAATAAGTGGCCCTAAAGTTCTAGTCCTTTTTCTCTCTGAAGAGGCAATTTGCATATTTAAGACATACATAGTAACACCGATGATGAATATACTATACCTGTCTTGGTTAGTGTCACAGGAATCTCCCACCAGGTCATTATCAATGTCGGACTATTAAGACAAGAGGAGATATGTGAATATCATATACTGGCATTGTGATAGTCATGTAGGCTGGATAATGATTATATGGCCATTGGGCAGCATGCTGACATCATCTGTGTCCATGCTGTAGACTGTGCCATTAGGTGCTCCTTCGCTCTCTGATCACCGTATGTTCTGCCCTGCCAGAGTTACTGGGCTCCCCCAAAGTAAATTTCCCTTGCTGTCAGCTTTAATGAGGCAGTGCGAGCATCGAGATAGGCCAATGAAGAGGACATAAATCGGAGAGTGGTGGCGCTAAAACTCGCTGGAACGCCGGCAGGAGTTTGTGATTTATTCATATGCACACTCACTACTGGTGGTGATTGACATTGTGATCATACGAAAACCCAGAGACACTTGGCAGAACAATAAGAAGTTTGTGGTGCCACCCAACAAATACCATCTTATATGGACAGGATGAGAGTTTGAGGCAGCACTGCTGAAGGACAAGTAAAAGTCAGAAGTCAATCCAGGTACAAACCGACCCACGGTGTACCAGTGTCTACAACCTCCATGAAGAACTGCTCCAAAAGAGAACCGTTAAGGTAAAGGGGCTAATTCATAAACAGAACTAATCATGAAAATATATGTCCTGTGTGCCCATTGTGATTGTATCGGAACTTCCTATGCTTGACCACTGTTCTATTCAGTTGTATGGAGCTATGGAAGCGCTAATGTGTGGCCATCAATCTCATAGCAACCTTGAAGTGTGCCTCTCTGTAGTGTTTCCAACCATCATGCATGTGTGCCTCATTGTGAAAAAGGCTACTCTTAATTAGTGATGGGGGAATCAATTCGCAAGACTCTGGTTTATTGGCCAGGTCAGTACTCTATGACCACTGGTCCTGCTGCGAATCTCCTTACCATACCACCTAACATTCCCAGGATTTCTTTTGATTAGTCGGGATGCTGCATTTTTTTTGTGGCTGGATAATCAAACTAAAGGGGGAGTCACACATAACGATATCGTTAACGATATCGTTGCAATGTCACGCTTTTGGTGACGTAGCAACGATCCCACTAACGATCTCGTTATGTGTGACAGCGACCAACGATCAGGCCCCTGCTGGGAAATCGTTGGTCATTGGGGAATGATCAGGACCATTTTTTGGTCGCTGATCACCCGCTGTCATCGCTGGATCGGCGTGTGTGACGCCGATCCAGCGATGTGTTCACTTGTAACCAGGGTAAATATCAGGTTACTACGTGCAGGGCCGCGCTTAGTAACCTGATATTTACCCTGGTTACCATTGTAAAAGTTAAAAAAAAAAAAAACAGTACATACTCACATTCTGATGTCTGTCACGTCCCCCGGCGTCCACAGGGTTAAAACTGCTTTCGGCAGGAGCGCTGCTAATGTGTCAGCGCAGGGAAGCTCTCGGCAGCAGCGCGTGCATTAGCACATCAGAATGTGAGTATGTAGTGTTTTTTTTTTTTTTTTTTTACTTTTACAATGGTAACCAGGGTAAATATCGGGTTACTAAGCGCGGCCCTGCACTTAGTAACCCGATGTTTAGCCTGGTTACCTGGGTGCTGCAGGGGGACTTCGGCATCGTTGAAGACAGTTTCAACGATGCCAAAGTCTTTCCCCTGATCGTTGGTCGCTGGAGAGAGCTGTCTGTGTGACAGCTCCCCAGCGACCACACAACGACTTACCAACGATCACGGCTGGTCGTGATCGTTGGTAAGTCGTTTAGTGTGACTAAAGCTTAAGAGATGGAAATCCCAAGAGGCACGAAGATTTGCAGGCCTCCCCTCCAGCGGTCACAGATTACTGAGTTGGCAGATAGACATGAGTACTGCAAATTAATTCTCTTATCTCTACTGTTGATCTTCACATTCAGCAACCAATCAATAAGGAGAACTGTGTAAGAACATCTTACAAATGAACGCCAAATATAACCCAGTAGGCACACGTTGAACCTGAATGGGCACTCAATCACTGTTCATGGGTACTAGGACATAAAAGTACTTGATGCACCTCTAGGAGCTGTAGGTCAAAAGACAAATTTGCGAGCCATTATCCTCCCGCTCAAGCCCACCACCACTAACCTGATTTGGATTAATGATATCAGGGCAGCTGTCACAGGCATCACCAACGCCATCTCCATCCTTGTCCTTCTGGTCTATGTTAGGGACACGCTGACAGTTGTCCAAGAAGTTCTTGATACCTTTTTTATAAAAATTAATCAGATTAATGGGGTAGTTTTCCATTTTCACCATAGCAAAGTGTGTTCACGTTATTGGAAATACAAGTTTTAGTAAGAGAAATGTCATCATCTATTTACCATCGCCATCCATATCATCATCGCAGGCGTCACCTTCGCCGTCATTGTCTGTGTCTCTCTGGTCATTGTTCAGTTTAAATCGGCAATTATCACAAGCGTCCCCAAATATGTCTTGATCGCTATTTTTTTGATTAATATTAGCTACAAGCACACAGTTATCCTTTAACAAAAAGAAAAAATAGTTCTCAGTGACAATATTAATAAGACAAGGAGCAAAAAAAAAGAACAGATTTCGAAGTTTCGCAAATACATTGGTTGTAAATGTATGTGTGATATTTGGATATGGCACAAATTAATACAATCTATCAATGATGTGTTTGACAGAGACTGCTGCCTTGGTGCAGCATTAGGCCTCAGTCACACATCAGTTTTTCACGTAAGTGTTCTTTCCATGTTTTTCACAAATAAAACAGATAACTATTATAGATTTTCATGCTCATCTCTTGTCTGTGTTTTTTGACGAACAACTGTGCACAAAAAATCTGACAAGGTCCAGTTTTGATCCGATTTGTGGATCAAACTCGTGAATGGAAATCAACAACACGCTGATGAAAACTGATGAATTCCCAAAAAAATGGGAAAAAAATGGTTGTCTGAATCATGCCTTAGTCTGTGATCACATCTGCATCAAAGGCTCATCAAATTTGATGGAAAAAATAATACTACAGCATGCATATATTTTCAGATCCAAAGTTGGGCCTCCGTGGTGGAATCCAATGGACCCCATCACTTATCAGTGGGGTTTGTTGGAAGCCAATGTGTGGTGGATCCATCTGCTTTGATTCTGCTTTTATGCAGAACTGAAAAAACAGAGTTCACAACACAGATGTGATCTCAGCCTTACCTTGACAAAGCGGGGAAAATTTACTATCACTTTCCCAAATTAAGACAGGGTAAAACTACACCAGATAGACACAAATTGCCCAAATTTTTACAACCATTGATGACATATTTGGTGCATCTTGCTCGACATGAGGGAAACTTTTCTCTATCTGACACCACATCTCGGCTATCATACGTCAGCCAGTGTTGCACTCAAAAAATTAGAGCCCACGATTAGCAGATAAGCATAAAAACACGGAGCAAATACAACTCTTCATAGGAAAATATCAAAGTATTCAACACACAATAAATCTGGTACACAATATGTATTCTACTATTTTTGGTGCAATTTGTGCCAAAACTTTGACTCACTTTGCTTAGTAAATCTCCCCCACGGTATAATCCTATAGTATTGAAGGGGTATTATAATGTACTAACTTCTGGAGCGCATCGCTCCTCTGCCTCCTGCTTGCTGAGGGCAACATGCTACTGAAGACTGACAGTTGATACTTGTTGCATGATTGTGCTGCTCAGCAGAACTCTGCGCTTTCTCATGTTGCAGCTTTACCTCTGCCGCATGGGATAAGCGTTGGGAGGACTGAATCTGGTCGGATCCAGTGATCTGGTCAGCTTCAGATTGCCGCTAGGAGGCTCTAACATGCATAGAGTCGGCAAGTGCTGCACACGCCTAACCAGCCTCTCAGAGACTGCAGGGTGGCCGATAACCTAGACAATAAACTGTACACTAGGGAGTGAAATATCTCTCTATTCTTGAGAATGGAGCAATTTTTAAAAGGAGGTAAATTTATTTAATTTATTTACTGTATGTAATTTCTGGTTATCCATTTGTCTTCTCGCCCATTAAAGACTTTTTTTTATGTACAGTATGTTTTTTTTTATACCTGTGTCCAACTATCAACTTTTTTGGTACTATGTATTTGGATGTAGATGCCAACTTTTTTCTGTACACATTTAAATAAACTTTGTTATATTGGATTGCGGACTATATTGCTCCATGTCATTTGTGGATGAAGATCCCCTTTACCACACCAGGATTAGGATATGGAATCACATTTTCCTTTCCCCATAGCATTCAATAAGGCTTAAAAGTGCAAATGACCTGCTCGTTCAGAATGCCGTCTCCATCTGCATCATCATCGCAGGCATTTCCCATACCGTCCTTGTCAGTGTCTTCCTGGCCAGAGTTGGGAACATACATACAATTGTCCTGAGAGAGCAAAGCACATAGCACACATTATATACCGTATATACTGTATATATAAATATATATATACACACACATCTATCAGATGCACAACAATAATCCATGGTGACAGCTTTAGGCTTAGTCCAGATGAACGCTGATTTCTGCGGACCATTCACGTCTGCATTCTGCAGACAAGGGTCGACTACTTATATGCACTAATATGGTCTGTAATTCTTGAGATTTTTTTTCTTCTAAGGCCCGTGTGGAAATTCGCCCATGGGCAATGCCATGTATGCAAATATTGGTCCATGCGCTGTCTGTGAGTGATCAGCACTCGTGTGAACTTAACCCGTTTTTTTTTTTGCAACAGATTAAAAATAGAAATTCTACCTTCTTGCACTTTATATCACTGCACAAAAGAGCTGCATCAGGATATCCATCAATATCAGTGTCTTTACCACAGACGTAGCCATTGCCTGCCCAGCCAACTGCACACTGTAAGACAAAAAGAACATTGTTTTTCATGTACAATTACAGTTTTCACCACCAGGTGGCAGAAGAGTAACTCATAGACCATATGAATATTTCACATTTTCCCCAGGTTCTAACGCTAGGAATGAGACCGCTGTCATCAGATTGTGATCTATGGGCAGTGTACACTTCCCTTTTCTAGTCATTCAGAAATTCTTGTCCTTTTGAACCATGGCTGATGTTGTGCGCTTTGGGGTGTACTTTGCTGCTACATAAATTAAAGTTATTATTGAAAAGTTATTGACATCCATATTATCTTTGGGAGTCAAATATTATCAGGGGAATTTTAAGTGCACTTTTTTTATATATATATGTCAACAGACACTGTGCCAAATTTAGCAAAATGTCACACATTTGCAAATTCCCCAAAAATGTTTTTAAGGATAGAGAGAAAAAATAAAATGTGCACAAAAAGTAAACAAAACTCGAACAAAATCTGATGAGATCTTTTCAATATCAAATTTCATAAAAGTATAAAAGAATGACTTTTATCAGACCTGAGACACCAAAGCATCTGTGTGTTAATCACGTGATCTATCAAAGGAGATCATGTCACGTTACAAGATACATCAGATGCCGGGGGTCCGCGCCTTCTAAACTGCCTGGGGCCCTGGCTACTCTTAGGCTAGGTTCACATTGCGTTAGTGCAATCCGTTTAGCGGATACGCTAATGGAATGCGCTAACGCAATGTCCAAAAAGGGATTGCGTTTGGCGATCCCGCTAGTGCAGATGCCCGATCTGCGCTAGCAAAGAACGGACACTGAACGCTGCAAGCAGTGTTCGAGGTCCGTCCGAAAATAACGGGACATCGTTGACGCATGCCAAAAATGGCATACGTTAGCGATCCGTTAGCACATTACGGTCAGTGGGTGCGCTAACGGATCCGTTACATAGCGTTAATTGCGCCAATTTCGCCATGTAACGGATTCCGTTAGCGGACACCCACTAACGCAATGTGAACCCAGCCTAAATCCGCCCCTGATCCGGTGGATTTACCATTGTATATTTGCATGCATAAAATACATTGTGTTTTACAGAACCAGGATTGTAGACGAGATTTTACGAATTATTAACCACATGATACAGACAAAATCTGTGGCAAAATTTGCCCTGCGTTGCAGATTTGAAATGCCATGTCGATTTTATGGTGCAACTAAACCTGTAGAGACTTTTGCTGTCTCCTGATTTATCCCTGCAGCAAGTCTAAAGTACCATTACATTTCTGTAATTCAATGTCGGTATTTCCCTTTACTCACAACACAGGTTATGTCTCCACCCTTCTCTTCAATACACTGCGCGTTGGCATGGCAGGGGTACTGCCCTCTGTTCCAGCAGGTCTTCCTCTCTGCATTGCAGCCTTTGCTCTGGTCACCGACAAAGCCTTCTTTACAAGGTCCACAGCGGAAAGAACCCTGTGTAACAAAATATAACTTCTATTATCCTGGTTTATAGCTACATGTTCACACAACGACAGAGCAGAGACATAATCACACATCATATTTGGTATTGATATGGTCAGTATGGGCATGTTACTGGGGGTAGCAAAGCTGGTAAGTGAACCAATGCCCATCTGTCAACCATCAGGGACCGGGGATGGAAGCCCTGGGGAATTCTAGAACAGCAGCAGCCGGTATAGTCCACCTGTCCAAGTCTTAAATACTTGTAAACTAAAGAACACATGGCAGCACTAGAGCCATGAGTGAAGGTTCGGAGGCAGCTGTGGACACTGACCCCATGACATCTACGTAACCAGACACCCTGAAGGCTCAACCTCGTGTACCAGCTGTGTTTTGTACTGCACATTTAGGATGACTACATGCCAGGGTGTAGAAGGAGTAGGTCAAGCAAATGGCTAAAAACATTAGGGGTGGAAATATTAAAGTTGGTGCAAGTGGAGCAGATGCCTATGGCCACCGATTAGGCCACTGCTTTCATGCACTTGAGAAATGAGAGATGGGATGTATTTGGTTGCTATGGGCAACTGGTCTACATTTCCTACAAACTATGGGTGATCAATCTACCACATACCACATGCAGCATACCATTTTTTTTTTCAGCGTTTTTGTAAAAGTTTTTCCACCCATAAAAAAATTTCACCCATTTTTCACTTATTTTTCACCAATGAAAATGTGCAAAAGATGCAACAAACGTTTTGGTGGCATTTTTGGTGGAAAAAAACGCAGGTACAGCAGGATGTGAAACCCATTTATTTTCGTGATGTTCCCAAGTATAAATGTCTTGGTATCCTCAGATGAGCATGGATGTATTTTTTTTAATAGTAATGTAATTTGCACTTTATTTTTGTAAAGCAATCATTTTAAATCTCCTGAGTCCAAGTACAATTTAATTGAATTAGTAATGATTAAATTAATGATATGCGTTAAGGAGACGATGCCCGATCAATTCAATTTCCCCGTTTTTTTATATTTACAATTGTGTATTTTTTCATGAACTCATATAACCTTAGTTCATACATGATCCAGCTTTTTTGTTCAGAATAGTCACTATTTTTTCAGACATTAAAATGTTTTCCTCTAAATAATTTGATCAAATTGCCCTTTTTTCCCAAAAATGTTTAATGGTTTCACACACGTCTTTCATTAGTGGCCTAACCCCGTGTATTGTTCATGTTTGCAAGGTGGAAGCAAAGCTGAATTTTGAGACCCTGAAAAATGCAGCAAAAAAAAAAAGTAGCAAAAAAGGCAGAAAAACCTGCATTTTGGCTGCAGCTTTTTTTTTTACTGCCAAGAGATAGTGTTTTGGCTGCATAAAAAAGCAGCAAAAAAGCAATGTAAGAATGTAGCCTAATGCTTTCCCAATGTGGCGTAAAACGCGTTAGGTTGTAATTTTTGGACAAGTTCTCCTGAAAAAATATATAATCAACTTAGCCACCCCGATTGTTCCTATGGGCAAAAAACAGAGTTTTTCTTTTAGAGAGTTTTCATAAATCTCCCCATCATCTATAAGTGCAGATATCGATCACGGTGAGGAGGTTACTTACCATGGTATTTGTGCAAATGGAGTTAGCAACACATCCGCCATTTCTTCCTCCATTTTCGCATTCATTGATATCAAGGCAGATCTTTATGGAAGCATGAAAAAATTCACATCAACTTAAGAGGAATTAAATATGTTGTAATATGCTAAAATGATAAAGCTACAGAAGGAAAACAAGTCAACCAAATGGAATATGTTGTTTTTCTTTATCATGGCAGCTTTTTCCATCAGATTTCACAGTGTTGTACACACATTGTCATCACTGTCCCCATTGGGGCTCACAATCTAAATCCCCTATCAGTATGTACAGGGGTGAACCTACCCTCCTAGCCTCTCTGCTACCTGAGGCGAACTTCAAAATGGCGCCCCCCCCAAACACAAGTATGTCAGCGCCATTGTAAGAGAGTGAACTGTAGTCCCACTGAGAGGGCACTAGGACCCTGTGGTTTTTGCCTGCTGCAGCAGAGGACAGACCCTGCAAAACTCCCGGAGACAATGTGTGCTGGGGGGTGGGGTCTGGTGTCTTGTGTGTAAAGTGAAACAAGGAAGTGAGAGCTGAGAGAAAAAGGCGGTAAGAAAAGGCAGAAGCTGCTGTGATATCTTAAAAAGAGACTGTGTGTGGATTTACTGCGAGTGTGTCTGGAGGAAAAGAAGCTTTTGAGAGACTTTTGTTGCTAACGTTTCCTGGAGAAGAGCTAACCCTTGATCTAAGAAAAGACTGAGACTTTACTAAAACCCAGTACGTATTTGGAAGTCTGTGGATTCCCTGTGCATTGAGTGGAGAAACAAGTCTGGGCAGACTGCTGATACAGAGACGGACGGGTTGTCGTGGAAGCATTCCTAGGAGCTACAGAAGCAGAGACAACATCGTGAGACCACTAACTAAGTCCCCAGTGTTTGGGCTCGGCATCGGCCGACAAGACAAGAGGAGCTTGCTGTAACTTATTGGCGCTGAAGATATGGACTGGCTGCAGCCTGTGCGGATTCCTGCCTGAGAGGAAATCCATCTCAGGATACGGTACCATAGTTATAGATACCCGGGTATCTCTGCTCTGAGTGTTTAATTTTTACTTTAGAGGTGTATCTTATATTAGAGTTGTGTAAGTTATACTCAGTGTGCCGTTCCAGGGGCTCCCTTGATAACACTACATTCAATTTACACTTGTTTCCTGTTTTTAGTTGCTCTGTTAGGTAAATTTCTTACTAGTCTGTTATAGAAACAGTTCTCAGGAGACCTTGGAGTGGCACAGTGATTTCAGCTGCTGCTGAGCTAGTGTATCTTTGGGGTGCATCTGCCTTAATATTCTCCATATTACCTTTATTATTTTGCTTTTGAGTAAATACCGTTGGAGATTTCTGCCTTGGTCTTGGTTTGTGACTCACTGGATCTTATTCGGACCTCTGGTCATTACACCATCACACATACATACAAGAACCACACAGAAGAATCCAGAACAAGGATCATTAACGGCAATGGCAGACCTGGCACAAACATACAGATACACAGTGATGGCAGACACAGTCCTGCATCCTTAGAGCACAGGAGGCAGCACTGATTGCCAACCTATTATCTCTGGCACATGCCTACAAAGCTCCGGACAGCTCCAATGTGGCCGCTGCCTGGCACTGACCAGTCAGACATGTCCACCATGCAGCACCATCCACACACCACATGCAACAACCTGCAGTCTGAGCATCAACAAGCTGCCACTGCACTAATCTGGTAAAATGGCGCATCTTCCCCAACAGACCACGCCTCCTTCGCCTAAAACGCTTACAGCACATCACCCCCATATACAGCACAGATTCCCATATACAGCACCCCTATATACAATACAGCACCCCTGTATACAGCACAGCATCCCCATATACAGCAGAGCACCCCCATATACAATACAGCACAGTATCGCCATATACAGCACCCCGATATACAGCACAGCACTGCCATATACAGCACAGCACTGCCATATACATCACAGCACCACCATATACAGCATGACAGCACCCCTATATACAGCACAGCAGCCCCATATACAATACAGCACCGCCATATACAGCACAGCACCATCAAATACAGAACCCCCTATATACAGCACCCCTATATACAATACAGCACAGCACTGCCATATACAACACCGCCATATACAGCACCCCACATATACAGCACCCCCCATATACAGCACATAACCCCTATATACAGCACAGAACCCCTATATACAGCGCAGTGCCCCTCATATACAACACAGCACCCCATATACAGCACAGCACCCCCCATATGCAGCACAGCACCCCATATACAGTACAGCCCCCTCCATATACAGTACAGCACCCCCATATACAATACAGCACAGCACTGCCATATACAGCACAGCACCCCCATATACAACACAGCACCCCCATATACAGCATAGCATCCCCATATACAATACAGCACAGCACCACCATATACAGCACAGCACACCTATATACAATACAGCACCCCCCATATACAGCACAGCACCCAAATATACAGCACAGCACCCCAAAATACAGCACTCCCATTTACAGCTTAGCACCCCCATTTACAGCACAGTACCCCCCATATACAGCATCCCCCATATACAGCACCCCCAAATACAGCACAGCACCCCACATATACAGCACAGTACCCCTCATATACAGCACAGCACCCCTCATATACAGCACCCCTATATACAATACAGCACAGGACCCCTATATACAGAACAGGACCCCCATATACAGCACAGCACCCCTCATATACAGCACAGCACTCTCACATACAGCACAGCACCACCCACATACAGCACAGCACCACCCACATACAGCACCCCCCACATACAGAACCCACCCATAGTGAAAGTGCAACTAGGCAGCCTCCTCCCTCCCGAGTCCTGACCGCAGCTTGCTCTTCTGACTCACCGACAACACAGGAATGCACGCAGGAGCAGGGCACCAAGTTATCTGACTGCAGGGGGCGGTACCGCGCTTGCACCCCTTGTTTTCACGGACTTTACTGCCGCCTGAGGCAAAGTGCTCAACTGGCCTCATTACAGGTGCGCCCCTGAGTATGTATTTGGAGTGTGGGAGGAAACCGGAGAACCTGGAGGAAACCCACTCAAACATGGGGAGAAGATACAAACTCCTTGCAAATGTTGTCCTTGGTGGGGCTGCAAAGCAACAGTGCTAACCACTGAGCCACCATGCTCCCCATGCTGGATATGTCACCTTTTACTTCATATAGATGGGATAGTTAACAAGATAAAAGGGAACCTGACAGGTCCCCCCATGCCCCTAAATCGACGGTATGTCCTCGACTTCACTGCGCACTGACATGAAATGGTGGATGTCAATGCGCATGTATGAGACCTGCAAAGAGCCAACGGAGACGCCAACTCTAGCAAATCATGTTAGGCTACGTTCAGATTAGCGTTGCGCGCCGCTGCGTCGGCGACGCAACGCACGACGCACGCAAAAACGCGCGCAAACGCACGCAAAAACGCTGCGTTTTTTTGACGAAATCGGACGCAAGAAAAATGCAACTTGTTGCATTTTCTTGCGTCCGACGCTAGCATCAAAAACGACGCACGTGTCGGAAAACGCAACAAGAAAAACGCATGCGTTCCCCATGTAAAACATAGGGGCGCATGACGCGTGCGTCGCCGCTGCGTTTCCCGACGCAGCGTCGGGAAACGCTAATCTGAACGTAGCCTTATCGCACCCACTGGGCAGCACGGTGGCGCAGTGGTTAGCACTGCAGCCTTGCAGCGCTGGAGTCCTGGGTTCAAACCCCACCAAGGACAACATCTGCAAGGAGTTTGTATGTTCTCTCCGTGTTTGCGTGGGTTTCCTCTGGGTACTCCGGCTTCCTCCCACATTCCAAAGACATACTGATAGGAAATTTAGATTGTAAGCCCCAACGGGGACAGTGATGATAATGTGTGCAAAACTGTAAAGCGCTGAGGAATATGTTAGCGCTATATAAAGATTATTATTATTATTATTATTACTGGACCTACTAGACTGGGAAATCAAATGCCCCCTTGACTAGTTGGAAACTAATTAGCATATTGGAAACAGATTTTTTACATTATATTTTGCCATACAGTTATACTGTAGAGAGAGCATGTTAGGCAGGATGTTAATATAAGAATAAACACATGGTGGCCGTCTGGAGGAATTGGGGGATCTGACAAGTTCCCTTTAAGGCTTCCTTGGGAGCAACACTGAGATGCAGATTTATTAGGGCAGTCTTATATTATTTTACAACATACACTAATATACAGTCTAAAGATTATCACAGTGGTTTATGCTGAGTGTTAAATTCGTCACATCTAAATTTGACTAACTTTACTTTTAGACTTTTTTTTGAATAGCAAATCTGCGCCATTATCAGTATCCCTAGTGGTGGGGAGAACACATGAGAGCAGATTTATAAAATTGTATTTATCAGCCAGGTTTACGTGAGTGGCAGTTTTTTTTATGTAACTTTGTAGTTTTTAACTTTATGTAGTTTTTTTTTATGTTACTTTATCCCAACACAGGTAAAAAGAGGATTTGATTTGCCACTTTTATCTGGGAAATCCAGACACAATAAAACAACTCATAGTAAAGCTGGGCCTACACTGGCACATTTCTGTGCACACAAAGACGCAGTGACACAAGTCAATTCGTGCTTTTCTAAGGTCCTTTCATATGGATCAATAAAAAAAAAGTATTTTATTGATCCTGGCCATCCAGTCTAAATATTGACTGGGCCAGTGGCTTATTGGCTGGGTGACAACCTTATACACAGGAGACATACTATGCTGGCACCTATTACTACAAGTTCATGGAATGCAAGGACACAAAATGCAACCAGGGATCATGGTGCAGAACCAGAAGAAGCCAAATGGCCCTTGTCAGTCTCCAGTTCTCATCTTTCAATCATACAAATGAACCCTTGCTTCCTCCTAAGTATGGCGGACAATTCTTCCTCATTCTAGTCATTTTCGATTCAGGAAGCCAGCCTCAGGTAATGCAATCATATGATTGCCGTGTGTCATGTCTGCTTGCTTGCCTGCAAAGTTCTCAATGTGGCAACCACAAGTTCAGCTCCATGTCGTCAATGTATTAGTTTCCCCTCACAAATATTATCATATACTTTGGTTTTCCCATCAATTTAAAAATAATCGTTCACATTGTGTATTTTTCCTGTAGAAAGTCAAATATTTTTCAGTATGTATGTGTGTCTGCTACATTGTAGATGGCAAAATACTCAAATACACTGACAGGCCTTGGTAGTGAGAAAAATAAGCTAAGCTTTATAAAATATAGATCATTTGTGAAATTTGTTCCACTGATAAAAAAATATACTGTTGTCATAACAATTCAAATAAATCTATCCATAATTTGGTTTTCCAGTCCTTATTCCTATTCCATTCTCTACAACTTCTAAGTCCTACTGAATTCCTGACTGTTTTGGGCTGTGTTCACATTACATTTTTACCACAAGTACACATCTACTAGGATTCCATACACCTCTAAGGGGTATTGTTAAGTTTGAAATTTATTCCCTATCAATAGGATAAGGGATAGCTTCCCAATTACTAAAAGTCTGACTGCCAGGGGCCCGAGTAAATGAAGCAGAGGTCAATCATGCAAACTGCCCCTCCAATCTACTTTTTGAAAAACCAGACCGCGAAACGTGCGTAAGGGGAGCTGCGTGCGAAACTTGGAAAGACATCCATACATGATGGGTAAGCTGCTTGGTACTTATAAATGATAATATTTCTTGCACTGTGGCACTTTAACTAATAATCTGATTATGGGGGATTGTGACATTTGTCACATGGAATCCTTATACTAGTGTTTTTGTATTAGCAACCCCAGTGATGTGATATATTTTTCCTTCTGTTTCGCCGCTACCATCTGTTTCCTCCTCACCTTATCCTGTGTTATATATGTATTCATATTACTGATGTGATGTTTTCATAATATTGTTGATTAATAAAAAACGTATATTTTTAAATATGTGCTTTGGGATCTATATACTCCGCTCCTTTGTTTTATATATAATTGTCTAAGGGTCACTTCCGTCTGTCCTTCTTTCTTTCTTTCTGTCACGGATATTCATTCGCTGATTGGTCTCGGCAGCTGCCTGTCATGGCTGCCGCGACCAATCAGCGACGGGCACAGTCCGGAAGAAAATGGCCGCTCCTTACTCCCCGCAGTCAGTGGCCGGCGCCCGCTCCATACTCCCCCCGGTCACTGCTAACACAGGGTTAATGCCGGCGGTAACGGACCACATTATGCCGCCGGTAACGCACTCCGTTACCGCCGCTATTAACCCTGTGTGTCCCCAACCTTTTACTATTAATGCTGCCTATGCGGCATCAATAGTAAAAAAAGTAATGTTAAAAATAGTAAAAAAACAAAAAACCTGCTATACTCACCCTCCGTTGTCCGCTGAGCCGCTCGCGCCTGCCGCCATCTTGCATTCCCGGGATGCATTGCGAAATTACCCAGAAGACTTAGCGGTCTCGCTAGACCGCTAAGTCATATGTGTAATTTCGCAATGCATCCTGGGAATGCAAGATGGCGGCAGCTGTGCTCCCATCTGCACAGCGCCGTTGGATCCCAGGAGGCGGAGAGACGGGACGCTGAGGAGCAGCGACCAGAATGGTGAGTATGTTAAACTACAAGGGGCCCTCGGATCGTTAGGTGAGTATGTTTATTTTTTATTTTTTAACCTGTGACATACGTGGCTGGGTAATATACTACGTAGCTGGGCAATATACTACGTGGCTCTGTGCTGTATACTACGTGGCTCTATGCTGTATACTACGTCACTGGGCAATATACTACGTCACTGGGCAATATACTACGTGGCTGGACAATATACTATGGGTCTGGGCAATATACTACGTGGACATGCATATTCTAGAATACCCGATGCGTTAGAATCGGGCCACCATCTAGTCATTCATAAGAAAAGACCAGTCAAGCACAGTGATAACTTCTAAACTTGAGAATACCCCTTTAAGGATGCAAATGGAGTGCCCTTTTGGGTTTTGTTCGTGCCCACACCTTAACTCCTTACCTGTTTATGCCCCAGTATGTCACTTTGCCCCACAAGTTAGGCTATGTTCTCAGATGTCAGATTGGCATGTGTATGTGACCTAATACAGGGCAGGACCTACATTCCCAGTTTCCAAAGTTTGGCCGAGGGTTCACAATTTTTAGAAGAAGTTGTAGTGGAGTCACATACCAATAGTCTATGCAGATACAAACAGAGTCACTTTGGCTTCTTACAGAACCATAATTACTCCAACCATCAAGATGCCTCTAAAAGGGGCCATAATACTGAACAGTCCCAAATTCATCTCCTCTGTCAGTGATGGCTGATGCCACGTCCATCACACAAAGTAGAGGAGTGGTTGGGGAGTGTTCAGCACAGAGATTTCAGGACACCATATATGAAGGACTTGCACACTAGGCTCTTACAACGGCAGCCTGAGGAGGAGTGAAAATTGGGGGCCTCGGTCATGCAAACTACACAACCATGCACATACTGCAGCTATGCTTCATCCTCTGTCCCTATCACTGATGTAGTCAGCAGGTATGAGGGGCAAAAGTGAATACAGGCTCTCTATAAACTGGTGTCTACCTTACGTGTGTTGGGCGATGACTTACCTGTTTATTCTGCTTGGCATAAGCAACTCCAACACCTTGTATCACTGGCCCTTTGTACCCAGGGGGGCAGGCCTCACACCTAAAACCTGGCATAGTGTTTATGCATCGAACGCCAGGGAAGCAAGGGTTCTGTCGACACTGGAACAATAAGGGAAATAAATTAATCACAGGGGGCAATTACACAAAACACTGAAAATTCACACACAAAACAAAAAGTCAGCAATTCCTCTTTAGTTTTTTTCTTTCTTCATTGCTTTGATCCTATTTTGTCTCATTTTACAAAATGATAAAATAATGGTAAGCCAAACCCTCGTGACCAAAGGGCAGAACCATTGTCTAATGAAATGTTCTAGACCTTTTTAATATATGGTGAAACCTCTTTGAGACAAGCATCAAACTTGTAATTAAAAACCTAGAGAGGTGGTCTTCTCAAAGGAGAGCCAGGAGAAATACTATATGCTAGCACTACATATTTGGTCTACACAAAGCAGGGGTCTTCTCAAAATGTTTCAGTACCTTTATATTTCAAGATCTCAGTTGGCTACCAGATAAACAAAATATTAAATTATATTAAATATTAAAAGGCTGAAAACTATAAATTCTGTATCGATATGTGAATTACTCAAGAAATATGGGTTTATTTTAGCAACAAGTTGTGTACCTACAGTATAACAGCAGGACACAGTTAGGACAGATGTTCTGCCCTTGAAGATAAGTAATATTGTTTTAATTTATTGGGAGCAGGCAAAAGTCTTAAAAGTGATTAGCAATGTAAATGCAAACATTTTTCTCATTACAATAATTAAAGATTAAAGGGGTTGTCTGGGACTTTTACATTGATGACCTAACGTTAGGATGGGAATGCAACACCCGGCACCAGACGGAAGAACTTATCTATGGAGCTGTACAGCACAGCTCCATCAATAGTATAGAGGCCGCGGCCGGGTACTGCACATCCGCTACCTCTGTTGATTTTGAATAAGGCGTGACTATGCAGTACCTGGCCATGGCCACTATAAGCTCACAGAGCTACGCAGTGTGCAACACGCCAGGGTCCTGGTTGTTACAGTGGCATTGCTTTCCTCACAGGGAGAGTGATGTCACGCTTGGAAGCGAAGGAAGATCTCTTTTACCAGGTAATCACAATGCACACATGTTCACACTCCAGGCCAGAAGGCGGAGCTCTAAACCTGGTTTAGGGGGAACTTCCCTTTTGATATATTCTAGTCTGGAGGGAAAGGAAGTCAGTCTGTCAGAGGACAGAGGAGAGAGCAGTCAGACATTGAGTGTCGGAAGGACTGAAGGGGCCCTGCAGCCAGAGTTGCTGCAGCTCCTGGAGAAAGAGAGAGAATACGAAAGGAAGAATATTGTTTAGTGAGTGTGCAGGAGAAGGAAGCACAGGAGAGTGATACCAGGGGAGCATAGCAGCTATTTGGGCTACCTCCGTGGCCAAGTGCAGATTCCGGTAGCCGGAAGACCGAGGCTGCGTCAGACTCTAAGAGGCATAGCAGAAACAGGCAGGACAGATGGATTATTACAAGTAACCTGTCCGCCCTAATTCCCAGGAGACACAGTGACATATAAAGCCCGGGTCGTGATATAGACCCTGTAAAAAGGCTCGAGCCACCTGTCATACGGGTTTGTGTCCTAACCTATATGGAGGACAGAGCAAACTGTGAGGACCTTTCCAGAAGCCATAGACAGTAAGGGACTACAACATCACCACGCTAATAGGAAGGTTTTTAACTCCAGCTGTTAAAGGGGACTCTGAATTCACTTCCAAGCCGACCGGACCCTGCCTGTACCTGTGATCTGGTGCCCTGGACTGCGGTTGCCTGAAGCCATCAGTAAACCAGGTAAAGAGATGGCAAGCCTGTGTCCTCCGTTCTTTACTGCACCACTCACCATCCTCATCTATACACCGGGAGCCCTGGGGACCCAACTTCACCTGTGGGAAGTTATACCATATAGCTGCCATATCACCCCAGAGGACCCCTTTAAGCAGCATCTGTCCCCACTGACCGAACACCACAGATGGTGACAAGAACACAAACTTTATTAATAAAACCCCTTAAAGACTTTCCCTTTAATTGGGCGCCCAGGGCCACAGACCGGGTTGCAGCCACAGTGACATCCCCTTTAAGTACCGGACCCAGTACCAAGTACACCACGGCCCTGGCGGGCGTTCCATTTTGGCGTCACGAACCGGATGGACCGACCCGAAAAATCGGGTCCTGTGTGCCTAAGAGACTGTGATTTATTGTGAGACTGTGAATTGTGAAATACCACCCAAACCGCCGCCATTACAGCACCATGTGGTGTGCAGGAGGAGTGGGGCGTGTTGCCGTGGGCAGAGCTTGAAAAAACGGCGGAAAAGTAATGGCCGCCCCTCAGAGATATTATTATGTCCGGGAGATCTGTCCATAACCAAGGGAAGTCTGCCTCCTTATCTGGAATGGCGGGGATGAAGAGAGATGGAACCGCCCACAGAAGGAGGCGGAGAGTGAACAGCAGGAAGACGCTGCCGAGAACCTGGTTGGCAACATGGAGAGCGGAGGTCACCCGGAGGAGGGGGAAGAAGCAAGCAGCGGCCCCAGCCAATGGAAGGAAGAAAAAGCCCCGCCATCACTGATGAACCCAGAGGTTTTCAGCGCAGAAGTGGAGGAGCTGTGCTGTCAGCTTTGGCAGACCTGGTTCCGCGCAGCCGCAAGAGCATGGGAGCAGCAGCGGAGCCAGCTTCTGGAATCCCAGCATGCGGCGGAGGAGCCCGGCACCGGGGATGCCGCAGCTGCAGGTAAGAACCCCGACCCTGCCCCAGTAGCCGAGGACACCCTGATAGGGCCTTTAGACGCCCCCCACCCCTACCACCTGGCCGGGTGTGCAGACTGATAGAGTGGGAGCGGCCCTGAGAGACAGTACATACCTCCGAAGCCCCGTTGCTGCCGACGAAAGAGGCCCAGGAAGTGCACGGAGAATGGGTGACCTTCCGGTGGGAGCACTTTAGCACCAATTTGATAGGGTTCCCAGGGGAGGCCCTGGCTGAGGGATAGCATGTAGAAGTAATCAGCCAGAAAGAATACTGTCGGCAGCAGGCACTCAAGCAAGAACAGGAGGACAGAGAGCGGGACCTCCGACGCAGGGCTGCAAAGGAAAAAGATCTGCAGGTTAAAGCGCAGGTCAGGAAGGCAAGCCATGGGGACAGGGTCCCACAAAGACATGGGTCTGTAGTGGCATTCCGCATCAAAACCGGTTGGTGATTCATTAAAGAACTTGGCGTGCAACAGGAGGTATTCGTCATCAGGCGTGATGTAGAACCTCTCTTATTAGAGGGATACCCGGACAGAGACCTCTACCCCGGTGACCGCATCACCTACACCAGGCACTGGGGAGATAAAAGGTGGTATGTCCTGCACGTGCACAAATGTGTCCCAAAAGTACCCAGGTCACCTGCAAGTGACCCAAAGCCACAGCCAGTAACCTTGCCTAAGTCACCGGCACAATTACCTGGCAAGGTAAACCTTGCACCTGCCCCCAGCAAAGCACAAACCATCATGTCTTCGAAAGCTACTCAAACTGCAGTAGAACAGAACTCAAGGAGCACCCAGACTCCCATCGTGAGTACTGATGAGCTTTACGTTGTACCTGGCATACGCTTGAACTCCCGGCTAGGAGACTGTAATGTCCAGATGCTACCCTGGGAGAAGAAAAATTAAATCAGAAAGATGACATGACTGTGAAAAGTTTGAAAGTTTCATTTAACCTGGCAAAGTTTTTGCATTAAGAGTCCATTTGTTTAAAGACACTGAGGCCATGGACAGTGAATGGTCCACAAACTCTCTTGTATATAGTTGCCACCTCTTAAGGTGCTTCCTACTGGTTTTGCAAAGAAGGTTTAAAGGGACTGTTTCAAATGTTGCCTTAAATGCTGATTTGTGTACAGAGACCTGAAGAGGAACCCGTTTGGTGTGGCAGAGGACGGGGTCTGGATGCCGTGCCTTGTGGCCCGCCCAAGACCTGCGTTGGGGGTTAACGAAAATGGGTCCCCCACTTGTCGCTGCTGTTAAAATGTTGAATGATATGAAAATGTTAGCACCTTTAATTTTATTAGATGAACGTCCAGATTTGTTGCACTTTAAGAAAGTGGTTAGTGAGTTAGTATAATCAAATGCAGATAGTGTTGAGACATAGTGAGAGTAGGAGAATGAGAATAAAGCTAAAATTTTGTACTTTGAATAAAGAGAAATCTAAGTAGTATACCCATAAGGGTAGTCACCGTTACATAGTATTAAAAGCTATTTATATTTTTGTAAATATGTTCCAGCAACATTAAAGTATTAATTACCTCCCATAAAGGGAAGCTCAAGTTTACATGTGTTAACCTGTTTACATGCATAGCAAAAATGTTTTTGTATGTCTTTTCAAAAACCAGTTATTGTTGTTTTCTTTTCCCAGTCCGGAAGTACTAGATTTATTGCGGGAGGAGTGTAACACCCCAGGGTCCTGGTTGTTACAGTGGCATTGCTTTCCTCACGGGGAGAGTGATGTCACGCTTGGAAGCCAAGGAATATCTCTTTTACCAGGTAATCACATTGCACACAATATGTTCACACTCCAGGCGAGAAGGTGGAGCTCTAAACCTGGTTTAGGGGGAACTTCCCTTTTGATACATTCTGGTCTGGAGGGAAAGAAAGTCAGTCAATCTGTCAGAGGACAGAGGAAAGAGCAGTCAGACATTGAGTGTCGGAAGGACTGAAGGGGCCGTGCAGCCAGAGTTGCTGCAGCTCCTGGAGAAAGAGAGAGAATACGAAAGGAAGAATATTGTTTAGTGAGTGTGCAGGAGAAGGAAGCACAAGAGAGTGACAACAGGGAAGCATAGCAGCGATTTGGGCTACCTGCCTTGCCGAGTGCAGATTCCGGTAGCCAGAAGACCGAGGCTGTGTCGGACTCTAAGAGGCATAGCAGAAACCAGCAGGACAGCTGGATTATTACAAATAACCTGTCCACCCTAATACCCAGGAGACACAGTGACATATAGAGCCCGGGTCGTGATAGAGAGCCTGTAAAAAGGCTTGAGCCACCTGTCATACGGGTGTGTGTCCTAACCTATATGGAGGACAGAGAGAACTGTGAGGACCTTGCCAGAAGCCATAGGCAGTAAGGGACTACAACATCACCGCGCTAATAGGAAGGCTTCTAACTCCACCTGGTAAAGGGGACTCTGAATTCACTTCCAAGCCGACCGGACCCTGCCTGTACCTGTGATCTGGTGCCCTGGACTGCAGTTGCCTGAAGTCATCAGTAAACCAGGTAAAGAGACTGCAAACCTGTGTCCTCCGTTCTTTACTGCACAACTCACCGTCCTCATCTATACACCGGGAGCCCTGGGGACTAAACTTAACCTGTGGGAAGTTATACCATCTAGCTGCCATAACATCACCCCAGAGGACCCCTTTACGCAGCGTCGGTCCCCACTGACCGAACACCACAGGTGGCGTCACGAACACAAACTTTATTCATAAAACCCCTTAAAGACTTTCCCTTTAATTGGGTGCCCAGGGCACGGACCGGGTCGCAGCCATAGTGACATCCCCTTTAAGCACCGGAACCGGTACCGAGTACCCCACGGCCCTGGCTGGCGTTCCACAGTGCAGCTCCAAGACTGAGCACCGGGAACAGCTGATCGGTGAATGTGCAGCGTGTTGCACCCCCACCAATCAGATCATCAATGTAAAAGTTTTGGACAATCCCTTTTAGTAATCATTGCAGGACTTATCACAGATTTCATACCTCATCTATATCAGTACAAATGACACCATTGCCAGTGTAACCTTCAGGACACGGTCCGCACTGAAACCCACTTCCTGTCTCTGTGCATTTCACACCCCGAAAACATGATGTTGCATCACATCGTGGCTTTGGAGGTACAGTAGGTTGAGGAGGTTTCGGAGCTGGTGTTGGATATGTATAGTCTGGAGATAAACCTTTATTGCAAGAAAAAAACATGGCATAAAAAATAATAAAACTAGAAAAGACCACAAAAATTTAAAAAAAAATGTTTTGAAGTGATAAATTAGAAAATCCTTAAGGGTGTGTGCACACAACGATTTTTTCAGACGGCCAAAAACATCCCTTGTTAAAGCACAAGGTTTCAGGAATCACCACTTTTCTCAGGAGTTTTGTAAACCTGAAGTATTTTTTTTTTATCATTTCCCAAGTGCTTTTACAACATTTTATTCCAATGACATTTTCTTTTCATGGGCATCGTTGTCTGTGCATTTTTCTATTTCATGAAACAATGAAGAAGATGTCAGAGTTTTTTTTTTAAGGTAAGAACACTTAGAAACCGCTCAAAAGAACACCTGGGAGTTTTTTGAGGATCTTATGAGCCTTCCCATTGGCCTCTCTTGTAAATTACTGAATGTCTTACAAGAAGAAAATGCCTGAAGAATGGCCGGCTCTCTTTTTTCAAACCGCTTGAAGAGGTTAAAAGATACTGAAAAGTCTAAATATATGCAAAGCAAGTTGTTTTCACGTAGCAATAATTCTCATGAGCGTTTTTCTGAGCACTTTTTCAGACCTACTCCAAACCTGCCTAAAAAATGTTGTATGATGCTAAAGGCCTGTGTACGGGTTGCAGATTTGTCGCTTTTCTCTTCCGCGCACATTTGTCACAAAGCCTGAAGGGTTTCCTGATTCCAACGAAATGAGTGAGAAGTCTGAACTCTCATGCACGTGGCTTATTTTTTACTTGCAGAATTGGTGCAGAAGAATATTCTTTCAGTGTTTTTTTTGCTGCAGATTTCACCCATACTAATGAGTGGGGAAAAATCTGCACCAAAAACGCGTGTCAAAAATGCATGAAAAACACGGCAAAATCACACATTTTTGCCGCTGCGTTTTTTTCCCACCAAGAGTTGCAGAAATGGTGCATAAATTTGTGCACCAAATACTTAGTGTGTGCACATACCCTTAAGGTGAGCTTTTATGTTTTATTACTTCAAATGAACTTACCACAAGCCTGACATTCTGAGACTGTGTTCCTCAAAAACATGGTCTCTTTCACCTTTAAAATATAAAGAAAACATCTTCACAGTTTCCATTTTACCAGTTCTATTCATATAGTACTATATAGGATTTATGTTATGTATGATATGCTTTTATAATTTAAGAATATCATCTTTATCACAGTTTTCATATTATCTTTAAAGGGGTTGTCCAGGTTTGGCACGAAAATCTGCAGTCACTCTATGTGACTGCAGACTTGTGAATTCTCACAGCGTGTATAAGTGGATCGACATATTGCCCAACGTTCCCCCTTATTTATTTATTTTACTCACTTATATAGCGCCATAAAGCCACAGCGCTTTACAAACATTATCATCACTGTCCCCATTGTGGCTCAAATTCTAGAATCCCTATCGGTATGTTTTTGGAGTGTGGGAGGAAACCGGAGAACCTGAAAAAAACCCACACAAACACGGGGAGAACATACAAACTTCTTGCAGAGGTTGTCCTTGGTGGGATTTGAACCCAGGACCCCAGCGCTGCAAAGCAACAGTGCTAATCACAAGTGTGTTGTGATGTTGTGTAGTGTGAATGATGACTTGCATTAATGTTGTGTGCTGCCTGACAGTAGGGACAGTGAGAGTTAATGGCTTGGATTAGCCCAGAGTGGGAGAGGCTAAGCTGAAGGCACAGAGGCAGTTCCTGTCAGGAAGTAAGACAGGGCACAGTGTGCATACAGAAAAGACCTAAGGTCTAATGTGAGAAGTGCCGCATGACGTGGGTGTCCCTAACGAGTGACAGAGCCTCAGGAAAGAAAGATCCTAGCGGAGAACAAGACAGAGAAGTGACCAAAAGAACAGAGTGATCTATCGGAAACGGGTCCTGGGTCAGGACGCATAGCAGTGCGGCCCAGAGTTTATAACTCGCAGAGATAATGGGACTAGATGGGACAGAGTCCGTGAGATAAAGAGAGTGCCCTGGGTGGGAGTCCCAGAGTGTCAGAGGCAGAGAAGATTTATTTTTGAGTGGTGATCTCACTTACTGAACTGTCAAAAACCTGGTCTTGGCCAACCTAGTCATCGGTTACATGTGGCCTACAAGGGCGTAGCGCCCCCACACCACAAGTCCACACACCCGGCCAGGACCCCCACATTCATGTAAAGTGCAGGGGTGCAAGAGTTGAGTCATTCGCCCACGGTTAATGCCCCGTGCTACATTAGACATGCACACAGAACACACTGTCAGGGCTCTCCAGTGCCAGCAGCAAGACTAGGCGGTCATGCGGCTACAAGTATGTGGTATTCATGCTTCCGGACACATTCCGACTAGACGTGTCTGGCCTTGCCCAATTCACTTTCAATGAGCAAGGCTGCGCACGTCTAGTCGGAATGTGGCCGGGAGTATGCATATTACATACTTCACATGACCTTCTGCTCCCGGGGCCAACACTGGAGAATCCTGATACTGCACGCTGTGAGTATTCACAAGTCTGTAGTCACTTAGAATGACTGCAGACTTTCTTGCCAAACCTAGTCAACCCATTTAAACATTACTAAATCATTAGATTTACCTGTTGTCTCACAACATCCCTGAGTTCTCCAAGTAGTTGGTTGAGCTGAGAGATTTGACCCAAGAGCTGCCTGCTGACATCCCCTACACAAAGTATATATTTATGTTACAGGTATATTATAGGATTAAAGAGCAACGATCAGTATTTTTTCCTATTAATAGTATAAGGGAAAATAATAAATAGCTTTTAAAGGTGTTTTACAATTTCTACAGAAACATTTCTTATAGAAGGGATATCCCTGAGGGCTTCTAAATCAAGCATTAAATAGAACAAAGAAATGTTCAGTCACCTTGTTTGCATCTTGAACTACAATACAAGATATAAAAGCGATGAACAAGTCTATGAAAAGGAACAATTGTTTAAAACTGCAAGTTATAAGTCATATAATGACCAGAAGTAGGGTTATTCCTCACATGTACACACAAATGAAGGACAGAATATTCCAAAAAGTCACCTGAACTGATAAGTACAATGGAAAGGAAAACAGATAGGTATTGTGCTGACTTTGGAAATACTACCATGTAGGGATGAGTAGAGTAGCTACTCCAAATACTAAACGTCATCATACACGTTAGATCAAAATTGTCTGGACCCACCTACAGTATGCTGGCGGGATCAATCGTCAGTCTAATATGTATGCAAGCCTCCTGACTCTGTCATGACACATGATGTCGGGAAGAGAAGGATCCTGCACATTGGATTTCCAATAGCCGATCTTTGTCTGGGAAATAAGATAATGCCAGAAGAGTCTCATAGAGAACATCGGAGCACTTGACTGAGCCAAGCACTCTTGTATATGGCAAAGTCGGGGAAGATAGCTGTCAGCTGAACAATCATTTGGCCAATAGCTGGCTAGTGAATATCGGGGGCTTAAGAGTCTTGTTAGGGCTCATGCAGACATCTGTGGAACTCAGGCCGATCTCAGACTCCAATGCACAGTCTGAGCGCAGATCTCCTGACTCCAGCGTGACAGCGTCGTAGAAATATATGAATCGGTCACGCTCTGATTGGAAGACCTGTGACCAATCAGTGCACTGCGGTCCGTGAGGGGCCCGATATTCTGCATGATCCCTTCCAAAGAGGAAATGGTTCATTAAAGACATATTTCTCTGTGTGTTCCTTTATAACGATTGTCCTAATAGTGAAGAATACAGACAGCGTACAGCCAAAGGCACAATGCCATGTGTGATACCTTAGTGTATACTTTGGTATTTAATTAGTCCAAATAAACATAAAGAGCGCCAAAAAATATTGTGTGACACTAGGACATTAATAATGAGGCCATAATGGCAAGTCATGCAAATCTAGCTTGTGAAAGAGGATGGGCGACCAATGTGTTAATAATGCCACCTTAATTAAGTGACTCCAACCTGATTAGTTAACTCATCGCTTAATCAGAGGATCACGGCACTAATTCTTCATCACAATTCTGTTCTCCACGTCTGGGGAATTGTCTGCTTCGATTACAATGTGAATGCATGTGTTGTATATTTGCTCTTATCTGTATCTTTGCGCTGTACATTCCAATTTTTACTGCTCCAATACATATGAAATAAATAAATAAAGCTACTTTGCAATTATCATGGATTTTAGCTTCTACGTCTCTATCGTTACAGACTACAAACATGCCGGTGTGTAGTCTGATCCTGTAGTTATATGTTACTATTGCATCCACCACTCTTCATCAGTTTTTAGGTTTCGGGCCAGACTAGAGTATATTTAATCAGGTTGCCTGGGCATATAATATGGTTACCAATAACAAATACATTTTTTTATATCTTAATTGATGGGGATAGCACCAATGTGTATATATGAAAACCCACCTGCATATTGTCCAGGTTCACTCTGCTGCATGAAGCACTCTTGTATTGATGCTACTTGAGTGAGAGAACCACCCAGGACCAACTTCAGTTCCTCCATGGAATCCTGTAGACACAACCACAGACGGGTGTTATATATTAGTTATTAATGTAGGAAGATCAAGACAACCAAAATATAAAATACTGTATATGTATAAGATTCAACAGCGTTCCTTTCAATGTAATCATTATCTCACTTTACAGAGCAAGTAAACCTCTAAAATGTACAGATATTGGAAGATAATTGCTTTTTTCATGGTGGAATACACAGATTTCCAGATGAAATTTATAGAAAATAGGACTAAAAAATCTTTGAATCTCTTGAATGCACTGTCTGGAATCTACAAACACAAAAAGTGTCCTTCAAGAGTAGTGTATATATAAGAATACTTAAAGAGATTCTCCACCAGTATGCTTCCATCTGCTGCTAAGATAGTCTTCGTTGAATTGATGACACCCCAGCAACCAGTCATCTGTCCACTTAATCCACTGATGGACTGTAGCTGTCAGGACACTGATGAATGAGAAGTCATCACACCAGAAGTGATGATGATCGCCTGATTGCTGTTGCCACTAATTAGCTGAAAATCAGACAACAGGTGGTCGGGACGTCATCACTTTCGACAGAGAAGCAAAGCTGGAGCTTGGTTCCACTCCAGTGGTAAGCAGTACTCCTTTCCTCTTGTTTTCCTTCCTGCCTTCTTCTTTCCTTCTGTAAACTTTACAATAATGAAGGAAAAGCCTTTTAGAGGAGAATGGGGAAGGTGGCGGTGGGGAAATGGCCAAGATAATACAATTGTCAGGATTATCTGCTTTGTATAAACCCTACTTTTTAAAAACTAGTTGTCCAGCCTGTAACAAGAAAAAAAAAAACATCCAGAATGCTGTAACATAATAAAAGAATATCCTGGCCGGTGGGCATGTTAATAGCGGCGGCCATTCATTGCTGTGACCTGTGACTGGCTATAGCAGGTATATGTCCACCTGGGCCAAGCAGGGAGTACAGAGCTAGTTGCTGGTGGCCAGCTGTAATAACATCATTATGGTTGACAGGTCAGTGCAGCAGGCCGATGGGATGCGGTATTACACTCAACATTAAAATTGCAATGCCCAGAAGGAAAAGTAGCGGAAATATAAAAATCACAGCATTGATCGACATGATGGTGATATGCAAATGGTTAAAAAAGTAGACAAAATTTTCAAAACATCTCAGTTTATTCAATATCAAGTATGAGCGATACACACCTAAATCCCCGCACTTACACGCCTTGGCTGCTAGCAATGAGTTTATTACTGGCTGTCTAAATGTTCTGCCATGCTGAACCACTTTTCAACACAACGAAGCCAGGCCACATGTTGCTCATGCTACTGTGAGCAGCCTGAGTGGCCTAAATGTGCTACCATGACCTGCAGCGTCTCTGGACTTCCATCAAACAAATCTGGGACGTCATTGACTGGCAATTGCAAAGGGAGCTGCCATCAGCGGATTTTGATGATTTGCCCAAGCATATTAGCGCAGCAGAACATTCCTCAGGCAACCATAAATAACCTCATTAATAGCAGTCAAGCTGTAATTGTGCGTCTTTGGTGCTCATAGTTGATACTGTATAAATTAAAAAAAATTTAAATGTTGTTTCCATTTTTTCATCATTTGCATAATAGTAAGATTTTCATCCATCTTGTGAATTCCATAAGTCCATGGCTTTTGCTTCTTGGTGTTGCAATTTCAATGTTGAGGAGTGTATTTTAACATCTTTGTCAATATTGTTAGAAAACAGGCAAAATACAAAATACGAATAAGTCTTTTTTTTGTGTGGGGCTTTACATTTTTTATTTTTTTTATTTTATAAATAGAAAAATAGAATTTAATCCATCAATGGATCATGATACGATGGTCACTGATAGATCTCACAGACTATAATGGAGTCCACTAGGCTTCTCTTAAGGCATTTATAATTTTTTCTGCCCACTATGGTGAACCTGTCACGTAGGCTCCTAATGAAGCCTACTGATGGGCAAGTGTGAATAGAGCATAAAAGATGTCTAAATACAGGTATATAAATAGGCTACAGACCATTTGTGCTTTACGTTTCCTTACCTGTGCTTTCCTCTGCAGCGTCCTTATCTGCACAGAGCCCATGTTTAGGGTGACTCCTGACAGTGGCCGGGGCAGGTCTTTGACAGCATCCACTTGGTCACAGTCTAAGTAGAGCTCAGCGGTGCTGGGTCCTCGATGTAGCCCACTGAGATGTAGAAGGATGGAGTGCTGCTTCCCATCAGCTAGATCTATGTTGCTGAAGATGACAGAGTTCATTTTGCCATCACTCTTGAGGTATCGAAGGGAGGCTGAGCCAGAAAAATGATAAAGCCAGTATGAAATCAGAAAAGTAAGATTTATAAATCTATTGCATCTAAATGTATCCAAGACAATTCTGATTTACTGTATGTGTTCACCTTAACCTTCATAGTTGACATCAATGTATCTGTCCACCCCAATTTTAACCTGAGATACTCTGGATTGATTTGTGCCCTCTGTTCTACTCTGTGTGCAGAATTATTAGGCAACTTGATGCAGATTTTCCAAGCTGTATAAACCAGAATGCTTATCGGATGAAGCTGATCAGGTGATGTGTTTGTATTTGTGTATTGAGGAGGGTGAGGCCTGGGGATACATCACTCTTTATCAAGGTGTGCAGAATCATTAGGCAGATTGTTTTACTCATACAAGATGGGCCAAAAAAAGATTTAAGTGATTCTGAAAAGTAAAAAAAAGTTTCAAGTTTTAAGGAAGGCAGTACTTCTGTCATTGCTAAGATGCTGGGGCAAGATACCTGAACCATCAAAAGTTTTGATGCAAATAGTTAACATGGTTGCAAAAATGTGTTGAGAAAAAAAGACGCACATTAACGACCAAAAGATTATTATTATTATTCCATGGAGCTTTACATGTGAGATTGAGAAGAATCAAACGTGAAGCGACAAGGAAGCCATTATCATCCAGTGCAGTCATATTCCAGAACTACTATAAACATAAGGATGAATGACCTCGGGGAGATCAAAACATCCAACACTGCGGAGACACCATCACGTGTTTCTCAATGCAGTGATCCAGAACACTGCCCCCATCCCTTATGGGAAATATGCAAATGCATGTAGAAAAGCCGCGGAGACACCATCACGTGTTTCTCAATGCAAGCAATAAATAGCCAGGTCTCTCACCGGGAAGGAACAACCACGGGAAGGGCAGCATCCAAAAAGGAAAACCACCTATGCCAAAACATGGTATCCATCCACAGACAGCTGTTTCAGGGTATTTGCCCCTCATCAGTGTGGAGTAGGAAACTGGCTATTAGGATCAGTGCCTAGTAAAAGGACTATAAACATAAGGATGAGGGGCAAATACCCCGAAACAGCTGTCTGTGGATGGACACCATGTTTTGGCATAGGTGGTTTTCCTTTTTGGATGCTGCCCTTCCCGTGGTTGTTCCTTCCGGGTGAAAGACCTGGCTATTTATTGCTTGCGTTGAGAACCACATGATGGTGTCTCCGCGGCTTTTCTACATGCATTTGCATATTTCCCATAAGGGATGGGGGCAGTGTTCTGGATCACTGAGTTGAGAAACACGTGATGGTGTCTCCGCGGTGTTGGATGTTTTGATCTCCCCGAGGTCATTCATCCTTTTGTTTATAGTCCTTTTACTAGGCACTGCTCCTAATAGCCAGTTTCCCACTCCACACTGATGAGGGGCAAATACCCCGAAACAGCTGTCTGTGGATGGATACCATGTTTTGGCATAAGTGGTTTTCCTTTTTGGATGCTGCCCTTCCCGTGGTTGTTCCTTCCCGGTGAAAGACCTGGCTATTTATTGCTTGTGTTGAGAAACACTTGATGTTGTCTCCTTGGCTTTTCTACATATATTCCAGAACTACAACCTCGCTGGAGGCCCAGAAGTACAAGGTGTTCAGTGCTCAAAGACACAGCTGAGGTGAGGAGGCGGATACCCAACCACTGCTGAACAAGACACAGAAGTAGAAACATCAAGACGGGGCCAAGAAATATCTGAAGACAGATTTTTCAAAGATATTATGGACTGATGAGATGTGATCGACTCTTGACGGACCAGATGGATGGGCCCGTGGCTGAATCAGTAAGGGGCTCAAACCTCCACTTCTACTCAGATGCCAGAAAGGTGGAGGTGGGGTACTGATATGAACTAGTATTAAAGATGAGCTAGCTGATCCTTTTCAGGTTGACGATAGACTCAAAGTCAACTCCCAAACCTACTGCTAGTTTTTAGTGGACACTTTCTTCAAGCAGTGTTACAGGAAAAAGTCTGCAGCTTTCAAGAAACCCGTCATTTTAAAATTGCATTGTAAAAGTGCAATCTATCAAAATATAAAAGAAATGTATCTGATCAGTAAACAGTGTAAGAAGGAAATCGAAACTCCAGAATTATATTTTTTTTGGCCACTGCAAAATTGCAATAAAATGCAATAAGAGGTGATCACAATATCATATCTACACCAAAATGGTATACCGTAAGTTAAAATGTACGCTCAGGGTGCAATAAATAAGCCCTCACACAGCCCCAGAACCTGAAAAGTGAAAATATTACTGGTCTTGGAAAATTGCGACATAAGTAATTTTTTTTTTTTTACAAATTTCAGGGTTTTTTCACTACTTAAATAAAAAAAAGATACATATATTGTATCTGCGTACTTGTACTGACCTGGAGAATCATATTGCCAGGTCAGTTTTACCGTATAGTGAACAAATGAACCCACCCCAACCCCCTTAAAAAAATGTAAAATTTCACTATTTTTGTCATTTCAACACACTTGGAATTTTTTTCCTGTTTTTAGTATATCACATGATAAAATGACATCATTCAAAAGTTCACCTCCTCCTGCAAAAAACAAGCCCTGATACGGTTGTATGGATGGAAAAAAAAAGTTGTGGCTCTTAGAAGAAAGGAAAGAGAAAATTAAAACTGAAAAAAGGGAAATTGCTTGGGGGGTGAAGGGGTTAAAGAAGAACAGGTTCTCTTTAGGATCAACAGGAGCTCATGACACATGCTAAAGTTGCATTCAGTGTTTTTCAGGATGCCACAATAGTTTGACAAATGACAAGAAAGTAATGCTTACATTTGGTAGCCACTAGTGATGAGCGAGTGTACTCGTTGCTTGGGTTTTCCCAGCTCAGGTGATCTCCGAGTATTGGTTAGTGTTCGGAGATTTAGTTTTCGTTGCCTCAGCTGTATGATTTACGGCTGATAGACAGCTTGATTATATGTGGGGATTCCCTAGCAACCAGGCAACCCCCACAGGCCGTCTAGCAGCCGTAAACCATGCAGCTGCCTCAACAAAAACGAAATCTCCGAGCAGTTACATATACTCGGAGACCACCCGAGCGTGGTCGGGTAAACCCGAGCAACGAGTACACTCACTCATCACTAGTGACCACCAATAATCCATCAGTACTAGTGATGAGCGAACGTGCTGGGATATGGTGTATCCATGTATGCTCAGGTGCTAACCGAGTGACTTCAGCGTGCTCAAATAATATGTTCAAGTCCCCACGGCTCCATGTATCACGGATGTTCGATATCCGCTTCACATGCAGGGATTTCCTGTTTGTTAGGCTATCCCTGTATGTGTTGCAGCTGTCAAACAGCCGTGAGCCATGGAGCCGTGGGGGCTCAAACATATTTTCTGAGCACGCCGAAGACACTCAGCACCCGAGCATGCTCTGATAACTGTTAAGAGTTGCGCCAATTGCAATTATTCCTCATGTCCTCCATGGCTTTACACTGATCAACCAGAACCATGAAACCACTGATGGGTGATTTACCACCATTGATTATCTCATTATCGCGTACATAAATTACCTTTATTTATTCGTCCCATCACTGTGAATTCAAAGAAGCGGCTGTTGTCTTTTGTAGAGTAAAGACCAAACAGGGTGGCTGTAGATTTAGGCTGCAGCTTAAAGGTGGACAATATATACACTTCATTCATGGAGGGATTGTTGAGCGTCTGCTGAAGGTAATGTGTGATCTGTCTCTGGACTGAAGGCGACAGGAGATCAAGGGCTGCAATAGCAATGCAAATAAATCAAAATCCAAGAAATCTAAAAAAATTAATCAAATTAGTCTGTCAATTCATTCTCCAATCAATGCATATATTTAATGGATTTCCCATCATTCATTTTTATGCTAACTTCATGACATTAGGAACAAGTACTGTTTATGACCTACGAGATAGCGTACCTTGCAATTAAAGAGGATTTCCATTTTATGTAAATAATGCTTAAGCTATATGCTATAACTTCATTCATAAGATGTGCCATAAAGGTCTTATAGGTAGGGGTCCCACCTCTGACATAAGGAAGAAGAATATTGACTAAACATCAATTAAACTCTGGACAATGTCTGGAAAAAAATGTAAATTGATCTAGGCTGGTTGAATTGGCATTTGCTAGTTGTGTCCATATTTTTTAAGAGGCAACCAAAACCTTACCCTAAGATTTATGGTTGAGGGTTATAGGCTTAGTTCACATTGACATCCTGCTTTCATTCTACAAAATTGACATAAAAAGTGACAGATATATTATGAAAAATTGCATGTTTTTATCTCATCTTTTTGTCTAAAAGCAAAATACACATATATGGGGTTCTGATCTTGCCGCAATCTAGAGATAAAGCAGCAAATGTCAGGTCAGTACAAGTAAAACGTATCTACAGAATGTGACATTTCCATTATTCCGTAACATGGCTAATATCGGTGCTCTGTAGCTGTCATTGGCATTATGTATAGGAGTGTGTCTGCACATTTTGCTACATAGAAAACGTCTTGCGTGGCATTACACAAGGGAAGCTTATTAAAATACTGACTGGGCAATGGAAAGTATGCATGAGTCCATTCTTAGAACCAGAAGAATAAAAACAGATGTTGGCACAGTCCAGATAGACTGCTATTATCATCATAGGTTTTACAGAACTGCCTATTGTGCACCGGGACCACAAATATCACCGAGGTATGCCAACGTAACGCTAATGAGAGAACACTCATCTCTAAGACAAGTGCAGACGTACAGTGTTCTGTATACATACCGTATATGCGGACCAGGTACATCGTCATTGAGTATATCCTCCTACTGATAATGTACATCCAGGTCACAAACAGCTTTTAGTATTTAATTTATTCTACTATTCTACACTGCACTTAACACATATAGCGTTCCATTCAATGACATCAGTCTATCTAAAAAAAAAAATGACTAGCACCTTGGAACATAATAACGCAAGTGTGAACAGGTGGAATCTGCTATGACTGCATAATATATAAAAATAAGAATACAGCAGCCTATGTAAACGCTAAGATGTTTGCAAACATTGAAAAGATGAAATATGAACTGTATTACTGCTATATAGAATCTACTTATAAAATGAAGGTACTTAGTGCATAAATAGGACAGTTCATGAGAGCCCACCAGCTGCGGCAAGGCATAAAACTCTTGAATGGGACCCTAGCCTAATACTTATCAAATATGGCTACAAATTTAAATGGCAGGTAGGATCCAGCCCTTGGCGGATGGAAGAAGTGCACGCTTCATACACCTTGTCACGGCTGATGAGCTCTCTGGAATTGGCCAATTTATGAGCTAAGTACCTTCATTTTTACAAGCATATTCCATATAGCAGCAATACAGTCCAAATGTCATATATTCATACTAGATGGTGGCCCGATTCTAATGCATCGGGTATTCTAGAATATGTATGTAGTTTATTTATGAAGTTTTCAGAATAATGCAATTTATACACAGGATTTGGCCGGCCGGGCGCGACCAATTAGCGAAGCGTGGTTCAAATTCCGCACCAATTCGCGGGCGGACTGCGCCTGTCGCAGATTGTTCGTAGCCGGGCGTGACCAATCAGTGAAGCCAGGGCCAGCTCCAGGTTTTTGAGGGCCCCGGGCGAAAGAGCCTCAGTGGGCCCCCCTCTTTAAGACATACCACGATTCATGATGCACAGATACGGCAGAGAAATATAGCACAGCCAAGTAGCGTATAACACAACCCACGTAGTATATAACACAGCCCACGTAGTATATAGCACAGCCACGTAGTATATTGCCCAGCCACATAGTATATTGCCCAGCCACGTAGTATATAGCACAGCCCACGTAGTAAATAGCACAGACACGTAGTATATTGCACAACCCACGTAGTATATTGCCGAGCCAAGTAGTATATTGCCCAGCCACGTAGTACATTGCCCAGCCACGTACTATATTGCCCAGACACGTAGTATATTGCCCAGGCACGTAGTATATTGCACAGCCCACGTAGTATATTGCACAGCCCACGTAGTATATTGCCCAACCACGTAGTATATTGCCGAGCCACTTAGTATATTTCCCAGCCACGTAGTATATTGCACAGCCCACGTAGTATATAGCACAGACACGTAGTATATAGCACAGAGATGTAGTATGTAACACTGCCCATGCAGTATATAACACAGGCCACGTAGAATAGAGCACAGCGATGAAGTATATTGCCCAGCCACGTAGTATATACCACAGCCACATAGTAAATAGCACAGCCCACATAGTATATAGCACAGAGATGTAGTATATAACACAGTCCATGCAGTATATAACACAGGCCACGTAGTATAGAGCACAGCAATGTAGTATATTGCCCAGCCACGTAATATATACCACAGCCACGTAGTATATAGCACAGCCCACATAGTATATAGCACAGAGATGTAGTATATAACACAGCCCATGCAGTATCTAACACAGCCCATGTAGTATATAGCAATGTGGGCACCATATCACTGTTAAAAAAAGAATTAAAATAAAAAACAGTTATATACTCACCCTCTGTCGGCCCCCCGGATCCAACCCAGGCGTTTACCAATGCTCCTCGCGACGCTCTGGTCCCAAAAGTGCATTGTGGTCTCGCGAGATGATGATGTAGCGGTCTCGCGAGACCACTACGTCATCATCTCGCGAGACCGCAATGCATGGACCGGTCACCGGAGCGTCGCGAGGAGCGGGAAAGGCATGAGTTGGAACCGGGGGGCGACGGAGGGTGAGTATATAATGATTTTTTTTTTTTTTTAATTATTTTTAACATTAGATATTTTTACTATTGATGCTGCATTGGCAGCATCAATAGTAAAAAGTTGGTCACACAGGGTTAATAGCAGCGTTAACAGAGTGCGTTACACCGCGGCATAACGCGGTGTAACGCAGCCATTAACCCTGTGTCAGTGCTGACTGGAGGGGAGTATGGAGCGGGACCTGACGGCAGGGGAGTAGGGAGCGTCCATTTCACCGCCGGACTGTGCCCGTCGCTGATTGGTTGTGGCCATTTTGCCGCGACCAATCAGCGACTTGGGATTTCCGTGACAGACAGACAGACAAAAAGAAAGACGGAAGTGACCCTTAGACAATTATATAGTAGATCTAATGTCTGCAAACATGTTAGCACTTACAGAGCCTGCTGTACTCTTTTGTTTGTATATTATACAGTCATGACTCATGTAGCTTGCACCTGTTCACATTTGCTTTATTCTGTTTGGTGGTGCTGGTCATTTTTTTGTTTTTCTTGTAGTATACTATTGGAAGTTTTCACTGCTTCCTTTTCTGACTCAGAGCTCCTTCTCCCACCAGCTTAAGGCATCCTTCACAAGTCCTGGTGATGCCTGTACAGGAAAATAAAATACCGGTGAGATCAATGGTCCACGTGCTAACCACATGTACATATGTGACATCCGTGCATCCGTTTGTGGTCCATGTGACACGTGCCGACGCCTGCGAAAAGCAGCATAGTTCGCACTGATCCCAGGCGCCAGCTGCTTAAGGCAGCTCAATCATGGTCGCTTGGTCTCCCTGAGATCAGCGCGACCAGGCATCAAGGATAGAAGTTGTATTCAGGACCCACTGTGTGCATTTTATGTAAAATTAAGAATTAAAAAAAATGGCCTGGGCTCCCACATAGTTTTCATAACCAGCAGGGGGAAAGCCAACGCCTAGGGGATGATATTAATCTCGGAAAAGGGACAATATCTCAAAAGATTCCCAGGCTATTAATAACAGCTCACAGCTGTTTGTTAGCCTTTCCTGGTTAGTTTACTGGGAAACCCAGAAAAAAATGATGTAGGGTCCCCATTAAGGCTACGTTCACATTAGCGTTTTGCGTGTTTGCGTCGGGTTTGCGTCGGGCGACGCAGCGGCGACGCATGCGTCATGCGCCCCTATATTTAACATGGGGGACGCATGCGTTTTTGTGTGATGCGTTGTGCGACGCATGCGTTTTTTTTGCCGCAAGCGTCGGGCCAAGAAAACGCAACAAGTTGCATTTTTCTTGTGTCCAAATTTCGGCAAAAAACGACGCATGCGTCGCAAAACGCAGCGTTTTTGCGTGCGTTTTGGTGCGTTTTCATTTGCGTTGTGCGTTGTGTCGCCGACGCAGCGGCGCACAACGCAAATGTGAACGTAGCCTAATAAATTCAAAAACGCAAAGGCTAAACAGAGAGCTGTGAGTGCCTATTAATAGCCTGGAAAGGGGCTAGAGATATTGCTGCTCCCCCAGGCTACCAACATCATCCCTCAGCTGACCTAGAAATGGCACTTAGCCTCTCTTTTCCCACTTGCGCTGCGGTGGTGGCAAGTGGGGTAATAGGTTTGAGGTTGATGTCATCTTTGTATTGTTAGCTGACATCAAGCCCAGGGGTTAGTAATGGAGAGGCATCTATAAGATGCCCCCATTACTAACCCCATGGTAAGTTTTGAAATGAACACACAGCGAGAATAAAATCCTTTATTTGAAATAAAACTCAACAACCTCTTTTACACATTTATACTCTTTTACATTTATTAAAAAAATAAAAAACAAAGTTATACTCACCATAACACCCAAAATCCATTGAAACCCATGTCCCCTGTAAACATATCATAAAATAATAAACAACCATATCACTCACCTGTCTGATGTAAAGCTAATCCTCTTATGCTCTTGTCCCCTGTAAAAAAACTAAAATAATAAACAATCATATCCCTCATCCTGCCTCATGCCACCGTTCAGTTTGAAATCTAGATGTCGCAGAGATGGATTATGACGTGGGACAGGATGGATTATCTTCATGTCAGATAGGTGAGGAATATGGTTGTTTATTATTTTTATTTTTTATAGGGGACATGGGCTTCAATGGATTTTAGGCATTAAGGTGAGTATTTCTTTGTTTTTTATTTTTTAATAAACGTGAGAAAGCGGGTGTTGAGTTTTGTTTCAAATAATGGATTTTATTTTTATTCTTGCTGTGTGAAGGATATAATCGAACTAGAGAGAGTACAAAGGAGGGCAACAAAATTAATAAAGGGGATGGGAGAACTACAATACCCAGATAGATTAGCGAAATTAGGATTATTTAGTCTAGAAAAAAGACGACTGAGGGGCGATCTAATAACCATGTATAAGTATATAAGGGGACAATACAAATATCTCGCTGAGGATCTGTTTATACCAAGGAAGGTGACGGGCACAAGGGGGCATTCTTTGCGTCTGGAGGAGAGAAGGTTTTTCCACCAACATAGAAGAGGATTCTTTACTGTTAGGGCAGTGAGAATCTGGAATTGCTTGCCTGAGGAGGTGGTGATGGCGAACTCAGTCGAGGGGTTCAAGAGAGGCCTGGATGTCTTCCTGGAGCAGAACAATATTGTATCATACAATTATTAGGTTCTGTAGAAGGACGTAGATCTGGGGATTTATTATGATGGAATATAGGCTGAACTGAATGGACAAATGTCTTTTTTCGGCCTTACTAACTATGTTACTATGTTACTATGTGTATTTATTTCAAAACCTACCATGGAGTTAGTAATGGGGGCATCTTATACAGCTCTGGCAAAAATTAAGTTATTAATATAAGTTATATAAAAATTAAGTTATTAATATAAATTATTAATATAAGTAATATAGTCGCCCTGCCAGGGCCGTAGGGTACTCAGTACCGGGTCCTGCGGTTCACAGAGGGATGTCACGGTGGCAACCCGGTCCATGGCCCTGGGCATCCATGTAAAAGGGGAAAGGTCTTTAAAGGGAATAAAGTTTATGTCTGTGACGCCACCTGTAGTATTCGGTCAGTGGGGACCAACGCTGCTTTAAGGGGTCCTCTGGGGTGATGTTATGGCAGCTAGATGGTATACCTTCCCATAGGTGAAATATATCCTCAAGGCTCCCAGTGTGTAGATAGAAGATGGTGAATGGTGCAGTAAAGAATGAGGACACAGGTTTGCAGTCTCTTTACCTGGTTTACTGAAGCCTTCAGCAGCCACAGTCCAGAGTACAAGATAACAGGGCAGGCAGGGTCCGGCCGGCTTGGAGGCAAGTTAGGAGTCCCCTTATCCAGGTAGAAATCAAAGCCTTCCTCTAGCGCCGTGGTGTTGTAGTCCCTTACTGCCTATGGCTTCAGATAAGGTCCTCACAGATGTTCTCTCTCTCTGTCCCCCATATAGGATAGGACATGACCCGTATGACAGGTGACTTGAGCAGGTTTATAGGGAATCTAGCACGCCCCAGGCTGTAAGGGTGTCACTGTGCCTCCTGGGTACTAAGGCAGACAGGTAACTTGCAGTTTGGCTGTCCTGCCGGTGTCTGATGTAAGTCGTGGAGGGCCTTACAACCTTGGTGTTCCGGCTACCGGTCTCTGCGCCTCAGAAGGAGGCAGCCTGCTCTTGGCTGGTCTCCCACTGGTGTTCCTCTCCTGTGCTTTGCTCTCCTGCACGTTCACTGCAATCAATTCGGCTTTCTGAATGTCTCTTTCCAGGAACTGCTGCACTGCAGCTACACAGCTCCGTAAACCCTCTTCTGCCTCAGACTGATCCAGTCTGTTTCCTGGCAAGAACTCTTCTCTCACTTTCCCTCCCAAAACTTCCTTATATATGGGGAGTCACCTAGCGAATAGGATCAAAAGCTCCCCCTGGTGGCCTGGAGTGTGAATGTGTTGCATGCTTGTGTTTAACTGGTTACAGTTATCCCTTCTTGCCTCCAAATGTAACATCACTCTCCCCGTGAGGAAAGCAATGCTACTGTGATGACCAGGACCCTGTGCCGCCACAAAAGCATGCCAAGACACATGAAAGCTGTGATTAAAAATCATGGTTATTCAACAAAATATTGATTTCTGAACTCTTTCTGAATTGAAACATTAGTATTGCTGTTTCTAAATGATTATGAACTTGTTTTCTTTGCATTATTTGAGGTCTGAAAGCACTGTCTTTTTTTATTTTGACCATTTTTCCTTTTCAGAAAAAAATACGAAATTTATTGCTTGGATATTCAGAGACATAGTTTCAGAAGTTTATAGACTAAAAGAACAATTTACATTTTACTCAAAAATATACCTATAAAGAGAAAAATCAGAGAAACTGAAAATTTTGCAATGGTCTCTTAATTTTTGCCAGAGCTGTAGATGTCTCTCCATTACTAACCTGTGGGCTTCATATCAGCTGACAATATGCAGCGGCCCAGGGTCCTGGTCATTGCAATAATATCATTCTCCTCTAGGGGGAGTGATGTTACGTTTGGAGGCAAAGAAAGACAACCGAATCCAGGTATCACAAACATACAACACATTTTGCACTCCAGGCCACCAGGGGGAGCTATGCTCCTATTTATTAGGGCACTCTTCACACTTAGGTAAAACTGGTTGCCTGGGAAGGAAGTTGGGCAGGTCCCTGAGAGGGGTGGGATCCTGTCAGAGGCTGAGACAGAAGGACACGGAGCTGCAGCTGCCCTGAGTGTGGCAGCTTTCAGAAAGAGACACTAAGAGAGAAATGTATTGTAGAGAG
The DNA here is from genome assembly GCF_032444005.1 of Ranitomeya imitator. Lineage (NCBI taxonomy): Eukaryota > Metazoa > Chordata > Amphibia > Anura > Dendrobatidae > Ranitomeya > Ranitomeya imitator. Next base: position 112,189,176 of record NC_091282.1, read on the forward strand.
GGTGAAGAAGTCATAGCAAAGGAGAGGATACCAGGAGGAGTTCTGCCCTACACAGGCTGCCTCCTTCTGAGGCGCAGGATCCCGGTAGCTGGAACACCGAGGGAGCAACAGTCCTTTATGCCTTGCTCCAGAGACCTAATTTCATGTTACCTGTTCGCCCCTACACCCAGGAGGCAAGGTGGCACCGCTTAGGGGCTGGGGCATGATAGAGTCCCTGTAAAACGCCTCAAGCCACCGGTCATACGGGTTTGTCCTATCCATTTGGGGGACAGAGAGAGACATAACATCTACAACATCTGTGAGGACCTTATGAGAAGCTTAGCAGTAAGGGACTACAACACCACGGCCCTAGAGGAAGGCTGTTATGATCTGGTGGCCTTGGAGCAGCATGAGACGTACTCTGGAGAAGGTGGTCCCTGTACTGACCGCAAACCCTGAACCTAGCAGCGCAACTAAAAGCAGCCGTGGGGGGTACCTAACTCTCCCTAGACCCCTCGGCACAGCCTAAGATCTAACTACCCCTAAAGACAGAAACAGGAAACCTATCTTGCCTCAGAGAAAATCCCCAAAGGATAGATAGCCCCCCACAAATATTGACTGTGAGAGGAGAGGGAAATAACATACGCAGATTTGAAATCAGATTTTAGCATAGGAGGCCATACTAGCTAAAAAGAAAGAATAGAACAGAGTACTATGCGGTCAGTACAAAAACACTAGAAAATATCCACCGCAGAAAATACGGATCACCACATCTGACTAAAGACATGGGGGGTATATCTGCATCTCCAGAGAAATAGCTAGGCTGCAAAAAATCCTTCACAGACCAAGCTGGACAAGACAAAAATATGAAAATGCACAGAACTATAAGGTCCACTGCAGGTGGACAGAAAAAACAAAGCCAGGACTTATCTTTGTAGAAAAACACAGCAAACTGGAGAGACCAGCAGGGAAGTGAATCCTTCAAGAACAATGGACAACTGGCACTGATTAAAGGATCCTGCAAAGCTATATACCCCAGTCAGTCCTGCAATTAGTAGAAACACGTGTCCACTCCTGCAATCCAGGCACAACTGCATTACCCTCTACAACCACCGGAGGGAGCCCAAAAGCTGAATTCACAAGGCTACTGAACAGAAGGCTACTGATTTCTACCTGGATAAGGGGACTCTGCATTTGCCTCCAAACCGGCCGGACTCTGCCTGCCCTGTGATCTGTGCTCTGGACTGTGGATGCTGAAGCCTTCAGTAAAAAGGTAAAGAGACTTCAACCTTGTGTCCTCGTTCTTCACTGCGCCTCACACCATCCACCATCTACACACTGGGAAGCCCTGGGGACATACTTCACCTGTGGGAAGGTATACCATCTAGCTGCCATAACATCACCCCAGCGGACCCCTTAAAGCAGCGTCGGTCACCCTGACCGAATACCACAGGTGGCGTCACAAACATATCCCTTTAAAGACCTTTCACATGGACGTCCCAGGTCTACGGACTAGGTCAGCCACCGTGACATCCCCCGTGAACCGAAGGACACAGTACCGAGTACCCCACTGCCCTTGGGGGCACTCCAAATACAAAGCTTAAATCAATTACAACATTATTACCCCACTTGCCACAGCCACAGGGCAAGTGGGAAGAGTGAGACTAAGCACCAGATTTGGAGCATCTCATGGATGCGCCATTTCTGGGGCGTCTGAGGGCTGATGTTCGTAGCCTGGGACAATATCTCTTGCCCCTTCCCAGGCTACTAATATCAACCCACAGCTGTCTGATTAGCTTTTGCCTGGGATCAGTGCGAGCTGTACTGTACTGCTTCTTTCCAGGCGCCGGTACGTATCACGCTGATGACACACGGACGTCTTCCGTGTGTCATCAGTGCGTAGCGTGCATTCTGTCTGTACTGCGCATAAAAAACTGACATGTCTGCGGGTTTTTCCCACATGCACACCACCATTAAATACAATGGGTGTGCATGTGTCCGTATTTGTGGTCTTTAAAAAAAAGATGGCATAAGGATACAAAAAACGGTCGTCTGATGGAGGCCTGAGGCTGTTTTAAATTAGTGCTGGCCAATAAATTTGTAGAGATTTTGTCTGAGAGAGGCATGTCTGATAAGTATTAAGCTAGAGTTCCAAAGAAGAAGGTAACGTCATTAAGGTTACCGCCGGTCACATGCAGCCGTGATCAAACACTCAGATCAGTGTGTCCCAGCTGCCGTGGTGAGAGGTCACATCACTAATGTGACAGCTCCACAAACCATCTGGATTGTCGTGGGACATGGACGTTAATGGATTATCGGCGGAAAGATGAGTATAACATTGCTTTTTATTTTTTGGTTAATTCATGGGTATAAGAGGGTCGGGGAATGTTTATTTCAATCAAAGGACTTTACGCTGTGTTTGTCTTTATTACGTTTAACTGGGGGATTAGTAATGGGGTATCTTTTAGATGCCTCTCCATTACTAACCCCTGGGCTTGTTGTCAGCGGCCATAAAACAGCTGACATCAACCTTATAACTACTACTCCACTTGCCCCCGCACCAGGGCAAGTGGTAAGAGCGGAGGCTAAGCTCTAGATTAGGTGCTTCTTATGGATGCGCCATTTCAGGGGCAGCTGAGTGCTAATGGTCTTAGTCTGGGAGGGGTTCAATATACATGGCCCCTTCCTAGGCTATTAATAGCAGCCCGGAGCTGTCTGTTTAGCCTTTGCTGGGTAGTAAATATAGGAGGGAACCTGCGTCATTTTGGGGGGTCTTCCCTATAATAAACAGTAAAGGCTAAGTAAACAGCTGTGAGCTGATATTAATAGCCTGGGAATCTATGGCCCCTTCCCAGAATATTAACATCAGCCTCCAGTTGTCAGCTTTTCTCTCAGCTGGTTAAACAAATGAAGGGGAACCCCATGCTATTTTTTTTACATTATTTAATTAATACAAGCTATACACAGACAACAGGTGCTGACTCCAATTCCCATCAGCATTGCCTGGTCTCACTGACTGCAGGGAGACCAGGCGACAATGATAAGAGCTGCATTCAGCACCAGGCGCCGGGGTACTTTTTTTTCCACGCACTGGTACATGTCACGTTGATGACACGTATGTAATCCGTGTGTCATTAGTGTGCACATGTGCACTACACATTTAATCCGTGATGCATGAAAAAAAGGACATGTCTATGGGTTTTTCACAAGGACACACGATCTGTATGAAAAACCTGACATGTGCGCACCACCATTGAATACAATAGGTGTGCATGTGTCCCTATTTACGGTCCTTAAACAACGGACATCATATGGACTTAAAAAGCGGATTGTGAAGAAGGCCTTAGCGCTTACAGAGGCCGCTGTATTATTTTCTATCTATCGATCTATCATCTTATCTATCTATGTATGTTCTTGCACATGATTTTAGCAGTCAGACTGTGGTATGCCTGACCGCAAGAGGTAGTAATGGCAGATACTATGTAAAGATGTTACTGGATGCAACACGCAAACAATGACAAGGCGGAAGTAACCAACTTACGGTAAATGTTTATTTTCCTAACACAGGTGTAAGAGGGGGAAGTGTTGACAGTGTTGTACACAATATACAATACATGATATACAGTACAATGCGTTCTCAAACACATTATATGTCTTGCAGCAGATTCTCTCTATGTTATCTGGCATATTCCTAATGAAGGCAACAGTCACATTACTAAGAGTGTCAGTATAATGATTCCTTTTAGATTACAGGCCCCAGCGGGGGGGGGGGCCTCTGGTTCTTCCCAGCGGGGGGGGGGGGGGGCCTCTGGTTCTTCCCGCAAGGCCTCATATCCTTCTGCTGGCCCCTGCCCCATCTGCTGTACCTCCCCAGACTGTACCCTGTACTGTATGTCAGTGCTGTAAGTAATGGCTCGGCTCACTTGCCCCTCCCGTTCACTGCTGCAGATGTCCACGTCTGCATAGGGGTCCTCGCCAGTTCTTTGGTGCTTGACCTTCGACGGTTGTTTATTGGCCTGGTCAAATGAGGGCTGAGTCTCGGGTTTTGCCCCACGTGGTCTGGTTCGTGGACCTTGACTGCCGCGGGTCTGGGCCTCAGGTCTTGACCAGCATGGTCTGGTCCAGGGATCTTGATTAGGGTGGGTCTGGGCCTCAGCTCTTGACTGGCATGGTTTGGTCCTCAGATATTGACTGGCTTCATTGTACAACAACCCCCTGGTTCAGACTTCCTAGCACGCCCCAGTGTCTTGGCCTCAGTGCCCCACTTAGCATCCTGCTGGTCTCTCTGGTTGGCACAAAATCTCTTCCCGCCTTGTCACTCCGGTCTCTTATATTGAGGAACTGCGTCATGAAGGTCACCTGACGCAGGCTTCATCTAAACTCATCCTTCTCGAAACTCTTCCCATTCCTGTAGGTTTCACAGGGTTCTGCTTGGGCAGTAGGAGGCAGTCTCCGGACACAAATGCCGCACAGCGCTGGGGAATCTCATCATCTACAGCATTCCCTCTTACAACTATATCAGCATTTTAACCCCTTCATGACCCAGCCTATTTTGACCTTAAAGACCTTGCCGTTTCTTGCAATTCTGACCAGTGTCCTTTTATGAGGTAATAACTCAGGAACACTTCAACGGATCCTAGCGGTTCTGAGATTGTTTTTTCGTGACATATTGGGCTTCATGTTAGTGGTAAATTTAGGTCAATAAATTCTGCGTTTATTTGTGATAAAAACGGAAATTTGGCGAAAATTTTGAAAATTTTGCAATTTTCACATTTTGAATTTTTATTCTGTTAAACCAGAGAGTTATGTGACACAAAATAGTTAATAAATAACATTTCCCACATGTTTACTTTACATCAGCACAATTTTGGAAACAAAATTTTTTTTTGCTAGGAAGTTATAAGGGTTAAAATTTGACCAGCGATTTCTCATTTTTACAACGAAATTTACAAAACCATTTTTTTTAGGGACCACCTCACATTTGAAGTCAGTTTGAGGGGTCTATATGGCTGAAAATACCCAAAAGTGACACCATTCTAAAAACTGCACCCCTCAAGGTACTCAAAACCACATTTAAGAAGTTTATTAACCCTTCAGGTGCTTCACAGCAGCAGAAGCAACATGGAAGGAAAAAATGAACATTTAACTTTTTAGTCACAAAAATTATCTTTTAGCAACAATTTTTTTATTTTCCCAATAGTAAAAGGAGAAACTGAACCACGAAAGTTGTTGTCCAATTTGTCCTGAGTACGCTGATACCTCATATGTGGGGGTAAACCACTGTTTGGGCGCACGGCAGGGCTTGGAAGGGAAGGCGCGCCATTTGACTTTTTGAATCAAAAATTGGCTCCACTCTTTAGCGGACACCATGTCACGTTTGGAGAGCCCCCGTGTGCCTAAAAATTGGAGCTCCCCCACAAGTGACCCCATTTTGGAAACTAGACGCCCCAAGGAACTTATCTAGATGCATAGTGAGCACTTTGAACCCCCAGGTGGTTCACAAATTGATCCGTAAAAATGAAAAAGTACTTTTTTTTCACAAAAAAATTCTTTTAGCCTCAATTTTTTCATTTTCACATGGGCAACTAAACAGTAGAAACCCCCCACAAGTGACCCCATTTTGGAAACTAGACCCTGAAAGGAACTTATCTAGATGTGTGGTGAGCACTTTGAACCCCCAATTGCTTCATAGAAGTTTATAATGCAGAGCCGTGAAAATAATAAATACGTTTTCTTTCCTCAAAAATAATTATTTAGCCCAGAATTTTTTAATTTTCCCAAGGGTAACAGGAGAAATTTGACCCCAATATTTGTTGTCCAGTTTCTCCTGAGTACGCTGATACCCCATGTGTGGGGGTAAACCACTGTTTGGGCACACGTCGGGGCTCAGAAGGGAAGTAGTGACTTTTGAAATGCAGACTTTGATGGAATGGTCTGCGGGCGTCACGTTGCGTTTGCAAAGCCCCTGGTGTGCCTAAACAGTAGAAACCCCCCACAAGTGACCCCATTTTAGAAACTAGACCCCCCAAGGAACTTATCTAGATATGTGGTGAGCACTTTGAACCCCCAATTGCTTCACAGACGTTTACAACGCAGAGCCGTGAAAATAAAAAATCATTTTTCTTTCCTCAAAAATGATGTTTTAGCAAGCATTTTTTTTATTTTCACAAGGGTAACAGGAGAAATTGGACCCCAGTAATTGTTGCGCAGTTTATCCTGAGTATGCTGGTACCCCATATGTGGGGGTAAACCACTGTTTGGGCACACGTCAGGGCTCGGAATTGAGGGAGCACCATTTGACTTTTTGAATACGAGATTGGCTGGAATCAATGGTGGCGCCATGTTGCGTTTGGAGACCCCTGATGTGCCTAAACAGTGGTAACCCCTCAATTCTACCTCCAACACTAACCCCCCCGCACCCCTAACCCTAATCCCAACTGTAGTCATAACCCTAATCACAACCCTAACCGCAACACACCCCTAACCACAACCCTAACCCCAACACACCCCTAACCCTAACCACAACCCTAATTCCAACCCAACCCTAAGGCTATGTGCCCACGTTGCGGATTCGTGTGAGATTTTTCAGCATCATTTTTGAAAAATCCGCGGGTAAAAGGCACTGCGTTTTACCTGCGGATTTTCCGCGGATTTCCAGTGTTTTTTGTGCGGATTTCACCTGCGGATTCCTATTGAGGAACAGGTGTAAAACGCTGCGGAATCCGCACAAAGAATTGACATGCTGCGGAAAATACAACACAGCGTTTCCGCGCTGTATTTTCCGCACCATGGGCACAGCGGATTTGGTTTCCATATGTTTACATGGTACTGTAAACCTGATGGAACACTGCTGCGAATCCGCAGCCAAATCCGCACCGTGTGCACATAGCCTAATTCTAAAGGTATGTGCACACGCTGCGGAAAACGCTGCGGATCCGCAGCAGTTTCCCATGAGTTTACAGTTCAATGTAAACCTATGGGAAACAAAAATCGCTGTACACATGCTGCGGAAAAACTGCACGGAAACGCAGCGGTTTACATTCCGCAGCATGTCACTTCTTTCTGCGGATTCCGCAGCGGTTTTACAACTGCTCCAATAGAAAATCGCAGTTGTAAAACCGCAGTGAAATGCGCAGAAAAACCGCGGTAAATCTGCGATAAATCCACAGCGGTTTAGCACTGCAGATTTATCAAATCCTCTGCGGAAAAATCCGCAGAGGACCAGAATACGTGTGCACATTCCTAACCCTAACCCTACCCCTAACCCTACCCCTCCCCCTAACCCTACCCCTACCCCTAACCCTACCCCTAACCCTACCCCTCCCCCTAACCCTACCCCTACCCCTACCCCTAACCCTACCCCTACCCCTAACCCTACCCCTAACCCTAACCCTAACCCTAGTTCTTACCCCAACATTAGTGGAACAAAAAAAAAAAAAATTCTTTATTTTTTTTTATTGTCCCTACCTATGGGGGTGACAAAGGGGGGGGGGGTCATTTACTCTTTTTTTTATTTTGATCACTGAGATAGGTTATATCTCAGTGATCAAAACTCACTTTGGAACGAATCTGCCGGCTGGCAGATTCGGTGGGCGCACTGCACATGCGCCCGCCATTTTGGAAGATGGCGGCGCCCAGCAAAGAAGACGGACGGACCCCGGGAGGCTAGGTAAGTATAAGGGGGGGAGATCAGGGCACGGGGGGGCGTCGGAGCACAGGGGGGTGGATCGGAACACGGGGGGGTGGATTGGAGCACGGGGGGGTGGATCGGAACACGGGGGGGTGGATTGGAGCACGGGGTGGGGGATCGCTGTGCGGGGGGTGGGGGATCGCTGTGCGGGGGGGGGATCGGAGTGCGGGGGGGTTTGATTGGAGCACGGGGGGTGTGATTGGAGCACGGGGGGAGCGGACAGGAGGACGGGGGAGCGGAGCACAGGACGGAGGGGAGCGGACCACAGATCGGGGGGCTGGGGGGGCGATCGGTGGGGTGGGTGCACATAAGTGTTTCCAGCCATGGCCGATGATATTGCAGCATCGGCCATGGCTGGATTGTAATATTTCACAAGTTTTTTAGGTGAAATATTACAAATCGCACTGATTGGCAGTTTCACTTTCAACAGCCAATCAGAGCGATCGTAGCCACGAGGGGGTGAAGCCACCCCCCCTGGGCTAAACTACCACTCCCCCTGTCCCTGCAGATCGGGTGAAATGGGAGTTAACCCTTTCACCCGATCTGCAGGGACGCGATCTTTCTGTGACACAGCATATGCGTCACAGGTCGGATTGGCACCGACTTTCATGACGCATACGCTGTGTCACAGGTCGGGAAGGGGTTAAAAAGGGTTTAAAGCTTTTATCTATCTGACTATCCATCTATCTGTCTTCTACCTAACTGTCTTTCAAGTTCTTTAACATGGTGCCCTGATTAGCATTAGCTGAATGGTGAAACAAATGCCTAAATTCAGCCATACATAGAACAGGAGTCTTCTCGATGTAACCAGCTGGTGATACAACTTAGTACTCAGTATCTTCCCCATGCACAACTAGATTCTCAGTATGTACAAAGCTGATTTGTCATGTGTATTTGCAGCTAAATAAAAGATTTCACGGTTCAGAGATTACCAAGAAAATGAAGTAATTCTTCTAAATATTACCAAATGGTTTAGGAAATGTTCCGACTATAACACAGCCATATACCATCATCAATGGTAACTGAAAACCTGAAACCAGACCTCTATTAGCCAAATAACATGCGCCATAGTCTAGAAGCTGCTGTTGTTCTTGTTGGTAGTGGTGATTTTGTACTTAGTCAAGTGTCAATTCTCTCCATTATAAAAACAATAATAATAATAATCTTTATTTTTATATAGCGCTAACATATTCCGCAGCGCTTTACATTTTTGCACACATTATCATCACTGTCCCCGATGGGGCTCACATTCTAAATTCCCTATTAGTATGTCTTTGGAATGTGGGAGGAAACCGGAGTGCCCGGAGGAAACCCACGCAAACACGGAGAGAACATACAAACTCTTTGCAGATGTTGTCCTTGGCGGGGTTTGAACCCAGGACTCCAGCGCTGCAAGGCTGCTGTGCTAACCACTGCGCCACCGTGCCGCACAAAAAACAAGCAATAGGGCCTGGTTTCTGCTATTGTTATTCACTCTATGCCCCAATATATATAAATCAAGATATTTGTAGTAAAATTTTGTTACACCAGAGAAAATTCTAGGTATAACAACACCCACCCATAAGAACATTCCCATCACTTGCTGGCACCTATAGCTAAGAGCCATTCACATCTATAATTACACTAAGTTCTTTGCCAAAACAGGTGTAATATACAGGCAGTGAAATGCTCAGCATTGGTCATTCTTTAAAATCCTTGAAATGTTAATATATTCTAAAAGTCATAAATAAACGGGAAAATCCAGACCCCAGGGCTCTCGTTCTGCATAGGGAACATCAGGGGCAGATACTATCTATAGATGTAGGTCCCATCTGTAAAAAGCTTTAACAGTAGTTGTGGCACATTCACGTAGCAAAGCCTGCAAAATTACACTAACAAGGGATGTCTGATTTGGCTGTTTGTATTTGGCTGCTACTGTCTCCTATTTACTTGAATAGGATAGAGCTGCAGTACCATTCACAGCCACTATGCAAAATATGGAGCTGTGCCAGCACTTGGAGACTCTATTGTCAGCCAATCGATGGCAGTGTCGGGGTCAGGCCCCGAATAATCCTAAAAATAAGTCACCAATAGAAGTCCCAGAAAACCTCCTAAGCAAATCTCCCTAATACTGAGTCTGGGGGTGTAAAACAGCAAAACTAGGGATTTTGAATGTTCGTAGCCTGGGACAATATCTCTTGCCCCTTCCCAGGCTACTAATATCAACCCACAGCTGTCTGATTAGCTTTTGCCTGGGATCAGTGCGAGCTGTACTGTACTGCTTCTTTCCAGGCGCCGGTACGTATCACGCTGATGACACACGGACGTCTTCCGTGTGTCATCAGTGCGTAGCGTGCACTCTGTCTGTACTGCGCATAAAAAACTGACATGTCTGCGGGTTTTTCCCACATGCACACCACCATTAAATACAATGGGTGTGCATGTGTCCGTATTTGTGGTCTTTAAAAAAAAGATGGCATAAGGATACAAAAAACGGTCGTCTGATGGAGGCCTGAGGCTGTTTTAAATTAGTGCTGGCCAATAAATTTGTAGAGATTTTGTCTGAGAGAGGCATGTCTGATAAGTATTAAGCTAGAGTTCCAAAGAAGAAGGTAACGTCATTAAGGTTACCGCCGGTCACATGCAGCCGTGATCAAACACTCAGATCAGTGTGTCCCAGCTGCCGTGGTGAGAGGTCACATCACTAATGTGACAGCTCCACAAACCATCTGGATTGTCGTGGGACATGGACGTTAATGGATTATCGGCGGAAAGATGAGTATAACATTGCTTTTTATTTTTTGGTTAATTCATGGGTATAAGAGGGTCGGGGAATGTTTATTTCAATCAAAGGACTTTACGCTGTGTTTGTCTTTATTACGTTTAACTGGGGGATTAGTAATGGGGTATCTTTTAGATGCCTCTCCATTACTAACCCCTGGGCTTGTTGTCAGCGGCCATAAAACAGCTGACATCAACCTTATAACTACTACTCCACTTGCCCCCGCACCAGGGCAAGTGGTAAGAGCGGAGGCTAAGCTCTAGATTAGGTGCTTCTTATGGATGCGCCATTTCAGGGGCAGCTGAGTGCTAATGGTCTTAGTCTGGGAGGGGTTCAATATACATGGCCCCTTCCTAGGCTATTAATAGCAGCCCGGAGCTGTCTGTTTAGCCTTTGCTGGGTAGTAAATATAGGAGGGAACCTGCGTCATTTTGGGGGGTCTTCCCTATAATAAACAGTAAAGGCTAAGTAAACAGCTGTGAGCTGATATTAATAGCCTGGGAATCTATGGCCCCTTCCCAGAATATTAACATCAGCCTCCAGTTGTCAGCTTTTCTCTCAGCTGGTTAAACAAATGAAGGGGAACCCCATGCTATTTTTTTTACATTATTTAATTAATACAAGCTATACACAGACAACAGGTGCTGACTCCAATTCCCATCAGCATTGCCTGGTCTCACTGACTGCAGGGAGACCAGGCGACAATGATAAGAGCTGCATTCAGCACCAGGCGCCGGGGTACTTTTTTTTCCACGCACTGGTACATGTCACGTTGATGACACGTATGTAATCCGTGTGTCATTAGTGTGCACATGTGCACTACACATTTAATCCGTGATGCATGAAAAAAAGGACATGTCTATGGGTTTTTCACAAGGACACACGATCTGTATGAAAAACCTGACATGTGCGCACCACCATTGAATACAATAGGTGTGCATGTGTCCCTATTTACGGTCCTTAAACAACGGACATCATATGGACTTAAAAAGCGGATTGTGAAGAAGGCCTTAGCGCTTACAGAGGCCGCTGTATTATTTTCTATCTATCGATCTATCATCTTATCTATCTATGTATGTTCTTGCACATGATTTTAGCAGTCAGACTGTGGTATGCCTGACCGCAAGAGGTAGTAATGGCAGATACTATGTAAAGATGTTACTGGATGCAACACGCAAACAATGACAAGGCGGAAGTAACCAACTTACGGTAAATGTTTATTTTCCTAACACAGGTGTAAGAGGGGGAAGTGTTGACAGTGTTGTACACAATATACAATACATGATATACAGTACAATGCGTTCTCAAACACATTATATGTCTTGCAGCAGATTCTCTCTATGTTATCTGGCATATTCCTAATGAAGGCAACAGTCACATTACTAAGAGTGTCAGTATAATGATTCCTTTTAGATTACAGGCCCCAGCGGGGGGGGGGCCTCTGGTTCTTCCCAGCGGGGGGGGGGCCTCTGGTTCTTCCCGCAAGGCCTCATATCCTTCTGCTGGCCCCTGCCCCATCTGCTGTACCTCCCCAGACTGTACCCTGTACTGTATGTCAGTGCTGTAAGTAATGGCTCGGCTCACTTGCCCCTCCCGTTCACTGCTGCAGATGTCCACGTCTGCATAGGGGTCCTCGCCAGTTCTTTGGTGCTTGACCTTCGACGGTTGTTTATTGGCCTGGTCAAATGAGGGCTGAGTCTCGGGTTTTGCCCCACGTGGTCTGGTTCGTGGACCTTGACTGCCGCGGGTCTGGGCCTCAGGTCTTGACCAGCATGGTCTGGTCCAGGGATCTTGATTAGGGTGGGTCTGGGCCTCAGCTCTTGACTGGCATGGTTTGGTCCTCAGATATTGACTGGCTTCATTGTACAACAACCCCCTGGTTCAGACTTCCTAGCACGCCCCAGTGTCTTGGCCTCAGTGCCCCACTTAGCATCCTGCTGGTCTCTCTGGTTGGCACAAAATCTCTTCCCGCCTTGTCACTCCGGTCTCTTATATTGAGGAACTGCGTCATGAAGGTCACCTGACGCAGGCTTCATCTAAACTCATCCTTCTCGAAACTCTTCCCATTCCTGTAGGTTTCACAGGGTTCTGCTTGGGCAGTAGGAGGCAGTCTCCGGACACAAATGCCGCACAGCGCTGGGGAATCTCATCATCTACAGCATTCCCTCTTACAACTATATCAGCATTTTAACCCCTTCATGACCCAGCCTATTTTGACCTTAAAGACCTTGCCGTTTCTTGCAATTCTGACCAGTGTCCTTTTATGAGGTAATAACTCAGGAACACTTCAACGGATCCTAGCGGTTCTGAGATTGTTTTTTCGTGACATATTGGGCTTCATGTTAGTGGTAAATTTAGGTCAATAAATTCTGCGTTTATTTGTGATAAAAACGGAAATTTGGCGAAAATTTTGAAAATTTTGCAATTTTCACATTTTGAATTTTTATTCTGTTAAACCAGAGAGTTATGTGACACAAAATAGTTAATAAATAACATTTCCCACATGTTTACTTTACATCAGCACAATTTTGGAAACAAAATTTTTTTTTGCTAGGAAGTTATAAGGGTTAAAATTTGACCAGCGATTTCTCATTTTTACAACGAAATTTACAAAACCATTTTTTTAGGGACCACCTCACATTTGAAGTCAGTTTGAGGGGTCTATATGGCTGAAAATACCCAAAAGTGACACCATTCTAAAAACTGCACCCCTCAAGGTACTCAAAACCACATTTAAGAAGTTTATTAACCCTTCAGGTGCTTCACAGCAGCAGAAGCAACATGGAAGGAAAAAATGAACATTTAACTTTTTAGTCACAAAAATTATCTTTTAGCAACAATTTTTTTATTTTCCCAATAGTAAAAGGAGAAACTGAACCACGAAAGTTGTTGTCCAATTTGTCCTGAGTACGCTGATACCTCATATGTGGGGGTAAACCACTGTTTGGGCGCACGGCAGGGCTTGGAAGGGAAGGCGCGCCATTTGACTTTTTGAATCAAAAATTGGCTCCACTCTTTAGCGGACACCATGTCACGTTTGGAGAGCCCCCGTGTGCCTAAAAATTGGAGCTCCCCCACAAGTGACCCCATTTTGGAAACTAGACGCCCCAAGGAACTTATCTAGATGCATAGTGAGCACTTTGAACCCCCAGGTGGTTCACAAATTGATCCGTAAAAATGAAAAAGTACTTTTTTTTCACAAAAAAATTCTTTTAGCCTCAATTTTTTCATTTTCACATGGGCAACTAAACAGTAGAAACCCCCCACAAGTGACCCCATTTTGGAAACTAGACCCTGAAAGGAACTTATCTAGATGTGTGGTGAGCACTTTGAACCCCCAATTGCTTCATAGAAGTTTATAATGCAGAGCCGTGAAAATAATAAATACGTTTTCTTTCCTCAAAAATAATTATTTAGCCCAGAATTTTTTAATTTTCCCAAGGGTAACAGGAGAAATTTGACCCCAATATTTGTTGTCCAGTTTCTCCTGAGTACGCTGATACCCCATGTGTGGGGGTAAACCACTGTTTGGGCACACGTCGGGGCTCAGAAGGGAAGTAGTGACTTTTGAAATGCAGACTTTGATGGAATGGTCTGCGGGCGTCACGTTGCGTTTGCAAAGCCCCTGGTGTGCCTAAACAGTAGAAACCCCCCACAAGTGACCCCATTTTAGAAACTAGACCCCCCAAGGAACTTATCTAGATATGTGGTGAGCACTTTGAACCCCCAATTGCTTCACAGACGTTTACAACGCAGAGCCGTGAAAATAAAAAATCATTTTTCTTTCCTCAAAAATGATGTTTTAGCAAGCATTTTTTTATTTTCACAAGGGTAACAGGAGAAATTGGACCCCAGTAATTGTTGCGCAGTTTATCCTGAGTATGCTGGTACCCCATATGTGGGGGTAAACCACTGTTTGGGCACACGTCAGGGCTCGGAATTGAGGGAGCACCATTTGACTTTTTGAATACGAGATTGGCTGGAATCAATGGTGGCGCCATGTTGCGTTTGGAGACCCCTGATGTGCCTAAACAGTGGTAACCCCTCAATTCTACCTCCAACACTAACCCCCCCGCACCCCTAACCCTAATCCCAACTGTAGCCATAACCCTAATCACAACCCTAACCGCAACACACCCCTAACCACAACCCTAACCCCAACACACCCCTAACCCTAACCACAACCCTAATTCCAACCCAACCCTAAGGCTATGTGCCCACGTTGCGGATTCGTGTGAGATTTTTCAGCATCATTTTTGAAAAATCCGCGGGTAAAAGGCACTGCGTTTTACCTGCGGATTTTCCGCGGATTTCCAGTGTTTTTTGTGCGGATTTCACCTGCGGATTCCTATTGAGGAACAGGTGTAAAACGCTGCGGAATCCGCACAAAGAATTGACATGCTGCGGAAAATACAACACAGCGTTTCCGCGCTGTATTTTCCGCACCATGGGCACAGCGGATTTGGTTTCCATATGTTTACATGGTACTGTAAACCTGATGGAACACTGCTGCGAATCCGCAGCCAAATCCGCACCGTGTGCACATAGCCTAATTCTAAAGGTATGTGCACACGCTGCGGAAAACGCTGCGGATCCGCAGCAGTTTCCCATGAGTTTACAGTTCAATGTAAACCTATGGGAAACAAAAATCGCTGTACACATGCTGCGGAAAAACTGCACGGAAACGCAGCGGTTTACATTCCGCAGCATGTCACTTCTTTCTGCGGATTCCGCAGCGGTTTTACAACTGCTCCAATAGAAAATCGCAGTTGTAAAACCGCAGTGAAATGCGCAGAAAAACCGCGGTAAATCTGCGATAAATCCACAGCGGTTTAGCACTGCAGATTTATCAAATCCTCTGCGGAAAAATCCGCAGAGGACCAGAATACGTGTGCACATTCCTAACCCTAACCCTACCCCTAACCCTACCCCTCCCCCTAACCCTACCCCTACCCCTAACCCTACCCCTAACCCTACCCCTCCCCCTAACCCTACCCCTACCCCTACCCCTAACCCTACCCCTACCCCTAACCCTACCCCTAACCCTAACCCTAACCCTAGTTCTTACCCCAACATTAGTGGAACAAAAAAAAAAAAAATTCTTTATTTTTTTTTATTGTCCCTACCTATGGGGGTGACAAAGGGGGGGGGGGTCATTTACTCTTTTTTTTATTTTGATCACTGAGATAGGTTATATCTCAGTGATCAAAACTCACTTTGGAACGAATCTGCCGGCTGGCAGATTCGGTGGGCGCACTGCACATGCGCCCGCCATTTTGGAAGATGGCGGCGCCCAGCAAAGAAGACGGACGGACCCCGGGAGGCTAGGTAAGTATAAGGGGGGGAGATCAGGGCACGGGGGGGCGTCGGAGCACAGGGGGGTGGATCGGAACACGGGGGGGTGGATTGGAGCACGGGGGGGTGGATCGGAACACGGGGGGGTGGATTGGAGCACGGGGTGGGGGATCGCTGTGCGGGGGGTGGGGGATCGCTGTGCGGGGGGGGATCGGAGTGCGGGGGGGTTTGATTGGAGCACGGGGGGTGTGATTGGAGCACGGGGGGAGCGGACAGGAGGACGGGGGAGCGGAGCACAGGACGGAGGGGAGCGGACCACAGATCGGGGGGCTGGGGGGGCGATCGGTGGGGTGGGTGCACATAAGTGTTTCCAGCCATGGCCGATGATATTGCAGCATCGGCCATGGCTGGATTGTAATATTTCACAAGTTTTTTAGGTGAAATATTACAAATCGCACTGATTGGCAGTTTCACTTTCAACAGCCAATCAGAGCGATCGTAGCCACGAGGGGGTGAAGCCACCCCCCCTGGGCTAAACTACCACTCCCCCTGTCCCTGCAGATCGGGTGAAATGGGAGTTAACCCTTTCACCCGATCTGCAGGGACGCGATCTTTCTGTGACACAGCATATGCGTCACAGGTCGGATTGGCACCGACTTTCATGACGCATACGCTGTGTCACAGGTCGGGAAGGGGTTAAAAAGGGTTTAAAGCTTTTATCTATCTGACTATCCATCTATCTGTCTTCTACCTAACTGTCTTTCAAGTTCTTTAACATGGTGCCCTGATTAGCATTAGCTGAATGGTGAAACAAATGCCTAAATTCAGCCATACATAGAACAGGAGTCTTCTCGATGTAACCAGCTGGTGATACAACTTAGTACTCAGTATCTTCCCCATGCACAACTAGATTCTCAGTATGTACAAAGCTGATTTGTCATGTGTATTTGCAGCTAAATAAAAGATTTCACGGTTCAGAGATTACCAAGAAAATGAAGTAATTCTTCTAAATATTACCAAATGGTTTAGGAAATGTTCCGACTATAACACAGCCATATACCATCATCAATGGTAACTGAAAACCTGAAACCAGACCTCTATTAGCCAAATAACATGCGCCATAGTCTAGAAGCTGCTGTTGTTCTTGTTGGTAGTGGTGATTTTGTACTTAGTCAAGTGTCAATTCTCTCCATTATAAAAACAATAATAATAATAATCTTTATTTTTATATAGCGCTAACATATTCCGCAGCGCTTTACATTTTTGCACACATTATCATCACTGTCCCCGATGGGGCTCACATTCTAAATTCCCTATTAGTATGTCTTTGGAATGTGGGAGGAAACCGGAGTGCCCGGAGGAAACCCACGCAAACACGGAGAGAACATACAAACTCTTTGCAGATGTTGTCCTTGGCGGGGTTTGAACCCAGGACTCCAGCGCTGCAAGGCTGCTGTGCTAACCACTGCGCCACCGTGCCGCACAAAAAACAAGCAATAGGGCCTGGTTTCTGCTATTGTTATTCACTCTATGCCCCAATATATATAAATCAAGATATTTGTAGTAAAATTTTGTTACACCAGAGAAAATTCTAGGTATAACAACACCCACCCATAAGAACATTCCCATCACTTGCTGGCACCTATAGCTAAGAGCCATTCACATCTATAATTACACTAAGTTCTTTGCCAAAACAGGTGTAATATACAGGCAGTGAAATGCTCAGCATTGGTCATTCTTTAAAATCCTTGAAATGTTAATATATTCTAAAAGTCATAAATAAACGGGAAAATCCAGACCCCAGGGCTCTCGTTCTGCATAGGGAACATCAGGGGCAGATACTATCTATAGATGTAGGTCCCATCTGTAAAAAGCTTTAACAGTAGTTGTGGCACATTCACGTAGCAAAGCCTGCAAAATTACACTAACAAGGGATGTCTGATTTGGCTGTTTGTATTTGGCTGCTACTGTCTCCTATTTACTTGAATAGGATAGAGCTGCAGTACCATTCACAGCCACTATGCAAAATATGGAGCTGTGCCAGCACTTGGAGACTCTATTGTCAGCCAATCGATGGCAGTGTCGGGGTCAGGCCCCGAATAATCCTAAAAATAAGTCACCAATAGAAGTCCCAGAAAACCTCCTAAGCAAATCTCCCTAATACTGAGTCTGGGGGTGTAAAACAGCAAAACTAGGGAGACTTGGTATTTTGAAATCTGAAGAGAGCAATCAGTGGAGAAAGACATAATGGTTTGAAGGATAGAAGGAACAAGGCGAAGAGAATGACCAGCAATCCGATGGCTTGATATAATCAAAATAACGACAGAGAAGACCCTGGTGGACCTATCTAGGGTTGAACAAGATCAATCTTGTCAATCAAACACATCGCCATGGCTCGAGATCAAGCCGAAGGCCATTAAATAAATACTGTGAAGTCTAACGATACATGTAATGTCAGCCATAATTCTTGTTATCTAGTTTACAAAACTCTTAACTTGAACTGAGAAATAAAAGTGATGCAGCTTATTACTATTGTCTGCAGTTTTCTGGGTAAAAAATTGTTACTAAGCATTCAACAAGGACATGTTCCTTTACAATGTGTACATGCGGTGCATGAATAATCTGAGGGATTTCAATAATCCAGATCTATTCCTTAGTGATCGTACTAGAAAACTCAATTATTTCAAAGCGAAAAGTTTTCACATGACTAAAAAGATATTTATTTCCTATCCTTGAAATAATTTCTGTGTGCCAATCACCGGCTTGGTCCGATATCCCAATACATTTTATGATGTCACTGGGGTAAAAATCATTGGTCAAAGCATTATCCTACAGCGTTGGTCCGGAGACAGCCAATCCAATGAGGGCGAAATACATTTTTTTTGTAATCGTAAGCATAAAAATCCCGACTTCAAGTATGGCAATCAGAATAAATGCTTGGATGGAAGTCTATGGAGCTGTTCACATTTTACATTTTTTTCCTTGGACCAAGTGGTTCATGCAAAATTGCGGAGACATGTCCAATATTGATTCAAGTGTCTGATCTAAATCGGCAATACAAGTCTATGGGTCCGTGATAAAACCTGGCAGCATACAGATGCCATCCAAGTGCTGTCCATTTTTCACTGACTGATAGCAGAAGGTGGAGATTTTTTTTTATTTCTCATAAGTGAAAAAACTCTGACCAAACTCTGATGAAACTCGGTCCAATTTTCTCAAACGTAAAAAAAACCTTAACGTCTGAATGAGTCCTTGTCATACTACTACACTTAGGAAAGGTATCAACACCCGATTTAAACTCTTAGACTGAATTCACAACTTCCTCTGGCAGAAAATTCCATAGTTTATCTGTTCATACAGTAAATAATCCTTATGTATGATGATATATAAACTTTCCTACCTAAACATAAAGAGGATGCCCCATGTTATAGTTTCAGTCCAGGGAACAAAAAGATCAATAGATCAAATAGTTATTAAAAGACCCCCATCCATCTGATCTCTTATATTTTTAATTAAACACATTTTTGATCCATTTGAACAACACTTTGATTGCTCGGCCATTTACCAACTTCAGTTCAGCAATGACTTTCCCGTAAACTGGTGCCCAAGTACACAATATTACATGTTCTGGCAAGTTATTTTCAGTGTCCTTATTATAGGCATTCCTGCCTCTCGCCTATGCCTGATGACGAGACCTGAGTCGCCATTTGTCAGTTAGCCATTAACATAGTAACATAGTAACATAGTTAGTAAGGCCGAAAAAAGACATTTGTCCATCCAGTTCAGCCTATATTCCATCATAATAAATCCCCAGATCTACGTCCTTCTACAGAACCTAATAATTGTATGATACAATATTGTTCTGCTCCAGGAAGACATCCAGGCCTCTCTTGAACCCCTCGACTGAGTTCGCCATCACCACCTCCTCAGGCAAGCAATTCCAGATTCTCACTGCCCTAACAGTAAAGAATCCTCTTCTATGTTGGTGGAAAAACCTTCTCTCCTCCAGACGCAAAGAATGCCCCCTTGTGCCCGTCACCTTCCTTGGTATAAACAGATCCTCAGCGAGATATTTGTATTGTCCCCTTATATACTTATACATGGTTATTAGATCGCCCCTCAGTCGTCTTTTTTCTAGACTAAATAATCCTAATTTCGCTAATCTATCTGGGTATTGTAGTTCCCCTTTATTAATTTTATTGCCCTCCTTTGTACTCTCTCTAGTTCCATTATATCCTTCCTGAGCACCGGTGCCCAAAACTGGACACAGTACTCCATGTGCGGTCTAACTAGGGATTTGTACAGAGGCAGTATAATGCTCTCATCATGTGTATCCAGACCTTAAAAGCTATCAACCACTGAGCAATCTCACATTTTTATATTTTGCCTCTTTTGATGCACCTGATGATCTTATTTGCCTTGGCAGCAGCTGCCTGACACTGGTTGCTTAACCTATTCGTCCATAGAGACATATAATATCTTTAAAGAGCGTAACCTTATGTTTACAACTATTAAACCTCATTTGCCAGTTTTCTGCCCAAGCCTCCAACTAATCCAAATCCACCTGTAACAAAATACTGTCCTTTTCTTTGTGACGATGATTATTATTGTTATTTTTATCACTAAAGATATATGAAAAAGACGTAAATACTTGGCCACAATGGGAAAATAATTATAATTTCCTTTTTCGACACATGTCGGGAAGAGCAGATACAGAGAAATATGTTTCCCATAGAAAATTGCTTATATCTACTAAATATTGTGCATGGCCAGTGCCCCACATGTATAAGGAACTAGAAATTGTTATTAAGCATTTACGATTAATAAAGATCTTTAAAATTGGAAGTGACTACACCAATGTATCACATTTCTAAAAGCTTTATATCCATAGATTACGATTGGATCTGTAATTTTAATTACTCGTGACTATCTAAACTAATTTTATCTAAAAAATAATAAAAAAACATGCATTCAATATTTATGGAACCATGTAAATTTAGCAAATTACAGAATATATATATATATATATATATATATATATATATATATAATTTTAATTTTTTTCCAGAGAGGTATATATAAAGAGGTTACCTTGATAGTTTGTCTGCCCCTCGCATACCCAGCTTAATCCCAGCAGCACCTGCAATACAAGCAGCAATATTTTCCTTTTTGGCATTTTCATCTCTACTGTGTGATGTTATCCTGGATCTCCAGAGTGCTCTGACTTCAGAGAGGCAGTGTTGAGCTCCTCAGCAGAGGGCAGGTCTTCAGAGAGCCTGGGAGCAGAGGAAGGACTTGATCTCCTCTATTAAACATGCATGGGAAGAGGCTACAGCTGGCCAGCAGAACTCTTCTTGGGGACACTGAGGATCTGCTCTCACTCCTTCAATGTTTATTTGGCAGTCCGAAAAGAGGTGGGATCTTGGAGGGAAACTCCAGCTAGACTTTAAATCCCAGGGTGTTTATTACCTCAGCCTTCAAAGAAAGCGTAAAAGTACTAGAAGGATGCAAAACACTCCTGGCACAGTGAGGTTATACCAGAGAGTTAAGGTTTCATGCTGTAAAAACATTCACAAGCCCATGAGGAGATCAGCCAATGAAAGCCATGTAAAATAGGTCATTGCGTTCAGGATACCTTAATTTTACAGCCCAATAGAAAATGATGTCCTGACTCTTGGGTCCGACCAGCCAACACTCTAGGACCCTGGTGCAATCGTTATATCAGCACCCTCTTTAGTTACACCACTGTTTCAAACAGTATGTGTGCGATTAACTCAACATTTACGGTACTTTTTTTGTCATTTTTGGATATAGATCTATTGTAGTACAACTTAAGTCAACTTTTTTTTCTTTTAACTTAACTTTTAATAAGTTTTACGTGTGAAAACAAGGTCCTGGCAGATGAACATCTATTCAGCTTTATGTTAATGTCCTTTAATTGCAGTTTGGTGGTTAGAAATTGGAAGATGTCCAATCCAACGAGGGACACTATTGATATAGCGGTTTATATATAAGTGGTGATGTTGGTAAACCTTGTTTATCTAGTTCACCACATAAATGTAAATTATTCAATAAAGTATCTTTAAGTTGCAGCCAAAGGACTTAAAGTCTCCAGTCTTTTACTGCAGGCCTTTAATGTTAGGACCTACCGAAGTTTTGGCATTTTAGCTTTTTACCAAAACACAGTCCAGATAAAGTTACATAATCAATATGGGTTTTAAGTGCAGGCTCTCAGCTTTAATTTGTGGGTATCCAGATACTTATTGAAGTAAGGGTTTAGGAATTACAGCTCTTTCATATGAAATCCAAAAAAAATGTACTCAAGAACAAAAATATAAAAAGATATAATTTTTATTAAGTAGAAAACCCACATACAAATCACATAAAAAAGACAATGTTTAAAAGAGTGGGAAACTACAAAATGGCACCATTTACCCACCATAAAGCCATAAGGAGGCTGCACATGATAAATCCATCTAATAATGGCTCTTATCCTCAAAGAGTGGAGGCACCATGCGGTCATGGTGTCCCTCCAAAGAGCACAAGGATAAGATCTACAAACTAAGCAAAAAAAGTGCAAAAAATGTTACCTCCTAGTGGGTGATGGTGCCATCCCCAACGCACATTTCAGCATAGGCCTTCATCCGGAGCTCTTTAATATGTAGCTGCCTCTTTTTAAAGGGGCCAAAAGTAATTGGACAATTATCTCAAAAGTTCTTTATTGGGCTGCATGTGCTAGTCCCTCATTAATCCATCATTAATTAAGCAGGTAAAAGGTCTGGCGCTGATTCCAGGTCTGGCAATTACAATTGCTATGAGCCAACAACATATGGTCAAAGGAACTTTCAATGGAAGGGAAATAAACCATCATTAGGCTGAAAAAAAGAAATCCATCAGAGAAATAGCAGAACTGTTAGGAGTGGCCAAATCAATAGTTTGGTACATTCTGAAAGAAAAGAGCTCACTGGTGAACTTGGGAACTCAAAAAGGCCTGGACGTCCGTGAAAGACAACAGTGGTGGATGATTGCAGAATTATTTCCATGGTGAAGAAAAACCCCTTTACAACATCCACCCAAGTGAAGAACACTCTCCAGGAAGTAGGTGTTTCAGTATCTAAGTCTACCATAAAGAGAAGACTTCATGAGAGCAAATACAGAGGGTTCACCACAAGGTGCAAACCATTAATCAGCCTTAAAAATAGAAAGGCCAGATTAAACATCTAAAAAACAACTAAAGAAGCCACCCAGTGCTGGAAAACCGTTTTTGCACAGATGAAACTAAGATCAACCTGTAACAAAATGGTGGGAAGAAGAAAGTATGGAGAAGGCTTAGAACGGCTCATGATTCAAATCACATCACATCCTCTGTGAAACATGGAGGAGACAGTGTGATGGCAGGGGCATGCATGGCTTCTGATGGCACTGGGTCACTG
The DNA here is from genome assembly GCF_032444005.1 of Ranitomeya imitator. Lineage (NCBI taxonomy): Eukaryota > Metazoa > Chordata > Amphibia > Anura > Dendrobatidae > Ranitomeya > Ranitomeya imitator. The sequence goes on from NC_091282.1 coordinate 112,212,334, forward strand.
GTGTTTATTGATGATGTGACTGAAGAGAGAAGCAGCCAGATTAATTCTGAAGTGTACAGGGCTATACTTTCTGCTCAGTCTCACCCAAATGAAGCAAGGTTGATTTTACGGTGCTTCACAGTACAGATGGACAATGACCCAAAACATACTGCGGAAGAAACCCAGGAGCTTAAGGCAAAGAAGTGGAATATTCTCCAATGACCCAGTCAATCACCAGATCTCAACCCCATTGAGCATGCATTTCACAATGTTTAAGAGAAAACTTAAGGCAGAAAGACCCACAAACAAGCAAAAACTGAGGTCAGCTGCAGTAAAGGGCTGGCAAAGGATTGTAAAGGTGGTGGTTTCCTACCCCTGAAGACACCAATTACATTAAGTGTATGCGGCTTTGTATATATTGTGTCATGTGAGTTGTATTGCGTTGTGGTGCTTGGCTGTGTAGTGTATTGAGTGTGATAAGTATTGTTAGTATAATATGCATATAGTGTATCAGTGTCATAGGCAATGTATAGTGTAATATAAGTAATGTAGTGTGTGGAAACACAGCATTGTATCTTAATTAACCAGATGACTATGTTTAGCAAGCCAGGAAGAATAGACTGTTATCTACATGCTGGCTTTTGAATTTAAGTGTTGATTTCTGGTTGGTCAAGAAAACAGACTCTTGCTTGTGTAAGCCAGGAATATTGACTTGTAAGCTGATATTTGATTTTACATACTGTGCCCTTATCCTTGATGACTAGTGAGGTTTACTGATATGCTAGTTATACATTATCTAGCCCAGATAGTTTGTTGACAGAGGAGGAAAATCTATGCAAATTACATAATCAAACAAGGCAACTTGGTCATCATCATTCTTCCCCTTATCTGTGAGGCTTGACTGAAGGGCATTTGTTTAAACATAAAAAGAGGTGATATGCCTCAGTATACTCTGACACAGAGAGAGAGAGACAGCCAGAAATTCTGCCAAGACATACAAACATCCAGGGCATCCTACAGGACTGCTGCTAATTCATCATGGCTCCATCATGAGGGACACGGATCTACAATTCTACAGGAAACAACCTAGTGGACCTCAGGCCTGGTTGGAAGAATACAGATCTGCTCCATTGACCATTACTGAACCATCGATACGTTTGGAGAAAGCCAGGATTGGGACCCGCCAGTCACCTGGCTCCATGGAGATGTTCAGAGAAACCAGGTTGTGACCCTCAGGGTAGCCAACCCTGGGAGCTCTGAAGTAACAGCTGCCATTATCCCGGTGAGTCAGCGGATGGCTGAGATTCTGTAATGTACACCATCTTGGGGTATTTTGCTGGGACTGTTCCATGTGTTATCTGCCTGTTTTGTGGTTCAATAAAGCATTGCCACACTCTTTTACCCTCACCCTGTGTTGTCTGAGTAGCGTTATGCCTACATAACTACTTTAACTATATTAAAGGGAGAGCAGGTGTTCGTCAGGATGATCCCTGGTCCATGCGGTTCTGGCTAGCGGACCTGAGTGCCCGCCGACCCACTGTGTCTCCACATTATGGTGGCAGCAGTGGGATACTACTCAGCCCAGTGGAATCGGGGGAGCTGCAGGGGACTGGTGTTCTCGCACACTGTCCAGAGCTCCAGAACCAGGGAGGCATACAGACAGACCCATCAGATCAACCCCACCAACTCGGCCTTGGGAAGAAGACCAGAGATGATATATGACTTCAACAAGAAACGGAAACTACAGGAGCTTTGCCAGCTTTGATGGATTGAATGGGATTTAATCCAGGAACTACAGGTTGCGGACGAAGCCATGTATGGACCCAATGGATATCAGTTGTTTCTCCTTAATTACGTGTGGAGTCTATTTTCCCAAGGAGGACATGGAATATCCTCTGAGGAAACTGGATGATAGAAGTTTATTGTCAAAAAGGTGAAACCTCTTACATTTGCGACTGTGCTCCGATAAGTGGAAAGGGATGATAGGAATCCTATTACGTCTGGTTAATTAAGATGGGGAAGCGATGTGGAGACACAGCATTGTATCTTTATTAACCAGATGACTATTTTTAGCAAACCAGGAAGAATAGACTGTTATCTACATGTTGGCTTTTGAATTTAAGTGTTGATTTCTGGTTGGTCAAGAAAACAGACTTTTGTTTGCGTAAGCCTGGAATATTGACATGTAAGCTGATATTTGATATAACATAGTGTGCCCTTATCCTTGATGTGTAGTGGGGTTTACTGATATGCTAACTATAATTGTCTAGCCCAGATAGTTTGTTGATTTTTAAAACAGGGGAAGAAAATCTATGCAAATAGATTAGATAATCAAACAAGGCGACTTGGTCATCATGATTCTTCCCCTTATCTGTGAGGCTGAACTGAAAGACATTTGTTTAAACATAAAAAGAGGTGATATGCCTCGGTATACTGTGACACAGAGACAGAGAGAGACAGCCAGAGATTCTGCCAAGACATCCAAACATCCAGGGCATCCTACAGGACCGCTGCCAATTCATCATGGCTCCATCATGACGGACACGGATCTACAATTCTACAGGAAACAACCTAGTGGACCTCAGGCCTGGTTGGAAGAATACAGATCTGCTCCATTGACCAACGCTGAACCATGGATACGTTTGTAGAAAGCTAGGATTGAGACCCGCCAGTTGCCTAGCTCCATGGAGATGTTCAGAGAAGCCAGATTGTGACCCTTGGGTCAATTGGCCTTGTACCTGAATAGACTGTCATCTCCTTATACTGGTCATTACCTCCTCTCTGTTTGGTGCCACAGGTGGGATTGCCGACCCTGCGAGCTCTGAAGTAACAGCTGCCATTACTCCGGCGAGTCAGTGGAAGGGTGAGACTCTGTAATGTGCACCTTCTTGTTTTTTTTTTTTGCTAGGACTGTTCTATTTGTTATCTGCCCATTTTGTGGTTCAATAAAGCATTGCCACACTCTTTTGCCCTCACCCTGTGTTGCCTGAGTAGCATTATGACCACATTAAATCCCTGGTCCATGCGGTTACAGCTAGTGGACCTGGGCGCCAGCCGACACCCCCGTGTCTCCACATAGTGCATAGTGTGTTCTGCCCAGCAACAGACAGCAGGGTAAGAAGTAATTAAGTATTGGGACTAACCTACAGGGGGAGGGCTTAGTGATAGTGACAGGACTGTGCTTCCTGGATAGAGTTAGTTAGAAATTAGAGAGCAACAAGTGTGCAGTGCTGTCAAGGGGTGATCCACATCTAGAAGAGACTAGAGCGAGGAATAGTGAGATCCTAAAGAGAGTTACTGATGAAACTGAGAGATCTTCCAGAAGGCGTTATTGGATAAGATGCTGGTTCATTTGAAACCTGAGAGCTGGTGGAGCACCCTCTAGGGCCGTGGGATACTCGGTACAGGGCAAGTTCTTAAAGGGATGTGTCATGGCAGCAGTAACCCGGTCCGTGGCCCTGGGCGTCCAATAAAAGGGGGGATCAAGTGTAGTGGGAAATAATGTCTAATGTAGTAATGTTTGTGATGCCACTTGTGGTACTCGGCCAGAGATGGCCGACGCTGCTTAAGGGGATCCCCTGGGGCTGATGGTAATGCAGTTTAGATGGTTTTGCTCCCCACAGGTGGAGCGGAAGCCTGAGGGCTACCAGGACAGTCTATGAGGGGTTGTAGATGTTGGGGTGCAGGAAATAATTGGAGGACACAAGATTTGCAGTCTTTACCTTTTACTGGTGAAATTGCAGTCCAGGGCACAGGTTACAGGTGACCTTTGAAATCCGGGCAGCCTGGAAGCAGTTCGGAATCCCCCTAGCCAGGTGGGGTTGGAAGCCTTCCTTTCTGCGCTGAATTCTAGGTTCTTGATGCTCTAGCTTTCCTCAAGTCCCTTAATCTGTCCCTCAGGTGGAACACGACCCTCATGGCAGGCAGCTTGAGCCTTTTTATAGGTGTCCCTCTCTCGTGATGACTTCGGGCCCTAATCTGCTGCTGTGCCTTTGGGTGTCAGTTGTTGCCAGGAGACCTGCAATCTTCTGCCCTCTGGTTTTAGCTGTGGGGCATACAGTTCCCACACAACCTCCGACCCCTGTGTCTGGTTTCTTGCCCTTAATCCTGGGGGTGAACCAGTGGCGTAGGAAAGGGGGTGCGGGGGGGGCGGTCCGCCCCGGGCGGCACAATGCGGGGGGCGGCCGGCGCTGCAGGAGGAGAAAGAAAAAAAAAAAAAAAAGACGCCCCTTTAAATCTTCGGGCGGCGCCGTCCGCCGCCACGACCAGGCTCCCCCCACCCCCGGGGCCCCCGCCCCCCACTCTAATACTCACCTCTCCTGGTTCCTGCGGCAGCTGCAGCGTCCTCTGACTCTGCGACGTCTCAAAGCAGAGGGCGCGATGACGTCACTACTGTGCGCGCCGCTCAGCCTCTCTGTCCTGAGCGTCGCAGAGCCGGAGAGACGCTGACTGCACCGGACCTGCGCTAGGAACGGGAGAGGTGAGGATTTAACTTTTTTTTTTTTTTCTTTATGTCTGACTCTGTCTGGGGGCAATGCTGGACACACTGGGGCAATACTGGAGACCATGGGGCAGATTGCTGGACACACTGGGGCAATACTGGAGACCATGGCGCAGAATGCTGGACACACTGGGGCAATACTGGAGACCATGGGGCAGATTGCTGGACACACTGGGGCAATACTGGAGACCATGGGGCAGAATGCTGGACACACTGGGGCAATACAGGAGACTATGGGGCAGATTGCTGGACACACTGAATACTGGAGACCATGGGGCAGATTTCAGGACACATTGAGGCAATGCTGGAGACCCTGGGGCAGACTTCTGGACATACTGGGGCAAAAACTGGAGACCATGGGGCAGATTGCTGGACACACCGGGGCAATACTGGAGACCATGGGGCAGATTGCTGGACACACTGGGGCAATACTGGAGACCATGGGGCAGATTGCTGGACACACTGGGGCAATACTGGAGACCATGGGGCAGAATGCTGGACACTCTGGGGCAATACTGGAGACCATGGGGCAGAATGCTGGACACACTGGGGCAATACTGGAGACCATGGGGCAGAATGTTGGACACACTGGGGCAATACAGGAGACCATGGGGCAGATTGCTGGACACACTGGGGCAATACTGGAGACCCTGGGGCAGATTTCTGGACACATTGAGGCAATGCTGGAGACCCTGGGGCAGACTTCTGGACACACTGGGGCAATGCTGGACACTGGGGCAGATTGCTGGACACACTGGGGGTAATATGCTGGACACACTGGGGCAATGCTGGACACTGGGGGTAATATGCTGGACACACTGGGGGTAATATGCTGGACACACTGGGGCAGACTGCTGGACACACTGGGGCAATACTGGAGACCCTGGGGCAGATTTCTGGACACATTGAGACAATGCTGGAGACCCTGGGGCAGACTTCTGGACACACTGGGGCAGATTGCTGGACATACTGGGGGTAATATGCTGGACACACTGGGGCAATGCTGGACACTGGGGGTAATATGCTGGACACACTGGGGGTAATATGCTGGACACACTGGGGCAGAGTGCTGGACACACTGGGGCAATGCTGGACACTGGGGCAGATTGCTGGACACACTGGGGGCAGTGCTGGACATACTGGGGCAGATTGCTGGACACACTGGGGGTAATATGCTGGACACACTGGGGCAGATTGCTGGACAACATGGGGGTAATATGCTGGACACACTGGGGCAGATTGCTGGACACACTGGGGGCAGGACTTGAGGCATGGGCAGAATGTAGATACGGGGCATGATTGGAGACACGGGGCAGGATTGGATCATGGGGCAGGACGGATACGATGGAGGCTGGTGGGGCAGGATGGGGAGATCATATGGGGTAGAATGGATACTCATGAGGGCAGGATGCGAGAACATATGGCTGGAGCCAGGAATGAGATAAACGGGGCCAGGGTGGGGAATAGTGTTACCATAGGGGCTAATTAAGGGATATTATTACTGCAGTGATGTATTTATTTTATTTTTTGAGTATACTGTTTTAAATGGGGGGGCGGTCCTGTTACTGTGCAGAGTGATACTATATCACCTTTTTTCCTTCATGTGATGTAATGTAGAAGTTGTGAAAAATTAAGTAATGTGTTCTGCAAGCGGAGCTCGAGATAACTGTGTTATTTCCTGCAGAAACGAGTCCTGGCTGGAAGGAATGATGGCGGTCTGTGCTGGATGAAAGATGAAGGACTTCACCTAGAGACGTCACTGGTGAGTCAGTGTTACCTATACACTGACACTATACACTGTATACTATATAGAGGTCCTGTGTATAATGTCACCAGTGATCTCTGTATCACCTCTACACAGACACTGCATACTAAGTACAGATCTCCTGTGAATACTGGCACTTATGGTGATAGTATTGTGTTTTTTTTTTTATTACTGATCAGTATTGTAGTATTCAGTCACTATGTGGTGGTAATATGTGGTCTGGAAATGGTGTTGTGGTATTTGTCCCTTGTATGTAGTATTATTCGGTCACTATGTGGCCTGGTCATGGTGTGGTGGTATTAAGTCACAGGTTTGGCATGTGGGGGTGACACCATTAGGCCCAGTTTAAGTTCTACAAAACAGGAAAACCATTTTTGGTAACCTTTGTGTGTATTGAGCCGGGGGAGGGGGGGGGGCGCCAAACTCGGGAACAGCCCCGGGCGGCAAAAGCTCTAGCTACGCCTCTGGGGTGAACTCAGTCGCAGCTCGACTCCCAGTTTCTTTCTCCTTTGCTTCTTCACCTTTCACTGTCTCACACAGACTGACTAAACTCCTCCTCCAGACCAGAACTTATAGGGAAGCTGTTAAATATTAATTATTACCGTAACTTAATTATTCTTATTCTGTACTGAGCACATTGCTTCTTGCTGACATTACAAAAGCTATTTCTATATATACAGTATATAGCTCAGAGTATAAGTTAACACCATATATAAAGGGAACACGTGGTCTGTGGGACATAATAATAATAATAATCTTTATTTTTATATAGCGCTAACATATTCCGCAGCGCTTTACAGTTTGCACACATTATCATCACTGTCCCCGATGGGGCTCACAATCTAAATTCCCTATCAGTATGTCTTTGGAATGTGGGAGGAAACCGGAGTGCCCGGAGGAAACCCACGCAAAACGGGGAGAACATACAAACTCTTTGCAGATGTTGTCCTTGGTGGGGTTTGAACCCAGGACTCCGGCGCTGCAAGGCTGCTGTGCTAACCACTGAGCCACCGTGCTGCCCATATAAATAACGTCTCTTAGGAGGGTGGGGGGCTTTTTGTCACGTGGGAGCTGCCTCCTCCTGCCTTCACCATCATTCTCCATGGACATCAGACAAGACACACAAGGAAGTAACAGCTGATAGCCATGGTTCTACTCCATGAAAGTAAGATGACTTCTCCATCTCAGAAACGATGAGGAACAAGCGCTGATATTTACACATGGACAATCTGTTCGTAACTATTTCATCTATTTTTATGTTTTGCTGCAATGTGGTTTTTCTGTGGACAATTCAATAAACCACTACTTTTTTTTGAGAATATCATGAATAAATGTGCAAAATAAGCATATTTAACAGAAGCTACCCTGAAATCGTGTCTAGAGCTCCCCCTTCTGGCCAGGAGTCAGGAAAGTGTTGTATGCTACTGTTACCTGCTAAGGGGACACTAAGTATTACAAATTTACATTTTATTTATGATAAAGTTTATTTGTCCAATTCCTTTTGAACCCCTGATATGAGGAGGCTTTCTAATGGTTGCAGTTCCTAAACATTTGACAGCATATTTTTAATCAACTCCTTTAATTAAACCTCAAAGTCTACACTTCAATTGCATCTCAGTTGCTTCATTTAAGACAAAAAAAATAGCAGCCTGCAAAGCCCAAATCACGGAGATTCGGTCACTGTCCAAATATTTCTAGAAATAAATATATACCCTTGATGGAAGGCTGCAGTGGATCCCACTGCACAGGCATATAGATGTGTATGTCACTGATAGTTTTCCATTACATTGTTTCCATTTTTTTCTTTTTACCAAATACTTTTTTTTTTAGATAAGTTACGGTAAGTCTACTACACTACTCCATAGCACATAAAAAAATGGCCTATAGTATATGCTGAACGTAGAACCCAAAAAAAATTGAATAAAAAAAGTTAACATATTTGGCATTGTCCATTGTGTAACTTCACAAAAGAATAAAATATCATAATATTTATCCTAATAATAGGGAACACCAAAATGGAAAAATAAATCAAAGTGGCATAACTGCTTTTTTGGTCACTTTGCCTCTCAAAAAATGGAATAAAAAGAGATCAGAAAGTTGTGTGGACTCCAAACTTTTACCAATACAACCTATCATTTCTATTGACTAAATAAATACAAAATCTATAGTTCCTGTAAGATGAATAGGAAAAAAACAAAAGTGAAGAGAGGCTCACTGACACTCTGCTGCCAATGGCCCTCATAACCCTGGTTAGCAACTACTTGCCTGCGCTATCCGATGGCGGCACAGCGCCGCTTCTACTGGCAATTCAGCTACTCCACGTCAACAGAGCGGGGCTGCTCTGTTGATAGGGCGTGACTACCGATGTTATGCTGATTGACAGCCAGCTCCCTGCAGTTATGCAGCAGGGAGCCAGCTGTCAATCAGCATGCCATTGACAGTTACGCCACATCAACAGAGCAGAGCGGAAGAGAAACTGCTGCTCTGTCAACATTGCATCATGGGAAGCCGCAAAGTCCCTGGAGGAGCGGTCTGCGCTGGGCAACTACCTGCCTGTTATTTCTTAGACCCATCGTAAAAAATTAATATTTTTCCCTTTAACTTCCACATTCCAATGTAAAGGTTCTTCAAAGCAGGCAACCACTTTAATATCAAATATCCGAGAGCCTGGAAATCCCTCTTGATTCACGGCACAGTAGTCTTTTGGAATTTAACACATTCTGCAGTCACTGTAGAGTTATATCTTATGTAACCTATAAAATGTAATTAAGGAGTTTTCCATACATGCTGCGGTATAGTTTATCGGTTATGTCATGTCTGCTTGTGATCAAACACATACATGGTTAATGACTTATGAAAGAAACGGCTTGAAGAAAATACTAAACATATTCAAACCAACGTATATGTTCGTCAATAAGATAGCTGCTTATGTTGGGTCGGCTCCTGTAAGATCTGTAATCAGGGCGCTTGGCTTATCCAATTCAGTTGAGAATCTGTCTCACTCCTGTAAGTAGCTGCCTTTATGTTGTCGGTATAAGAATAAAGATCTGTCCTTCTTGTGTAATTACGAATGATACCGAACTGTTCAGATCTCCTCTTCTGCAGCTGTCATTTGTAAGATCATGGGCAGGGCTGGTTTCAGACAAAGTGGGACCCTGGACGAAAAATAAAAATTGGGCTTCAAATTCTGCACTCAAATAATGATATTACCTGTACGTCCACTATCCCATAGCCTATTTAATAAGACATTGATTCCTGGCATGATGCGTCCCACCAGGTATCTGTAGATGAAACATCATCAGCTAATGTCACCCACCAATGGATCAATGAATGATACCGGTCAAGCTCTTTAAGTCAAAAGATCCCCTTAGAGGAGTTGTCTGGTGAAAACAAATTATCTTGAGTCCACAGGATAGGTGATAAGTTCTTGATCAGTGTATGTACTTCTATCTCCATTACAATGAAGCGACAATGCACATATGCGACCTACGCGCCATTCATTTCTTACAGTGCTGCCGACCTACATACTTGGCTTTTTCTGGCAGTCTCATAAAGGATTAATAGAATGGCAGTCAAACATTCCTCGCTCTAATGATTTGTGTGGGTTTCAGGAGACACGCACTGATCATTAACTTATTGTCTCTCCTGTGCATAGACATCCAGGTAGGTGACAGCAGGTGTTTAATTTTTTTATCACTTTAAGTTTATACTCTTATTTTCTCGTTTTTTACGGTATTTATTTTACTTTTATTACATTAGAGGTTGAGGTGCTAAATAAATCTCACCAGTGACCAGTCCAGTGCTGCTGGCTAAGGGCTTATACAGACATCTGATTTTCACGTACGAGCCCTATCCATGGTTTTCACTGGTAGCACTTGTACCTGTGATAGTCTATGAGGCCATTTTCATTCATATGAAAATCGCAGAGACATGTCCGGTTTTGATCCGAGGGTCGGATGAAGCTTTACTGTTTTGTTCCAGAACTGCTAACATCCTACCACCGGCATTGAGAACAGCTGGTCAGCAGGAGTGGTAGGGACGCAGAGATCTGATAACAGATGTGTGCATCTTATCTAATAAGGTTTACCGCTCTACCAGAAATATAACTCCAGGTACGGGCAGCCGGACATTTCTGGTGTAATTTACACTATCTTAGAGGCGTAAATTATGATGAACCTGCTCAGTGGACTTCTCCACGCTCGCTCACCTCACACTGCAAACATACCACTCATACAAAGGCCATATACCACAAAGCCCTCACACACTGGCTGTATACTGCACACAGCCCTCACACACTGACTGTATACCGCACACAGCACTCACATACTGACTGTATACCACACACAGCCCTCACACACTGGCTGTATACCGCACACAGCCCTCACACACTGGCTGTATACCGCACACAGCCCTCACACACTGGCTGTATACCGCACACAGCCCTCACACACTGACTGTATACCACACACAGCCCTCACACACTGACTGTATACCGCACACAGCCCTCACACACTGACTGTATACCGCACACAGCCCTCACACACTGACTGTATACCGCACACAGCACTCACACACTGACTGTATACCACACACAGCCCTCACACACTGGCTGTATACCGCACACAGCCCTCACACACTGGCTGTATACCGCACACAGCCCTCACACACTGGCTGTATACCGCACACAGCCCTCACACACTGACTGTATACCACACACAGCCCTCACACACTGACTGTATACCGCACACAGCCCTCACACACTGACTGTATACCACACACAGCCCTCACACACTGACTGTATACCGCACACAGCCCTCACACACTGACTGTATACCGCACACAGCCCTCACACACTGACTGTATACCGCACACAGCACTCACATACTGACTGTATACCACACACAGCCCTCACACACTGGCTGTATACCGCACACAGCCCTCACACACTGGCTGTATACCGCACACAGCCCTCACACACTGGCTGTATACCGCACACAGCCCTCACACACTGACTGTATACCACACACAGCCCTCACACACTGACTGTATACCGCACACAGCCCTCACACACTGACTGTATACCGCACACAGCCCTCACACACTGGCTGTATACCGCACACAGCACTCACACACTGGCTGTATACTGCACACAGCACTCACACACTTGTTGTATGCTGCACACAGCACTCACACACTGACTGTATACCGCACACAGCCCTCACACACATGCTGCATACCACACGCAGCCCTCACACACTGGCTGTATACCGCACATAGCCCTCACACACTGACTGTATACCGCACACAGCCCTCACACACAGGCTGCATACCACACGCAGCCCTCATACACTGACTGTATACCGCACACGATAGACACTGGCTTATACTGCACACGACACACACACTGGCCATACTGTATACCACACAGATCTCACACACTGGTTGTATACTGCCCACAGCACTCACACACTGGCTGTATACCGCACACAGCGCTCAAACACTTGCTATATACCACCCACAGCACTCACACACTGGCTGTATACCGCACACAGCACTCACACACTTGCTGTATACTGCCCACAGCACTCACATACTGTCTGTATACCGCACACAGCACTCACACACTGGCTGTATGCCGCACACAGCACTCACACACTGGCTGTATGCCGCACACAGCACTCACACACTGACTGTATACCGCACACAGCACTCACACACTGGCTGTATGCCGCACACAGCACTCACACACTGGCTTTATACCGCACACAGCACTCACACACTGGCTGTATACCGCACACAGTGCTCACACACTGGCTGTATACCACACACAGCCTGATGATGATTTTCGTCCTTCGTTTTCGAAGATGACCATGACTTCAGGGTTAGAAGAGAATTAATAGTTATGGGTCCGGAGGTGGCTGATGAGTCCAATCTGGGCCCTGAAGGTTCACCCACATATTTGACATACGAAAGCAGATGTGGTCAGTACACCAGATTCTACTTGTGCCTTGCATACAGCACGCTTTCTTTTTGCGTCACAGATTTTCCTATCTTCAGCTGCATGTGCTCCTGAGGTGATCCTGCCCCGCCAACCTGGACGATCCAGGGCAGGCTCCTCCCATTCATTGGTGTTGACTTCGAGGTTTTTGAGAGACACCTTAAAGAAGTTGTCCACTACTATAAAGTTTTTTGGTTTTTTTTCATAAATCTTGCTATTATGTGCCACTGAAAACATCTACTGTGTTTATTTTAGCAATATTACCTGTTATCATGCTGTAGCAGCACATCTTCAGTGCTGGATTCAGCTCTCATGGGGTTAATCGACAACTTCCTCATTGTGCCCTAATACTACAAGTTCCATGATGCTTTGCACTGCCACTAAGCCCGAATCTAGCACACCCACTCCAAAAACACACCCAAACCCCTCCCTCCTCTCCCTCCTCTCTTCAGAAAGATTTGTGGTGTCATTTCTGTCCAACTCCTCTTTTACATTTGTCCAACCCACACTCAGATAGATAGATAGATAGATAGATAGATAGATAGATAGATAGATAGATAGATAGATAGATAGATATGATAGATAGATATTAGATATTAGATAGATAGATATTAGATAGATAGATAGATATTACATAGATAGATATTAGATAGATAGATAGATATTACATAGATAGATACTAGATAGATAAATTGATAGATGTGGGATAGATAATAGATAGATAGACACAGACAGACAGATAGAATTAGATAGATATGGGATAAATACATACAGATAGATCTATATATCTATTTCCATAGTTATGTCCATATCCATGTTTCTAAACCCCTTCACCCCTGGAGCTTTTTTCGTTTATCGCTCCCCTTCTTTCCAGAGCCATAATGTTTCCGTCAATATGGCCATGTGAGGGCTTATCTTTTGCGGGACAAGTTCTACTTTTGAACGACACCATTGGTTTTACCATGTCGTGTAACAGAAAATGTGAAAAAAATTCAAAGTGCGATGAAATTGCAAAAAAAGTGCAATCCCACACTTATTTTTTGCTTGCCTTTTTGCTAGGTTCACTAAATGCTAATGTGCACACGTTGCGGATTTGATTGCAGATCCGCAGCATTTTTTGCCGTACGGAATTGCATCAAATCCGCAGTGTAGTGCACAACCAATGTAAGTCTATGGGAGCCGCAGACTTGTTGTGCACATGCTGCAGAAAAGGCCACACCGAAACGCAGCTTTTTTTTTTCTCCGCAGCATGTCACTTCTTTTGTGCCGGACTGCAGCGTTTCTGCACCCTTACGCCGGGATCACACTACAGCGAGATACGGCCGAGTCTCGCAGGTTAAAACCAAACTCTGGCACCGGCACTCTGGAGCGGAGCGCACGGCCGCACAGCAATACATGGAGCCGCACGCTCTGCTCCGAAGTGCCGGTGCCAGAGCTTGGTTTTAACCTGCGAGACTCGGCCGTATCTCGCTGTAGTGTGACTCCGGCCTTACACTTTCATTGAGATGTAAAACATATCTGCAGTTTTGCTGCGGATGTGGGTCCGAGAAACGCTGCAGTTCAGGAGGAGGGAAGTGTGTGGGTGGTGACCAGGGCCGGACTGGCCATCGGGCACTTCTGGCAAATGCCAGAGGGGCCAGTGCCAGTAGTGGGCCGCTGCACTCTTTCCCCCCTACTCCCGCCAGTGCCGCCGCCGTATTCAACTATACCGGCGTCTATGACGCTGGTATAGTTCAATGCAATGATGGAGGAGAGAGTATCCGCTGACGCTCCCTCTCCCATCATTCCCCGCTCTGCCTCTGACACTGCGGGTGCGCGATGACGTCATATCATCACACACCTGCTGTGTCCCGGGCAGACTGCAGCCGCCGAGACAGGAGCAGCGCGGGCAAGAGGAAAGGTGAGGAGAGTGTGGAGCCATTATCGGGGGGATGAGATGTGGGTTGTGCTGTATATACCACTGTGTGGGCTGTGCTGTGTATATACCACTGTGTGGGCTGTGCTGTGTATATACCACTGTGTGGGCTGTGCTGTATATATACCACTGTATGGGCTGTGCTGTGTATGTACCACTGTGTGGGCTGTGCTGTGTATACTACTCCGCGGGCTGTGCTGTATATACTACTACGCGTGTTGTGCTGTATATACTACGACCCGGGCTGTGCTGTATACTACTACACGGGCTGTGCTGTATACTACTACGCGGGCTGTGCTATATTATGTAGGCTGTGCTATATACTATGCAAGTTGTGCTATATTATATGCAGGCTTTGATATATACTATGGGAGGTATATTATATTCTATGGGGGAGGCCGTGTTATATACTATTGCGGGGGTATATTCTATTCTATGTGGGAGGCTGTCTTATATACTATGTGGGCTATATTATATTCTATGGGGGAGGCTGTCTTATATACTATGGGGGGCTGCATTATATTCTATGGGGGCTACATTATATTCAATGGGGGCTACATTAAATATTATGGGGAGGTGGGCTGCATTATATTCTATGGGGGGCTGTATTAGATTTTATGAGGGATGATTGCATCATACTCTTTGATGGGGCTGCATTATATTCTATGGGAAGGTGGGCTGCATTCTATTCTATTCGGGGCTACATTATATTCTATGGGGGGCTGTATTATATTTATATTCTATGAGGGGTGATTGCATCATACTCTACGGGGGGCTGCATTATATTATTTGGGGGTTACATTATACTCTGGGGTGGCTGCATTATACTCAGCAAATTCAGATGTAAGGCTACTTTCAAACTTGCGTCGGTACGGGGCCGTCGCAAACCTTCGGCCAGACGTACCGACGGACGTTATGCTAAATTTAGCACAACATGGGCAGCGGATGCAGTTTTACAACGCATCCGCTGCCCATTGTGATGAGCGTGGAGGAGGGGGCGGAGTTCCACCCACGCATGCGCGGTCGGAAATGGCAGACGTCGCACAAAAAAAGTTGCACTGAACGTTTTTTTGTGCGTTGCGTCCGCGAAAACACGACGGATCCGTTGCTAATACAAGTCTATGGGTACAAAACGCATCCTTCTTGCACATTTGCAGGATCCGTTTTTTTTCTGCCGGATCTTTTTTTTTCCGCCGTATCCGTTTTTTACCACCTGATCGTTTTTTTCCGCCAGATCCGTTTTTTCCTCATAGAGTTGTATTAGCGCCGGAGTGCGTCTGATGGCCACACGTTTCATCCGTTTTTTGCTAGATCAGTCGCTGTGCATTTTTTCGACGTACCGAAAAACCGTTCCTCTGTATGTGTTTTCCGTCCGGTGGAAACAGCTTTTTTGACGGATCCTGCAAAAACGATATTAAACGTGTGGCCACCAGGCGCAATCCGGCGCTAATACAACTCTATGAGAAAAAACAGATCTGGCGGGAAAAAAAAACATCCGGTGGAATAAAATGGATCTGGCTGAAAAAAACGGATTTGGTTGAAAAAAAACGGATCTGGCGGAAAAAAAACGATCCGGTGCAAATAAACGGATCCTGCAAATGTGCTCGCAGGATGCGTTTTACCCATAGACTTGTATTAGCGACGGATCGTGATGGATGGCCAGACATCGCCTCCGTCGTGCTACGGATCCGTCGTGTTTTGGCGGACCATAGGCACGAAAAAACGTTCAATAGAAAATTTTTTTGGCTGTCTCGCCCGCCATTTTCTACCGCGCATGTGCGGCAGAAACTCCGCCCCCTCCTCCCCGCAATTCAGAATGGGCAGCGGATGCGTTGAAAAACTGCATCCGTTGCCCACGTCGTGCACAAATTTCATAACGTGCGTCGGTACGTCGGCCTGACGCATAGCGATGAACCCGTACCGACGCAAGAATGAAAGAGGCCTTAATGAGCGTTGAATTTAAAAATAAAAAACAAAAGCGGAAAAAAAACGGCGTGGGCTCCCGCGCAATTTTCTGCGCCAGAGGGGGAAAGCCGACGGCCGGGGCCAATATCTGCAGCCTGCTATGAATACCAGCCCGCAGCTGTCTGCGTAGCCTTTACTGGCTATTAAAAGAGGGGGACCCCCTCAAAAAAAATGACGTGAGGTCCCCCTATATTTTATAGCCAGAAAGGCTACGCAGACAGCTGCAGGCTGATATTCATAGCCTAGAGAGGGGCCATGGATATTGCCCCCCCCCCCGGCTACAAATACCAGTCCATGGCGCCCCAGAAATGGCGCATCTGTAAGATGCGCCAATTCCGGCACTTAGCCCCTCTCTTCCCACTCCCGAGTAGCGGTGGGATATGGGGTAATAAGGGGTTAATGTCACCTTGCTATTGTAAGGTGACATTAAGCCGGGTTAATAACGGAGAGGCGTCAATAAGACGCCTATCCATTACTAATCCAATAGTAAGAAAGGGTTAATAAAACACACACACATTTGGAAAAAAGTATTTTAATATTCTTCATTTAACCATACTTACCATACTTCAGCGCCTGCAAAAAAAAATTAAAATAATAAACCGTATACTACCTTTCCGCCGTAGTCCAATTAATAACGAGTGTCCCACGACGATCTCCCCTATAGAACAGTGACATCGGGTGATGTCACTGCTCTATAGGACCCTCAGTGACACACTGACAGGAGACAATGGCTCCTGCAGTGCATCACTGAGGTTACTCTAGTTCACTGGTCTCACTTTATGGCAATTGCTGCGTGGGAAAATGTCTCACCCAGCAATGCCAATAGTGAGACTAGGGACTATTTTCTCACAGGGGCGTAGGAATACCTTGTGAGGAATACATGATGGAAGGATACCTTCCATCATTGTGTTCCTGGAGCCCCTGGAGAGTGGTCGCATCAACTGATGCTCCTGCTCTCCACTGGAGATCGTCGTGGGACACTCGTTTTAATTGGATTTCTGCGGACAGGGAGTATATTGTTTGTTTATTATTTTAATATTTTTTACAGGTGACAATGGCTTCGGGGAACAAAGTGACACGTGATGGTGAGTATGTACTCTATGTTATATGTACTGTATGTCTGTAGTATGTATGTATGTACTGTATGTCACATGTCGTTGCATGGTGCATGTCGTTGCATGGTGCATGTAGCATGTCGTCGCATGGTGCATGTAGCATGTCGTCGCATGGTACATGTCGCATGCCGTCGCATGGTGCATGTCGCATGCTGTCGCATGGTGCATGTCGCATGGTGCATGTCGCATGCCGTCGCATGGTGCATGTCGCATGGTGCATGTCGCATGTCGTCGCATGGTGCATGTCTTCGCATGGTGCATGTAGCATGTTGTCACATGGTGCATGTTGTCGCATGGTGCATGTTGTCGCATGGTGCATGTCTTCGCATGGTGCATGTCTTCGCATGGTGCATGTCTTCGCATGTCGTCGCATGGTGCATGTAGCATGTCGTTGCATGGTACATGTCGCATGCCGTCGCATGGTGCATGTCGCATGCCGTCGCATGGTGCATGTTGTTGCATGGCGCATGTCGTCGCATGGTGCATGTCGTCACATGGTGCATGTCGCCGCATGGTGCATGTAGTCGCATGTAGCATGTCGCATGTCGTCGCATGGTGCATGTAGCATGGTGCATGTCGCATGTTGTCGCATGGTGCATGTCGCATGGTACATGTAGCATGCCGTCGCATGGTGCATGTCGTCGCATGGTGCATGTCTTCGCATGGTGCATGTAGCATGTTGTCACATGGTGCATGTTGTCGCATGGTGCATGTTGTCGCATGGTGCATGTTGTCGCATGGTGCATGTCTTCGCATGTCGTCGCATGGTGCATGTAGCATGTCGTTGCATGGTACATGTCGCATGCCGTCGCATGGTGCATGTCGCATGCCGTCGCATGGTGCATGTTGTCGCATGGCGCATGTCGTCACATGGTGCATGTCGTCACATGGTGCATGTCGCATGTCGTCGCATGGTGCATGTAGTCGCATGTAGCATGTCGCATGGTGCATGTCGTCGCATGGTGCATGTAGCATGGTGCATGTCGCATGGTGCATGCAGCATGTCGTCGCATGGTGCATGCAGCATGTCGCCGCATGTCGCCGCATGCAGCATGTCGTTGCATGGTGCATGTCGTCGCATGGTGCATGTAGCATGTCGTCGCATGGTGCATGTCATTGCATGGTGTGTGTTGTATGTATGTATGTACTGTGTATGTTTTTTTTTTACATTCAACACATTAGCCGGATGATGGGACTACTACTGTCCCATCATTGGCTAATGTGTCACTCACTGGCAGACCCCCGCAGACGCCGGCGGGCAGGCACCCGCAGACGCCGGCGGGCACAACTCCCGCACACGCCGGCGGGCACAACTCCCGCACACGCCGGCGGGAAGGCACACGCTGGCGGGCACAACTCCCGCACACGCCGGCGGGCACAACTCCCGCACACGCCGGCGGGCACAACTCCCGCACACGCCGGCGGGCAGGCACCGGCGCCGGTCCACAAAAACACCGGCGCCGGCGGGCAGATCCCCGGCGACCGCAGCACAGCCCCGCCCGCACATCATGATCCCATTCCCAGCAGCAGTGAGCACACAGAGCCCCGCCCGCCCCCAGCAGAGCCCACAGCCCAGTCACTCTTGCTGAGTGACTGCCTACTGTGGGGGCTGGTCACGCCTGCTGCTGACGTCACGTCAATTTCTAGAGTCTGGAAATTGACGTGACGTCGGCGGAAATGAGCGGCGGCTGCAGTCTGGGGGTCATGTGACCCGTACCCAGCTGCAGCCATAGCGCCGCTCACAGGCAAAAACGGCAACGCAAGGTAATGGCACAATTCATTAGGGGCCCTGGGGGGATACATTGGGGGGTTAATTGAAAGTAGTGGACAACCCCTTTAAGGCAGTCTTTATAGCGCTTCTTCTGCCCCCCAACTGCTCGCTTTCCTTGGCACAGTTCTCCGTACATCAGTTGTTTCGGTAGTCGGCTGTCAGGCATTCTAACCACTTGTCCAGCCCACCTGGCCTGGACTTTCAGCAGGAGAGTGTAAACGCTGCAGAGCCCAGTTTGTTCCAGAATTGCCGTGTCTGGGACATTGTCTTGCCACCTGATGTGGAGGAGTCTGCAGAGGCAACTCATGTGGAAATGATTAAGCTGTTTAGCATACCGGCTGTACACTGTCCAGGTCTCGCTAGCATAGAGAAGTGTGGCGAGGACCACCGCGCAGTAGACCTTCAGCTTGGTGGTAAGACTGAGTCCCCATCGTTCCCAGACGTTCTTACGCAGTCTCCCGAAGGCGGCACTAGCTTTGGTGATTCTGTTTTTAACCTCAGCATCTATGGTTACTTCACGGGAAAGTGTGCTGCCTAAGTAGGTGAAGTTATCGACTGCTTTGAGGTTTTGCTCCTTCACCGTGATACGTGGCTCCTTGTACAGTTTTCCTGGAACCGGTTGATACATGACTTCGGTTTTTCTAATGTTGATCTCGAAACCAAAACTGTCGCTGGCTTGCGAAAAACAGTCCATTTCATGCTGCATCTCCTGTTCCGTGCTAGCGTTAAGTGCACAGTCATCAGCAAATAGTAATTCACGGATAACAGTCTCATGCACTTTCGTAACCGCCTTCAGGCGTTTTGGGTTGAATAACTTGCCATCAGTCCTGTACCTAACCTGGATTCCATCTTCACAGTTGTTAAATGCATCACTTAACATTGCAGAGAACAGCATACTGAACAGGGTTGGGGCAAGCACACAGCCTTGTTTTACGCCGTTTGTTACTGGGAAAGCCTCAGATTCGTCTCCATCGTTCAGAACCTTCACCATCATGGAACTGCCGGATGACTGAGATGAACTTGCTCGGGCAGCCGAATTTTGATCTTCCACAGGCCGTCTCCACTGACTGTGTCGAAATTCTTGGTCAAATCAACAAAAGTTACATAAAAGTCACGGTGTTGCTCCTGGCACTTTTCCTGAAGTTGACGTGCTGAAAAGACCATATCTACTGTTCCACGTTTAGCACGGAAACCACACTGGCTTTCGGGTAATAGTCCTTGCTCAAGGTGATGTAAAAGGTGGTTGAGCAAGACATGAGCCAATATCTTGCCTGCAGTGGACAGAAGGGAGATGCCTCGATGGTTGTCACAAGATTGGCGATTACCTTTCCTCTTGTATATGTGGATTATGCTGGCATCTTTCATCTGTTGTGGAACCTGTTCCTTTGTCCACATATATTGGAATAGTTTGGTCACCATTTGCATCAGAACAGGGCCGCCAGATTTATATACCTCAGCAGGTATAGCATCATTTCCGGGTGCTTTTCCACAAGAAAGTTGTTTTACTGCTTTCCTGACTTCATCTCCACTTGGAAAAACATCAAGCTCCTTGTTGATTTCTACCTGGGGCAGGCGAGCAATAGCCTCATCATTGATATTGGCAGGGCGATTAAGAATATTATTAAAGTGCTCAGCCCACCGTTCCAGAATCTGTTTCCTTTCTGTCAGCAGCTTAGTTCCATCTGCGTTAAGCAGAGATGAAGAGCTTGATGACTGGGGTCCATATACAGTTTTGAGCGCATCGTAGAAGCATTTCTGGTCATGGGTATCTGCATAGCCCTGAATTTCGTCGGCCTTCTTGCTAAACCAGATATCCTGCATCTCGCGTAGCTTGTGTCTAAGTGCAGGCTCCGCATCCTGCCTGCGAGGATACCCCAAGGGCAGAAAACGACAAAGAGGCTGAATATCTATAAGCTGCAAAATAAAAGAATTGCAAGGGAATTTGCCAATGACCTTGATGGCAGACTGCTAAATATACTACAGGCAGAGGAGATTGGCGTTGAGGAACAGTGGACAATTCTAAGAGATGCTGTTTATAATACTGCTCTGGAGCATCTTGGATCAGCAACCAGAAATAATCAAGAATGGTTCGATGAAAACGACGAGGAAATAAAGAGACTCCTAGAAGAGAAACATCAGCGGTATAAGGTGTACCAAAATGACCCCACGTCGTTAGCTAAGAAAGGTGCCTTTACCAACATAAAAAGAAAGGTACAAATCAAGCTACGCGTATAAAGTTCTGTACAATGCGGACCCAAACAGAGGGCCAATCAGATATCCCAGCTCTCAGTGGTGGGTGATGTTGTCTGCAGCCTAGCAAGAATGCGGTGTCCACCGCTTGTTCCAGGGCCCTGGAACCAGTGACTGCTAATAATAAAAATTCATCTATTCTACAAGTTGAGTGCCAAAATTTACTTTATCAATATTCTGGTGTGGGAACCTTCTTTTGAGCACCATCACGTCTGTGTCACGTTATACATTTTGATTTTTGTATACCGCACATGACACACACTGGCTTAAACTGCACACGACACACACACTGACCATATACAACACACATGCATTTGGACATAATGTCAACGTATATAAAACAGAGAAACGGAGTATATAAATCCCAATCCACATATTTAAAAATATACGTTTTTTTATTAATAATACTATGAAAACATTACATCAGTAATATGAATACATATATCACACAGAATAAAGTGAGGAGGAAACAGATGGTAGCGGCGAAACAGGAAGAGAACTATATTACATCCCTGGGGCCACTAATACAAGATCATTAGTATAAGGACTCATGTGACAAATGTCACAATCCCCCATAATTAAATCATTAGTTAAAGTGCCACAGTGCAAAAACAGGTCAAATGTTACCATTTATAAGTACCAAGCAGCTTACCCATCATGTATGTGTAAGGAGGTTGCTTCCCCTGCTCCTTGCCTGGAACCACTTAGTCAGACAGCTGGGTTGTTGGGGGGAAGACTTTCTGCCCTGGACAGAGGGGACCAGGTGACTGCTGGGAAGAGAGAGGGGAGTGGTCAGAAAAGTGCGGGAGAGAGAGCGCGCCAGAGAGGGGACAGCTGCACAGAGAGAAGGCAGTCTGCAGCATCGCGCTCCCCATGACAGAGTGCTCCCCGTGAGGGCACTAAGGCTGGAGTGAGAGTGGGGATTTGGAAGCCTCCATAATGTGAGAAGACTCTTCCCCTGACAGTGCAGAGACAGTGACTCAGTGCAGCCCTGATGACCGCAGTGACAAGCAAAGATCCCTGAATGTGATAAGTAACTGCCCAGTGTGTGTGACATCGTTACTACAGAGAAGCTGCCAGGCTTACAGAGACTCCTGTAGCAGTGACAGAGAGACTGTGCTATTTCCTGGTTCCAGTTTCACTTTGAGAAGAACAGGCTGCAGAGATTTAACTCCGGACTTTCCAGGAGACAGAGAAGGGACCAGGATCTCAAGCCCTGCTGGTGACTGTATCCACATTGGAAAAAGGACTCTCCAGTCAGGATCTCCCTGGGCT
The DNA here is from genome assembly GCF_032444005.1 of Ranitomeya imitator. Taxonomy (NCBI): domain Eukaryota; kingdom Metazoa; phylum Chordata; class Amphibia; order Anura; family Dendrobatidae; genus Ranitomeya; species Ranitomeya imitator. The sequence goes on from NC_091282.1 coordinate 112,234,868, forward strand.
GATGAGTTACCAGAACACTCGTTAACCCTTTTGATTCCGCTTAACTGTTTACTGTTTGACTTGACTCTATTAACCCCCTGTTTACTCCCTGCGAGGAGAATTTTACCCCTGTTAATAAATCCCATTCAACAGTTGGTCTGTCTGTTCCGTGGTGACATACTCAACCCTGCACTCTATTACATATGGATGTCTTTCCTAGTTCCACACGCAGCCCCCTTGACGCACGTTTCGCGGTCTGCTTTTTCAAAAAGGGGTCTGTTTGTTGAACGCTCTCACAAGAGTTAAAATAGGGCACATACCGGAAGTGTAATCAGGCACACCAGCGCACACACACCCAGGATCATGCTCCATTGTACCCGGCGGTCGTCAGGGCAGCACACACATAGGGCGGAAATCCGCCAGATGACGTCACAGATTATGTGTGTGCAGCACCTATTGATAACCGCCCAGGAAGTCAAGAGTAAAAGATCGAGGGCGTGTGCGCGCACTGCCTAAAGCCCTCCCACCGAAGACCATAGAGGCCGCCATTTTGTAAGTGATATTAAGCAAGTAAAGAGGGGGCCGCTGTATATAGCGACAACAGGTGCAGCATTTACATACCCATAACCCTCCCACCGAAGGCCATGGGAACCGCCATACCTTAGGTACTATTATGCAAATTACTATATGTTGCAAAGGCAAGTGCACCACGTATCTAACTAAGGACCTCCCACCGGAGACAATGGGAGCCGCCATTTTATAAGTGACATTAAGCTAGTAAAAGAAAAAAACAAACAAAACGCTGTGTGTTTGTTATGACCTGGTGGTTAGGAGCACCCGACCTGATAGTTAAACTCATACAGGACAAGCTCTGGGATGTGGGAGCTCTGCTGACCGCAAGCCCTAATCCTATTGCACACACTAAAAATAGCCGTGGAGCACTCCTGACGCTCCCTAGGCGCCTCGTCACAGCCTAAGGACTAGCTAGCCCTAGAGACAGAAAATAAAGCCTACCTTGCCTCAGAGAAATTCCCCAAAGGAATAGGCAGCCCCCCACATATAATGACTGTGAGTAAAGATGAAAGTCACAAACGCAGAAATGAAACAGGTTTCAGCAAAGGGAGGCCAGACTTACTAAATAGACAGAGGATAGGAAAGGTAACTTTGCGATCAGCACAAAAACCTACAAAAGACCACGCAGAGTGTGCAAAAAAGACCTCCGCACCGACTCACGGTGCGGAGGGGCCACTCTGCATCCCAGAGCTTCCAGCTAGCAAGACAAAATCATGATAACCAGCTGGACAAGAAAACAGAGAACAAATAATTACTATCAGGAACTTAGCTTCTGCAGGAGAAGGCAGGTCACCAGAGAGATCCAGGAACGAACTGAACCAATGCAAAAACATTGACAGCTGGCATGGAGTAACGATCTGAGAGGAGTTAAATAGAGCAGCCAACCAAAGGATAAACCACGTCACCTGTGTAAGGAACCTCAGAAGCAGCAGCTTCACTCATAGCCACCAGAGGGAGCCCATAGACAGAACTCGCCGAAGTACCGTTCACGACCACAGGAGGGAGTTCGACAACAGAATTCACAACAGTACCCCCCCCTTGAGGAGGGGTCACCGAACCCTCACCAGAGCCCCCAGGCCGATCAGGATGAGCCAAATGAAAGGCACAAACAAGATCGGCAGCATGAACATCAGAGGCAAAAACCCAGGAATTATCTTCCTGACCATAACCCTTCCACTTGACCAGTTACTGGAGTCTCCGTCTCGAAACACGAGAATCCAAAATCTTCTCCACCACATACTCCAACTCCCCCTCGACCAACACCGGGGCAGGAGGATCAACGGAGGGAACCATAGGCGCCACGTATCTCCGCAACAACGACCTATGGAACACATTATGGATGGCAAAAGAAGCTGGAAGGTCCAAACGAAATGACACAGGATTAAGAATTCAGAAATTTTATATGGCCCAATGAAACGAGGCTTAAACTTAGGAGAGGAAACCTTCATAGGAACGTGACGAGATGACAATCAAACCAAATCCCCAACACGAAGTCGGGGACCAACAATGTCAAATTGTCCACCACATGAGTCCAAATCTGCTGCAACCTGTCCACCACCGCATCCACACCAGGACAGTCCGAAGGCTCAACCTGCCCTGAAGAGAAACGAGGATGGAAACCAGAATTACAGAAAAAAGGAGAAACTAAAGTAGCCGAGCTGGCCCGATTATTAAGGGCGAACTCAGCCAAAGGCAAGAAGGACACCCAATCATCCTGATCAGCAGAAACAAAGCATCTCAGATATGTCTCCAAAGTCTGATTAGTTCGTTCGGTTTGGCCATTAGTCTGAGGATGGAAAGCCGAAGAAAAAGACAAATCAATGCCCATCTTAGCGCAAAAGGACCGCCAAAACCTCGAAACAAACTGGGAACCTCTGTCCGAGACGATGTTCTCTGGAATACCATGCAAACGAACCACATGCTGGAAAAACAATGGCACCAAATCAGAGGAGGAAGGCAATTTAGACAAGGGTACCAAATGGACCATCTTAGAGAAGCGATCACAAACCACCCAAATGACCGACATCTTTTGAGAAACAGGGAGATCAGAAATAAAATCCATGGAAATATGCGTCCAGGGCCTCTTCGGGATCGGCAAGGGCAAAAGCAACCCACTGGCATGAGAACAGCAGGGCTTAGCCCGAGCACAAGTCCCGAAGGACTGCACAAAAGAACGCACATCCCATGACAGAGAAGGCCACCAGAAGGATCTAGCCACCAAATCTCTGGTACCAAAGATTCCAGGATGACCAGCCAACACTGAACAATGAATCTCAGAGATAACTCTACTAGTCCATCTATCAGGGACAAAGTTTCTCCGTAGGACAACGGTCAGGTCTATCAACCTGAAACTTTTGCAGCACACGCCGCAAATCAGGGGAAATGGCAGACAAAATTACCCCTTCTTTAAGAATACCCGCCGGCTCCGGAATACCCGGAGAGTCAGGCACAAAACTCCTTGACAGGGCGTCAGCCTTCACATTCTTAGATCCCGGAAGGTATGAAACCACAAAATCAAAACGGGAGAAAAAGAGCGACCATCGAGCCTGTCTAGGATTCAACCGTTTGGCAGACTCGAGATAAGTCAAATTCTTGTGATCCGTCAAGACCACCACGCGATGTTTAGCTCCTTCAAGCCAATGTCACCACTCCTCGAATGCCCACTTCATGGCCAACAACTCCCGATTGCCCACATCATAATTGCGCTCAGCAGGTGAGAATTTTCTAGAAAAGAAGGCACAGGGTTTCATCACCGAGCCGTCAGAACTTCTTTGCGACAAAACAGCCCCTGCTCCAATTTCAGAAGCATCAACCTCAACCTGAAAAGGGAGCGAAACATCTGGCTGGCACAACACAGGGGCAGAAGCAAAACGACGCTTCAACTCCTGAAAAGCCTCTACAGCCGCAGAGGACCAATTGACCACATCAGCACCTTTCTTGGTCAAATCAGTCAATGGTTTAGCAATACTGGAAAAATTAGCGATGAACCGACGATAAAAATTAGCAAAGCCCAGGAACTTCTGCAAGCTCTTCACAGATGTCGGTTGAGTCCAATCGTAAATGGCCTGAACTTTAACAGGGTCCATCTCGATAGTAGAAGGGGAAAAAATGAAACCCAAAAATGAAACCTTCTGAACTCCAAAGAGACACTTTGACCCCTTCACAAACAAGGAATTTGCACGAAGGACCTGGAACATCATTCTGACCGGCTTCACATGAGACTCCCAATCATCCGAAAAGACCAAAATGTCATCCAAATATACAATCATGAATCTATCCAGGTACTCTCGGAAGATGTCATGCATAAAGGACTGAAACACAGATGGAGCATTAGAAAGCCCGAATGGCATAACCAGGTACTCAAAATGGCCCTCGGGCGTATTAAATGCCGTTTTCCATTCATCACCCTGTTTAATTCGCACAAGATTATACGCACCACGAAGATCTATCTTGGTGAACCAACTAGCCCCCTTAATCCGAGCAAATAAATCAGACAGCAGGGGCAAAGGATACTGAAATTTGACTGTGATCTTATTAAGAAGGTGGTAATCAATACAAGGTCTCAAAGAACCATCCTTCTTGGCCACAAAAAAGAACCCTGCTCCCAATGGTGACGACGACGGACGAATATGACCCTTCTCCAAGGATTCCTTTATATAACTCCGCATAGCGGCGTGCTCTAGCACAAATAAATTAAACAGCCGGCCCTTAGGAAACTTACTACCATGAATCAAATTAATAGCACAGTCGCAATCCCTATGAGGAGGTAGGGCACCAGATTTGGGCTCTTCAAATACATCCCGGTAATCTGATAAAAACTCAGGGACTTCAGAAGGAGTGGAAGGCGAAATTGACAGCAATGGAACATCACCATGTACCCCCTGACAACCCCAGCTGGACACAGACATAGATTTCCAATCCAACACTGGTTTATGGACCTGTAGCCATGGCAACCCCAAAACGACCACATCATGCAGATTATGCAACACCAAAAAGCGAATATCCTCCTGATGTGCAGGAGCCATGCACATGGTCAATTGAGTCCAGTACTGAGGCTTATTCTTGGCCAAAGGCATAGCATCAATTCCTCTCAATGGAATAGGATACTGCAAGGGCTCCAAGAAAAAACCACAGCGCCTGGCAAACTCCAAGTCCATCAAATTCAGGGCAGCGCCTGAATCCACAAATGCCATTACAGAATAGGACGACAGAGAGCAAATCAGAGTAATGGACAAAAGAAATTTAGACTGTACCGTACCAATGGTGGCAGACCTAGCGAACCGCTTAGTGCGCTTAGGACAATCGGAGATAGCATGAGTGGATTCACCACAGTAAAAACACAGCCCATTCCGACGTCTGTGCTCTTGCCGTTCAGCTCTGGTCAAAGTCCTATCACACTGCATAGGCTCAGGCCTATGCTCAGAGAATACCGCCAGATGGTGTACAGCTTTGCGTTCACGCATGTGCCGATCGATCTGAATGGCCAAGGACATAGACTCATTCAGACCAGCAGGCGTGGGAAATCCCACCATGACATCCTTAAGGGCCTCAGAAAGACCCTTTCTGAAAATTGCCGCCAGGGCACACTCATTCCACTGAGTAAGCACAGACCACTTTCTAAACTTCTGACAGTACACCTCCGCTTCATCCTGACCCTGACACAAAGCCAGCAAGATTTTCTCTGCCTGATCCACTGAATTTGGTTCATCATAAAGCAATCCAAGCGCCAGAAAAAACGCATCAACATCACGCAATGCAGGATCTCCTGGCGCAAGGGAAAATGCCCAGTCTTGAGGGTCACCACGCAACAAAGAAATTATGATTTTTACTTGTTGAACGGGGTCACCAGAGGAGCGGGGTTTCAAAGCTAGAAACAGTTTACAATTATTTTTTAAATTCAAGAACCTAGATCTATCCCCAGAAAATAAATCAGGAATAGGAATTCTAGGCTCTAACATAGGATTCTGAACCACAAAATCTTGAATGTTTTGTACCCTTGCAGTGAGATGATCCACACAAGAGGACAGACCCTGAATGTCCATATCTACACCTGTGTCCTGAACCACCCAAAGGTCTAGGGGAAAAGAAAGACAAAACACAGTGCAAAGAAAAAAAAATGGTCTCAGAAGTTCTCTTATCCCTCTATTGAGATGCATTAATACTTTGGGCCAGCTGTACTGTTATGACCTGGTGGTTAGGAGCACCCGACCTGATAGTTAAACTCATACAGGACAAGCTCTGGGATGTGGGAGCTCTGCTGACCGCAAGACCTAATCCTATCGCACACACTAAAAATAGCCGTGGAGCGCTCCTGACGCTCCCTAGGCGCCTCGTCACAGCCTAAGGACTAGCTAGCCCTAAAGACAGAAAATAAAGCCTACCTTGCCTCAGAGAAATTCCCCAAAGGAATAGGCAGCCCTCCACATATAATGACTGTGAGTAAAGATGAAAGTCACAAACGCAGAAATGAAACAGGTTTCAGCAAAGGGAGGCCAGACTTACTAAATAGACAGAGGATAGGAAAGGTAACTTTGCGATCAGCACAAAAACCTACAAAAGACCACGCAGAGTGTGCAAAAAAGACCTCCGCACCGACTCACGGTGCGGAGGGGCCACTCTGCATCCCAGAGCTTCCAGCTAGCAAGACAAAATCATGATAACCAGCTGGACAATAAAACAGAGAACAAATAATGACTATCAGGAACTTAGCTTCTGCAGGAGAAGGCAGGTCACCAGAGAGATCCAGGAGCGAACTGAACCAATGCAAAAACATTGACAGCTGGCATGGAGTAACGATCTGAGAGGAGTTAAATAGAGCAGCCAACCAAAGGATAAACCACGTCACCTGTGTAAGGAACCTCAGAAGCAGCAGCTTCACTCATAGCCACCAGAGGGAGCCCATAGACAGAACTCGCCGAAGTACCGTTCACGACCACAGGAGGGAGTTCGACACTAGAATTCACAACAGTGTTAAAACAACAAAATGCACTAATTATGTGCCCGCGGCCCTCCCACCAAAGGCCACGGAAAATATTGTGAGTGATATTATGTGAGCTGCTTCGTATTACAGTAGCAACTGCACCGCATATGTTAACTAAGCCCCTCCCACTGAAAATCATGGGAGACGCCATTATGTGGGTGATAATGAATAGATAATGAACGCTGCTGTGTACTACAGTGTCAAGTGCACAGTCTATATACCCCTCTCACCGAGAACCGTAGGGGTCATCGTATTAGTGGATAATATCAGGAACGCAATAAAATTCCTAGCAGCTATAATAACAAGATGCGCTCCATTAAAAAAAGAAAAAGACCTATTCACAAGTACAAAAACATATAATATATCTATAAAGGGAACATGTGCAATAAAGTGAAAAAACATATAGAATCGCATGTTGTTGCCACACACAGACAATATAAAAACTAGCAAATGGAGAGAAGTCCTTTTCATCCATAAGTAGTGGTAAGCTCTGGACGAATCCAGGTGGATGGTCACACAATGGGCCAGGCTGCGGTAATGTCCCATATAATTAAAACAACTGAAGACAGAAAACAAACAACAATTAGAATCAAAAAATAAAAACATAGAGAAGAGTCACATGAGGAGAGGATGTACTCTAAAAACCACTAGGGTTATGTCCATATAAATATTAATAAAAGTATAGGACCAAAGCACTTAACAGAGGGCGAAGGAGCGGCGGAACATAATGGCCTATACCCCAATTGGAAAAATGTCTCATAGGAAAGGAACAAAACTTAGTTGTTCATTCAATCCCTTGGGGGACATGGTATCAAGGGTGACAATCCACCTGCATTCGCATTGTGCAAGCAGTTGTTTAAGATTGCCTCCCCTGATGCCCCCAAGAATCCTATCAATCCCCCTCACCTTCAAACCGCCGGGATCGGACCTATGATGTATGCGGAAGTGCCTCGGCAAAGTTTTTAATGTCGATATATCCCTTGTCTCTCTTGCAGCCACAATGTCACGGACATGCTCGCGCGTCCTAACTTTCAGTTCCCTAGATGTGAGACCTATATAGATCAGGGAGCAGGGACACGTAGCGTAATACACTACGTGGGTGGTATTACAGGAAATATATTCACAAATTTTATATTCCCTGCTCCCATCAGATGATTTAAAGGTCCCACATCTAAGGATATTAGGACACGCGACACATGACCCACAGGGGAAGCACCCGAGTCTGGGATTTACCTTAGCCAAAAAAGTATCATGTTTTGCCACATAATGGCTTTTCACAAGACTATCTTTAAGGTTCCTTCCCCTGCGTTGTACCATACATGGGGCTGGAGACAAATGTTTAGCCAGGACACTATCCGTCAATAGAACCGGCCAGTGTTTGGTTAGGACATCACGGATCCGATCCCAGCGGCAGTTGGCCGTGGAAATAAACCGTATCTCAGAGTCTCTCAATTTCGCAGTCTTCCTGGATGGTATCAATAAATCCTCTCTCCTAGTTTGTTTCGCCCGTTTGTAGCCTGCCTTAATGCACCGACGACTGTACCCCCTGGCCTTAAACCTATCTGAGAGTATCATGGACTGTCCCTCGAAGCGGGCCTCCGTGGAGCAGACACGCCTGTTCCTCAAGAACTGGCCAACCGGGATGGCCTTAATTACAGAGTAGCTGTGTGCCGAGGAGGCATGGAGTATAGAATTAACGGCCGTCTCCTTTCGGTAGAGATCTGTCTCAATAGAGCCATCCTCGGCAACACAAAGAGTGATGTCCAAAAAATTAATCCGGGTTTTGTTCCAAAGATATGTGAATTTTAAAATAAAACAATTTTGATTAAGGTCCTGTATAAATTTGGTTAGGCTGGTCTCGTCACCGTTCCAGATCATAAGTACATCGTCGATGTACCGAAAGCAGCCCACCACCTGGTCCGCGGCATGTGCCCCGTCACCCTGGAAGATGGTTCTTTCCCAGTACCCCAAAAATAAATTTGCATAAGACGGGGCACACGCCGCACCCATGGCAGTCCCTTGTATCTGCAAAAAAAACCTATCCTTAAAAACAAAAAAATTGGGCATCAAAATAAATTCTAAAAGTTCTAAAATAAATTCCAAAAAATGTCCATCCCAGTTGGCTGTCTTGAGGAAGAAGCGTGCCGCTCTCAATCCATCACTATGTCGGATTGATGTATAAAGTGATTCTATGTTGATGGTAACCAAGAGCATGCCCGCCTCGAGGGACAGGCCATCGACTCTTGTCAACACGTCAGTGGTGTCTCTGACATAGGAGGGGAGTGTCTCCACAAGTGGCTTCAGATAATAATCAATGAATTTACATACATTGTCACACAACCCCCCTATGCCAGAGACAATTGGTCTGCCAGGGGGATTAACAGCGTCTTTATGCACTTTCGGCAATAGAAAGAAAGTGGCTATCTTCGGGAATTTTGGTAGAAGGCCATCCAGGACTTTCTTAGGGACAATCCCTGATTCACTGGCATGAGACAGAATCACCTCCAGATCCCTAGTGAAGGGCCGTATAGGGTTCTGAGACAATATCTGGTAAGTAGTTTTGTTTTTGAGTTGGTGGAAAGCCTCTTTCTCGTATTTGTCGGTTGGCCAGATGACCACGTTCCCCCCCTTGTCTGCTGGTTTAAAAACCACTGAGTCCAATGATTGTAGTTCCCTCAAGGCCTTTCTCTGTATATTCGTAAGATTATGCTTATATCTAAATTTCAATATTTTCTTAAGATCTTCTGTAACGAGTCTACAAAAGATCTCCACTTGCGGACAGAGAGACAAGGGAGGGAATGAGAGAGATCTAGGCACAACCGACGAGGGAAAGTTACCTGAAGATTCAGATTCTTGTTCCCTCAACAAGTCCTCCAATGCTTCTAGGGCTTCACGCTCCACATCCGCAGATAAATCTTGATTAGACTCCCTCTGGCTATACAGCTTCTTAAATATCAGCTTACGGGAAAAAATATGTGTGTCTTTTAAGACTGCAAAAAAGTCAAAGTTGTTACATGGCACGAAATTTAAACCCAATTTCAGCAAATCCACTTGTGTTTGAGAGAGAGAGTGTGAAGATAAATTAATTACCTCCAAATCTGAAGATTTAGTTTTACGGTCATATCTCACCGGTGATGAAAACTTCTTTTTATTAGCATTTCGTCCCCTTTGCGGCTCTGCCCGGTTGTATCTTTCTAACTGTCTGCTTATTCCTCGATTGGTCAGATGCCACACTCGATTCATCAATAGAGGTTAATGATGAGATGGAGCCGGATCGGGATTGAGGTGGAGGACGTACCCTTTTATTGTGATTTCTCCACCAGTACACCTTATTGTCCTGATAATCAGAATTATCCCTTTGTAGTTTTTTAGTTTTTACTGCACCTATCTCCTGTTCCCACCTAGAAAAATCTCTGTCTAGATCTCCATTCAATTTCTCCAGGGCCTCTGGTGTCAAGTCATCCTTAATTAAAGACTGAAGATTATCAATATCCTTTTCGATCTCCCCTAGTTTTACCTCGTCCAATCCCATCAATAATTCAATAAAACCCCTAGAGCATTTGGTAGCCAGGTCCTCCCATTTTCCTTTAAAGACCTCGTCATCCACTGTAAATGAAGGGAATATCTGGACCCGTAGACCTCTAGGGATTAAATTACGAGCCAAATATTGTCCTAAAGAGGCCCTGTTCCACCACAACTTCGTCCTCCTGTACAAGAGCGACTTCAATCTAGTAATCCTCTCCCCAGAGTCTCCTCTGTCAGAAGTTAAAATGCCATCGGTATCCTCCTTAAACACCTCCTGTAGCCGGGATAACCACGTTTGGTCCCGGGTACGAAAATCCATTTTGGAGCTAGATGCTGTGAACAACACAGAAAAATTAGACCCCACACAAAACTCACAAAAAATTCCATAAACTTGTGGCCTAGAGAAAATTATTATATCTCTCCCAATATTTTTGCCCAAATCTCTGGGACAACCTAGGATACTCCCCAATATATATAAAACAGAGAAACGGAGTATATAAATCCCAATCCACATATTTAAAAATATACGTTTTTTATTAATCAATAATACTATGAAAACATTACATCAGTAATATGAATACATATATCACACAGGATAAAGTGAGGAGGAAACAGATGGTAGCGACGAAACAGGAAGAGAACTATATTACATCCCTGGGGCTGCTAATACAAGATCACTGGTATAAGGACTCATTTGACAAATGTCACAATCCCCCATAATTAAATCATTAGTTAAAGTGCCACAGTGCAAAAACGGGTCAAATGTTACCATTTATAAGTACCAAGCAGCTTACCCATCATGTATGGATGTCTTTCCTAGTTCCACACGCAGCCCCCCTACAACGTACACGGCACTCAAATCCCGTATACTGCAGTCGCGCACTGTATATATACTCACGCACTAACTATATACAACATACATACACTGTACATTGAAGTCACTATATGATATTATTATTTTTTATTATAGGGCTATTTATTCCATAGCACTTTACATGTGAGGAGGGGTATACATAATAAAAACAAGTACAATAATCTTAATCAATACAAGTCACGACTGGTACATAAGGAGAGAGGACCCTGCCCGCGAGGGCTCACAGTCTACAAGGGATGGGTGAGAATAAGTATTCGAGGGTAGAGCTGGTCGTGCAGCAATTTGGTCTATTGGTGGTTACTGCAGGTTGTAGGCTTGTCGGAAGAGGTAGGTCTTCAGGTTGTTTTTGAAGGTTTCCATGGTAAGCGAGTGTCTGATGTGTTGGGGTAGAGAGTTCCAGAGTATGGGGGATGTGCAGGAGAAATCTTGTATGCGATTGTGGGAAGAGGAGATAAGAGGAGAGTAGAGAAGGAGATCTTCTGAGGATCGGAGGTTGCATGCAGGTACGTACCAAGAGATGAGGTCACAGATGTATGGAGGAGACAGGTTGTGGATGGCTTTGTATGTCATGGTTAGGGTTTTGAGCTGGAGTCGTTGGATAATGGGGAGCCAGTGCAGGGATTGACAGAAGGGAGAGGCTGGGGAATAGCGTTAGAAGGGAGGCCACAGAGCAGGAGGTTGCAGTAGTCAAGGCGGGAGATGATGAAGGCATGGACTAGGGTTTTTGCAGATTCTTGGTTGAGAAATGTACAGATCCGGGAAATATTTTTGAGTTGGAGTCGGCAGGAAGTGAAAGGGGCCTGGATATGTGGTTTGAAGGAGAGATCAGTGTCTAGGATTACCCCGAGGCCTCGATCTTGTGGGACTGGGGAGAGTGGGCAGCCATTTACTTTAATGTATAGGTTTGTTGAGGGAGTCAAGTGAGATGGGGGAAAGATGATAAATTCTGTTTTGTCCATATTAAGTTTTAGAAATCTAGCGGAGAAGAAAGATGAAATAGCAGACAGACATTGTGGGATTCTGGTTAGTAAGGTGGTGATATCTGGTCCAGAGATGTAGATCTGTGTGTCGGCGGCATAGAGATGATACTGAAAACCATGGGACTCTATGAGCTGTCCAAGGCCAAAGATATAGATGGAGAAGAGCAGAGGCCCTAGGATTGAACCTTGTGGGACTCCGACAGATAGGGGGCGAGGTGAGGAGGTGGTGTGCGAGTGGGAGACGCTAAATGTCCGGTTTGTTAGGTACCACGAAATCCAAGATAGGGCCAAGTCAGTGATGCCAAGGGATGAGAGGGTCTGTAATAGTAGGGAATGGTCCACTGTGTCAAAGGTCTAGGAGGACGAGGACAGAGTAGTGCCGCTTGGCTTTGGCAGTTAATAGGTCATTGGTGGCTTTAGTTAGGGCAGTTTCAGTGGAGTGATGTGGCCGGAAGCCAGATTGAAGGTGGTGGAAGAGGAAGCAGGAAGCGAGGTGGGAGGACAGTTCAAGATGGATGAGTGGTTCCAGAAGTTTTGAAGCATAGGGGAGAAGTGATATGGGGCGATAGCTAGATGCAGAGGATGAGTTAAGAGAGGGCTTTTTGAGGATAGGTGTGATTGAGGCATGTTTAAAGGTTGGGGGAAAACACCAGTTGTTGTGATAGGTTGAAAAGATGGGTTAGGGTTGGAATGAAGACTGTGGTGAGGTTTGGGATGAAGTGGGATGGGATCAGGTCAAGTGTACAGATGGTGAGATGTGATCTTGAGAGTAGAGTGGAGAGTCGATCTTTTGTAATAGTAGAGAAGTTTGTTTTGGAGAAGGGCTGGGCAGTTAGGAGGAAGGGCTCTGGGGGTTGTCGACCAAAGTTCTCTGATGTTATCAATCTTCTGCTTGAAAAATGAGGCAAAGTCTTCCGCCGAGATGAGTGGAGAGGAAGGGGGTTCTGGGGGACGGAGGAGAGATTTGAAAATGTTGAATAACTTTAGGGTTGTGAGAAAGGGAGGATATGAGAGATGAGACGTAGGTTTGTTTTGCTGCAGCGAGTGTGGCCTTGAAAGTAGCGAGGGACTGTTTGAATGCGATGAAGTGCTCATTGGAGTGGGGTCTTTTCCATCTCCGCTCAGCAACCCTGGTAGCCCGTCTCAGTTCTATGGTCAGGCTGGTGTTCCAGAGTTATCTGTTGATTTTGCGAGCTTTGGTATGTGTGAGAGGGGCGACCGATTCCAGAGCTGCAGCTATTGTGGTGTTATATAGAGTGGCAGCGGCATCAGCATTGTGTAAGGAGCTTATGTCTGTAAGAGGGATGAGGGATATTCATGAAAAAAGCCCTCCCATGAATATTTTTCTTCATTAACCCCTTTACCCCCAAGGGTGGTTTGCACGTTAATGAGCGGGCAAATTTTTACAATTCTGACCACTGTCCCTTTATGGCTGGAGTCACACTAGCGAGTTTTACGGACGTAAGAGCGCAGAAAATACGTCCATAAAACTCGCCAAACAAACGGCACAATTATTGTCAATGGGTCTGCTCCTATCAGCCGTATATTACGGATCCGTATTATACGGCTTTCTACGGCTGTAACAAATCGCAGCATGCTGCGTTTGTCAGCGTATTGCGCGAATAATACGCCAATAAAAATCTATGGGGCAGCGTAAAATACGGAATGCATACGGACCATGCATGTGACTTGTGAGAAATACGCTACTCACTGGCAGATGTCCGGAAATGTCCAAAGGCCTCAATCAGGCAGGTGAGACATGCTAATTAGCTGAAAAAGCCAGACAGTGAACCCGGAAGTCTGCTGCACGCCTCCACGGAGTGAGATCTTCAAGATGGCACAGATCATAAATGTTGATCTCCTCATCATATTGGTGCAAGAAAGGCCTGTTATCTGGGATCAGAGGGATCCCAACTATGCCAACAGGGCACAAAAAGAGGCAGCATGGAGGAGTGTGTGTGGGTCACTCTTCCCAAATTTTGAGCAGCAGCCACGTGCGGCACAGCGGCAAATAAGTAAGTACACTCATGTTGGAAATTTCCGCATTGGATCCTGGGAGTTGTTGTGGTGGTGGGAGGTTTAGCTGGTTATCACGTAGCCGCCGACCCATTATGGACGCATTGAAGACCCTACAGTCTCCAGTTCACCCATAGGCCCCAATGTCTACAATTATAAACCTGTAGTTACTGTCAGCAACAGCTAACAGAACTACAGAGAAAAACTGCTTATAATTGTAGAATTGGGAACCAGAGTTCGGCGGCTTACGCACCCTAATATGTTTCCCATCCACAGCTCCAATGCAGTTAGGGAAGTCACAAGTGTCCTTGAAACCACTGGTGATTTTTAGCCAATCCTCCTGTTTGGGCTCAGGCATAACCACATCATGAAGTTTCTCCCATATTTGGAAACAGGTTTTACGAACAATGCCTGAAATTGTTGAACGCCCAATAAGGAACTCCAAGTGTAGTCCCGCATAGGACAAGCCTGTGGCCAGGAAGGTGAAAGAAAACAAAAAATATATATATATTAAACATGAGTACAAAGAAAACATGAAGAAGCACAAGTGTATAGTATATTTACAAAGACTTTATGTCCAATCTAAAATTTTCAAATTCCCATGGTTAGTTTCATACAACATTAACCACAGTTTTTTTGATGTGCTTGGGCCATAATGTCAACCTAAACTTACAGAAACCTACTAGAAGCCAACACATATAAAAAAATATCATCAACATACAGTATGTGAGAATGTTGAATACATACCGTAAGGCTAGGAGCAGACGCTCCTCAGCAGAGATGGCTTTTCTCATCCTTGTGTCCTGATAGGTGATACCTGGACGTAAGATCTCCAACAACATATCAAAAGTCCTGATGGTCATGCGACTATACAGGTAAAACTTGGCAGGATGTGACCTCAAAGCTGAATATAGCCTCTGAAAATGTCCTTTATTCTGGCGTTGGGTCAATAGAGGATGCACCCACAATCTTCGTCCCCTCCTTCGCGGATCAACATTGACCAGATATGGCTGTCCAAAGCGACGTGACAACACCCAGTGAAGTAACACCCGCTGAGTTGTGCTTAAATACATATGGTCAGACATGTTTGTAAGGTGAAAGCAACACAGCCAAAAGAAGCTCCAGAACAAATAGGGCAGATGGGAGGGTTCCACCTATTGTAGAGGACTTAAATAGTGTTGGTAATGATGATTTAAATGATTTGCAGGCCAGAAAACCGTTAAATGTCCATTTTGTGATGCTGCGTGAAAAATACGCCATACGGATCACATACGGATTACACACGCAACAGCACATGCGCAAAATACGCGACCACACCTAGGCTACGCATTAACTACGGAAATAGATTTCTGGGACATTTTGGGGTATTACGCGCGTATTACGGACGTAGAATACGTTCCGTATTGTCTTACGCCGAGTGTGACTCCAGCCTATGAGGTTATAACTCTGAAACACTTCAACGGATCCCAGTGATTCTGACATTGTTTTCTCTCATTGTTTTCTATTGTACTTCATGTTAGTGGTAAAATGTCTTTGATATTACCTGCGTTTATTTGTGAAAAAAAACGGAAATTTGGCGAAAATTTAGAAAATTTCACAATTTTCCAACTTTGAATTTTTATGCCCTTAAATCACAGAGTTATGTCACACAAAATACTTAATAAGTAACATTTCCCAAAGGTCTACTTTAGATAAGCACAATTAAGGAAATAATTTTTTTTTTGTTAGGGAGTTATAAGGGTTAAAAATTGACCAGCAATTTCTAATTTTGACAACACCATTTTTTTAAGGGACTATATCACATTTGAAGTCACTTTAAGGGGTCTATATGATAGAAAATACCCAAGTGTGACACCATTCTAAAAACTGCACATCTCAAGGTGCTCAAAACCACATTCAAGAAGTGTATTAACCCTTCAGGTATTTCAAAGGAATTTTTGGAATGTTTAAAAAAATGAACATTTAACTTTTTTTTACCAAAAATTTACTTTAGCTCCAATTTGTTTTATTTTACCAAGGGTAACAGGAGAAATTGGACCACAAAAGTTGTTGTACAGTTTGTTCTGAGTATGCTGATGCCCCATATGTGGGGGTAAACCACTGTTTTGGCGCATGGCAGATCTCAGAAGGGAAGGAGTGCCATTTGACTTTTCAATGCAAAATTGACTGGAATTGAGATAGGACGCCATGTCGCGTTTGGAGAACCCCTGATGTGCCTAAACATTGAAACCCCCCACAAGTGACACCATTTTGGAAAGTAGACCCCCTAAGGAACTTATCTAGATGTGTGGTGAGCATTTTGAACCCCCAAGTGTTTCACTACAGTTTATAATGCAGAGGCGTGAAAATAAAAATTCTTTTTTTTCCCACCAAAATTATATTTTAGCCCACAGTTCTGTATTTTCCCAAGGGTAACAGGAGAAATTGGACCCCAAAAGTTGTTGTCCAATTTGTCATGAGTACGCTGATACCCCATATGTGGGGGGGAACCACCGTTTGGGCGCATGGCAGAGCTCGGAAGGGAGTGCAGACAGATGGAATGGTATGCAGGTGTCACATTGCGTTTGCAGAGCCCCTGATGTACCTAAACAGTAGAAACCCCCCACAAATGACCCCATATTGGAAACAAGACCCCCCAAGGAACTTATCTAGATGTGTTGTGAGAACTTTGAACCCCCAAGTGTTTCCCTACAGTTTATATTGGAGAGCCGTGAAAATAAAAAAATGATTTTTAGCCCCCCAAATTTTTATTTTCCCAAGGGTAACCAGAGAAATTGGACCCCAAAAGTTGTCCAATTTGTCCTGAGCACGCTGATACCCCATAGGTTGGGGTAAACCCCTGTTTTGGTGCATGAGAAAGCTCGGAAGGGAAGGGGCACTGTTTAACTTTTTCAACCCAGAATTGGTTGGAATTGAGATCCGACGCCATGTCGCGTTTGGAGAGCCTCTAATGTGCCTAAACTGTCGAAACCCCCCAATTCTAACTGAAACCCTAACCCAAACACACCTCATACCTAGTCCCAACCCTAACCATAACCCTAACCACACCCCTAACCCGAACATGCCCCTAACCCTAATCCCAACCACACCTCTTAACTCCAACACACCCCTAACCCTAGTCCCAAACATAACCCTAACCACACCCTGACACACCCCTAACCCCTAACCCTAATCCCAACCCAAATCCCAACCGTAAATGTAATCCAAACCCTACCCCTAACTTTTGTCCCAATCCAAACTTTAGCCCCAACCCTAACCCTAACTGTAGCCCCAACCCTAACCCTAACTGTAGTTCCAAACCTAACTGTAGCCCTAACCCTTACTTTAGCCCTAACCCTAACCCTAACTTTAGTCCCAACCCTGACCCTAACCCTAACTTTAGCCCCAACTCTAACCCTAACTTTAGCCCCATCCCTAACCCTAACCCTAATGGGAAAATGGATAAATACGTTTTTTAAATTTTATTAAATTTCTCTAACTAAGGGGGTGATGAAGGGGTGTTTGATTCACTTAGCGGGTTTTTTAGCGGATTTTTAAGATTGGCAGCTGTCACACACTAAAAGACGCTTTTTATTGCAAAAAATAGTTTTTGCATCTCCACATTTTGAGAGCTATAATTTTTCCATATTTTGGTCCACAGAGTCATGTGAGGTCTTGTTTTTTGCAGGACAAGTTGCCGTTTTTATTAGTACCATTTTCGGGCACGTGACATTTTTTGATCGCTTTTTATTCCAATTTTTGTGAGGCAGAATGAACAAAAACCAGCAATTCGTGAATTTCTTTTGGGGGGGCGTTTATACCGTTCCACATTTGATAAAATTGATAAAGCAGTTTTATTCTTTGGGTCAGTACAATTGCAGCTATACCTCATTTATATCATTTTTTATGTTTTGGCACTTTGGCACAATTATTTTTGCATCGCTTTATTCTGAGGACTATAACTTTTTTATTTTTTTGATGATGCTGTATGGCTGCTAATTTTTTGCAGGACAAGATGACATTTTCAGCGGTACCATGTTTATTTATATCCGGCTTTTTGATCGTGTGTTATTCCACTTTTTGTTTGGCGGTATGATAATGCAGCGTTGCTTTTTGCCTCTTTTTTTTTTACGGTGATCACTGAAAGGGTTAACTAGTTGGACAGTTTTATAGGTCAGGTTGTTACGGACGCAGCGATACTAAATATGTGTACTTTTATTGTTTTTTTTTTTATTTAGATAAAGAAATGTATTTTGTGAAACAATATTTTTTTTTGTTTATTTAGGATTTTTTTTCTACATACCGTATGTAAATATATATATATTTTTTAACTTTATAACATTGCCCCAGGGGGGACTACAAGTTATAGTGTCAGATCACCAATCTGACACTGCACAGCACTGTGTCATATCAGCAATCTGAGAGGCAGTGCTGCAGGCTTGCAAGCCACCTCCCTGCAGGACCCGGAAGGAACCCCCGCGGCCATTTTAGATCCGGGGCCTGCAGGGAGGAGGAGTTAGGAGACCCTCGGAGCAACGCGATCACATCGCGTTGCTCCGAGGGACTCGGGGTAGCACACAGGGAGCCCCCTCCCTGCGCGATGCTTCCCTGTGCCGCCAGAACTAAGCGATCATGTTTGCATAGTGCCGGATGTCAGCTGTAATAATCAGCTGACACCCGGCGCCGATCGGCCGCGCTCCCCTCGAGAGCGCGGCCGATCGCCTATGACGTACTATTCCGTTCATGGGAAGTAGGGCCCACCCCACATGGACGGAATAGTACGTCTAATGGCAGAAAGCAGTTAAATATATGCATATGTGCATGTAGTGTAGTGTGAGTATTAATATATTTGCGTAATGCCGCGCTCTCCGGTGTGCAGTGCGTTCTGCTCTTCTCAGTGATGTCACCGCTCTGCAGACTCTGCATCAACTTCCACTGTGCATGACCCTGACGTGGCCTCACAAACCACCTCTACGCAGAGAGCCTCTATGGAGCTTCAGAAACAGGCTTCATAGACTAAGACCTCCTTCACACGTCCGTTTTTTGTGTCCATATGCGGTCCGTTGTTTAAAGGCCGCAAATACGGTCACGCACATGGTGGTGCGCACAGGTCACGGTCTGTGTGAAAAACCCACAGACATGTCAGTTTTTTATCAGCAGCATAGACAAAATGTGTACTGCACATATGCACACTCATGCCTCACGGATATGAAACACGGACACACATACAGCAAACGGACACACGAATGTCACATACCTACATACGGATGGCACACGGACACTGACCACGGATCTCACTATTTTTTCCTTTACAGGAATCACAAGGATGTGTGCAGGATGCCTTACATCGGGGATACCCAACCTGTAGCTCGGGAGCCACATGTGGCTCGCGAGCCCGTGAGGTGTGGCTCATGGCTGCCTGCCAGCAAGGAGCATTAGCACAAGGTGTAAATAACTATTAAGAGCAGATCTCTAAATGGTGACTTGTGTGCAGCACTGCACAGAAGAACAGATCTGAATGGCGGTGAGATAGAGCTAGAAAACCATGGAGCTTGGCATACTGCCTTGGTGTGATTTCAGTGGAAAAGCTTTGGTTATCATTATACCGGTAATCGAGGCTCTTGGTGTCACTACTGAGAGTGGGGAAAGAGCTGGTTGTGGCTCTCGACTCTCTCTCTCAGAGCTGAATGTGGCTCACCACCCTCTTTCATAGGTGGATGTGGCTCTCAAGGTCAGAAAGGTTGGGGACCTCTGCCTTACATTGTAAAACAGACTTCCGGCTCACACGTAGAGTATAGAGTGAGCCCGATAGTCTCAGAAGTGGAGTGGAATGGCGCAAGATCCTGGAAAAGACAGCGAGGGAAGTATATTAATACACTGACACTACAGGAAATGTGTATATATACACACATTTAATGAAAACATATATTCATGGGAGTGCTTAAGTTTCATTAAATTAATTCATTAATTTACACAATCTTTTCAATCAGCTCAGTTGCATATTTTAAAGCTCTAAGACATCAATGTAATATCTGTAAAAAGAACCCGTTTTCTCCTCCAGTATGTGGCATTGTGGTTTCTCTTCTAAAAATGTGTGTTGTGCTTATGTTTATATAAGAGTTTATATGCATCTTTCAGGAAAGTTCATAGATAACTACTCTTCTGGATGGGGCCATGGTGATGTTCCATCCGAGCCAGAAGAGGCAGGAGGCTGCCTCAGAAGGAACGTCACTGCAGCAGCCAATTATTGGCCACGCATAATGTTCCCCAAAAGAAGAGGAAGCAAGGAGACGGGCAGGGAGTAGGGAATCAGTGGGTGTCTGGTAGGGGAGTACGTTTTTTTTGCTATTTAACCCATTACTTGCCAAATTAACATTTTTACAAGTACGGATTTTTCAGAAAAGGGCGTCCCAATATTCAATTAAAAATGACAGTGACATGATTTCCTATTTTGAAAACATTCATTTTACAAACACAACACAAAAAATTGGACCTAATTATAAAAATTATAAAATCTTAGTTGCTAGAAGCTAAAGATTAGGCTTCCCAAAAAAAGGACATTGGTAGATAATGTGTTAAAAACCACCATGAGTGCAAATGTTTTAGCAAAAACCAAAAAACCAAACCTCAGGATTGTATACCCCAGGTATAGGATCAGTATCTGGAACCATTTACTCAAGCTTCACGCGTTTTTTTTGTGCCTAAAGCACCGATTTAATTGTTACATTATTACTCAGGAAATGTTCTTCTCATATAAAAATGTATCTTTCACAACGGCAGCTTATTGATCTTGTAAAATGACATTTCCATTCTAGGATCCTGTTCGTGAGGATATTATTCCTGCCAAACTTTTTCCAAAGAATTTTAATATGCCTAGTCTTGCCCAGTATGATGATGAATGGCGCGAAGGAATATCTGAAAAGCCATGACATTAAACATGTAAGCGACGCCAATCCCGCATACGAGAATGTGACAATGGCCTTATTTTCAGCATTGCTGCATCAAACAGAGAAGCAGTAGAATATAACCCCAGTTTTCCAGGCCTGTGAAGGATGGCAGGGGACCGGTTTAATTTTCTACAGATGTCACATTGGCTTTTGATCTTAACACTAAGTAGGAATAGAAACTTTTCCAGACGTGCCCTGGGGACGTTCCACACCGTACTATCAGTCTCTGTAGAAAAGATTATTTTGCCTACTGTAGTCAGGCTAAGATCAGCCATAAATAAAGAAGTGAATGATGTTTCAGAAGTAGTTATGGAATAAACAGTTACAGAACAATTGTCTGATTTTAGAACAATCTGGATAGATGACAGAGGCTACAGTCAGACGGCGTACACTCTGTCATCCGAGAGAACCAGGTCTGATCAGAGTCAACTCGGATGAATCAGAGTGCACTGTGAGGAGAAGATGGAGAATAAAATTTCTCCTCCTTCTCCATTTTGTGAATCCGCAGAAATTCTATGCCATTGCCCCATTGAATTACATTGGTTCGAGTGCTATCTGGTAAAAAATTGGATAGCACTCGTCCGATGTATACGCTGGGGTGAGAGAGCCCTTAACGCCTTTACCCCCAAGGGTGGTTTGCACGTTACTGACCGGCCCAATTTTTACAATTCTGACCACTGTCCCTTTATGAGGTTATAACTCTGGAACGCTTCAACGGATCCTGGTGATTCTGACATTGTTTTCTCGAGACATATTGTACTTCATGATAGTGGTAAAATTTCTTTGATATTACCTGCGTTTACTTGTGAAAAAAATGGAAATTTGGCGAAAATTTAGAAAATTTCGCAATTTTCCAACTTTGAATTTTTATGCAATTAAATCACAGAGATATGTCACACAAAATACTTAATAAGTAACATTTCCCACATGTCTACTTTACATCAGCACAATTTTGGAACCAAACATTTTTTTTGTTAGGGAGTTCTAAGGGCTAAAAGTTGACCAGCAATTTTTCATTTTTACAACACCATTTTTTTTTAGGGACCACATCTCATTTGAAGTCATTTTGAGGGGGCTATATGATAGAAAATAACCAAGTGTGACACCATTCTAAAAACTGCACCCCTCAAGGTGCTCAAAACCACATTCAAGAAGTTTATTAACCCTTCAGGTGTTTCACAGGAATTTTTGGAATGTTTAAATAAAAATGAACAGTTAACTTTTTTTTCACAAAAAATTTACTTCAGCTCCAATCTGTTTTATTTTACCAAGAGTAACAGGAGAAAATGGACCCCAAAAGTTGTTGTACAATTTGTCCTGAGTACACCGATACCCCATATGTGCCATTTGACTTTTCAATGCAAAATTGACTGGAATTGAGATGGGATGCCATGTTGCGTTTGGAGAGCCCCTGATGTGCCTAAACATTGAACCCCCCCACAAGTGACAGCATTTTGGAAAGTAGACCCCCTAAGGAACTTATCTAGATGTGTGGTGAGCACTTTGATCCACCAAGTGCTTCACAGAAGTTTATAATGCAGAGCCGTAAAAAAAAAATCATATTTTTCACAAAAATTATCTTTTCGCCCCCAATCTTTTATTTTCCCAAGGGTAAGAGAAGAAATTGGACCCCAAAAGTTGTTGTACAATTTGTCTTGAGTACGCTGATACCCCATATGTGGGGGGAACCACCGTTTGGGCATATGGGAGGGCTCGGAAGGGAAGGAACGCCATTTGGAATGCAGACTTAAATGGAATGGCGTTTGCAGAGCCCCTAATGTACCTAAACAGTAGAACCCCCCACAAGTCACACCTATTTTGGAAAGTAGACCCCCTAAGGAACTCATCTAGATGAGTTGTGAGAGCTTTGAACCCCTAAGTGTTTCACTACAGTTTATAACGCAGAGCCGTGCAAGTAACTAAAATTATTTTTTAGCCCCCAGTTTTGTATTTTTCCAAGAGTAACAGGTTGAAATTGGACCCTAAAAGTTGTTGTCCAATTTGTCCTGAGTACGCTGATACCCGATATGTGGGGGGGAACACCGTTTGAGCGCATGGCAGAGCTCGGAAGGGAAGGAGCGTCATTTGGAATGCAGACTTAGATGGATTGGTCTGCAGGCATCACATTGCGTTTGCAGAGCCCCTAATGTACCTAAACAGTAGAAACCACCCACAAGTGACCCCATATTGGAAACTAGACCCCCAAGGAACTTATCTAGTTGTGTTGTGAGAACTTTGAACCCCCAAGTGTTTCACTACAGTTTATAACGCAGAGCCGTGAAAAAAATTTTTTCCCACAAAAATTATTTTTAGCCCACAGTTTTGTATTTTCCCAAGGGTAACAGGAGAAATTGGACCCCAAAAATTGTTGTCCAATTTGTCCTGAGTACGCTGATACCCCATATGTTGGGGTAAACCCCTGTTTGGGCACATGGGAGAGCTTGGAAGGGAAGGAGCACTGTTTTACTTTTTCAACGCAGAATTGGCTGGAATTGAGATCGGAAGCCATGTCGCGTTTGGAAAGCCCCTGATATGCCTAAACAGTGGAAACCCCCCAATTATAACTGAAACCCTAATCCAAACACACCCCTAACCTTAATCCCAATTGTAACCCTAACCACACCTCTAACCCTGACACACCCCTAACCTTAATCCCAATGGTAACTCTAACCACACCTCTAATCCTGACACACCCCTAACCCTAATCGCAACCCTATTCCCAACCGTAAATGTTATCCAAACCCTAACCCTAACTTTAGCCCCAACCCTAACTGTAGCCTTAACCCTAGCCCCAACCCTAACCCTAGCCCTAGCCCTAAACCTAGCCCTAACCCTAGCCCTAACCCTACCCCTAACCCTAGCCCTAACCCTAATGGGAAAATGGAAATAAATACATTTTTTAAATTTTTTAATTTTTTCCCTAACTAAGGGGGTGACGAAGGGGGGTTTGATTTACTTTTATAGCAGATTTTTATGATTGGCATCCGTCACACACTGATAGACGCTTTTTATTGCAAAAAATATTTTTTGTGTTACCACATTTTGAGAGCTATAATTTTTCCATATTTGGGTCCACAGAGTCATGTGAGGTCATTTTTTATGGGACGAGTTGACGTTTTTATTGGTAACATTTTCGGGCACGTGACTTTTTTGATCGCTTTTTATTCCGATTTTTGTGAGGCAGAATGACCGAAAACCAGCTATTCATGAATTTCTTTTGGGGGAGGCGTTTATACCGTTCAGCATTTGGTAAAATTGATAAAGCAGTTTTATTCTTTGGGTCAGTACGATTACAGTGATACCTTATTTATATCTTTTTTTTGTGTTTTGGCGCTTTTATACGATAAAAACTATTTTATAGAAAAAATAATTATTTTTGCATTGCTTTATTCTGAGGACTATAACTTTTTTATTTTTTTGCTGATGATGCTGTATTGCATCTCGTTTTTTGCGAGACAAGATGACGTTTTCAGCGGTACCATGGTTATTTATATCAGTCTTTTTGATTGCGTGTTATTCCACTCTTTGTTTGGCGGTATGAGAATAAAGCGTTATTTTTTGCCTCTTTGTTTTTTACGGTGTTCATTGAAGGGGTTAACTAGTGATATAGTTTTATAGGTGGGGTCGTTACGATGCCACGGTTAGTGTGTGCCTCATTTGCTAAATCCTGTTTTCTGCCTGCGTGTGTCTTTAACTCTACTACTCACAGTCAATATTTGTGGGGGGCTGCCTATCCTTTGGGGTTCTGCTCTGAGGCAAGGTAGAATTCCTATTTCCATCTATAGGGGTATTTAGTCCTCCGGCTGTGTCGAGGTGTCTAGGTTTTGTTAGGCACACCCCACGGCTACTTCTAGTTGCGGTGTTAAGATCAGGGTTTGCGGTCAGTATAGTTACGACCTACTCCAGTGAAAGTTTTCATGCTGCTCCAAGGTCACCTGATCATAACAGTCAACCACAGAATCCACACCAGGACAGTCAGAAGGCTCAACCTGCCCAGAAGAAAAACGAGGATGAAAACCAAAATTACAAAAGAAAGGCGAAACCAAAGTAGCCGAACTAGCCCGATTATTAAGGGCAAACTCGGCCAATGGCAAGAAAGCCACCCAATCATCCTGATCAGCAGACACAAAGCATCTCAAATAAGTCTCCAAAGTCTGATTAGTTCGCTCGGTCTGACCATTTGTCTGAGGATGAAACGCAGAAGAAAAAGACAAATCAATGCCCAGCCTAGCACAAAAGGCCCGCCAAAATCTAGAAACAAACTGGGAACCTCTGTCGGACACAATATTCTCCGGAATACCATGCAAACGGACCACATGCTGAAAAAACAACGGAACCAAATCCGAAGAGGAAGGCAATTTAGGCAAAGGCAACCCAGATAACCGACATCCTCTGGGAAACCGGAAGATCGGAAATAAAATCCATAGAAATATGCGTCCAGGGCCTCTCAGGGACCGGCAATGGCAAAAGCAACCCACTAGCACGGGAACAACAAGGCTTGGCCCGCGCACAAGTCCCAAAGGACTGCACAAAAGAACGCACATCACGCGACAAAGAAGGTCACCAAAAGGACCTACCAACCAAGTCTCTGGTACCAAAAATGCCAGGATGACCAGCCAACACGGGACAGTGAACCTCAGAAATCACTCTACTAGTCCATCTGTCAGGAACAAACAGTTTCCCCACAGGACAGCGGTCAGGTTTGTCAGCCTGAAATTCCTGAAGAACCCGTCGTAAATAAGGGGAAATGGCAGAAAGGACCACCCCTTCTTTCAGAATACCGACCGGTTCTAAGACCTCAGGAGAATCAGGCGAAAAACTCCTAGAGACGGCATCAGCCTTAATGTTCTTAGAATCCGGAAGGTACGAGACCACGAAATCAAAACGGGAAAAAAAACAAGGACTATCGAGCCTGTCTAGGATTCAGCCGTTTGGCAGACTCGAGGTAAATCAAATTCTTATGATCGGTCAAGACCACAATACGGTGCTTAGCTCCCTCAAGCCAATGTCGCCACTCCTCAAACGCCCACTTCATAGCCAACAACTCCCGATTGCCGACATCATAATTGCGTTCAGCAGGCGAAAACTTACGGGAAAAGAAGGCACACGGTTTCATTAAGGAACCAACAGGATCCCTCTGAGACAAAACGGCCCCTGCCCCAATCTCAGAAGCGTCAACCTCAACCTGAAACGGAAGAGAAACATCTGGTTGGCGCAACACCGGAGCAGAAGTAAATCGACGTTTAAGCTCCTGAAAGGCAGAGACAGCCGCAGAGGACCAATTCGCCACATCAGCGCCTTTATTTGTCAATTCGTTCAAGGGTTTAACCACGCTGGAAAAATTAGCAATGAAACGGCAATAAAAATTTGCAAAACCCCCAAATTTCTGAAGGCTCTTCACGGATATGGGCTGAATCCAATCATGAATGGCCTGAACCTTAACCGGATCCATCTCTATAGACGAGGGAGAAAAAATAAAGCCCAAAAAAGAAACCTTCTGCACCCCAAAGAGACACTTAGACCCTTTCACAAACAGGGCATTGTCACGAAGGATCTGAAATACCATCCTGACCTGTTCCACATGAGACTCCCAATCATCGGAAAAAATCAAAATATCGTCCAAATATACAATCAAGAACTTATCAATATAAGTCTGGAAAATATCATGCATGAAGGACTGAAAAACAGATGGAGCATTAGTGAGCCCGAATGGCATCACAAGGTATTCAAAATGGCCTTCGGGCATGTTAAACGCAGTTTTCCATTCATCACCCTGCTTAATACGAACAAGATTATATGCCCCCTGAAGGTCAATCTTCGTAAACCAACTAGCTCCCTTAATTCTAGCAAACAAATCGGTAAGCAAAGG
Organism: Ranitomeya imitator; assembly: GCF_032444005.1. Classification (NCBI taxonomy): domain Eukaryota; kingdom Metazoa; phylum Chordata; class Amphibia; order Anura; family Dendrobatidae; genus Ranitomeya; species Ranitomeya imitator. Next base: position 112,261,590 of record NC_091282.1, read on the forward strand.
TAAAGGGTATTGAAACTTGACCGTGATTTTATTCAAGAGGCGATAATCAATACAGGGTCTCAAGCAACCATCTTTTTTAGCAACAAAAAAGAACCCCGCTCCCAACGGTGAAGAAGATGGCCGAATATGCCCTTTCTCCAAAGACTCCTTAATATAGCTCCGCATGGCGGTATGTTCAGGCACAGACAGGTTGAAAAGTCGACCCTTAGGAAACTTACAGCCTGGAATCAAGTCAATAGCACAATCGCAGTCCCTGTGCGGTGGAAGGAAACTGGACTTGGGCTCATCGAATACATCCTGAAAATCAGACAAAAACTCTGGAATTTCAGAAGAGGAAGAAGAGGAGATTGACATCAAAGGAACATCATTATGAACCCCCTGACAACCCCAACTAGTCACAGACATGGACTTCCAATCCAACACAGGATTATGTACCTGCAACCACGGAAAACCCAGCACGATAGCATCATGCAAATTATGCAACACCAGAAATCGACAATCTTCCTGATGGGCTGGCGCCATGCGCATGGTCACCTGTGTCCAAAACTGGGGCTTATTTTTAGCCAAGGGTGTAGCATCAATGCCCCTTAAAGGAATAAGGTTCTGCAAAGGCTGCAAGGGAAAACCACAACGCCTGGCAAACTCAAAGTCCATTAAGTTCAAGGCGGCGCCTGAATCCACAAACGCCATGACAGAAAATGATGACAATGAGCAGATCAAGGACACAGATAACAAAAATTTAGGTTGTACAGTACTGATGGTAAATTAACTAGCGATCCTCTTTGTCCGCTTAGGGCAGACTGAAATGACATGAGAAGCGTCGCCACAATAATAACACAACCTATTCTGACGTCTGAATCCTTGTCGTTCCGTTTTAGACAGAATCCTATCACACTGCATTGGCTCAGGAGTCTGCTCTGAGAACAACGCCACAGCGCGCACAGTTCTGCGCTCCCGTAAGCGCCGGTCAATCTGAATGGCCAGAGACATAGAATCACTCAGACCGGAAGGCGTGGGAAACCCCACCATAACATATTTAACGGATTCAGAAAGACCCTTTCTGAAAATTGCCGCCAAAGCATCCTCATTCCATTTAGTCAATACAGACCATTTTCTGAATTTCTAACAATACAATTCTGCCGCCTCTTGACCCTGAGACAGGGCCAACAAGGTCTTCTCAGCTTGATCCACAGAATTAGGTTCATCATATAATAATCCTAAAGCCTGAAAAAAGGAGTCTACATTAAGCAAAGCCGGATTCCCAGACTCCAGGGAAAACGCCCAATCCTGCGGGTCGCCACGCAGCAGGGAGATGACAAATTTAACCTGCTGAATGGAATCACCAGAGGATCGAGGTCTCAGAGCAAAAAATAGTTTACAGTTGTTTTTAGAACTCAAAAATTTGGACCTGTCTCCAAAAAACAAATCAGGAGTAGGAATCTTCGGCTCTAAAACAGGAGTTTGAACAATATAATCAGAAATACCCTGTACCCTAGCAGCAAGCTGGTCTACACGAGAAACTAATTCCTGAACATCCATGCTTGCACAAGGCTCCTCAGCCACCCAGAGATAAAGAGGGAAGAGAAGATAAAGCAGACTGAAGAAAAAAAAATGGCTCAACACCTTTCTTCCCTTCTTCTGAGATGCATTTAACTCATTATGGGCCAGTTGTACTGTTATGATCCGGTGACTTTGGAGCAGCATGAAAACTTTCACTGGAGTAGGTGGTAACTATACTGACCACAAATCCTGATCTTAACACTGCAACTAGAAGTAGCCGTGGGGTGTACCTAACAAGCCCTAGACACCTCGTCACAGCCGGAGGACTAAATACCCCTAAAGATGAAAATAGGAATACTATCTTGCCTCAGAGCAGAACCCCAAAGGATAGGCAGCCCCCCACAAATATTGTCTGTGAGTAGGAGAGGAAAGACACACACAGTCAGAAAACAGGATTTAGCACAAGAGGCCACTCTAGCTAAAATAGGAAAGGATAGGACAGAGTTCTGTGCGGTCAGTATTAAAACCCTTCCAAAAATATCCACAGCAGATTATACAAAAATTCCTCCATCTAACTAAAGACGTGGAACGTATATCTGCAACTCCAGAGACTACTAAACTCAGAGCAGGAATACAATAAAAAACAAGCACACAGCTTGTGTGCCATAGAAAAAGAAACAGACACTTATCTTTGCTGAAATGGCAGCTAAGCAGGAGAAGCCAGACAGAGATCAAATACTTCCCAAGAAACATTGACAACTGGCAAGAACTAATAAGTCCTGCAAACCTAAATATTCCAGTCAGAACTGCAATCAGTAGATACACCTGTCCAGGACTGCAGCCCAGAGACAACTGCATTACCACCTACAACCACCGGAGGGAGCCCAAAAGCAGAATTCACAACAGTATATAGCACAGCCACGTAGTATATAGCACAGCCACGTAGTATATAACACAACCACGTAGTATATAGCAACCACGTAGTATATAGCAGCCACATAGTATATAGCAGCCACATAGTATATAGCAGCCATGTAGTATATAGCACAACCATGTAGTATATAGCACAGCCACGTAGTATATAGCACAGCCACATAGGATATAACACAGCCCACATACTATATAACACAGACAGCAATGTAGTATATAACACAGCCACGTAGTATATAGCACAGCCACGTAGTATATAACAGCCACATAGTATGGAGCAGCCACGTAGTATATCGCAACCACATAGTATATAGCAGCCACGTAGTAAATAACACAGCCCACGCAGTAAATAACACAGCCCACACCAGTATATAACACTGCCCACGTAGTATATATTAGTGTGGGGCCATATGTCTGTTAAAAAAAGAATTAAAATAAAAAATAGTTATATACTCACCCTCTAGCGTCCACCGATGCGCGCGAGAGGCGAGGCTGCCACCAGCTTCAGTTCCCAGAGAAGCATTGCGAAATTACACAGATGACTTAGCGGTCTCACGAGACCAATCAGCGACTTGGGATTTCCAAGACAGACAGACAGATGGAAGTGCCCGTTAGACAATTATACGAGTATATATAGATTGTGGTCATATAGACTGTTCTGTCTTCCTCCACGTAGGATGCTGTGTGGATTACAACATACGGCTAAACCTTCATCCACATCCCAGTAAACAGACTGTGTTGATGCTTAAGTCTTATTTATTAGGGTGATGATAACCAAAACTATAACGTTGAACAACAATGGTGGACAGTATTCATAGTAGATGATCGAATAGTGAATGATGTTGATGTACAAAGTGGATGTTCAGTGAATAATCATAGTGGATGACTGATCATAGTGGATGACTGGTGAAAAACTGTAAAGAATAACAGCATTTCAGTATATGCACATACAGGGTGCAATCACATAAATAACTGGGACATTACGGCAAGAATTATACAGAGTGCATTACACAGTAATTCTAACAGCACTGCCCTATTCTATACAAGAATGCATCTATCTAAATGCAGAGTACACATTAACCTAACTGCAAGCTGCAAAACACATCTGCCTAACTATATCTGACTATAGGAGCTGCATAAGGCTTAAATACTAACACAAACATAAGATGCATTAAACCTTTATAAACGTACCGAGATCCGTTAGGACAGGGGTAAGAAAGTAAGCGAGACAGGAGCACGTGTGCCTCTCTGCAGATCTCAGGAAAAATGGCTACTGAAGCTTGTCTTCACAAGAAGAATGTGGGCGGAACTAACCCATAAGACATTGCTCTTAGGAGGGAAAGGTTGGTAAACAACATGAAAAGTAGGCAACTGATGACCTCCAGTGGCCACAACTTGAATAACATGATAATTAACTCTGCACATTAAGATGGGCAGAACATAGACAGATATTCCAGTCTCTGCTTGGTAACTCTGCAACTCATTTAGGGTTACCTTTGATCTTTCTTGCCCGGGCAGAGAGTTTTGGTGGGCGTCCCTCTTTGTTTGTTGGCGTGTTCTTTACATTTGATGATAATGAATTTGATAGTGCTACTGGAGATCATCACAGATTGGGATATTTTTTTTTTATAACCCCACCCTGAAGGTATGTGCACACGTCAGGATTTCTTGCAGAAATTTCCTGAAGAAAACCGGAAATTTTCTGCAAGAAATCCGCATTTTTTTTGCGTTTTTTTTTTAGCATTTTGCAAGCGAAATTAGCTTGCAGAATGCTAAAGTTTTCCAAGCGATCTGTAGCATCGCTTGGAAAACTGACTGATAGGTTGGTCACACTTGTCAAACATAGTGTTTGACAAGTGTGACCAACTTTTTACTATAGATGCTGCCTATGCAGCATCAATAGTAAAAGATAGAATGTTTAAAAATAATAAAAAAAAAAAAAATGGTTATACTTACCTGCAGACAGCCGATCTCCTCAGCGGCGTCTGTTCCTATAGATGGTGTGTGTGTGCAGGACCTTCGATGACGTCGCGGTCACGTGAGCGGTCACATGAGCAGTCACGCGACCAATCACAAGACGGCGACATCATCGCAGGTCCTTCACACAGAGCATCTATAGGAACGGAAGAGAGAGCATGCACCGATGAGAGGCGGGAGGACTCCGGGGCCATCAGAGGGTGAGTATATCACTATTTTTTATTTTAATTCTTTTTTTTAACCAATTATATGGTGCCCAGTCCGTGGAGGAGAGTCTCCTCTCCTCCACCCTGGGTACCAACCACACATAATCTGCTTACTTCCCGTATGGTGTGCACAGCCCCATGCAGAAAGTAAGTAGATTAATGCATTCCTAGGTGTGCGGAGTCACCGCAATTCCGCAAATTTAATGAACATGTTGCTTTTTTTTCCGCAATATGATTTTTTCGCGGAAAAAAATGCAACATTTGCACTAGAAATGCGGAATACACTGTAAATAATAGGAGGCATATGTAAGCGTTTTTTTCTCGTTTTTGTCGCGTTTTTATAGCGAAAAAACGCGAAAAAAACGTGAAAAATACTGATCGTGTGCACATGGCCTGACTTGTTCTTTTTCACAACTTTGTCCTTGATGTCTTTGGAGATCTCCTTGGTCTTCATGGTGTTGTTTGGTTAGTGGTGCCTCTTGCTTAATGGTGTTGCAGCCTTTGTGGCCTTCCAGAAAAGGTGTGTAATACTACCAGACCATGTGACACTTACATTGCACACAGTTGGACATCCTGTCACTAAGCATGTGACTTATGGAGGTAATTGCTTGTACCAGAAACTTTAAGGGGCTTCCTAGCAAAAAGAGTGAATACATATGTACATGCTAATTTTTAGTTATTTGATCGCATAAACTTAATTTATGTTTCTCACTTCACTTCACTAACTTCACCAGCTTAGACAGTGGCAAGATGGTAAGATGTGTAAAGCTCATAGAGACTTATCCAAAGCGACTTGCAGCTGGAATTACCGCAAAAGTAGACTCTTCAGGGGGGTAAATAGTTATGCACCCTGAACTTTTCAGTTATTTTGTCCTATTTATTGTTTGCTTCACATTAAAAAGAAATCCAAATTTTCATAGTCGTAGGCATGTTCTCAGATGATCAACCACAATCCAACACTAGCATATATAAACCTCAAAAACAATAAATAATATACTCATTTCCCCAAAAGAAAGGAGAAAAACCAAGGCATACAAAGATCAAAATTGTACACAAAATATTTTATTAAAGAAACAATATAAACAAAAATGATGAGCCACACGGATATATAAATACAGAAAAAACTCAATTAAAAACAAACAGCAACGGACCAAAAATTAGAAAAAATTGCCGAAAAAGTGGCATGGGCAGTATTACTATGAAATAAAGGCACTGGAATAATATGTGCAACAGATCCTATATATGTACAAAAATCGCAGCTAAAGTGCCTAGTGCTAAAGAAAAGCAGTCTCAATGGAACCGCAGATCACTGAAAGTGCTAGAGTACATATAAGAAATGGTATTAACCAGCTTCCTGCCTCAATCATTAAACATTCTATCAGCAGCCCCAACGCCACAAGGCCATATGGAAGAAGCCTGGTAGGCGAAACGGCGCTGTCGGGGTGGCAGCACGGACCTGATAAGTATATTCTTATACAGCATGTAAGTTATACTCATTTGCACATTAGCCTTGTGGCGTTGGGGCTGCTGATAGAATGTTTAATGATTGAGGCAGGAAGCTGGTTAATACCATTTCTTATATGTACTCTAGCACTTTCAGTGATCTGCGGTTCCATTGAGACTGATTTTCTTTAGCACTAGGCACTTTAGCTGCGATTTTTGTACATATATAGGATCTGTTGCACATATTATTCCAGTGCCTTTATTTCATTGTAGTACTGCCCATGCCACTTTTTCAGCAATTTTTTCTAATTTTTGGTCCGTTGCTGTTTGTTTTTAATTGAGTTTTTTCTGTATTTATATATCCGCGTGGCTCATCATTTTTGTTTATATTGTTTCTTTAATAAAATATTTTGTGTACAATTTTGATCTTTGTATGCCTTGGTTTTTCTCCTTTCTTTTGGGGAAATGAGTATATTATGTTCTCAGATGAACTGATGCAAACCCTCAAAAAATAGTGAAATTCCAGGTTGTGAAGTAGCAAAAAACAAAAAATACCAGGGGGTGAATACTTTTGAAAGTCACTTTACATACGCTGCGTTCCAAATTATTATGCAAATGCTATTTTTCTCTGATTTTTATAAATGATTGATGCAAATGAGTTAATATAATGTTCAAATCATCAACCATTAGAGTATAAATCTAATTTTCTTGAACAAACCTCCCAACGATAACAGTATTTTTCAAAACTTAAAAAAAAAAACATTAAAATGCACTGTTTCAAATTACTATGCATACCAGAGTTTACAAACATGTTATAGGTTGTAAAGAACTGAAAATGTTCAGTTGTTGAATTTGCAGCATAAACTGTATGTGCACACGATCAGTAAACGCTGCAGATTGCACGCTGAGTACTTGCACAGCGTCCAACCCGCAGAATCCAGATGTTACAGCATAGTGGATGGGATTTCAGGAACTCCTATACCCACTAAGCATGAACAGACACCGGCGGTTCACCTGCCCAGACGGCACCATACCTATTTATCTTGTAGAGACACAAGCCTCCACAAGAGAAATATCACCCGTACAATGTATTGGTAGCAGTGAATCTGCACGGTTCAATGAACACATGCAGATTCACCTGCGTTCAATGTCGGCAGCACTTTGGATGCAGCGGACATGTGCTGCGTCCAAAGCGCTGCAAATTCTTGATCGTGTGCACATACCCTAAGAGGTCACATTTACTGAAATCAAAAGTTTTTTTTCAATCAAAAACATCCTAACAGGCCACGTTACATGTTGACCCTTCTTTGATATCACTGTCACAATTTTTGCATCCACTGAACTGAGTTTTTGCATAATTTCTGCTTGAATTTCTTTGCAGGATGTCAGAATAGCCTCCCAAACCTGCTGTTTTGATGTATACTGCCTCCCAACCTCATAAGTCTCTTGCTTCTTTGTAGATACTCCAAAGGTTCTCAATTGGGTTGAATTCAGGGGAGGATGGTGGCCATGCCATGAGTATCTCTCCTTTTATGCCCATAGCAGCGAGTAGCTCGTTGTAGCATGAGATGGTGCATTGTCTTGCATGAAGATGATTTTGTTACTGATAGCATGGTTCTTCTTTTTGTATCATGGAAAAGTGGTCAGTCAGAAACGATATATACTTCACCAAGGTCATTTTTACACCTTAATGGACCCAAAATGGGTTTACCAGCTCTTTCCCTATGATTGTAGCTCAAAATATGATTCCACCAGCTCCTTGCTGACGTTGCAGCCTGGTTGGGACATGGTGGCTATCCATCAACCATCCAACTGAGCATTCAGGATTGCACAGCACTCATCAGTAAACAAGGCTTTTTTAAAAACTAGTCTTCATGTATGTCTGCACCCACTGCAACTGGTTCTGCTTGTAAGCACTGTTTAGGGGTGGACGAATAGGAGGTTTAGGCACAACTGCTAGCCTCTTGAGATTCCTACACAGGGCTGCCATCAGGACTTTCAGGATTCCCCTGACCGCTGACCCCAATTTGTCACGATTCACACCGTGACCGTCACCCCTACGTCACGGGTCGGGGTGACTTTAGGCCAACAGACGGCTATCACATGTGCAGGGGGGCTTATCTTAGTTATCCCTCCACTGCTAACAATGTGATGAAAAACACCCACAAGGCTATTGACCTCTTAGTTTCCAGCAGGGGCTTATTTTAGCTATCCCACTGCTTTTCAATATACCACAAACTGCAGGGATTTATGTATATCCCGCTTACAGTTCCACTTAACACTTGCAGCTCTCTGGCGCCCCCCTTACTCTCAGGTCAGATTAGGTACTGCACCCTGGGTAATTGGTCACCCGACAGGCTGCCTGCTATGTACTGGCTATTGGGCACGCTGCAGCGACGCGATAAACTACTCCCACTCAGGCAGGAACAATAATTATCAACGCCGCAGTCGCTACAACATAATCCAAAAGTCAGCACACTATCGCTGCCACCAGCTTCGATTAAACGGGTCCGAAGCTAACCCAACACAACAGTAGCATATTTCCCTTCAGAAGACTTAGGGTATGGTTTTTAGAGCATGGAGAATGAACTAATATATAATATTATATCCCATAAAAATTAGGCAGTGCTTTATCAAAAATATTTTATAAAGATGTTACAAATGAGACAATTGCAAATATGTACAAGGGTAATTATGAAATAAACAGGGATTAAATGAGAAAAGGTAACACTCACATGTTCAAAGCATGGCAGGCAACCATACGTCCCAGCTCATTGGACGTGCGCAGGGCTCTTCCAGGAGAAGCAAGCAAGCAAGCAGGAAGAAGAAGATGACTGAGCTGAGAGCCTGCCACAAACTTAAGACCTGCAGCTAGTGACATCACAGAAAGGCTGGCTTATCCAGACCCTCCTCTCTCTACATTCTGACTAAACTTTAAACTATTCTCTCTAATTTCTATAACTTCCCTACAAAACATGTCATAGTCATAACAAACCCATCATTCATCTCGGATTAACGTGGGCATTCTAATGAGATCAAATATGTCCTATCTGGGATACATATTTACAGAGAAATCCCTACTTCTTTACCAGATGGAGTTAGAAGCCCATGTTTCGCGGGATGGGTAGGTCCACCGAGTGCGACCAAGGATATATATTTTCGTGTTCGTAACGTAAACATTGTGCATAATATCTTACAAAAACAAAACAAAGAACTTTCATGAATCCTAGAAGTTTCTAGTTCACTGAACAAGAGCTAACACGGCAGGAAATGCCGGTCGTAAATACCTTTCGGCCATAAAACTCCCCCCAGTACATTGGCAAAGCAGCTCTTGGCTGAGTGAAAGGGAAGGGGGGCTTGTTAGCCCACAGCCTTGAGCAAGAGAGCTACTTATATGATATTTCATACCATATCGTGACACCTCCCCCTTTTGGTGTACGCTAGGGAGGCAGAACCCCATGGTATGCCTCCATGGGCACCTCAGTAGGTTCACCCTGGCGGGACAGTCCATCTGCATTCCCATGCTCTTTGCCCGCTTTGTGTTCAATGGTGAAGTCAAACTGCTGAAGGGCAAGGCTCCCGCGTAGCAACCTGCCGTTGGTTCCACACATGGCGTTTAGCCAGCGCAGAGGGTTGTGGTCGGTCACCACAGTGAAGGGGCGACCGTACAAGTAGGGCTGCTAGCGCTGCAGGGCCCAGACTATGGCCAGGCACTCCTTCTCGATGGTGGAGTAGGCCACTTCCCTCAGCAAAAGTTTCCGGCTCAGGTATAACACAGGGTGCTCTTGGTCCTCCGAGTCAACCTGGCTGAGCACAGCACCAAGGCCAAACTCGCTGGCGTCGGTCTGCACCAAGAACGGTTGACTGCTGTCGACTGCTTTCAACACAGGGGTGTTGCACAGTGCGGTTTTCAACGCCTGGAAGGCCCCCTCACAGCCATCTGTCCAGTTGACAATGTGGGGTAGCTTCTTCCTGGTGAGGTCCGTCAAAGGTTTTGCCAGGCTACTATAGTGCTGTACGAAGCGCCTATAGTACCCTGCAGTGCCCAGGAAGGACATCACCTGTTTCTTGGTCACGGGAGTGGGCCAGTTCACGATCGCGCCCACTTTCTCCGGCTCTGGCTTCAGGGTGTTCCCGCCTACCTGGTGCCCCAGGTAGTGAACCTCCCTCATGCCCATCTGGCACTTTCCTGGCTTGATAGTCAGTCCTGCTTGGTGAATTCGCCTGAGCACCTCCTCGAGATGCTGCAGGTGTTCCTCCCAGGAGGAACTGAAGATGGCAATGTCATCCAAGTACGCCACGGCGTACTTCTCCAGTCCTTGAAGCAGGAGGTTGACCATCCGCTGGAAAGTGGCAGGGGCATTCTTCCTGCCGAAGGGCATGACCGTGGACTCATACAGTCCAAAAGGTGTGATAAAGGCGGACTTCTCCTGCGCCTCGGGGCTCAGGGGAATCTGCCAGTATCCTCGACTCAGATCCATTATTGTTAGGTAATCTGCACCAGCTAACTTATCCAGCAGCTCCTCGATGCGCGGCATTGGGTGCGCGTCAGAGCCTGTGATGGCGTTGAGCCCTCTGTAGTCCACGCAGAACCGGGTGGTCCGGTCCTTCTTTGGCACGAGAACTACAGGTGATGCCTACGCGCTCTTTGACCATCAAATCACCCCCAGCTGTAACATCTCATCGATCTCTTGGCGCATAATCTGCTGCACCTGGTCAGAGATTCGATAGGGTGTTCGCCGTAGTGGGGCGTGATTCCCGGTGTCCACCTCGTGGACTGCTGAGTCGTCCCAGGTCTGTTGGAGAACACGACCCGGAAGGGTTCCAGTGTGGTTTGCAACTGCAAACGCTGGGGTTCAGTTAACGAGGCGCTTACCTCCACGTCCTCGATGGACCCATTGGCCTTGGCTTGGGCCAGCATGTCCAGGAGGGTGTCTTCCTCCCCGTCTTCGGGCAAGCTGCAGACCGGTAGGACGAAAGGTTCACGTTCGTGATGAGCCTTCATCATGTTGACGTGAAAGGCCTTTCGCCTACCACGAGCGTGGTCAAGCGTGACCACGTAAGTGACCGGGTTGAGCTGTTGGTGGACGACGTACGGGCCCTCCCAGGCTGCCTGAAGCTTATCCGTTGGTACGGGGACCAGCACCCACACCTTTTGACCCACGTGGTAGGTCCGCTCCTGGGCGTTCTGGTCGTACCAGTGCTTCTGGTCAGCCTGAGCCTGCGTCATGTTGTCATGCACCAACTGCGTCAAGGTCTGCATCTTGTCACGGAAGCGCATGACATACTCCACTATGGACACTTCAGAAGGGTTCGGCTCCTCTTCCCAGGATTCTCTTACCAACCCAAGGGGTCCCCGGACTCGCCTGCCGTACAGGAGCTCGAAGGGGGAGAACCCAGTCAAGGCCTGCGGAACCTCTCGGTAAGCGAACAGCAGGTGTGGGAGGTACCGCTCCCAGTCGCCCCCTTGAGTCTCAACCAGCATGCGTAGCATCTGTTTGAGGGTACCATTGAAGCGTTCACACAAGACATTGGTCTGTGGGTGATACGCACTCGATACCAGGTGCTTCACCTGCATTCTCTTACAGAGAGCCTCCATTAGGCGAGACATAAATTGGGTCCCTTGATCAGTAAGCATTTTCCTGGGAAATCCTACACGTGAAAAGATGGCCAACAGGGCATCCGCCACCTTATCTGCCCTAGTTGACGACAGAGCTACTGCCTCTGGGTACCGGGTAGTGTAGTCTACCACAGTAAGGATGTATTGCTTTCCAGAGCTGCTGGGGACGGCCCCGCCTTCCCCACTCTTTGACAAGTGATACAGGAGCGGCAGTAGTTTGACACATCTGTCCCCATCTTAGGCCAATAGAAGTGTTGAGACAGCCGGGCCTTAGTTTTGCTGATTCCCAAGTGTCCAGCTAGCGGGATCTCATGGGCAGTCCGCAACAACTCACCCCGGAATTGCTGCGGGACGACCAGCTGTCTTTCCCTCAACCACTCCTTTTGTGATTCTCCGGGTACGGTCTCCCGGTATAACCTTCCTCTTTCCCAGAACACCTTCTCCTTATCAGCCTCGGAGAAGTGCATCCCGGCAAGTTGTCTCAAACTCTCTAGGCTCGCATCTGTGTGCAGAGCGGCCTGAAACTCCTGGCTAGGGGAAGCCAGAAGCGACATCAGGGTCCCTTCCCCACGGGAACCCTCTTGGACCTGCTCTTGGTCCACCTCTGGTTCGTCACAGTGGTGACTGAGGAGGGTCCGGAAGGCTGACAGTTATCTGCGTTCCGGCACTCTGACTGCGGGTGACAGCAGCTACGTAGGCTGTCTCCCCGGGGATTTCTAAAGACCCATCAGCTGACGCTGTTATGGGCTCTGTTGTGAATTCTGTTATCGAACTCCCTCCTGTGGTCATGAATGGTACTTCGGCGAGTTCTGTCCATGGACTCCCTCTGGTGGCTGTGAGTGGAGCTGCTGCTTCTGAGGTTCCTTCCACATGTGACGTAGTTTATTCTTTGGCTGGCTGCTCTATTTAACTCCACTCAGATTGTTACTCCATGCCAGCTGTCAATGTTCTTGTACTGGTTCAGTTCTCTCTTGGATCTTTCTGGTGACCTGTCTACTCCAGCAGAAGCTAAGTCCCTGCTAGTTAATTATTTGTTAATTGTTTCCTTGTCCAGCTTGCTATCATGATTTTGCCTTGCTAGCTGGAAGCTCTGGGATGCAGAGTGGCACCTCCGCACCGTGAGTCGGTGCGGAGGTCTTTTTGCACACTCTGCGTGGTCTTTTTGTAGTTTTTTGTGCTGACCGCAAAGATACCTTTCCTATCCTCAGTCTGTTTAGTAAGTCTGGCCTCCCTTTGCTGAAACCTGTTTCATTTCTTTGTTTGTGACTTTCATCTTAACTCACAGTCAATATATGTGGGGGCTGCCTTTTCTTTTGGGGAATTTCTCTGAGGCAAGGTAGGCTTTATTTTCTATCTTTAGGGCTAGTTAGCTCTTAGGCTGTGAAGAGGCGTCTAGGCAGCGTTAGGTACGCTTCACGGCTATTTCTAGTTGTGTGATATGATTAGGGATTGCGGTCAGCAGAGCTCCCACTTCCCAGAGCTTGTCCTGTGTGAGTTTAACCATCAGGTCGTTCCGGGTGCTCCTAACCACCAGGTCCATAACAGGGCTCTACCTCCCCATCCACCCCCAACACTCCAGGGGCAGTGCTACTTATGGGCCAGTTACCTTCCTCGGTGGCACTGGTCACTTTCATGGCATCACCTTCCTCACGGTTCCCATGCATCTCCCCATTTCCTGTAGCACCGACACTTGCCCCTGTTTGGGGTTCCTCAGCCGTCTCACTCCGCAGAGCGACGTGGCTGGGCACGCCTGTACTTATGGACACATTAACCTTCACAGAAAAATCATTATCAGGTTCAGCTGGCACAGGTACAACATTTTTACCATCAATCCTAGGGAAAAAATGGTTAATAGATGCATCATTACAAGATAAAGCATGGTCAGGTAACACATGCGATTTCCCATCATTATCATCATCATCAGGGTTAACTTTACCCTCATTAGTAGGTTGGGGAGGGGTGTCAGGGACGTAGTATGCAACCATCCTCCCCAAATCAGTCCCCAACAAAACATCAGTGGGCAAATTATCAGACAGCCCCACTTCCTTCACTCCACTCCCAGCACTCCAATCAATATAAACCCGGGCCATTGGTAAGGGACAGCTGATGCCCCCAATCCCAGTGACAGTTAGGGTTTTCCCCGGAATGATTTCTTCAGGGGCCGCCAGTTCGGGTCGGATGAGGGTTCGTTCAGCCCCGGTGTCCTTGAGGCCTGTAGCAACATGGCCTCCCACAGTGACGTGCTGTACGTTGTCATACACCCTCCCAACCACACCACCCACCAAAAGAACTGCTGCATTAGGCCCTGGGGCCTTGGCTGGGGGGTTCTTCGGCCTGTCTGGACAGAAGGTACTGATATGCCCAGGCCGCTTGCAGTAGTAACACTGGCGAGGTTCGGAGGTAGGTCTGGTGTTGTTGGCCACAGGGCCAGGACCTCTGGTGTGTTGGCTGGCAGGGGTACTGGCATTGGGTGCAGGCTTACCCCCTCTTCAGCTGGTGGTGACTGGCTTCCGTGCTTCCGATCTACGATTGGCGTCATAGGCATCGGCAATCTGCGCTGCTTTCGTCACGTCTTTGGGTTATCTGTCCATCACGAACTGCTGCACCTGAGCTGCGCAAAGATGAAAGAACTGGTCTTTGATCATCAGGTCTCGCAGCTCTGCAAAGGTGGTCACTGACAGTCCTTGGGTCCACTGGTCAAAGTGGGTCCCCAGTCCATGCACCACATCACTGTAACTGTCGTGTGGGCCACTTTGGAGGGTCCGGAACTTTCTACGGTACACCTCGGGAGTAAGCTGGTACTTTGCTATCAGGGCCTGCTTGATGACCTCATAGTCTCCATCTTGTTCTTGAGGGAGGGCAGCAAACGCCTCCAGAGCTTTACCTCTCAGCCCTGGTTTCAGGTATCGGGCCCATTCATCTGTAGGCAGCCGGTACTGTCTGCAGGCTTTCTCAAAGGCCCGCAGAAAAGTGTCCAAGTCCCCGTCCTTCTCCATAACAGGAAAGTGATCGGGCCGGGGCTTAGGTATCTGAGCGCTGCTGGGCTCACGTCTCTGGGCGGTGGAGGGCATCCCCCCTGCCGGAGCATCTCCAGTTCATGTTCTCGCTGGGCTTGGCGCTCGGCTCTCTCAGCCTCCCGCTCGGCTCACTGGGCCTGGGCCTCTCGCTCGGCTTGCTCCTGGTATTGCTGGATCAGCTGCAGACGTCTCTCTAGGTCATCTGCGGAGCCTTGATGCAGAGCCAGCTGCAGGAGGTCTGCGCCCCCTTGGTTGCCAGTAGGGCCCGTATTCAGTGGTTGGACCTCTGCTGCAGCACCATGTTCGCTTGTACTGGCTCCTGCGGCCTCTGGGCTCTGTGGCCTGGCTTGGTCGGCTTCCCATTGCACCAGAACTGCGACCAGTTGGGCTTTGTTTTTGCCCGCAAAGTCAATGTGCTGTGACTTGCATAAGGCAATAAGGGTGTCTCTCGTCTGCTGCTCATAGAAAGTTCTCCTTGCACAACCATGGTTGCCAAATAAAAGATAGGATAGAAAAACGAAGAGAAAGGGAGGGGATAATTACCAGTACACAATTGTCTCACAACTAAAAAACACTGAGTTCGTTCTCCAAACTTATTTGCGCAGAGTCAAGAACTTTCTGCAAGTTTTTAGTGAGAGGAATGATTGCTCAAACCGAATCACTAATGCTCTAATATCCCACCGCCTTGCCACCAATTTGTCAGGATTCCCCTGACCGCTGCCCCCAATTTGTCACGATTCACACCGTGACCGTCACCCCTACGTCACGGGTCGGGGTGACTTTAGGCCAACAGATGGCTATCACATGTGCAGGGGGGCTTATCTTAGTTATCCCTCCACTGCTAACAATGTGATGAAAAACACCCACAAGGCTATTGACCTCTTAGTTTCCAGCAGGGGCTTATTTTAGCTATCCCACTGCTTTTCAATATACCACAAACTGCAGGGATTTATGTATATCCCGCTTACAGTTCCACTTAACACTTGCAGCTCTCTGGCGCCCCCCTTACTCTCAGGTCAGATTAGGTACTGCACCCTGGGTAATTGGTCGCCCGACAGGCTGCCTGCTATGTACTGGCTATTGGGCACGCTGCAGCGACGCGATAAACTACTCCCACTCAGGCAGGAACAATAATTATCAACGCCGCAGTCGCTACAACATAATCCAAAAGTCAGCACACTATCACTGCCACCAGCTTTGATTAAACGGGTCCGAAGCTAACCCAACACAACAGTAACGTATTTCCCTTCAGAAGACTTAGGGTACGGTTTTTAGAGCATGGAGAATGAACTAACATATAATATTATATCCCATAAAAATTAGGCAGTGCTTTATCAAAAATATTTTATAAAGATGTTACAAATGAGACAATTGCAAATATGTATAAGGGTAATTATGAAAAAACAGGGATTAAATGAGAAAAGGTAACACTCACATGTTCAAAGCATGGCAGGCAACCATATGTCCCAGCTCATTGGACGTGCGCAGGGCTCTTCCAGGAGAAGAAGCAAGCAAGCAAGCAGGAAGAAGAAGACGACTGAGCTGAGAGCCTGCCACAAACTTAAGACCTGCAGCTAGTGACATCACAGAAAGGCTGGCTTATCCAGATCCTCCTCTCTCTACATTCTGACTAAACTTTAAACTATTCTCTCTAATTTCTATAACTTCGCTACAAAACATGTCATAGTCATAACAAACCCATCATTCATCTCGGATTAACGTGGGCATTCTAATGAGATCAAATATGTCCTATTTTGGATACATATTTACAGAGAAATCCTTACTTCTTTACCAGATGGAGTTAGAAGCCCATGTTTCGCGGGATGGGTAGGTCCACCGAGTGCGACCAAGGATATATATTTTTGTGTTCGTAACGTAAACATTGTGCATAATATCTTACAAAAACAAAACAAAGAACTTTCATGAATCCTAGAAGTTTCTAGTTCACTTATAGCTGGACAAGAGCTTACACGGCAGGAAATGCCGGTCGTAAATACCTTTCAGCCATAAAACCCCCCCCAGTACATTGGCAAAGCAGCTCTTGGCTGAGTGAAAGGGAAGGGGGGCTTGTTAGCCCACAGCCTTGAGCAAGAGAGCTACTTATATATTTCATACCATATCGTGACAAGGACATTACTGCCCTTACTGTTGTATGGGGCCTGGTGAGCAGAAGTAAAAAAGGGCCAGTCTGGGCCCCCCTTTTGTGCCTCTGCTCACTGGGACCCAGGGCATAATGAAGCATTGTGCGCTGGTGCGCCACCACTGGCGGCACACATCTTGATGCAATGAGCCTTCTCGGAGTTGCACAGCACAGCTCAAAGGGAAACCTTCTGTTTCATCTGTGACTCACTGGTGACGTCATCGCGTACGCACCAGCAGGTACCCCCGCCACTTGCCAGGACACCAGAAGCGGAGCTGCGCCTGCAGGGGATTGTGTGAAAGATAAGTATGAAAAAGGTGTTTTTTTTTTCAAATAAATTAAATTAAATGGGCTTGGGGGGGGGA
The DNA here is from genome assembly GCF_032444005.1 of Ranitomeya imitator. NCBI lineage: Eukaryota > Metazoa > Chordata > Amphibia > Anura > Dendrobatidae > Ranitomeya > Ranitomeya imitator. The sequence goes on from NC_091282.1 coordinate 112,278,788, forward strand.
GGAAATGATGATGAATTGAGGGTGTGGGATGGGGAACAGTGAATGATAATGTATTGAGGTGGGGGAGTTTAAATAATTATGAATTGGGGGTGTGTAACAGCAAATGATGAATTGAGGGGGATGGGGCAGCACATGATAAATTGAGGGTGGGGACAGCAAATGATGGCTTGAGGGTGGGGAGGTGGGGAGAGCAAATAATGATGAATTGAGGGTGGGGTGCAACAAATGATAAAACGTTGAGGGAGGGGGAGAGCAAATGATGATTTGAGGGTTGGGTACAGCAAATGACAATGAATTGAGAGTGTGGGAGAGCAAATGATGATGAATTGACACTGGGGATGGGAGACAGCAAATGATAAAGAAATTGAGTGTGGGGACAGTAAATGATGAACTGAGGGTGGGGGAGAGTAAATGATTAATTGAGAGTGGGGGACAGCAAATTATGCTGTATTGAAGATGGGGGAGACCAAATGATGATGAATAGAGGGTGGGGGTGAGAGAGAGGATATGACATAATGAATTGGGGCTCAGGGGAGCATGTAAATATAATGAACCAGGGGAGTGGGAGGTATAGAGTGGGCGACGTTTTGGATGGAGTGTGACTTATAATGAATTGGGGGAAAGAATACAGGTTCTAATTAATTTATATATTTATTGGGTGAGGAAAGTGGCTATTTATAGTTAGTGGGGGCACAGAGGTGAATTAAAATTTACATTTGGAATGTGGGTTTCATAATAACTAATTATATATTAATAGTGGGTGCACATCTGTTTTCAGCTGCGTAGTGTAGGGGAAAAAGTGAGGAATGTACTGGAATAAGTGATGGCGGTCTGTGCTGAATGAAGAAGAAAGTGAATATGAAGGACTTCAACTAGCGATGTTACCCATGATTCAGTGTGTTACCTGTACACTAACACTGTCCATTAAATGGGGCCCATTATTTTGTATGGACAATATATGAGGCCCATTATTCTGTATGGAGCAATATATGAGGCCCATTATTCTGTATGGAGCATTATATGAGACCCATTATACTGTATGGAACAATATATGGAGCCAATTATTCTGTATGGAGCATTAAATAGGACCCATTATACTGTATGAAGCATTAAATGTGGCCCATTATTCTATATCGAGCAATATATGAGGCCCATTATTCTGTATGGAGCAATATATGGGGCCCATTATTCCGCCAATGCAGCCAACGCAGCTGCACCGAGGCCAGGAGATGGAAGGGGATCCTTGCAGGCAGACAGGACCATTGTCACCATCCGGCAAGTGCCAAGGCTCACTTGTCATTGGGGCCGGTGAGTCGGGGGAGGTGGGTGCACAGTGCCAGCACTATATGAGGTCCACTACACTGTATGGAGCAATATGTGGGGCTCATTATACTGTATTTAGCAGTATATCGGGCCCATAATACTCTATGGAGCAACATATGGGACCTATTATACCGTAAGAAAGACTAGGTGGTGCCCATAATACTGTATGGAGCACTATGTGGTGCCTATAATAATGTATGGTGCACTATGTGGGGCCCATAATACTGTATGGAGCACTATGTGGTACCTATAATACTGTATAGAGCACTATGTGGTGCTCATAATGCTGTTTGGAGAACTATGTGGTGCCCATAATACTGTATGGAGGACTACCGTATATACTATAAGAGGAAAATTACTTTTGTAAAGGGTATACTGCTGACAGTTTCTGCTGGTAGGGTACACTTATCAATATCCCGTTTACATCTAAAACTACAGGCACTGAAACCCTGAAACCTGTGGACTCTCAATCACCTGAATCCCCTCTGTTGTATGGTATTGTAGAATTTACAGTAGATATCACTCATGTAATGTGAGCATTACTGTATTTTTCGGACTATAAGGCACACCGGACCATAAGACGCATCTAGGTTTTAGAGGAGGAAAAATGATAATTTCTTACCGGTAATTTGATTTTCCAGATCCATGACAGCACCGGTACATGAGAGATGGCATCCGCCCCCAGGAACAGGAAACCTGCAGTGGAGATAAAAGATGGGGGCGGCACCTCTCTCCTCAGTTTGTTTACAGAGTATGCAAGGTAACTGCTTTGTTAGTATGGGTATATGTACATTACATTATTTCCCAAAAGGTTATTTATCTATTATCATTCTGTACATTTTAGGCGGATATTATCCCATCTTACATATGTATCTATGTAAAGATTTTTTTTTTGTGTGTGTGAATCACACAACCATCACCAAGATAGGGCGGGAATTAGTGCAGTGCTGTCATGGATCTGGAAAATCAAATTACCGGTAAGTACCGTATATACTCGAGTATAAGCCGACCCGAGTATAAGCCGACCCCCCTAATTTTGCCACAAAAAACTGGGAAAACTTATTGACTCGAGTATAAGCCTAGGGTGGAAATGCAGCATTTACCGGTGAATTTCAAAAATAAAAATAGATCATTATTTCCCCATAGCTGTGCCATATAGTGCTCTGCACCGTTCATATTTCCCCATAGGTGTGAACCATATAGTGCTCTGCACCGTTCATTGTGCCCCCTAGCTGTGCCATATACGGTGCTCTGCACAGTTCATTGTGCCCCATAGATGTGCCATATACGGTGCTCTGCACCGTTCACTGTGCCCCATAGCTGTGCCATATACGGTGCTCTGCACCGTTCACTGTGCCCCATAGCTGTGCTGTGCCATATACGGTGCTCTGCACCGTTCACTGTGCCCCATAGCTGTGCCATATACGGTGCTCTGCACCGTTCACTGTGCCCCATAGCTGTGCTGTGCCATATACGGTGCTCTGCACCATTCACTGTGCCCCATACATAGCTGTGCTGTGCCATATACGGTGCTCTGCACCGTTCACTGTGCCCCATAGCTGTGCTGTGCCATATACGGTGCTCTGCACCGTTCACTGTGCCCCATAGCTGTGCTGTGCCATATACGGTGCTCTGCACCGTTCACTGTGCCCCATAGCTGTGCTGTGCCATATACGGTGCTCTGCACCGTTCACTGTGCCCCATAGCTGTGCTGTGCCATATACGGTGCTCTGCACCGTTCACTGTGCCCCATAGCTGTGCTGTGCCATATACGGTGCTCTGCACCGTTCACTGTGCCCCATAGCTGTGCTGTGCCATATACGGTGCTCTGCACCGTTCACTGTGCCCCATAGCTGTGCTGTGCCATATACGGTGCTCTGCACCGTTCACTGTGCCCCATAGCTGTGCTGTGCCATATACGGTGCTCTGCACCGTTCACTGTGCCCCATAGCTGTGCTGTGCCATATACGGTGCTCTGCACCGTTCACTGTGCCCCATAGCTGTGCTGTGCCATATACGGTGCTCTGCACCGTTCATTGTGCCCCATAGATGTTCCACATAAATTTGTGCCGCCGCTGCCGCAATAAAGAAAAAAAAACACATACTCACCTCCCTTGATTGCAGCTCCCGGCGTCTCGTTCCGGCGCCTCCATCTTCCCGGCGTCTCTGCTCTGACTGATCAGGCAGAGGGCGCCGCGCACACTGTATGCGTCATCGCGCCCTCTGCCTCAACAGTCAGAGAGCAGAGACACCGGGAAGATGGAGGCGCCGGCCGGGAAGATGGATCGGCGCCCGGCGGCTGGAACGAGGACAGGTGAATATGCTATACTCACCTAGTCCTGGCGATCCTCGCGCTGTCCCCTCCTGTCTTCGGTGCCGCAGCTTCTTTCTCTATCAGCGGTCACCGGCACCGCTGATTAGAGAAATGAATAAGCGGCTCCGCCCCTATGGGAGGTGGAGCCGCTTATTCATTTCTGTAATGAGCGGTCCCACGTGACCGCTGAAGAGAGGAAGAAACTGCAGCGCCGAAGCCCGTGGGACGGCAGGGACAGCGCGAGGATCGCTGGGACTAGGTAAGTATGCCTCAGCGCCCTCACCCCCTCACCTGCCGACCCCACCGCTACCGTGACTCGAGTATAAGCCGAGGGGGGCACTTTCAGCCCAAAAATTTGGGCTGAAAATCTCGGCTTATACTCGAGTATATACGGTAATTATCATTTTTTCTCTTCCCCATGACAGCACCGGTACATGAGAGGAAGAAATAGAAGAGCTCTTAGGGTGGGATAACAGCAGATAGTACTTTTCTTCCAAAGGCGAGATTTGATAGTCCCAGATTTAAACTGTAATGGCAGAAGAAAGTAGAGGGTGAAGACCATGGTGCTGCATTACAAATTTGCTCTATAGACGCATTTGCTATCTATGCCCATGATGTGGCAATAGCCCTAGTAGAGTGGGCCGTAACACCAAGTGGAGGGCTATGCCCCGAAGAGGAATAGGAAAGTGATATAGCCATACGGAGCCACCGTGCAATGGTTGATTTTGTGGCCTTTTTTCCCGTTTGCCCCCTGAAAGGAGACAAAAAGGGCTGAAGACTGTCGCCATGGCTTTGACACTTCTATATATTGAAGTAAGCAACATCTGACGTCCAGACAATGGAAGGTTTCTTCTCCCTGGGATTTTGGGTTAGCACAAAATGAGGGCAAAACTATCTCCTGATCCCTGTGAAATTTTGAATTGACCATTGGTAAGAAGGCCGGGTCAGATCTTATAATCACTCTGTCATCCAGAAAGGTAGTGTATGGGGGGTCTACTGATATAGCCTGGAGTTCACTTATGCGCTTGGCTGAAGTAAGGGCAATCAGGAGAACGGTTTTTAAGGTTAGAGGCTTTACCGATATAGAAGAAAGAGGCTCAAAGGGAGAGGTGGTTAAAGCATTTAAAACTAAATTTAGATCCAAGGGAGCAACCTTTGGATGAGGTTTGAATGGTCTGGCTGTAAAGTAGGCTCGAATGAACCTACACACCCACTCAAAAAAATCCGTGACCAGGTTGTCTGACCCTTTTAAGTGCATGCTTGTAATAGATAAGAGATGGCTTTCGGCCCAACGAAATAGCCTTCTTGCTTCTTCCATTAGGAGACTCGATCTTGTTCCTCCTTGTCGATTTATATATGATACTGTTGAGCTGTTGTCGGACAACACCACTAAATGTTTCCCTTTGATGTTTTCTTCTGTTTGAAGAATTGCCTGCCTTACAGCTGTTAGTTCCTTCAGGTTTGAGGAAGCCATTTGCATTTGAGGATCCCATAGACCTTGTAGGATTTGATCTGACAGGTGTGCCCCCCAGCCTAATGGACTTGCATCCGTGGTCTGTACTGCCGGATTCTGGATTGACCATGGGACCCCTTTTTTTAGATTTCCGGATTTTAGACACCAATTTATAGAGTCCAGTACTTGTGGTGGTAATATGATCTTTCGATTTAGGTTGTAGGGGTTTTTTGCTTGCTCTGACAAGATCTGCCATTGTAAGTCTCTTGCATGCAGTTGTACCCATTGGACCGCTGGAATCGTTGCCATCAGCATACCTAAGAGGGACATGGCCTCTCTCACCGAGATGGACTGGGCTGCCTGTATTTGTATTACCCGTTGTTGTATGGCCTCGACTTTCCTGTCCGGAAGGACACAGTCTTGACTGATTGAATTTAATTGAATCCCCAGGAACTCCTGTATCTGGGCTGGAATCATTTTTGATTTCTTTAACCCTTATCCGGCTGAATAGGTACAATTGTAACTATTCCGTTTTAAAATTGCAATAACTTGTTTTTGAAAAGACGTAGAGGGCTGAAATTTCGTGACATCTCTACATTTTTGGTCCAGAATATATTGGCCAAATTTCAATAAAATATCTCCACCCGCTTCCGAGATAAGGGGTCGAGATCTTTTTGCATCCATAACAAGCTGCATAGGTACAAATGTACCTCATATATTTTGAATGAAGATAATGCAAGGGAAAAAGCATAAATTTTTTTTTAATGATAATGCTATTTAACTATTATAAACAAGTAAAAAACTGTTCATTTACATTATAAAAGAAAATGTAAGAAACTTTTTTTTATTGATTTTATTTGCAAGTAATGCATGTTGGCTTTGCTACAGAGTGTTCATCGCAAATGGGTTTCACACAAACCACACAAGACTTTCTAGTCTTGCGTTGTTTTCGCCTCAGGTCTCTGCAGACATAGCAACTACCAACAACAGGGGAGGGTCCACGACTACCATGAGGTATTTTGGGGCCAGCTGCTGGCTGCGATGCTACCACAATGCATCGTCCAAGCACCATTTCTACTGCACCTCGAAGAAAATGGTTTCTCATTATCATTTTGTTTGTACTACGATCTTCAATTGCAATCATACACAGCTGATTTGCGAGATCTTTCAGGAACTTTCTTCGTTGATCCTTTGCCCTGAAGCTTGGATTGTGTTCTCTGTAGATGATGTAGGATGCTAACCCACTGACATCAATCATATTGTAGAAAAATGCCAAAGTCCAACGTGATGTTCGTCGTTTCACAGTGTACTCTCCCAACATTTTATCCATAACATCAACGCCACCTTTTGTTATGTTGTAGTATTTTATTATCTCTGGCTTGGCTGCTAGTGTCTCTTCAACTTCTCCCGTCATGTGCATAGATGATAGAAGCACGACTGATTTGTTCTTCTTTGGTACATATGAACAGACTGTTGCATCATGATTGTAGGCAAAATTTGTCGAGTATACAGGCCTTTCTTTGGCAGGCTGCATGTTGTTAGGTAGGAACCTTTTGTTTTTTCTCACTGTACCAACTAGTGTCATGTTCCAGGAGTTCAATACCTTAGCTAGTTCCATGGTTGTAAAGAAGTTATCGGTGGTGACATTTCTTCCAGAGCCTTTATACGAGCTCACTAGGTCCAATACTGTTCGTTCTCCAATGTTTACTTGTCGAGGACCATCAGTTGGTTTCCCAGTGTAGAGCTGACCTTGTAAAGGGTAGGCATTTGATGAGTCACAAGCCCAGAAAATCTTTATGCCATATTTAGCTGGTTTTGAAGGTATATACTGGGTAAATTTAGTATGACCTCTAAATGGAAATAATTGCTCGTCGACGGTGATACAATGATATGGCTTGTAGGCTCTCTCCAGATTACTGTTCAGCATTGTCCAGATGTCCCGTATTGGTGCAGCTTTATCTGTTTGCACACGTTCTGCACGTGTATTTTCGTTGTCAAACCTGATAAATCTGAGTATCATCTTGAAGCGGTCACGAGACATGGCTGCACGTATAAGAGGCAGAGCAGCAACATTCCACATTTCCTCCAGATTCTCTTTGTTGGCTCTGTGCACACCAGCAGCAATCAGTATGCCCAAAAATGCATGAAGTTCAGTTTCAGTAAATTGCTTGAATGTTTTTTGTGGTGGCCGTTTGGAAGAATCAGGAAAACGTTGTACCAGTTCGTTGTTGTAAGCATCACAAACTCTCTTGGCCTTTCGATTCGTTTCCCGTAATATGATGTCACACATCTCGGGAGTCATGATGGACTTGAATAGCTCTTTTGCTGTATATAGGTTGCTGATTGCTGCAGGGCCACCTCTTTGTCGTAGGACATTACGAGATTTTGTTTGTGCATTTGGCAGTGGATTACTGCACCATTGAGTTTCATCCTTAGCAGTCCAAATGTCGCCTGCACTTTGAGGCACAGAATCATCCTCAACACTTTCGTCTGATTCGTATTCATTTTCATGCTCTATGACCATTTCTTGTTCAATGTCTGAATCTTCTTCAGTAACATCCACTTGTGGTACATAGTTTTCATCATCAGATGGAACATATGGTTCATCCTCATGCTCAGAATCAGATTCTTCTAGCATTCGCATTATTTCGTCAGACGTAAATCTGTAAATATGAAAAAATGTAAAATAAATAATTTTCCGAAATACTACATTATTGGCTTTTCACAAAATTATACTAACCTGCAAACACGTTTTCTTGGATTATGGCGGAAACTAGATCCAGCATTACTATCACTCATGATGACTTGCTAGATGAATTTTGGCTTCGTATTTTGTGCTGAATATAAATAAAACATCGTAAAACAATATGTAGATACTAATTATTATCCATTTTTCGTATAAAAATTATACCTATAGTGATAAGTTTCATACAAAATATATGTAAGCCAAGTCCAGGCTGAAAGACAATTTGACTGTTCTGTCCCCACATAATGAGAATAAAGGTATAACTGGCTGTTAGATGCTGTGAGACTTTCCTACCTTCGTTTCCAAGAAATTGAAGACTTCACAAGCCTAGAAATGTGTGCTCACAGCAATGAGATGAACAGCAAAATGGCTAATGAGAGGAGGGAGGCAGGAAGACAAGTAGAAGCCACTCCCAGTTTGAATTAACTTAATTGACAGCAACATAAGTGACCAGTAACAATACTGAACAATAGATATCAGCATAACATTTGTAGCTGAATGAACTTTAGTTTCTGAAACCAAGTAAAGTCTTCCCACAGTGGAGGTATATGTGAAGGTACAATTGTACCTATGCAGCCTGTTAAGGTTGTAAAATTATGCAGCCTGACAAGGGTTAAATTTATTATCCACCCCAATGTGGTCAATAGCTCTCGTACTCTCGTAACTGCCTTTGTGCAGTCTTCCTGATTGTTTGCTATAAGGAGAAAATCGTCCAAATAAGGCACTAGTAGAATATTTTCTCTTCTCACGAAGGATGCTATCTCTGAAATTATTTTTGTGACGATACGAGGAGCAATTGATACCCCGAAGGGGAGACATTGGTACTGTAGATGGGTGTCAACTTGGTCCAGCTGTACCACCAACCTCAGATACCGTTGATGCTCTACCCAGATTGGTACATGGTAGTAGGCATCTGTAAGGTCTATTACCGCCATGTAACAGCCTGGATACAGTAATGTTACTGTCGTTTTTAGAGTTTCCATTTTGAATTTTTCTATTCGGATGTATGGAATAAAAGAACAATTTACTGTACATTTTACTTAAAAATATACCTATAAAGAGAAAAATCAGACAAACTGAAAATTTTGCAGTGGTCTCTTAATTTTTGCCAGAGGTGGTTGGGCTCAGCAGAATCCTAAAGGAGATATATCTCTCCATCTCAGTAACAAAAATATAAATTTACATATTTTTAGAGGTGTGGGGGCCCAAATAGAACTTTTGCTATGGTGTCCTATGAGCTCTATGTATGCCCCTGCTTGCAGGGCAGTGATAATGAGGGTAATTTGGCCTGTTGCTCAGAACCCAAGGGGAGTCCCACTGCCAAATTGTCCTCATCATAAGTGGCATGCCAGACAGGGAGGGGGGCCCAGACATATTTCTTGTACAGGGGCCCCAGGCTGTCAGTGTTTGCCTCTGGATGAGTTTATTTGAAAAATAAAAAATGACATCTTTATGACACTCAAATCCAATTTGCATAATTTGGAAAGCGGCGTATAAGAGTTCCATATAGTAATAAAAAAGGGCTACAACATAAGGATAATGTCTCTGCTCCCACAGCTTATTTTGAGGATGAGATGAAATTATAGGAAGCAGGAAGCACATCATTATGGAACTGATGATTTTTCCAGACAATGACTTACAGTAGAAAATCTCTGAAGTCAAATTAAACAACATTATTTTAAATACTTGCAGATTTAGGCAAACGGACATAAAAAGAAAAAACACAGCTATGATTGATTGCATATATACTAAACATGGCTGCTAATTGCAGTGAATTGATGGTTCGCTGAAGGAATGTTCATAACTGTGTTCTACTGTAATCTGGAAGAAATATAAAACTTGGACTACGACCTATAATAAAAAAGTGGCAAAATATTGATTTGAGACACATAATGGGGTGGAAGCATAAAGCTAGTGTGGCATAATCTGGTCGTTAGGCCGGGGTCACACTTGCAAAGCGAGAAACTCGCACGAGTCTCTCTCATCGATACCCGTCACTGCCAGCGGCACTCGGGACCGGAGTGTGCGGCTCCATGTATGTCTATGCAGCTGAACACTCCGGTCCCGAGTGGCGGCCGCAGTGCCGGGTACTGATGAGAGAGACTCGTGCGAGTTTCTCGCTTTGCACTCGTAAGTGTGACCCCGGCCTTACCTATAGACTCCTACACTATATCATCTAGGATGGGCCCAAGAGCGGACACGAACCCCTGTACGAAAGCAATAGGTATATGGGCACTTTGCAGTGCTATAGCTCATCATAATGCACAGTTGCACCTCCTTTCGAGGTGGTAGTGGCCCCCTTACCTCTTGGGCCCCTGTGTGGCTGAACAGGTTGCACTAATGGCATGTTGGCCCCTGGATGGACCCCTATGATTATCTCATACAGTACCTGATTACACCTAATATTATGAAGAGAGCATGTCAGAGTTAAGTCACGTTTTGAAGTAAGCATATGACAATGGGGGGCAGCGCGTCCTGTGGAGCTTACCTGTTGTTCCATCAGGTGGGGTCCTGCACATGCGCAGAACAGGGCAGCATGGTGGCTCAGCCTTGCAGAGCTGGGGTCCTGGGTTAAAATCCCAACAAGTGGACCAAGAGAGGAAATCACAGAGCAGCACAGCTCGGGTACACGGACAAACTGAGATGCATACTTCAACAGCTGATGGTCCGACTGCTGATCACGGGTGCTTGCATGGAAAGTAGAATTGGATAGCAAACAACTCGCAGAATAAATGCGGCAGCACTCACCGATGCTGGAGTGAAAGAAAGTCCTTTATTCAAGCGTGTACAAAGACATCTTCACGGCTCGGGGGTGTGTGGTGGCAACGGTGGTGAGCAGGGAACGGCGACGGCCATTTCGGGCTGTGTGTAGCGCTTCTACGGGTCAAATCCCAACAAGGACATCATCTGGAAGGGGTTTGTATGTTCTCCCCGTGTTTGTATGGTTTTCCTCCCACACTGCAGAGACATAGTGATACGGAATGCAGATTGTGAGCCCAAACGTGGACAGTGATGATAATGTCTGTAAAGCGCTGTGGAATTAATGGCGCTATATAAGTGTGTAAAATAAGTAAACTAAATAAATACATAAACAGACCTTCTCCTGGAGTTTTGAAAGCCAGAGCTGTCAATCAAGAGAAGAAGTGGCAGTAATCCAAATAGTGGCTTGTACAGTGCAGGCAGGCGTTTAGCCACACCAAGGGGGACTGAGAACCTTCATTTGCATGTTACAATAAACAATAAAGTTGTTTTTTGGGGGCAATTGAGGAACAGATTAAACAGCCAAAAGAACCATTTGTATTGTTGCTCTATGTCCTACAAGGGTTTGCCGTTAGTTTGAAGTGTAAATTTGGAGTGACAGACTCCCTTTAAACTATATAATCCACACCAGCTGGGTGAAGACTGGATTTTCTCATGTGATTTGGGCAGTTATGACGATACAATAATGTAAATATAATGGTAATAATGACACTCTAAGGTCTCTAGTGACATTTTAAGCTGCACATTTTTTAAAGCAAATGATAAATCAAAACTAAGGCCCCGATTCATTGTGACTTGTGCTTGTACACCAGGCTCGTTCAGATGTCCGATTTTCACGTACGAGTGCTATTCATGGTTTTACGGGCAACACTTGTACCTGTGACAGTCTATGGGGCCATTCATATGTCCGTGATTTTTTTCAGTTAGAAAATCGCAGAGACATGCCTGATTTTTATCCAATGCTCAGATCTAAATCGGCCATGCAAGTCTATGAGTGAGTGAAAAAAATCGGACCGCACTCGGATGACATCTGTGTGCGGTCCGATCAGAGAGGAGAAGGTGGAGAAAGTTATTATTTTTATTTTTTTACACCTTCGAGAAAGACTGATGACACTCGAACCACGCTCTGATCAAAAATAATAGGTCTGCGGAAAAATAGGGCATGTGAATGAGGCCTTAATGAGGGCCGTGAAGGAATCAGGCCGTGTGCACATGTTCAGTATTTGGTCAGTATTACGTCAGTATTTGTAAACCAAAAACCAGGAGTGGGACAATCAAAGGAAAAGTATAATAGAAACACGACACAACTTAATAGTAATAATAATTAATAATAATGTAGCGCCAACATATTCTGCAGCACTTTATATTTTAGAGACTTGTACAGACAATAAAGACATTACATAGTAACACAGACGTCAGATACCGGGAGTGAGGACCCCGCTGCTCACAAGCTACAATCTGTGAGGATATAGGGGGACACGAAAGGTGGATGGTAGTAAGTGCTTGTGTTGTACAGTCATCAATATAATACATAGGGTGTACTGTTCACGTAATGCTGCATAAACCGGTCACCAGCCAGTATGTTGGCAGATATAGCGGGCTAGTAAGTGATGAAGGGTGTGAACAGATACGAGGCCCGAGGGTCCTGGTTTTCAAGAAAATGTTGTATGGGCAAAACCTGGATACTTAGATAAGTATGTTGAGGAGATAGATCAATCTGAAGAGATGTGTTTTTAGGCCACGCTTAACCCCTTCACCCCAAAGCCTGTTTTCACCTAAGTGACAGGGCCAATTTTTACAATTCTGACCACTGTCAATTTATGAGGTCATAACTCTGAAACGCTTCAATGGATCCCGGTGATTCTGACACTGTTTTCTCGTGACATATTGTACTTCATGATAGTGGTAAAACTTCTTCGATATGACTTGCATTTATTTGTGAAAAAAACAAAAATTTGTCGGAAATTATGAAAATTTAGCAATTTTCAAACTCTTAGTTTTTATGCCCTTAAATTAGAGAGTTATATCACATAATATAGTTAATAAACAACATTTCCCACATGTCTGCTTTACATCAGCACAATTTTGGAAACATAATTTTTTTTTGTTAGGAAGTTATAAGGGTTAAAAGTTGACCAGCGATTTCTCATTTTTGCAACAAAATTTGCAAAACCATTTTTTTTACGGACCACCTCACACTTGAAGTGACTTTGAGGGGTCTATATGACAGAAAATGCCCAAAAGTGACACCATTCTAAAAACTGCACCCCTCAAGGTACTCAAAACCACATTCAAAAAGTTTATTAACCCTTCAGGTGCTTCACAGGAATTTTAGAATGTTTAAAAAAATTGAACATTTAACTTTTTTTTTCACAAAATTTTTACTTCAGGTCCAATTTGTTTCATTTTACCAAGGGTAACAGGAGAAATTGGACCACAAAAGTCGTTGTACAATTTGTCCTGAGTAAGCCGATACCCCATATGTGGGGGTAAACCACTGTTTGGGCACATGGCAGAGCTCGGAAGGGAAGGAGTGCCATTTGACTTTTCAATGCAAGATTTGCTGGAATTGAGATCGGAGCCCATGTCACGATTGGAGAGCCCCTGACGTGCCTAAACAGTGGAAACCCCCACAAGTGACACCATTTTGGAAAGTAGACCCCCTAAGGAACTAATCTAGATGTGTGGTGAGCACTTTGAACCTCCAAGTGCTTCACAGAAGTTTATAATGTAGAGCCGTAAAAAATATTTCATATTAATTTTCACAAAAAATGATCTTTTTGCCCCAAATTTTTTATTTTCCCAAGGGTAACAGGATAAATTGGACCCCAAAAGTTGTTGTGCAATTTGTCCTGAGTATGCTGATACTTCATATATGGGGATAAACCACTGTTTGAGCGCATGGCAGAGCTCGGAAGGGAAGGAGTGCCATTTGACTTTTCAATGCAAAATTGGCTGGAATTGAGATCGGACGCCATGTCGCATTTGGAGAGCCCCTGACGTGCCTTAACAGTGGAAACCCCCCACAAGTGACCCCATTTTGGAAAGAAGACCCCCTAAGGAACTTATCTAGATGTGTGGTGAGCACTTTTAACCCCCAATTGTTTCACTAAAGTTTAGAATGTAGCATTGTGGAAATTAAAAAATCATTTTTTCTTTCCACAAAATGATGTTTTAGCCCGCAATTTTTTTTTCCCAAGGGTAACAGAAGAAATTGGACCACAAATGTTATTGTCCAATTTGTCCTGAGTACGCTGATACCCCATATGTGGGGGGGAACCACTGTTTGAGTGCATGGCAGAGCTCGGAAGGGAAGGAGCACCGTTTGAAATGCAGACTTAGATGGAATGGTCTGCAGGTGTCATGTTGCATTTGCAGAGCCCCTGATGTACCTAAACAGTAGAAACCCACCACAAGTGACCCCATATTGGAAACTAGACCCCCCAAGGAGCTTATCTAGATGTGTTGTGAGAGCTTTGAACCAACAAGTGTTTCACTACAGTTTAAAACGCAGAGCCGTGAAAATAAAAAATATTTTTTTTCCACGAAAATTATATTTTAGCCCCCACGTTTCTATTTTCCCAAGGGTAACAGGACAAATTAGACCCCAAAAGTTGTTGTCCAACTTGTCCTGAGAACGCTGATACCCCATATGTTGGGGGGGAACCACTGTTTGGGTGCACGGCGGAGCTCGGAAGGGAAGGAGCGCCATTTGAAATGCAGACTTAGATGGATTGGTCTGCAGGCGTCATGTTGCATTTGCAGAGCCCCTGATGTACCTAAACAGTAGAAACCCACCACAAGTGACCCCATATTGGAAACTAGACCCCCCAAGGAACTTATCTAGATGTGTTGTGAGAGCTTTGAACCAACAAGTGTTTCACTACAGTTTATAACGCAGAGCCGTGAAAATAAAAAATATTTTTTTTCCACAAAAATGATATTTTATCCCCTATGTTTTTATTTTCCCAAGGGTAACAGGACAAATTGGACCCCAAAAGTTGTTGTCCAACTTGTCCTGAGAACGCTGATACCCCATATGTTGGGGGGAACCACTGTTAGGGCGCACAGGAGAACTCGGAAGGGAAGGAGCCCTGTTTTACTTTTTCAAAGCAGAATTGGCTGGAATTGAGATCGGATGCCATGTCGCGTTTGGAGAGCCCCTGATGTGCCTAAACAGTGGAAACCCCCAATTCTAACTGAAACCCTAACCCCAACCCTAACCCTAGCCCCAACCCCAACCCTAGCCCTAACCCTAGCCCTAACCCTAGCCCTAACCCTAATGGGAAAATGGAAATAAATACATTTTTTTACATTTTATTATTTTTCCCTAACTAAGGGGGTGATGAAGGGGGGTTTGATTTACTTTTATAGCGTTTTTTTGGCGGATTTTTAGGGTTGGCAGCTGTCACACACTAAAAGACGCTTTTTATTGCAAAAAATAGTTTTTGCATCACCACAGTTTGAGAGCTATAATTTATCCATATTTTGGCCCACAGAGTCATGTGAGATCTTGTTTTTTGCGGGACGAGTTGACGTTTTTATTGGTAACATTTTCGGGCAGATGACATTTTTTGACCGCTTTTTATTCCGATTTTTGGGAGGCGGAATGAACAAAAACCAGCAATTCCTGAATTTCTTTTAGGGGGGGGCGTTTATACCGTTCCACGTGTGGTAAAATGGATAAAGCAGTTTTATTCTTCAGGTCAGTACGATTACAGCGATACCTCATTTATGTAATTTTTTTATGTTTTGGCGCTTTTACACAATAAAAACTATTTTATATAAAAAAATAATTGTTTTTGCATCGCTTTATTCTGAGAGCTATAACTTTTTTATTTTTCTGCTGATGATGCTGTGTGGCGGCTTTTTTTTTGCGGGACAAGATGACGTTTTCAGCGGTACCATGGTTATTTATATCCGTCGTTTTGATCGCGTCTTATTCCACTTTTTGTTCGCCTGTATGATAATAAAGCAATGTTTTTTGCCTTGTTTTTTTTTTTGCGGTGTTCACTGAAGGGGTTAACTAGTGGGATGGTTTTATAGAGCGGGTCGTTACGGACGCGGCAATGCCAAATATGTGTACTTTTATTGTTTTTTTTAATTTACATAAATAAATGGATTTACTGGGAAATGTTTTTTTTTTTTTTTATTTGGGGATTTTTTTTTTTTTTTTTTTACACATTCTATTTTTTTTTTTTACTTTCTAACATTGTCCCAGGGTGGGACATCTCTGTATTAGATCAGATCGTTGATCTGACACTGTGCATAGCACTCTGTCAGATCAACGATCTGACAGGCAGTTTAGCTGGCTTTCCGGCGCCTGCTCTCAGCAACTCTCAGCAGGCGCCGGCTAGCCAGGTCATTTCATGACCCGGAAGGAGTCCGGCGGCCATCTTGGATCCGGGGACTCCTTCCGGGTCACCAGAGCAACGCGATCTCATTGCGTTGCTCCGGTGGGAGAGCGCAGGGAGCCCCCGTCCCTGCGCGATCCCCCTCTATGCCGCTGTCACTATTGACAGCGGCATCAGAGGGGTTAAATGCCCGCGATCGGCGATAGCGCCGATCGTGGGCATTGCTGCGTGGTGTCAGCTGTCATATACAGCTGACACCCGCACCCGATCACCGCGGCGCTCAGCGCGAGACCGCGGTGATCGGTGCGCCGTACTAGTACTGCTGCTGGCACAAATGCAGTGCCGGCAGCGCAGTACTAGTACGGCGCAAGGCGCGATGGGGTTAAAACTCTGGGTATTGCTTATTTATTCATACTGAAGGCTTATGACAGGTCACTGATCCCTCACCTGCCCTCTATTTTACATACTGAATATAATTTGTTTTGAAATGAAATTCACATTCAGTAGGCGGCGGTGGCGGCAACTACGCAGCAGCATGATCGCATGTGTAATGTCCATGTAACGATTTTATTTGGTGATAGATATACATGTATTCAGAAAAAACAAAATCTCTCAAAGCAGAGCCGGCCGTGCCTGCGCAGTAGCATGTATTGGCGATCTGACAGATGCTACTCTGCAGGCGTCGCCGGAGCCATCTTGGTGGGGACAATCAAAGATCAAAATGGTGCTGGCTACACCTGCACTGTAGGAGCTATCGGCCGACGCTATTTTGGAGAGATTTAGTTTTTTTCTGAATACATGTACAGTACAGACCAAAAGTTTGGACACACATTCTAAATTAAAGATTTTTCTGTATTATCATGACTATGAAAATTGTACATTCACACTGAAGGCATCAAAACTATGAATTAACACATGTGGAATTATATACTGAACAAAAAAGTGTGAAACAACTGAAATTATGTCTTATACTGTAGGTTCTTCAAAGTAGCCACCTTTTGCTTTGATGACTGCTTTGCACACTCTTGGCATTCTCTTGATGAGCTTCAAGAGGTAGTCACTGGGAATGGTTTTCACTTCACAGGTGTGCCCTGTCAGGTATAAGTGGGATTTCTTGCCTTATAAATGGGATTGGGACAATAAGTTGTGTTGTGCAGAAGTCTGGTGGATACACAGCTGATAGTCCTACTGAATAGACAGTTAGAATTTGTATTATGGCAAGAAAAAAGCAGCTAAGTAAAGAAAAACAAGTGGCCATCATTACTTTAAGAAATGAAGGTCAGTCAGTCAGAAAAATTGGGAAACTTTGAAAGTGTCCCCAAGTGCAGTGGCAAAAACCATCAAGCGCTACAAAGAAACTGGCTCACATGAGGACTGCCCCAGGAAAGGAAGACCAAGAGTCACCTCTGCTTCTGAGGATACGTTTATCCGAGTCACCAGCCTCAGAAATCGCAGGTTAACAGCAGCTCAGATTAGAGACCAGGTCAATACCACACAGAATTCTAGCAGCAGACAGATCTCTACAACAACTGTTAAGAGAAGACTTTGTGCAGCAGGCACTGATGAGTCCAAATTTGAGATCTTTGATTCCAACCACCGTGTCTTTGTGTGATGCAGGAAAGGTGAACAGATGGACTCTACATGCCTGGTTCCCACCGTGAAGCATGGAGGAGGAGGTGTGATGGTGTGGGGGTGCTTTGCTGGTGACACTGTTGGGGATTTATTCAAAATTGAGGGTATACTGAACCAGCATGGCTACCACAGCATCTTGCAGCGGCATGCTATTCCATCCGGTCAGGGCTGCCACTAGAAATTTTGGGGCCCCATACTGGCAAAATTTTCGGGGCCCCCTTGAAACTCCACCCAGGCTCCACTCTAGCCCCGCCTCCAGGCTCCACCCCACGAACTGTCCACAGTCCCACCGCTCTCTCTTGGAAAATCTCCACTTCTCACCTATCACACATTGACAGTTCCCATCACCAGATCACACATATAGCCGGCAGCTTTTGTTTTGGCCAAAAGATTTTTTAAGCCGCCACCATAACACGGTAGACACTTTTGGCCGGGCCCTACTCTACTGTAACCTACTAATTATTTGTTAAAATATGCAATACAATTTAGGTATATTTTTATTTATTTTTCAATTTTTAAAATGACCTATAATATCACATACAAGGAACAAATACCACAGCACTATGACCAGATGACATATTACCACCACAGTGATCGAATAATATAAAATACAAGGAACAAATACCGCTACACCATGACCAGACCGCATATAACCACAAATGACTGAATACTACAATACTGATCAGTAATAAAAAAAAAACCACAATACTATCACCATCAGTGCCATTATACACAGGAGATCTGTAATTAGTAAGCAGTGTCTGTGTACAGGTAATACAGTGATCACCGGTGACATTATACACAGAAGCTCTGTATATAATGTATAGGTAATACAGTGATCACTGGTGACATTGTACACAGGACCTCTGTATATAGTATACAGTGTATAGTGTCAGTGTATAGGTAACACTGACTCACCAGTGACGTCTCTAGGTGAAGTCCTTCATCTTTCATCCAGCACAGACCGCCATCACTTCATCCAGCCAGGACTCGTCTCTGCAGGAAATAAAACAGTTATTTCGAGTTCCGCTTGTAGAACACATTACTTAATTTTCCCAACTTCTACATTACACCACATGAAGAAGGCAACATAGTATCACTCTACACAGTAACAGGACCTCCCCCCCATTTAAAACAGTATACTCAAAAAATAAAATAAATACATCACTGCAATAATAATATCCTTTAATTAGCCCCTATGGTAATATTCGCCATCCTAGCCCCCGTGTGTCTCATTCCAGGCTCCAGCCATATGTTCTCCCATCCTGCCCTCATGAGTATCCATTCTGCCCCATATGATCTCCCCATCCTGCCTCATCTGTCTCCATCGTATCCATCCTGCCCCATCTGTCTCCAATCTTGCCCCATCTGTCTCCATTCTGCCCCATCTGTTTCCAATCCTGCCCCATCTGTGTCCAGCACTCTGCCCCATCTGTGTCCAATCCTGCCCCATCTGTGTCCAGCACTCTGCCCAGTCTGTGTGCAATCCTGCCCCATCTGTGTCCAGCACTCTGCCCCATCTGTTTCCAATCCTGCCCCATCTCTGTCCAGCACTCTGCCCCATCTCTGTCCAGCACTCTGCCCCATCTCTGTCCAGCACTCTGCCCCATCTCTGTCCAGCACTCTGCCCCATCTCTGTCCAGCACTCTGCCCCATCAGTGTCCAGCACTCTGCCCCACCAGTGTCCAGCACTCTGCCCCATCTCTGTCCAGCACTCTGCCCCATCTCTGTCCAGCACTCTGCCCCATCTCTGTCCAGCACTCTGCCCCATCTCTGCCCAGCACTCTGCCCCATCTCTGTCCAGCACTCTGCCCAGCACTCTGCCCCATCTCTGTCCAGCACTCTGCCCCATCTCTGTCCAGCACTCTGCCCCATCTCTGCCCAGCACTCTGCCCCATCTCTGCCCAGCACTCTGCCCAGCACTCTGCCCCATCTCTGCCCAGCACTCTGCCCCATCTCTGCCCAGCACTCTGCCCCATCTCTGTCCAGCACTCTGCCCCATCTCTGTCCAGCACTCTGCCCCATCTCTGTCCAGCACTCTGCCCCATCTCTGTCCAGCACTCTGCCCCATCTCTGTCCTGCACTCTGCCCCATCTCTGTCCTGCACTCTGCCCCAACTCTGTCCTGCACTCTGCCCCATCTCTGTCCTGCACTCTGCCCCATCTCTGTCCTGCACTTTGCCCCATCTCTGTCCTGCACTCTGCCCCATCTCTGTCCAGCACTCTGCCCCATCTCTGTCCAGCACTCTGCCCCATCTCTGTCCAGCACTCTGCCCCATCTCTGTCCAGCACTCTGCCCCATCTCTGTCCAGCACTCTGCCCCATCTCTGTCCAGCACTCTGCCCCATCTCTGTCCAGCACTCTGCCCCATCTCTGTCCAGCACTCTGCCCCATCTCTGTCCAGCACTCTGCCCCATCTCTGTCCAGCACTCTGCCCCATCTCTGTTCAGCACTCTGCCCCATCTCTGTCCAGCACTCTGCCCCATCTCTGTTCAGCACTCTGCCCCATCTCTGTCCAGCACTCTGCCCCATCTCTGTCCAGCACTCTGCCCCCCTGTGTCCAGCTTTACTGCCCCCCGGCCCCCACCCTGTGTCCAGCTTTACTGCCCCCCGGCCCCCACCCTGTGTCCAGCTTTACTGCCCCCCGGCCCCCACCCTGTGTCCAGCTTTACTGCCCCCGGGCCCCCACCCTGTGTCCAGCTTTACTGCCCCCCGGCCCCCACCCTGTGTCCAGCTTTACTGCCCCCCGGCCCCCACCCTGTGTCCAGCTTTACTGCCCCCCGGCCCCCACCCTGTGTCCAGCTTTACTGCCCCCGGGCCCCCACCCTGTGTCCAGCTTTACTGCCCCCCGGCCCCCACCCTGTGTCCAGCTTTACTGCCCCCCGGCCCCCACCCTGTGTCCAGCTTTACTGCCCCCCGGCCCCCACCCTGTGTCCAGCTTTACTGCCCCCCGGCCCCCACCCTGTGTCCAGCTTTACTGCCCGCCGGCCCCCACCCTGTGTCCAGCTTTACTGCCCCCGGGCCCCCACCCTGTGTCCAGCTTTACTGCCCCCCGGCCCCCACCCTGTGTCCAGCTTTACTGCCCCCCGCCCCCCACCCTGTGTCCAGCTTTACTGCCCCCCGGCCCCCACCCTGTGTCCAGCTTTACTGCCCCGGGCCCCCACCCTGTGTCCAGCTTTACTGCCCCCGGGCCCCCATCCTGTGTCCAGCTTTACTGCCCCCGGGCCCCCACCCTGTGTCCAGCTTTACTGCCCCCCGGCCCCCACCCTGTGTCCAGCTTTATTGCCCCCGGGCCCCCACCCTGTGTCCAGCTTTACTGCCCCCCGGCCCCCACCCTGTGTCCAGCTTTACTGCCCCCGGGCCCCCACCCTGTGTCCAGCTTTACTGCCCCCCGGCCCCCACCCTGTGTCCAGCTTTACTGTCCCCCGGCCCCCACCCTGTGTCCAGCTTTACTGCCCCCCGGCCCCCACCCTGTGTCCAGCTTTACTGCCCCCCGGCCCCCACCCTGTGTCCAGCTTTACTGCCCCCCGGCCCCCACCCTGTGTCCAGCTATACTGCCCCCCGGCCCCCACCCTGTGTCCAGCTTTACTGCCCCCGGGCCCCCACCCTGTGTCCAGCTTTACTGCCCCCCGGCCCCCAACCTGTGTCCAGCTTTACTGCCCCCCGGCAACCACCCTGTGTCCAGCTTTATTGCCCCCCGGCCCCCACCCTGTGTCCAGCTTTACTGCCCCCGGGCCCCCACCCTGTGTCCAGCTTTACTGCCCCCCGGCCCCCACCCTGTGTCCAGCTTTACTGCCCCCCGGCCCCCACCCTGTGTCCAGCTTTACTGCCCCCCGGCCCCCACCCTGTATCCAGCTTTACTGCCCCCCGGCCCCCACCCTGTGTCCAGCTTTACTGCCCCCCGGCCCCCACCCTGTGTCCAGCTTTACTGCCCCCGGGCCCCCACCCTGTGTCCAGCTTTACTGCCCCCCGGCCCCCACCCTGTGTCCAGCTTTACTGCCCCCCGGCCCCCACCCTGTGTCCAGCTTTACTGCCCCTGGGCCCCCACCCTGTGTCCAGCTTTACTGCCCCTGGGCCCCCACCCTGTGTCCAGCTTTACTGCCCCCCGGCCCCCACCCTGTGTCCAGCTTTACTGCCCCCGGGCCCCCACCCTGTGTCCAGCTTTACTGCCCCCCGGCCCCCACCCTGTGTCCAGCTTTACTGCCCTGGCCCCCCCCCCCCCCCCGCATCGCCGCTCTCAAAAAAAAAAAAAAATTCTACTTACCTGCCGCGCTCCTCTCTCCACGCAGCTGCACCGTGCACTCGCCGGCGACTGACAATGACGTCAGACGCCGGCGACCAGCACGCTGCGGCTGGCGGCTGTTAATTATTGACATGCGGGCCCGCACGTCAATAGCGTACAGCTGTAGCGCTGGCCGCCGCTAAGGGTCCGGTTCAGCCTGCGGCTGCCGGTAGGGGCCCGGTGAGCAGGTAAGAGGGGGCCCGATGCGGGCCCCCTCTGCTCACCGGGCCCCATACGCCAGTCACGGCTGTAATGCCCTGATGGCGGCCCTGCATCCGGTTTGCGCTTAGTTGGACCATCATTTATTTTTCAACAGGACAATGACCCCAAACACACCTCCAGGCTGTGTAAGGGCTATTTGACCAAGAAGGAGAGTGATGGGGTGCTACGCCAGATGACCTGGCCTCCACAGTCACCAGACCTGAACCCAATCGAGATGGTTTGGGGTGAGCTGGACCGCAGAGTGAAGGCAAAAGGGCCAACAAGTGCTAAGCATCTCTGGGAACTCCTTCAAGATTGTTGGAAGACCATTCCCGGTGACTACCTCTTGAAGCTCATCAAGAGAATGCCAAGAGTGTGCAAAGCAGTCATCAAAGCAAAAGGTGGCTACTTTGAAGAACCTAGAATATAATACATATTTTCAGTTGTTTCACACTTTTTTGTTAAGTATATAATTCCACATGTGTTAATTCATAGTTTTGATGCCTTCAGTGTGAATGTACAATTTTCATAATCATGAAAATACAGAAAAATCTTTGAATGAGAAGGTGTGTCCAAACTTTTGGTCTGTACTGTATATCACCAAATAAAATACAGAACAGGGGTGGAGGGCACCATCAACAATACGACAAAACAATAGCGGATCTGCCCAAAGTATGCCAATACTGAGTTAAGGTAAGGGGAAAAGAGACATACCATAAACTGAGGAACACCCTCAATACAAAGTGTATTATTTATTAGAATAATTTATTAGAGTCCAAAAAAATACACAACAATACATTAAAAACATTAAAAACAATAAACAAACAACCCCATAGAGAGGTAGAACCCCCTAGGAACCGGACATATGAATCAAGTGTCAATGATTATGGTATTGCAATACTACAATAAATATACTCAGAACAAATATTTAAAGAATCCCTAATGGACATTGCAGGACATAGGTAAGTGATGCAATGTAATCTTTCCCAGCAAAATCAATTGCTATTATGTAGGTCTATTCAAGGTTTGTAGATTATACAGGCAGAATAATGCAGTGATGTATGACCAGCCGAACTGCACAGATAAATACCATGTATCATAGATTTGCAAGCAGACAGCTGGCATTACTGGAGTAACAGCATATGAACCGCTGGCACTGCTGGTGAATCCTAGGGGCAGATGCGGCCCTTCCGCTCCCCGCTGCACTCATTTTGGCACAGCTGCTTGATATTGGCACGAAAGCGCCACAAGCTTCAAAGATTTTATGCAATTCTTCGCTACACGACATTCTTGCCATTTCTCAGTGTTTCACACTAATTTTCTGGGAAAAAGACTTTGTTGAATCAGATCCCAAAGCTCCTACCAATGGCACACCTCCCAACCGTCCCGTATCTTGCAGGGCAGTCCCGATTTTGAGAGTCTGGCCCGCGATCACGGGGGAGGGGGCTGTACTTGTCCCGCACTGTAGACCCGCACACCACATTTATGGCTTCCGCTGCTCTGTGCACACAAGACCTGTGATGAGGTCACAGGAGGGGAGGAGTCAGGAGTCACATGATCAAAGACCTCCGTGTATTGCAGGACTCTGCCGTGCTGGTTGTCATGGTGCTAGATGAGGGTAAGCTAAGCTTAAGCCTCTTTCACACTTCTGTCGTTTGGCCAACGTCGCAATGCGTCGTTTTGGAGAAAAAACGCATCCTGCAAAGTTGCCCGCAGGATGCGTTTTTTCTCCATAGACTTGCATTAGCGACGCATTGCGACATATGGACACACGTCGCATCCGTCGTGCAACGGATGCATCATGATTTTGCGGCCCGTCGTGACGAAAAAACGTTCAATGTAACGTTTTTTCGTCCGTCGGAACCTCCATTTCCGACCGTGCATGCGCGGCCTGAACTCCGCCCCCTCCTCCCCGGAACTCATAATGGGCAGCAGATGTGTCTGAAAACTGCATCCGCTGCCCACGTTGTGCACTATTTGCACAACGTCCGTCGGTACGTCGGGCCGACGGTTTGCGATGGTCCTGTACCGACGGAAATGTGAAAGAGGCCTTAATGTGTGGGGTCAGGAGGGGTTTACAGTGTAGATGTAACAGAGCCATGTGTGTATGAGGTGTACGGAGCGGAGCCGTGTGTGTATGAGGTGCACAAAGCAGAGCCGTGTGTGTATGATGTGTACGGAGCAGAGCCATGTGTGTATGATGTGTATGGAGCAGAGCCATGTGTGTATGATGTGCACGGAGCGGAGCCATTATACAGTATGGAGCATCATGTGTGGTTATTATACAGTATGGAGCATCATGTGTGGCCATTATACAGTATGAAGCACTGTGTAGACAATATACAGTATTAAGCATCATGTGTGGCCATTATACAGTATTGAGCATCATGTGTGGCCATTATACATTATTGAGCATCATGTGTGGCCTTTATACTGTATGGAGCATCATGTGGGGCCATTATACTGTACACAGCATCATGTTGGGCCATTATACAGTATTGAGCACTGTGTGGCCATTGTACAGTAATGAGCATCATGTGTGGCCATTATACAGTATTGAGCATCATGTGTGGCCATTATACAGTATTGAGCATCATGTGTGGCCATTATAGAGTATGGAGCACTGTGTTGCCATTATACAGTATGGAGCATCATGTGTTGCCATTATACAGTATTGAGCAGCATGTGGGGCCATTATACAGTATTGAGAATCATGTTTGGCCATTATACAGTATGGAGCATCATGTGTGGCCATTATACAGTATAGAGCATCATGTGTGGCCATTATACAGTATGGAGCATCATGTGTGGCCATTATACAGTATGGAGAATCATGTGGCGCCATTATACAGTATTGAGAATCATGTGGGGCCATTATACAGTATGGAGCATCATGTGTGGCCATTATACAGTATGGAGAATCATGTGGCACCATTATACAGTATTGAGAATCATGTGGGGCCATTATACAGTATTGAGCATCATGTGTGGCCATTATACAGTATGGAGCAGCATGTGTGGCCATTATACAGTATGGAGCATCATGTGTGGCCATTATACTGTATGGAGCATCATGTGTGGCCATTATACAGTATGGAGCATCATGTGCAGCCATTATACAGTATGGAACATCATGTGGGGCCATTATACTGTACACAGCAATATGTGGGGCCATTATACAGTACTAGATGGTGGCCCGATTCTAACGCATTGGGTATTCTAGAATATGTATGTAGTTTATTTATGAAGTTTTCAGAATAATGCAATAAATACACAGGATTCGGCCGGGCTGGCGCGACCAATTAGTGAAGCATGGTTCAAATTCCACGCTAATTCGTGGCTGGACTGCTCCTGTCGCTGATTGGTCATGCCCAGCCAGCCACGAACAATCAGTGAAGCCAGGGCTGGCTCCAGTTTTTGAGGGCCCCGGGCGAAAGAGTCTCAGTGGGCCCCCCTCTTTAACACATACCACGATTCATGATGCACAGATACAGCAGAGAAATATACCACAGCCAAGTAGCATATAAAATAGCCCACAGAGCATATAATACAGCCCACATAGCATATAGCACAGCCATGTAGCATATAGCACAGGCCACGTAGTATATAGCACAGGCCATGTAGTATATAACACAGCCCACGTAGCATATAGCACAGCCACGTAGCATATAACACAGCCACGTAGCATATAGCACAGCCTTGTAGTATATAGTACAGCCCACGTAGCATATAGCACAGCCCACACAGTATATAACACAGCCCACGTAGTATATAGCACAGCCCACGTAGTATATAACACAGCCCAAGCAGTGTATAACAGCCCACGTAGTATATAGCACTGCCCACGCAGTATATAGCACAGCCCACGTAGTATATAGCACAGCCCACGTAAAATATAACACAGGCCACATAGTATATAACACAGGCCACGTAGTATATAACACAGCCCACGTAGTATATAGCACAGCCCACACAGTGTATAACACAGCCCACATAGTATATAGCACAGCCCACGTAGTATATAACACAGCCCACGCAGTGTATAATAGCCCATGTATTATATAGCACAGCCCACGCAGTGTATAACACAGCCCACGCAGTATATAGAACAGCCCACATAGTATATAATAAAGCCCACATAGTATATAACACAGCCCAAGTAGTATATAGCACAACCACGTAGTATATTGCCCAGCCATGTATATTGCACAGCTACGTAGTATATAGCACAGCCCACGTAGTATATAACACAGCCACGTAGTATATAGCACAGCTCACATAGTATAAAGCACAGCTCACGCAGTATATAACACAGCCCACGTAGTATATAGCACAGCGATGTAGTATATAGCACAGCCCACGTAGTATATAGCACAGAGACGTAGTATATAACACAGCCCACGTAGTATATAACACAGCCCACGTAGTATATAGCAATGTGGGCACCATATCCCAGTTAAAAAAAAGACTTAAAATGAAAAATAGTTATATACTCACCTTCCGTAGGCCCCCAGATCCAGCAAGGCGTTTAGCGATGCTCCTCGCGACGCTCCGGTCCCAAGAATGCATTTCGGTCTCGCAAGACCGCTATGTCATCATCTCGCGAGACCGCAATGCATGGCCCGCAGCTTCGCGAAGAGTGGGAAAGGCGCCGGAAGGTGAGTAAATAATGATTTTTTATTTTTATTATTTTAACATTAGATATTTTTAGGCAGCATCAATAGTAAAAAGTTGGTCACACAGGGTTAATAGCAGCGTTAACGGACTGCGTTACACCGCGGCACGATATATCAGATCCTCAGCGACGTAGTATATTGCCCAGCCACGTAGTATATTGCACAGCGACGTAGTATATTGCCCAGCCACGTAGTATATTGCCCAGTTATGTAGTATATTGCACAGCGACGTAGTATACAGCACAGAGCCACGTAGTATATTGCCCAGGCATGTATGTAACAGGTTACAAAATAAAAAAGAAACATATACTCACCTTCCGAGGGTCCGTTGTAGTCCTGTTGCCTGTGTGCGGTGCACGCGGCAGCTTCTGGTCCCAGGGTTGGTATGAGCGCAGGACCTGTGATGATGTCGCGGTCACATGACTGTGACGTCATGGCAGGTCCTTCTCCCATAGCATCTTTGGAAGCGGAACCTGCCGCTTGCACTGCCGAGGAGAGGACGCGACGTCGGAGGATGAGAATAACGTTTTGTTTTTTTATTATTAGTATTATTTGTAACATTAGATCATTTTACTATTGATGCTGCATACGAAGCATCAATAGTAAAAAGTTGGTCACACAGGGTTAATAGCTGCGTAACCGGAGTGCGTTACAAGGCGCTCCGGTAACGCTGGCATTAACCCTGTGTGAGGGCTGACTGGATGACTGCAGGGAGTAAGGAGCGGGCACTGACTGCGGGGAGGAAAGAGCGGCCATATTGCCGCCGGACTGTGCCCGTCGCTGATTGGTCGTGGCTGTTTTGCCACGACCAATCAGCGACTTGGATTCCATGACAGACAGAGGCCGTGACCAATGAATATCTGTGACAGAAGGACAGACAGAAAGACGGAAGTGACCCTTAGATAATTATATAGGACATAGATGAAGCACTGTGTGGCCATTTTTTTTGTTTATAATTATTGTTTATGAACCAGTGCGATCAGCAGTGCTAAATGGGTGTGGTTGGGGCGTGACTAGTTGTGAAATGGGT
Source organism: Ranitomeya imitator (assembly GCF_032444005.1). Classification (NCBI taxonomy): domain Eukaryota; kingdom Metazoa; phylum Chordata; class Amphibia; order Anura; family Dendrobatidae; genus Ranitomeya; species Ranitomeya imitator. The sequence goes on from NC_091282.1 coordinate 112,306,558, forward strand.
GTGGTCAGAGGCGTGGCCTAAAATTCGCCACAGCGCGCTGCACACGCCGCAAACTTTGTTCCTCTTTCCCTTCTTCAAAAGTTGGGAGGGATGCAATGGTGCATAACAAACTGTAAAAATTATAAACAAGAGAAAAATCGCAGGAAAAATTACTTGAGAGCACCAAAGTTACGCCTAGAACCCATATTTACAAAAAATGTTGCATCGAAAGGGTTAATAAAAGAAAAAATGGTTAAACAAGATAAAAAAAAGTCCTGATTTTTATGTTTTCTCAAATAATTATTCCAAATAAGTTGTAAGTTTTATGTTCGGGAAAAAAAAGACATTTTCTCCGTAAATCGGACCAGAAATGCCGCGTGTAGACGAAATGTGCACAGGGCGCTCCACAGGACGCAGGCGACTACTACCGTTACGTAGGTGGATGCGTCAAATGACGTAACCTAGGTGGGAGGGGTGTACATGGAAGTGGGCGGGTGTACAGTGAAATACATAAAGTGGGCGTGGCCTATTAATGTTTACCTTAGCGGCTTCCCCCCTGTAGTAGGCGGAGTTATTTACAGGTCTCGCGCAGTGTATGTAGCGCTCTGGCTCCGCCCCTTCGGGGGACGGACGTTGTGAGAGGTTGAGTCTCCGGCAGGAAATTCCGGACCGGCGCTCGGCTGTTGTGGCCGGTTTGCCCCGGGGCTCCCCGTGATGGAGCTGAGGTATTGGGGTGGTGACTGGGGGTTGCCCTCCGTGCACCACGAATGCCTGGTTGTGCTGGTAAGAGCGGTGTGACCCAGCAGATGTTGCAGTGGACAGGTGCACCCAGAATCATTGTGCGATGCTCTGCACCCCCCTCCTGATGTGCGATGCTCTGCAGCCCCCATAATCGTGCGATGCTCTGCACCCCCCTCCTGATGTGCGATGCTCTGCAGCCCCCATAATCATTGTGCGATGCTCTGCAGCCCCCTCCTGATGTGCAATGCTCTGCAGCCCCCTCCTGATGTGCAATGCTCTGCAGCCCCCTCCTGATGTGCGATGCTCTGCAGCCCCCATAATCATTGTGCAATGCTCTGCAGCCCCCTCCTGATGTGCAATGCTCTGCAGCCCTGTCTGATGTGCAATGCTCTGCAGCCCCCTCCTGATGTGCAATGCTCTGCAGCCCCCTCCTGATGTGCAATGCTCTGCAGCCCTGTCTGATGTGCAATGCTCTGCACCCCCCTCCTGATGTGCAATGCTTTGCAGCCCCCTCCTGATGTGCAATGCTCTGCAGCCCCCCGCCTGATGTGCAATGTTCTGCAGCCCGCCCCGCCTGATGTGCAATGCTCTGCAGCCCCCCGCCTGATGTGCAATGCTCTGCAGCCCCCCGCCTGATGTGCAATGTTCTGCAGCCGCCCGCCTGATGTGCAATGCTCTGCAGCCCCCCTGATGTGCAATGCTCTGCAGCCCCCCTGATGTGCAATGCTCTACACCCTCCGCCTGATGTGCAATGCTCTGCAGCCCCCCTGATGTGCAATGCTCTGCAGCCCCCCTGATGTGCAATGCTCTGCAGCCCCCCTGATGTGCAATGCTCTGCAGCCCCCCTGATGTGCAATGCTCTGCAGCCCCCCTGATGTGCAATGCTCTACACCCTCCGCCTGATGTGCAATGCTCTGCAGCCCCCCGCCTGATGTGCAATGCTCTGCAGCCCGCCCCGCCTGATGTGCAATGCTCTGCAGCCCCCCTGATGTGCAATGCTCTACACCCTCCGCCTGATGTGCAATGCTCTGCAGCCCCCCTGATGTGCAATGCTCTGCAGCCCCCCTGATGTGCAATGCTCTACACCCTCCGCCTGATGTGCAATGCTCTGCAGCCCCCCGCCTGATGTGCAATGCTCTGCAGCCCGCCTGATGTCCCAGATGTGTTCAATCAGATTCAGGTGTGGGGAACATGTGGGCCAGTCCATAGCTTCAGTGCCTTCATCTTGCAGGAACTGCTGACACAGTCCAGCCACATGAGGTCTAGCATTGTCCTGCATTAGGAGGAATCCAGGGCCAACCGCACCAACATATGGTCTCACAAGGGGTCTGAGGATCTCATATCGGGACCTAATGGCAGTCAGGGTACCTATGGCTAGGACATGGCGGGCTGTGCGACCCTCCAAAGAAATTCCTCCCCACACCATTACTGATCCAGTGCCAAACCGGTCATGCTGAAGGATGTTGCAGGCAGCAGAATGCTGTCACGTCTGTCACATGTGCTCAGTGTGAACCTGCTCTCATCCGTGAACAGCACAGTGCACCAATGTAGAATTTGCTAATCTTGGTCTTATCTGGTAAATGCCAATATTCCTGCACCCACTTGTGGTCGTTGGTCCCTCATACCACCCTCATGGAGTCTGTTTCTGACAGTTTGAGCAGACACATGGATGTTGGTGGTCTGCTGGGGGTCATTTTGCAGGGTTCTGGCACTGCTCCTATTCCTCCTTGCACAAAGGAGGAGAAAGCGATCCTGCTGCCATCCTACGGCCCTCTCCACGTCTCCTGGTGTACTGGCCTGTCTCCTGGTTTCTGATCCATGCTCTGGACACTATGCTGACAGACACAGATACCCTTCTTGCCATGGCTCGCATTGATGTGCCATCCTGGATGAGCTGCATTACCTGATCAACTTTTATAGGTTCTAGACACCTCCTCATGCTACTGTACTGTACCCCTAAGGGTGAGAGCAGTGACAAAATGCAAAAGTGACCAAAACAGCTAAAAAGGATGAGAACAGAGAAATGGTCTGTGGTCACCCAATGCAGAACCACTCCTTTATAGGGTTGTTTTGCTAGTTGCCTATCATTTCTACCTGTAGTCTGTTCCATTTGTACAACAGCCAGAGAAATTGATTCACAATCAGTGTTGCTTCAAAACTGGACAGGTTGATTTAACAGAAGTGTGATTGACTTGGTGTTACTTCGTGTTATTTAAGTGTTCCCTTTATTTTTTTTGCGTAGTGTACATGAAAATAAGCAACTTTGTGATATATCTTACCGGAGAGATTTGCTTCTTTCTCTCCCAGAACTAATCAGTCAGTATCAAAATTCCCAATTCTGAGATAAAGGGCTCATTCTCATTTGCAAGAAAAATGGAAGTGTGCAATCCGATAAAAAATCTGATTGCACTTTGACTAATGTTGTTTTACGAGTCCCTGCTCATCTGCAATTTTTTTTTCTCCTCAGCTCAGATCAGACTGCAAAAAAAATTGCAGCATGTTGTGATTGCCCGTGTATATCGGATGAGACTCACCAATGGAAGTCAATGGATGTGAGAAAAAAACGCATGGCACACTGACCATGTGTGTGACAACTGATTTATACAGTACAGACCAAAAGTTTGGATTCACCTTCTCATTTAAAATTTTTTCTGTATTTTCATGACCATGAAAATTGTACAGCTACATAGAAAAAGTCAACCACCAGCACACGGATGGGGGATGCACGCTCAGGAGTCCAAGGATCCAGTCGGACCCATAGTCACAAGTAGAGAAAAAGGAGCAGCATCCATACCAGGTGAATCGTGTCCAAAACGGTCTTTATTCAGCCATAAAAACGATACAACGTTTCGGTCATATACTTGACAAAGGCCGTCTTGGCCGAAACGTATCGTTTTTATGGCTGAATAAAGACCGTTTTGGACACAATTCACCTGGTATGGATGCTGCTCCTTTTTCTCTACATGAAAATTGTACATTCACACTAAAGGCATCAAAACTATGAATTAACACATGTGGAATTATATACTTAACAAAAAAGTGTGAAACAATTGAAATTATGTCTTATATTCTAGGTTCTTCAAAGTACGGTAGCCATCTTTTGCTTTGATGACTGCTTTGCACACTCTTGACAATTTTCATAGCCATAGTCATGAAAATACAGAAAAATCTTTAAATGAGAAGTTGTGTCCAAACTTTTGGTCTGTACTGTACACACCATCTCCTAGAAAACGTGACATTTCATCAGCCGAGTACAGTAAATTCATAGTGTGACCTGTTAGAATATAATAGATTACATACAGTCAATACACCTAGAATAGATAATAAGATGTCAGTTGCATATACTATCAGTGCAGTGAGTGTGTAGTTTAATGTTCATGTATTTAACTAATAGGGATGAGCAAGTATAGTCGTTGCTCTGGTTTTCCCGAGCATGCTCGTGTGGTCTCCGAGTATTTGGATGTGCTCAGAGATTTAGTTTTTGTCGACACAGCTGCATGATTTACAGCTGCTAGCCAGCCTGACTACATGTGGGGGTTGCCTGGTTGCAAGGGAATCCCCACATGTATTCAAGCTGTCTAGCAGCCATAAATCATGCAGCTGTGGTGAGGAAAACTAAATCTTCGAGCACTCACAAATACTCGGAGACTACCCGAGAGTGCTCAGGAAAACCCGAGCAACGAGTATAGTCGCTCATCACTACTAATAATTAACTTAAAAGAAAAAAGTGGCATTGATCCCCCGAAATTTTATTAACCAGCAGAGGGAAAACAGACAGCTGTAGGCAGATGTTTATACCCTGGGAAGGGGGTAATAAATATGGAGCTTCCCAGGCTATTAATATCGGCTCACAGATGTATACTTAGCTTTTACTGGTTATTAAAATGGGGGACCAAAAAAATGTTGTATTGGCTCACCTATAATTAATAATAAGCAATGGCTGGGCAGACAGCTGCAGGCTTATATTAATAGCCTAGGAAGGGGCCATGGATATTGGCCCCATTCCAGACTATAAACACAAGCTCTCAGCCGCCCCAGAAATATTGCATCCATAATATGCGCCAATTCTGGCGCTTAGCCTCCACTCTTCCCACTTTCCTTGGTGTGGTGGCAAGTAGGCTAATGGAAGTGGGGTTGATGTCAGCTTTGTATTGCCAGTTGACATCAAGTCCAAGGGTTAGTAATGGAGAGGCGTCTATAAGATGCCCCCATTATTAACTCCATAGTCATAAATAAAAAAACACCCAGAACAAAGTCCTTTAATTGAAATAAAGACACTGACACCTTTATTTGAAACCAAAATTAAAAAACAGTTATACTCACCTTTACCCCTAATCCATTAAAGTCCATGTCCCCTGTAAAAAAATAAAATGATAAACAGCCATAATCCTCACTTGTCCGAAGAGATGCTAATCTACTGAAGCTCATGTCCCCTGTAAAAGAAAATATTAAATAACCATATTCCTCACCTCTCCAAAGAGAAGATAATCCATTTGTCCTGCAAAGAGTGTAGCTCTGCTACATCTAGATGCATGCTGAAAGTTGGCATGATGTGAAAGTTCAGCCTGGCAGCCAGCAGAGACACTGAGTTGCATATCATAGCACAGCATCAGTGTCTCATGGTGATGTCAATAAGGTGAGCGGAGTTCTTAGCTGATGAACTCACTGACGTCATTGCTAGGGAGTGAGAACTTTCACAGAGTCATCAAAAGGGTTATTTTCATAATACAGCATATTCCTGGTAAAGGTATGTTCTCATAGACTTTTCTGACTTGGATTCTGAAGTTGATCCACTTCAAAATTCATGTAAAAAAAATTGTGTAAACATACACTATCCTAAGGGTATGTGCACACATCTTTTCCAGGCGGTGGACCCTTTTCAGGAGGATTTGCATTGTTTTCTATTGTAACGTATAGAGCATGATCCTCTCACTTCTTTTAACCTCTTGGTGTCTTATGAACACCTCTGAAGAGGATAAAAGACGCTCAAAAGCTCGAACAAATGAACAGCAAGTCCAAATTAGTTTTACATAGAAACGCATATGTTCATCCTTTTGAGACTCAAAAATACGTTGTGTATACATACCTTGAGGATTTTTTTTACTGATGCTTCCCCGTGTACTACTTTATGGAGCTTCAAAAAGGCAAGATAAATTAATGTACTAAATATAAAAAAAATGTAAAAAACACTAATAGTAGAGATGAGCAAAAATATTGGTGGTGACCCGATCTGACCTATGGTCAATGCTTGTCATGACCCAGTGTGAGGCCCGGAAAGTGACAGACACATCCAGGAGTTGCCAGTCACAGAAGTGAAGTCCATCCGGCATTAGGACCGAAATAGAGTACCACAAATCTTCCCACTCATCTGTATTAAAACTTATGTTAAAAAAAAAAATCATGAAAAATGTTAAAATTGATGACACAAGTTGTCACATAAATCCTTGGGAATATGAAGGGAAATGTGATTTGGTGCTACAGCCGACTTTCGCACTTTTACCTTGTGTTAGGCCGGGTTAACATCAGGTTATTGATCTCTACTCAGTGTGTACAATGGTAAAAGCTGCCAATGTCTCACTTCATGTCCTTAGGTATCCATAATGACACTTTCATCTTTGGAATTGCAAAAAAAAGGGATGGAATATTGCAATTTATAATGTAATGCTATACACTGGTATCCAGTAAAACCTATACTGCACAGTACACTTCAATTGTACAATGAGGCTCTATGGGATGGTCTCTTTTTCTGACTTATATGTTGATAGTCGGTCATGAACGTGATGTAATCAAGGTCTAAGTTTTGCTGAATATCCCCTCATGTTTCAATCAGAAGGGTTTGAGACGTTTGTTATCTTGGTTCTCAGTATATTACCACTTTTATAGCTTTTGTTCTCTCAATACCAGTTTTCTCTAATCATTTCCAGTTTAAACACGATTGGGAACAATGTCGTCCTTCCCGGCATGTGAAAGATGTCCAAGAAATCTTGTTTGTGCTGGAAATCATTGTGCACATAGTACGAGCTCCATTTCAGCACTGTGCGGATATGAAAGTGGAAATAAGATAATTGTATTTATCATGTTTGATATTACTGTTGTGTGAATGACGTATCACATGACTATCACAGATAGAACACCCACCCATTATAGTCTATAGGGCTAATTCAATGTCATCCAAGAAAAAAGTGAAAAGCGGCATCGCCAGGTACTGCAGTAAAATCCTTTATTCCACCAATCTAGCAAAGAACACAGTAGGCAGGGAGTGAGCGAGAGACTGTGAAGGACGACGTCTGTTTTGCGCTATCGAGGCGATTGTAGGGGGTCCAAACCGTCATCATGGTAAGAAACACCTTGATAGCGCGAAACAGCCGTTGTCCTTCACAGTCTCCCGCTCACTCCCTGCCTACCATGTTCTTTGCTAGACTGATGGAATAAACAATGTTACTGCAGAGCCTGGCGAGTGCCGCTTTCTCTAGTCGCCTTCCACGACAGCAGCATCGGAGGATGTCTCCCTGCCCTAATGGGGGACAGGAAACACAAAGTGGTTAAATATCCTCCCCTTCCTGCAACCACAAGTGTTTTTCCTTTCCCCCTTTGGGGCATGAAGAGGTCCTGCTGTGGTGCTGCCGTGGCCAGCGACCGGAGTACCCAGTTTTCCATTACCTATTGCCGGGCAGCTGAAGTTCGGGGGCTCCGCTCTCCTTCTTCCATACACTGCTCCTGTCATCATGTTGCCATGTGACTCGGGACCCTCCTTTACCGCTACTCCCGCGCACCCTCCGGGGGTAAAGCGGGGCGAGTGATGTGCGGCCGGGGTCCTCTCTAGCTCCCCGGGTTCCTCCTTTCTTTGTGGTGCGGACAGCGTGGTGCACGCGCACCGGAAGTGACGCAATCCCGAACTTCCAGTTTACTTCTGGTGCGTTCCAGAGTGCAGAACACACGTGTGCCGGCATCACCGCTGATCCCACAGGATTCCTCTGCCACATGGGGTGTTTCCGGGGGTCCCTCCCCCCGCACCACCTGCAGACCTGGGAGAGGAAGAGCACGATTAGATGATGCTGAGACCTCAATTATTTCATCCTGGTCGGCGATGCCACCAGGTAAGATCCTCTGTCTGTTAGTGACTGTGGACGGACAGACAGACCATGGACGGTGATAAAATTCCCCTCTCTGCCTCTGCTGAGCTCAGCGTCCTCCCTCCTACTGTAAGTAGTGGATGAAGGTCCTTTTCCCCTAGGTGGTTTAATAGGCTTAGCCCCCCCTTCTCTCTTTCTTTTAGGGAGACAAGGCCCCTGCCCCTAGAAGGGAAAAAACGTCCAGTCGCAAGTGTGGTGTATGTGCTGCCAGGCTTCCTTCCACATACATCAAGCAACTTTGCCAATCCTGCACTGATGAGGTGTTACGGGCCGAACAACCCTCCCTGCTGAGAGTATCAAGTCCCTCATTAAACAATAGGTTCAGTCCTCGGTATCGGCCCTGTCCCATACCTTATTACCACAGCCCCCTCCTCCAAAAAAGAGGAAATTAGCAGCTGTGGAGTCTGATTCAGATTCTGGTGAATTACACACTTCAGACTCAGAGGATATATGGGAGAATGAGGACTCCACTTCCACCCCCAAAGATGATACTAAAAAATATTATTTTTCCTCTGAGGACATACTGGAGTTAATCAGTATTGTGAGGGGTACAATGGGGGTAGAGGAAGAGGAGGTGAAACAATCCATGCAGGACGAAATGTTTCGGGGCCTCAAAGCTAGGAAGCTAAAAGGATTTCCCGTGCAATTAAAATGTGCAGAGCCTCATTCTTCACGAATGGGAATCTCCAGAGAAGGGGCTTAGTGTTCCCTCTGAATTAAAAAATCGCTTCCCGTTAGATGGAGATATTTTCCTTTGGGATACTCCTAAGGTAGATGTGCATTTGTATAGAGTGCCGAAAAAGACAGCCCTCCCATTTGAGGACTCCTCTCAACTCAGGGACCCCATGGATCGCAAAATTGAATGCCTGCTAAGGAGATCCTGGGATACCTCCACTAACCTCCTAAAAACAAACATAGCATCTACCTGTGTGGCTAGATCACTGTTTCACTGGCTCCGAACCCTGGAGGATCACCTAACCCAGTGTACTTCTAGGGAGGTGATTCTGGATTCCCTTCCCCTTCTCCAGAAGGCGACGAGGTTCCTGGCTCATGCCTTGGCGGAATCAGTTTGGGTGGCAGCCAAATCCGCTGTCCTCTCTAACTCAGCTAGGAGGGCCCTATGGTTGAAATCCTGGAGTGGCGACATCACATCAAAAGCAAAACTTTGTGCCATTCCATTTCAGGGTCACTATTTGTTTGGTCCAGCCCTCAACGATATCTTAGAGAAGGCTACGGACAAAAAGAAGGCACTTCCAGAACAAAGGAACCCCAAAAAATTGTTTTTTTCATTCCCCAAAGATCAGACTTCCCAAAGGGAATTCAAGTGGAAAGGCAAAACAGGCTGCTGGAGTTATCCCAAAGGGGGGAAGGGCAGGAATATCCTTGTCCCCCAACACCAGCAAACTCCTGACAAACATTGACTACTCTCGGCCTGTGGGGGGTTGACTCTCGAACTTCGTCCACCAATGGAGGACCATCTCAAACCAGTGGGTGCTCCGAATAATCCAGTATGTATTAAAACTAGAATTCAAGAGTTCTCCCCCTCAGTGCCTAAGGATCACCTCGTTGCAGGATCTCCATTCCCGGAACTCACTATTTTCGGGTATTCAGGATTTACTACAGGCAGGCACAATCTCTCCTGTACAGCTGCAAGAGACAGCCAAAAGGCCATTATTCTCGTCTCTTCTTGATTTGAAAACCTTCTGGGAAGCACAGGATCATCATCAACTTCAAGCCCCTAAATCGGGTGATCACATACAGGAGATTCAAGATGGAATCAATCAAGTTGGCAATTCCCCTTATTGCCTAGAATTGGGTGATGGCTACAATAGATTTGAGGGATGCTTATTACCATGTTACCATTCATCAAAAGTACCAGAAATTTCTCAGATTTACAATTGCCCAGGATTATCAAATCAGCCATTACCAATTCAATGTCCTCCCGTTTGGCATCTCGTCAGCACCTCGAGTGTTCACAAAAACCATGACGGAAGCGGTGATCTTCATTCGACATCAGGGGATTTGTATAATACTATATCTGTAAGACTTCCTTATTGTCGCCCCAACGGTCTCCCATCTAAACTCCGATGTGACAAAAACTCTAGAGATCCTGGAAACCTTAGGTTGGATCCCGAACCTGGAGAAGTCAGACCTTCTTCCCTCCACAAAAAATAAATTTCTAGGGGTCCTGCTAAATTCAAAAGTAAGGAAATCCTTCCTGCCCAGAGAGCGTCAGCTCGATCTGGTACAGAAGATCTCAGAATACAGAGTCCTGAAGGCCCCTACCCTTCGGCACTCTATGTCTATCCTGGGTTCCTTAACGTCCTGCATTCAGATGGTAACCTGGGGCCAAGCCCATACAAGAGCTCTTCAGACTCATGTACTCTCATCCTGGGACAGACAGCAGAACTCCCTATCCAAAAAAGTTCCTCTTCCCAATCACGTCAAGTTATCCCTGACATGGTGGCAATGCCGCAAAAATATCCAAAAAGGGGTCAGCTGGGACCAGCTTCCCTTAAAGATACTCGTATCAGATGCCAGTCGAAGGGGATGGGGAGCCATAGTGGAAAAGACCCACTTCCAGGGAATATGGTCTCCAGACATCAGAGCCAGCTCATTAAACTTCAGAGAGCTGAAGGCGGTAGAACAAGCACTGAAGGCTGCATCGACCCTCCTCCATGGTCACCATGTGTGGATATATTCCGACAATATGACCATAGTAGCGTACCTCCGTCACCAAGGGGGTACGAGATACGCAAAATTAAAATTGGTTGCTGCAAGAATTTTTTCCTGGGCAGAAAAACACCTCCTATCCATCACAGCGGTCCTTCTAAAAGGATCCGCCAACACCCAGGCAGATTTCCTCAGCAGGAAGGACATACATCCGGGGGAATGGTGCCTAGACCAGGAGGTTTTCCTCTCCCTAGTAAAGCGATGGGGGACCCTGGATGTGGATTTATTCGCCAACAGCTGGAATGCAAAAGTAGGAACATATTTCTCCCTGAACGCCACGGACGGAGCGCGGGATGTAGATGCCTTTTCCCACCCCTGGAGGTTCAATCGCGCCCACGCCTTCCCTCCAATCCTGATTCTGGCAAGGACAATACAGAAAATTCAATCCGATGGGGTTACTACGATTCTGATCGCCCCCATGTGGCCAGGAAGGAGCTGGTACAGTGCCCTGATGAACATGACCCAGGAGGGTCCACTACCATTACCTCAAAAGGACGACCTCCTTCGTCAAGGTCCCCTGTTACATCCGAATTTACACAGGTTGAACCTGGCGGCCTGGCTGCTGAAGCCAAAATACTAAAAGCAAGGTCTGTGATGAAGTGATTCAAACGCTTCATAAGAGCAGAAAACCAGTGACTAATGCCATTTATGGCAAGGTATGGAAAAAATTCATATTATGGTGTTCCCAGAACACTCCAGATCTGTTCCATCCAAATATTGCACAAATACTTGATTTCCTGCATATAGGCCTTGATATAGGACTCAATCCTAGCACCTTAAAGGTTCAGGTTTCAGCTGTTAGTTCCTTTTTCGACCAGAACTTAGCTAGTCACCATTGGGTAAAATTCTTCATGACATCAGCTATTAGAATCCGTCCCAGAATTCATAATCGCACTGCCCCTTGGGACCTTAATTTGGTTCTTAATAGCTTAACCCAAAACCCATTTGAGCCATTATCAGAAGCTAGTTTGAAGATTCTTACTCTTAAAACTGTCTTTTTAGTGGCAATTACTTCCGCTAGACGGATAGGAGAACTACAGGCCCGGTCTCTGCAGGAGCCTTACTTTAACTGTAACAACAAATAGTATTATCCTCCATCTAGACCCCACTTTCATGCCAAAATTAACCTCAGAGTTCCACAGCGGGCCCTCATTTTGCCCAAATCCTTCCAATATAAAGGAAGAATCCTTCCACACCCTTGATGTCCAAAGGGTAGTTCTCTATTACCTCCAACAAACTCAAATATGGAGGATTGATCGGAATTTGTTCATTCAACACTCCGGAAGAAACAGAGGCAAGAAGGCGGCAAAAAACACGATCACTAACTGGATCAAGCAAGCCATATCTCTTGCATACTCATCTCAGAACGTATCTCCTCCGTCATCATTGAAGGCCCATTCTACACGTTCGGTATCGACATCATGGGCGGAGAGAGGAGACGCATCTACGGAGCAGATATGCAGAGCCGCCACCTGGTCTTCAGTCCATACGTTCACCAGGCACTACAGACTGGATTTTAATAGGGATTTAACATTCGGCAGATGAGTTCTGCAGGCTGTTGTCCCTCCCTAAGAAATTAGTTTGTTGGTATCACTCCGATACTGCTAGAGAAAATAGAATTAGTCTTACCGGTAATTCAGTTTCTAGGAACCTTCCACGACAGAACTAATTTCTCTCCCTACCTGATATTCTTATTGGATGATTCCTGCACTTGAGTGGTAACTATTCATGCTACTTTGTCCAGAAAAAACACTGGTGGTTGCAGGGAGGGGTATTTAACCTCTCTGTGTTTCCTGTCCCCCATTAGGGCGGGGAGACATCCTCCGATGCTGCTGTTGTGGAAGGTACCTAGAAACCGAATTATCGGTAAGACTAATTTTTTTTTTCAGTTTTTTCTTGGATGACATTGAATTATTTCTAACGTGAGCACCACCAATAGTTTCTGTACTGAACTGCTCCACGTGTGGAGATCTTTTATGCCATCATTAGGAAGGACTGGTGCCGAAATAGCTCCACTTGAATCTCTGATAGTCTATAGTGCTGTTCACCCTATAGCCACAAAATAATCACAGAGACAAGTCTGTTTTTTATTTGAATCTCAGATAAAAATTACCCATATAAGTATGTAGAAAATCGGAGACAGCACATGGATGGTGTCGGTGCAATCAGTGTCCTGTCTGATTTAACATCGCAATGAATAGCGGGCGCTTTTTCAGTTTTTTATTTGTTCTTCATTTGTCACTGAGAAAACTCAGAAAAAGGGAACACAATCAATGCAGAACTAATAAGCACACCAATGAATACAAAAGGATCATTTATAACTGTATTTAGTATACATTTTGTTATATCAGTGAAACTCGGATCCAAAACACTAATGAATAATGGTTTGTTTGTAATAACACAGCAGGCCTTAGACTTTGTTCACATATCACTTCTGATTCCTGCTTTATCTATCCCGGAAGCATAAAACCATTCAAGTGGTTTTTCACTACTAGGACCACCTCTTCTTGACCTAACTGTTTAGCCCCAATAAAATAATGAAGCTTACGTTCGCCTCCCGTGCTGGCGCCATTCCGTGGTTTCGGCACTCGCGGTCTCGGGGCTCTCTTGGGGTTGCATGACGCGTGGTGCCCAGTGTCCAATCAGCGATGGCGTCACTCCTCCTTCTGTCGCATAGAACATGAAGAGGAAGTCCGGGCTGCAGCTGATCTCTGGCTTCCTTTTCATGTTCAAAATGTTGGAAGGTGGAGACAGTGGCGCCAGCATTGGTTTGGCGCCGGTCACTACCGCACGAGAGCCCCGGGGTGAGTGAGTGCCGACACCGCTGGAACAGCACCGACATGGGAGGTAAATATAGGCTTTATTATTTTTGGGGGGGGCAAATATTTAGATCAAGAAGGTTTTGTCCTAGTAGTAGACAACATCTTTAGTAAAGCAGTTATAGTATCCAGCCATTTGAAGGGGTTTAATTTTACCTAAACCATCATAACTTCCTATAAAATTGTTGTCCAACAAATCCCTCACATTAGTTGCTGTATTTCAGGGATGCTAGCCGGGCCTATACCCCACTGTAGAGGAAATAGTATTGTAGGTCGTTTGGTAAAATTCTTGCAGGTGTCACAAGTCATCAAATGTACGACCTCTGTGTATCCATGAAGTCCTGGCTCATAAGACATGTCGTGTCCAGCACATGTGCAGTGTGTGAGTGGACAGGCAGCACCTTGCTTCACGGCGTATGTAGTGTATGAGTGTATGGCTGCTTCTGAGATTGTGGACCCCCAACATGATTATTTACAGGTAAAGCAAGAAACTTTATTAATGTATCTTTTTTATTTAGGGCTTATTCACACATCAGTATTTGGTCAGTATTTTACATCAGCATTTGTATGCCAAAAACAGGAGTGCCACTTACAGAAGGAAAACTGTAATTGAAAGATTGACACCTATTCTGTGTTTTGGAGACTGCCCTGGTTTTGGCTTACAAGTACTGGTGAAACATGGATCAAAAATACTGATGTGTGAATAAAGCCGTATACTGTAAGTGACTTCTTCACAAACCACTGAATAACGTTTTGGCAGCTGTTCAGGGGCTTGTTATTTGACGACAGACTCCCTTGGGTGATAAAAATATTTCTCACCTATCCACAAATGTTTCTACCACCAAACATTTACTGAAACCTGATGCCGTGCAGGTCTGGTGCCTGATGAAGGGTTTGCAGCGTCACACCAATGTCGCGTCCTCTCCATTGCATTGCAAGCGTTTAGGCTGCATTCACACATTCATGTGTTGCTTTCTGATCTATGAACTAGCCACGGGTCTCCGACAGCCTCACAGGCATATATGAAACTGTCACGTTCCGGTCAGGAGACCCTTGGCCGGTCTGTGCATTATGGTCTATACTTAGGCATCGAAACATAGATGTGTGAATCCAGTCTGAGTCTGCGCGGAGCGGCAGTGTGGCCCCATTCATGTGAGTCGAGCTGCAGTTTCCTGTACAGCCAGATGGCCAAGAATGCCACTTTGTAGGGTATGAAGTAGGTTGGTGGTCCCAGAGTTCGGACCCTTACTGACAGTTTAGGACATATACACCATCACTTGGTGAGATGTGAATCACTCTTCGGGTAGGTTCATATGTATATAAAGTCATTCAGAGTTTGTTACAGAAAACTCGGACTATTCTTTTTACCCTTCGCCACGACAGCACCCCACATGAGAGAGAGGGATCCGCCCATAGGAACAGGAAACCTACAGAATAAAAGGAGGCGGTCCCCTCTCCTCCTCAGTTTAGGTTTCCTGTTCCTACAGGGACCCGGCTTACCTACAGATGAAGAGGATCCCTGGGCCATGCACCCGCCTGCGCCGGTTTCTGTGGGAACGGCAGGGGCTGCGGTACCAGAAGCAGCGGCGGGGGAGCCCCTGCTTGCAGCCTCCCCCCTCGTCTGGCCAAACATTCACGGTCCGGGTCCGGTCACCGTAGGTCCGGCCGGCACTGTGAGGACGCGCGCGCTGCAGCGGCCAGCTTAATAGCCTCCGGCTGCCGCATGGTGAGTGAGAGCGGCGCGTCTAACCCGGAAGTCGCGGGAGCACTTCTGGGTTGGTCCGGGGAGGCAGGAGAATGGGCGGCAGTTTTAAAAATGCAGCGCTAGCGTCGGGCCGGTGTGTGTGAAATGGCTTCACTGGCCGATGAAGCGCACCTGCCCGCAGTGCAACAGCGCTCTCCCAGCAGGGAGAGAAGCACGAGGAGCAGCACAAAGAGTGGTGGCCGACCTCCAGAGAAGAGTTCTACCACCAAACGAATTCCGCCTCCAGAACCGGTACCTGTCAGCTTCACTGGGTGAGTTTTTGAAAGAGTCTCTTCCTATATGCTGATATATGTTCCTCCTGTATCCTTCCTCTAGACTAAGAAAAGGACACACAAATCTAAGCATAAAGAGTGTGCTTTATGTACGCAGCCCCTCCCGGATGATTATGCCAAAAAACTGTGTGCGGAGTGTATCATGCAAACTCTACGGCAGGAAAATATCATGACTCCCTCAGATGTCAGAGCTATTATCCGAGAAGAGATGCAGGGTTTGGCGCAGACAAGTAGCGCCAGTACCCGTCAGCCTAGCAGGTCCCGGTCTCCGGTTAGTTCGGAGTCAGAGGTAGGTCCTTCCCCGTCATACAAACCATCAAAGATATTGTTAAAAAGGAGTGGGACAAGCAGAATAGAGGGTTTTTACCATCATCCTCTAAAAGGCGCTATCCCTTCAGCGATGAAGACCTAAACACCTGGTCAAAGGTGCCGAAAGTTGATGCTGCGGTAGCCTCCACAACCAAACAGTCGGTCCTACCAGTGGAGGATTCAGGGGTCCTGACAGACCCGCTGGACCGTAAAGCAGAAGCTTTACTAAAGAGGTCATGGGAAGTCAATACGGGGGCGTTCAGGCCCGCCATATCTAGTACCTGTACTGCAAGATCTCTACTAGTATGGACGGAGCAATTGGAGGAACAGATTAGAGGCAAAACTTCGAGGGAATCTATCCTGCTGAAATTACCTCAAATTAAAGAAGCAGTAGCATTCCTAGCTGATGCCTCAGTGGACTCGCTACGTCTTGCAGCCAGGTCAGCCGGCCTAGTCAACACAGCCCGGCGTGCACTCTGGCTAAAGAATTGGAAGGGGGACGCACAAGCTAAAGCGAAACTTTGTGCGATTCCCTGTCAGGGTGAGTTCCTTTTTGGGAAGACGCTGGATGAACTCCTGAATAAAGCAGGTGAAAGGAAGAAAGGCTTCCCTAACCAATATCTCCCATCCTACAGGAGAGCCTTCAGGAGACGCCCCTTTACTAGGAACAAGCCGCTTGAACAAAGAGAGCGATGGGAGTCGAAGGACCCAAAGCAAAAAGGTGCCTTTTTTAGCGGGTCCCATAATCCGAGACGTAAATACCGCTAACCAGGAAGTAGGCGGCAGATTAAAATTTTTTCTTCCCCAATGGGAACAGATAACATCCAGCCAGTGGATTCTGGACATTGTGCAATACGGCCTTAAATTAGAATTTGATCGAATCCCTTGGGATTCCTTCATAATAACATCTCCAAAAGGTCAGGACCAACAGAGGGCTCTTGAAATAGAGATCCTATCTCTTCTATCTAAAAAAGTCCTGATAGAAGTTCCCCAGGATCAAAAAGGGAAAGGGTTCTACTCCCCTTTATTCCTGATTAATAAACCAGATGGTTCATTTAGAACCATCATAAATCTTAAAAAATTAAATTCTTTCCTGCGTAATCATACCTTCAAAATGGAATCCATTAGTTCTACCATAAAACTCTTATTCCCTAGGTGTGTCATGGCCGGAATAGACTTAAAGGACGCCTATTACCATCTTCCCATACATGCCGAACATCAGCAGTACCTAAGGGTAGCAGTCACCCTGGAGGGAAAGGTTCGTCACTTTCAGTATGTTGCAATGCCATTTGGGCTTTCTATGGCTCCCCGCGTCTTCACTAAGGTGATACTAGAAGTGATGGCTCATCTACGCCAACGAGATACCTTGATAATACCCTACCTAGATGACTTTTGTAGTGGTAGGAAGCTCTGCACTTCAATGTAAAACTCGTTTATCTAATACGATCTCGTCCCTACAGGAGTTAGGTTGGATCGTCAACTTCGAAAAATCTCGGCTGAATCCAGAAACCGTTCAGACATTTCTAGGAATCCAGCTAGACTCCGTAAGTCAGAAATGCTTTCTTCCTCAGTCAAAGAGGTTGACTATACAATCAAAGGTATCAGACGCAATACGCAAACCCTACATGACACTAAGAAAGGCCATGTCCTTACTGGGGTCATTATCATCATGTATCCCTGCTGTACCTTGGGCACAATTCCATACCCGTCAATTGCAGTACGAAGTATTGTCGGCTCAGGGGAAAGACCGTTATCTAGAAAGTAGAATAACTCTTTCCAGTAATGTCTTAGAATCACTATCCTGGTGGCTAGACATGGACCACCTATCACGGGGTGTGCCATGGATAATAGACCCGTCTAAAATAATTACCACCGACGCCAGCCCTATTGGGTGGGGAGCACATATGGAAGACAATCTGGCCCAAAATACTTGGGATCAGACAGAATTAATATGTTCCTCCAACTGGAAGGAGTTAAAAGCAATAGAATGTGCCTTATATCATTTTCTTCCGCAGATTCATGGAACAAATGTAAGAATTTACTCAGACAATTCCACCGCAGTGGCATACTTGAACCGTCAGGGTGGTACAAAGTCAGGAAGTCTGATGACCATAGCTGCAAACATCTTTCAGCTGGCAGAGGCTCATCTAACATCCTTAACAGCCCTGCACATCAAAGGTGTAGAGAACATCAGGGCAGACTACCTCAGCAGAAACGAGTTGCGTCAAGGAGAATGGACCTTAAACAAATCCATATTCAGAAGGATAACAGAAGCATGGGGGATACCACAAATCGACCTATTTGCCACAAGAGACAACCGGCAAGTACAAAGGTTCGCTTCCCTGAACACCAGGGATCACCCAGATATGTTGGACTCTCTCCACCATCCTTGGCGGTTCAGACTGGCATATGCCTTTCCTCCAATGTCTCTGATTCCTCTAGTGATCAGAAAGATCAGGAGGGAACAGGCAAGAGTAATCCTCATTGCACCATTCTGGCCGAAAAGACCATGGTTCTCTTGTCTCCAGACCATGTGCCTATGCGATCCTTGGATTCTCCCATCAGACAAGGAGCTGCTGTACCAAGGCCCCTTTTTCCACCCGCAAGTGAAAGGTCTTCACTTGACGGCGTGGAATTTGAGAGGCAACTATTAAGTTCCAGAGGGTTCTCAACAGAACTAGTAAACACCCTCTTATTGAGCAGGAAAAGATCTACCACCCTAATATATAGTAGGGTATGGAATAAATTTTTAGACTTCTACACGGTACCGTTCACTAAGCAAGTTCCACTCACACCTATCCTAGAGTTCTTGCAAAAAGGCCGAGAGTTAGGACTATCTGTAAATACCTTAAGAGTTCAGGTCTCGGCATTAGGAGCCCTATATGGATGCAATATAGCAGCTAATAGGTGGATCTCCAGATTCATAAAATCTTGTGAACGTAGTAAACCGGTCCATATTCCCCGTCTACCTCCGTGGGATTTAAATCTAGTATTAGAGGCCTTAACAAGCTCTCCATTTGAACCATTAGATTCAATACCTTTAAAAATCCTAACATATAAAGTAGCCTTACTAGTAGCCCTATCCTCAGCTAGACGGGTTAGTGACATCCAGGCCCTATCAGTAGACCCACCTTTCTTACTGATATTTCATGATCGGATAGTCCTGAAACCAGACCCCTCATACCTCCCTAAGGTAGCGTCCACCTACCACAGGTCACAAGAAATATTTCTCCCTTCCTTTTTTGATTCACCTGTAACTCCAGAACATAAGTTCCACACCTTAGATGTCAGAAGAGCCATCCTGACTTATATAGAAAGGTGTCAGACATGGAGGGAGAGTAGGGCTCTGTTTATCTCCTTTCAGGGCCACAAGAAAGGACATGGGGTCACGAGAGCTACCATATCTCGGTGGATCAGAGATGCTATCTGCTTGGCCTATACGTCAAAAGGCGAGATTCCTCCAGTGGGTATAAAAGCGCACTCAACACGAGCCATGGCTTCCTCCTGGGCGGAACAAGCAGATGTACCGATCCATTTAATATGTAAGGCTGCAACTTGGTCTACACCTTCTACCTTCTACAACCATTATAGACTTGATCTGTCCACGTCTTCTGATCTGACCTTTGGTAGAGCTGTTCTTAATACAGTAATCCCACCCAAATAATGACTCTCTGAAAATCTCTCATGTGGGGTGCTGTCGTGGCGAAGGGTAAAAAGCCGGATTACGTACCGGTAATGCTCTTTTAATGAGTCCACGACAGCACCCATGTATTACCCTCCCTAAATTATGCACAGCTCTTTCCTTTAAGGTCACAAATAATGGTTGTATAGAGTTAAGAAATTTATGTGACTGAATAAGAATGAATACTAACACTTTTGCGGTTCCCTTTTTATACTCTGTAACTAAACTGAGGAGGAGAGGGGAC
The DNA here is from genome assembly GCF_032444005.1 of Ranitomeya imitator. Taxonomy (NCBI): domain Eukaryota; kingdom Metazoa; phylum Chordata; class Amphibia; order Anura; family Dendrobatidae; genus Ranitomeya; species Ranitomeya imitator. The sequence continues at coordinate 112,326,235 of NC_091282.1, forward strand.
CGCCTCCTTTTATTCTGTAGGTTTCCTGTTCCTATGGGCGGATCCCTCTCTCTCATGTGGGGTGCTGTCGTGGACTCATTAAAAGAGCATTACCGGTACGTAATCCGGCTTTTCTGACTTGTCATCCATGTGCAGCTCTTGTACAGTCCGTTATTTACAGCCGCTATTACTCATTTCCAGGACCATTTAGTTTCCTATGCTACAGAACTGCAATGTGTCCATAAAGATCGGATGCTATACTGTGGCTCCGTGTGACATCCAATTTTTTTTTTTTTTTTTACACACAAATTTGGTCAGAAAAAAAATTTGTCACCTGCACTGCCCCATTGAATGACATTGCTCCGAGTGCTGTCTGTTTTTTTTTTTACGGACAGAAAATACAGTACATTCGTGTGAATGAGCCCTTTAAGCTATTGACTGAATAAATATCTTTCTTTCATTTCGTTCTTAAGGCTTCCATATGTTTCAGGGCGACTTTCACCCATGGGCTGCCTGTTGCCCTCTGTTTTCTGCTCTTATTTCTGCGAATTTTAATCATAAACATATTTGTTTTCTTAACTGTTATTTTGCTTTTGTTTTTTAGGCCTATGCAAAATTTGCTTGTACCCCACTAATATTAAATCCTGTGGATTATACCTGGGCAGGCTCACAAGGTATTTCTATATTTCTGACCATACTTGGTTTTGTGTATTGCATATTCTTAAAGAGAACATGTCAAATGATTCCTTTTCCCTGAAAAATGGGCTTCGAGAATTACAGGCATGCTCCCTAAGGCCGGTTTCACACGTCAGTGGCTCCGGTACGTGAGGTGACAGTTTCCTCATGTACCGGAGACACTGACTCACGTAGACACATTGAAATCAATGTGTCACTGCACATGTCAGCGTGTTTTCACGGACCGTGTGTCCGTGTGCAAAACACGGAGACATGTCAGTGTTCGTGGGAGCGCACGGATTACATGGACCCATTAAAGTCAATGGGTCCGTGTAAAACACGTACCGCACACGGACGCTGTCCGTGTGCAGTCCGTGTGCCGTGCAGGAGACAGCGCTACTGTAAGCGCTGTCCCCCCACGTGGTGCTGAAGCGGCCATTCATATCTTCTCTCCAGCAGCGTTCGCTGGAAAGAAGATATGAAAAATCCTTTTTTTTGTCCTCGTGTTTAAAATAAAGATCCCTGCCGATTACAGTCATGAATATGCGGCTCTACCTCCCATACTGTAATAAGCGGCACCACGTGACCCCTCATACAGGAGAAGGTGCGGCAAGGACAGGACGCTGCGAGGGAGCCGGGTGAGTATTTTAGTAACAGTGGGGGGGGGGGGGGGAAGTCCCACAGGGGGTGGGAGGGGGGTTGCGACAGGGATCTTTATTTTAAACACGAGGACAAAAAAAAAAAAAAGGATTTTTCATATCTTCTTTCCAGCGAACGCTGCTGGAGAGAAGATATGAATGGCCGCTTCAGCACCAGATGCAGGGGACGTGTGCCGCTCGTGTGCCACACGGATGGCCTACGTGAGCTCACGGAGACACGGATAATTCCGGTACCGATTTTTCTCACACCTAGCTGGGCTAGATTGACGGTTCTCTTCTGCACACATAGGTGGAGACCTGTCTATGAAGCAGAGCCAGGTGGGGAGAAACCAGAGGGGACTCATCCCACAGACTATTCTCATTTCCACCTCTTGTTTATACTACAGTGGGTACAGAAAGTATTCAGACCCCTTTAAATTTTTCACTCTTTGTTTCATCGCAGCCATTTGGTAAATTCAAAAAAGTTCATTTTTTTCTCATTAATGTACACTCTGCACCCCATCTTGACTGAAAAAAACAGAAATGTTGAAACTTTTGCAAATTTGTTAAAAAACAAAAACTGAAATATCACATGGTCATAAGTATTCAGACCCTTTGCTCAGTATTGAGTAGAAGCACCTTTTGAGCTAGTACAGCCATGAGTCTTCCTGGAAATGATGCAACAAGTTTTTCACACCTGGATTTGGGGATCCTCTGCCATTCTTCCTTGCATATCCTCTCCAGTTCCGTCAGGTTGGATGGTGAACGTTGGTGGACACCCGTTTTCAGGTTTCTCCAGAGATGCTCAATTGGGTTTAGGTCAGGGCTCTGGCTGGGCCAGTCAAGAATGGTCACAGAGATGTTCTGAAGCCACTCCTTTGTTATCTTAGCTGTGTGCTTAGGGTCACTGTCTTGTTGGAAGGTGAACCTTCGGCCAAGTCTGAGGTCCAGAGCACTCTGGAAGAGGTTTTCATCCAGGACATCTCTGTACTTGGCCGTATTCACGTTTTCTTCAATGACAATCAGTCGTCCTGTCCCTGCAGCTGGAAAACACCCCCATAGCATGATTCTGCCACCACCATGTTTCACATTGGGATTGTATTGGGCAGGTGATGAGCAGTGCCTGGTTTTCTCCACACATACCGCTTAGAATTATCACCGAAAAGGTCTATCTTCATCTCATCAGACCAGAGAATCTTATTTCTCATAGTCCGGGAGTCCTTCATGTGTTTTTTAGCAAACTCTATGTGGGCTTTTATATGCCTTGCACTGAGGAGAGGCTTCCGTCGGGCCACTCTTCTATAAAGGCCCGACTGGTAGAGGGCTGCAGTGATAGTTGACTTTGTGGAGCTTTCTCCCATCTCCCTACTGCATCTCTGGAGCTCAGCCACAGTGATCTTGGGGTTCTTCTTTACCTCTCTCACCAAGGCTCTACTCCCACGATTGCTCAGTTTGACTGGTCGGCCAGGTCTAGGAAGACTTCTGGTGGTCCCAAACTTCTTCTATTTAAGAATTATGGAGGCCACTGTGCTCTTAGGAACCTTGAGTACTGCAGAAATTCTTTTGTAACCTTGGCCCAAATCTGTGCCTTGCCACCATTCTGTCTGTGTGCTCCTTGGCCAGTTCATGATTCTCATTTGGTCTGACATGCACTGTGAGCTGTGAGGTCTTATATAGACAGTCCTATCAAGTCCTATCATTTTCATTAAACACAGCTGGACTCCAATGAAGGAGTAGAACCACCTCAAGGAGGATCACAAGGAACTGGACAGCATGTGACTTAACGCCTTAATGACCGCCAATACGTCTTTTAACTGACCTGAGATATAAGAGCATAGCCTCCCCATACAGATGACAATCCAGCATCTGTTGGTTGTACACTATAGCTGACAACTTGCTGTATCAGCCACGATCAGTATTTGCACCTTCTAAATCTGTTTAACCCCTTAGATGCTGCTGTCAATAGTGACTACATCATTATAAATGGTTAACAGAGTGTGGGGGCTTCTTCTTTATCCCAATTGTTGCCCTCAGATCATGATTTTGTTGTCCTGATGTTTGTGATGGCAATTCATGACCAAATAGCGGCCTTAGAGTCTGACGGCTGTAGTAACTGTTTAGAAGTTAGCAACATTTAGGTGGTAAAAATACACATTTTCATTTCTGTCATGCCACTTTGCATTAATTCCTGTAAAGCACCTGAAGGGTTAATAATCTACCTGACAGCAGTTTTCAATATGTTTAGGGGTGCTGTTTTTAAAATGATATCACGTTTGGGGGTTTCCCAATATATGGGACCCCTAAAGTCACTTCAAACATGGATAAGTCCCTAAAAAAATAAATGTGGTAAATTTCTTTGAAAAAATGAAAAATTGCTGCTACATTTTTAAACCTCCTAAAATGCTAACAAAATAAAATAACATTTTACAAATGGTGCTGATGTAAAGCAGACATGTGGGAAATGTTATTTATTAACCCCTTCATGACCCAGCCTATTTTGACCTTAAAGACCTTGCCGTTTTTTGCAATTCTGACCAGTGTCCCTTTATGAGGTAATAACTCAGGAACGCTTCAACGGATCCTAGCGGTTCTGAGATTGTTTTTTCGTGACATATTGGGCTTCATGTTAGTGGTAAATTTAGGCCAATAAATTCTGCGTTTATTTGTGATAAAAACGGAAATTTGGCGAAAATTTTGAAAATTTCGCAATTTTCACATTTTGAATTTTTATTCTGTTAAACCAGAGAGATATGTGACACAAAATAGTTAATAAATAACATTTCCCACATGTTTACTTTACATCAGCACAATTTTGGAAACAAAATTTTTTTTTGTTAGGAAGTTATAAGGGTTAAAATTTGACCAGCGATTTGTCATTTTTACAACGAAATTTACAAAACCATTTTTTTTAGGGACCACCTCACATTTGAAGTCAGTTTGAGGGGTCTATATGGCTGAAAATACCCAAAAGTGACACCATTCTAAAAACTGCACCCCTCAAGGTACTCAAAACCACATTCAAGAAGTTTATTAACCCTTCAGGTGCTTCACAGCAGCAGAAGCAACATGGAAGGAAAAAATGAACATTTAACTTTTTAGTCACAAAAATTATCTTTTAGCAACAATTTTTTTATTTTCCCAATGGTAAAAGGAGAAACTGAACCACGAAAGTTGTTGTACAATTTGTCCTGAGTACGCTGATACCTCATATGTGGGGGTAAACCACTGTTTGGGCGCACGGCAGGGCTTGGAAGGGAAGGAGCGCCATTTGACTTTTTGAATCAAAAATTGGCTCCACTCTTTAGCGGACACCATGTCACGTTTGGAGAGCCCCCGTGTGCCTAAAAATTGGAGCTCCCCCACAAGTGACCCCATTTTGGAAACTAGACGCCCCAAGGAACTTATCTAGATGCATAGTGAGCACTTTGAACCCCCAGGTGCTTCACAAATTAATCCGTAAAAATGAAAAAGTACTTTTTTTTCACAAAAAAATTCTTTTAGCCTCAATTTTTTCATTTTCACATGGGCAACAGGATAAAATGGATCCTAAAATGTGTTGGGAAATTTCTCCTGAGTACACCAATACCTCACATGTGGGGGTAAACCACTGTTTGGGCACATGGTAAGGCTCGGAAGGGAAGGAGCGCCATTTGACTTTTTGAATGAAAAATTATTTCCATCGTTAGCGGACACCATGTCGCGTTTGGAGAGCTCCTGTGTGCCTAAACATTGGCGCTCCCCCACAAGTGACCCCATTTTGGAAACTAGACCCCCCAAGGAACTTATTTAAATGCCTAGTGAGCACTTTCAACCCTCAGGTGCTTCACAAATTGATCTGTAAAAATGAAAAAGTACTTTTTTTTTCACAAAAAAATTCTTTTCGCCTCAATTTTTTCATTTTCACATGGGCAGTAGGGTAAAATGGATCATAAAATTTGTTGGGCGATTTCTCCCGAGTACGTCGATACCTCATATGTGGGGGTAAACCACTGTTTGGGCACTCGGCAGGGCTCGGAAGGGAAGGCGCGCCATTTGACTTTTTGAATGGAAAATTAGCTCCAATTGTTAGCGGACACCATGTCGCGTTTGGAGAGCCCCTGTGTGCCTAAACATTGGAGCTCCCCCACAAGTGACCCCATTTTGGAAACTAGACCCCCCAAGGAACTTATCTAGATGCATATTGAGCACTTTAAACCCCCAGGTGCTTCACAGAAGTTTATAACGCAGAGCCATGAAAATAAAAGATAATTTTTCTTTCCTCAAAAATGATTTTTTAGCCTGGAATTTCCTATTTTGCCAAGGATAATAGGAGAAATTGGACCCCAAATATTGTTGTCCTGTTTGTCCTGAGTACGCAGATACCCCATATGTGGGGGTAAACCACTGTTTGGGCGCACGGCAGGGCTCGGAAGGGATGGCACGCCATTTGGCTTTTTAAATGGAAAATTAGCTCCAATCATTAGCGGACACCATGTCACATTTGGAGAGCCCCTGTGTGCCTAAACATTGGAGATCCCCCAGAAATGACACCATTTTGGAAACTAGACCCCCAAAGGAACTAATCTAGATGTGTGGTGAGGACTTTGAACCCCCAAGTGCTTCACAGAAGTTTATAACGCAGAGCCATGAAAAAAAAAAAAAAATTATTTTCTCAAAAATGATCTTTTAGCCTGCAATTTTTTATTTTCCCAAGGGTAACAGGAGAAATTTGACCCCAAAAGTTGTTGTCCAGTTTCTCCTGAGTACGGTGATACCCCATATGTGGGGGTAAACTACTGTTTGGGCACATGCCGGGGCTTGGAATTGAAGTAGTGACGTTTTGAAATGCAGACTTTGATGGAATGCTCTGCGGGCGTCACGTTGCGTTTGCAGAGCCCCTGATGTGCCTAAACAGTAGAAACCCCCCACAAGTGACCCCATTTTGGAAACTAGACCCCGAAAGGAACTTATCTAGATGTGTGGTGAGCACTTTGAACCCCCAAGTGCTTCATAGAAGTTTATAATGCAGAGCCGTGAAAATAATAAATACGTTTTCTTTCCTCAAAAATAATTATTTAGCCCAGAATTTTTTATTTTCCCTAAGGGTTACAGGAGAAATTGGACCCCAAAAGTTGTTGTCCAGTTTCTCCTGAGTACGCTGATACCCCATGAGTGGGGGTAAACCACTGTTTGGGCACACGTCGGGGCTCAGAAGGGAAGTAGTGACTTTTGAAATGCAGACTTTGATGGAATGGTCTGCGGTTGTCACGTTGCGTTTGCAGAGCCCCTGGTGTGCCTAAACAGTAGAAACCCCCACAAGTGACCCCATTTTAGAAATTAGACCCCCCAAGGAACTTATCTAGATATGTGGTGAGCACTTTGAACCCCCAAGTGCTTCACAGACGTTTACAACGCAGAGCCGTGAAAATAAAAAATCATTTTTCTTTCCTCAAAAATTATGTTTTAGCAAGCATTTTTTTTGATTCACAAGGGTAACAGGAGAAATTGGACCCCAGTAATTGTTGCGCAGTTTGTCCTGAGTATGCTGGTACTCCATATGTGGGGGTAAACCACTGTTTGGGCACACGTCAGGGCTCGGAAGTGAGGGAGCACCATTTGACTTTTTGAATACGAGATTGGCTGGAATCAATGGTGGCGCCATGTTGCGTTTGGAGACCCCTGATGTGCCTAAACAGTGGTAACCCCTCAATTCTACCTCCAACACTAACCCCAACACACCCCTAACCCTAATCCCAACTGTAGCCATAACCCTAAACACAACCCTAACCGCAACACACCCCTAACCACAACCCTAACCCCAACACACCCCTAACCATAACCACAACCCTAATTCCAACCCTAACCCTAAGGCTATGTGCCCACGTTGCGGATTCGTGTGAGATATTTTCGCACCATTTTTGAAAAATCCGCGGGTAAAAGGCACTGCGTTTTACCTGCGGATTTTCCGCGGATTTCACCTGCGGATTCCTATTGAGGAACAGGTGTAAAACGCTGCGGAATCCGCACAAAGAATTGACATGCTGCGGAAAATACAATGCAGCGTTTCCGCGCGGTATTTTCCGCACCATGGGCACAGCGGATTTGGTTTTTCATATGTTTACATGGTACTGTAAACCTGATTGAACACTGCTGCGGATCCGCAGCCAAATCCGCACCGTGTGCACATAGCCTAATTCTAAAGGTATGTGCACACGCTGCGGAAAACGCTGCGGATCCGCAGCAGTTTCCCATGAGTTTACAGTTCAATGTAAACCTACGGGAAACAAAAATCGCTGTGCCCATGCTGCGGAAAAACTGCACGGAAACGCAGCGGTTTACATTCCGCAGCATGTCACTTCTTTGTGCGGATTCCGCAGCGGTTTTACAACTGCTCAAATAGAAAATCGCAGTTGTAAAACCGCAGTGAAATGCGCAGAAAAACCGCGGTAAATCCGCCATAAATCCGCAGCGGTTTAGCACTGCGGATTTATCAAATCCGCAGTGGAAAAATCCGCAGAGGACCAGAATACGTGTGCACATACCGAAACCCTAACCCTAGCCCTAACCCTACCCCTAACCCTAGCCCTAACCCTACCCCTAACCCTAACCCTACCCCTAGCCCTAACCTTAACCCTAACCCTACCCCTAACCCTAACCCTATTCTAACATTAGTGGAAAAAAAAAATTTCTTTATTTTTTTATTGTCCCTACCTATGGGGGTGACAAAGGGGGGGGGGTCATTTATTATTTTTTTTATTTTGATCACTGAGATAGATTATATCTCAGTGATCAAAATGCACTTTGGAACGAATCTGCCGGCCGGCAGATTCGGCGGGCGCACTGCGCATGCGCCCGCCATTTTGGAAGATGGCGGCGCCCAGGGAGAAGACGGACGGGACCCCGGCTGGATCGGTAAGTATGATGGGGTGGGGGGGGGACCACGGGGGGGGATCGGAGCACGGGGGGGGAATCGGAGTGCGGGAGGGGTGGAACGGAGCACGGGGGGCGTGGAACGGAGCACGGGGGGGCTGGAACGGAGCACGGGGGGGTGGAATGGAGCACCGGGGGGGGTGGATCGGAGTGCAGGGGGGGTGATTGGAGCACGGGGGGGTGATTGGAGCACGGGGGGAGCGGACAAGAGCACGGGGGGAGCGGAGCACTGGACGGAGGGGAGCCGGAGCAGTGTACCGGCCAGATCGGAGGGCTGGGGGGGCGATCGGTGGGGTGGGGTGGGGGCACACTAGTATTTCCAGCCATGGCCGATGATATTTCAGCATCGGCCATGGCTGGATTGTAATATTTCACCCGTTATAATAGGTGAAATATTACAAATCGCTCTGATTGGCAGTTTCACTTTCAACAGCCAATCAGAGCGATCGTAGCCACGAGGGGGTGAAGCCACCCCCCCTGGGCTAAACTACCACTCCCCCTGTCCCTGCAGATCGGGTGAAATGGGAGTTAACCCTTTCACCCGATCTGCAGGGACGCGATCTTTCCATGACGCCGCATAGGCGTCATGGGTCGGAATGGCACCGACTTTCATGACGCCTACGTGGCGTCATGGGTCGGGAAGGGGTTAATGGTTTGCTGTTGTATGACTATCTGGATTAAAGGGATAATCATTCAAATTTAGAAAATTGCTAATTTTTTAACATTTTTCTCAAATTTTTTATATTTTTTTATAAATAAACACAAAAAATGTTGAACTAAATTTACCATTATCATAAAGTATAATGTGTCACGAAAAAACAATCTCAAAATCACTGGGATTTGTTGAAACGTTGCAGTTATTACCACATAAATTGACACTGGTCAGATTTCAAAAATTTGGCTCGGTCACTAAAGGGTTAAATATGATTGTCTGAGCAAAGGGTCTGAATACTTATGACCATGTGATATTTCAGTTTTTCTTTTTCAATAAACTTGCAAAAATTTCTACATTTCTGTTTTTTTTAGACAAGATGGGGTGCAGAGTGTACATTAATGAGGAAAAAAATGAACTTTTTTTGAATTTACCAAATTTCTGCAATGAAACAGAGTGAAAAATGTAAAGGGATCTGAATACTTTCTGTAGCCTCGTATGTTTCTCTAAAAAATTGCACAGAGAGAACCTTGAACAGTACCTAAATGTACTTTATCTTGCTTTATAGATGTTAATGAGTCACTAAGTTATGTATGTATAAAAGAATGAACATGAAGCAGGTTGGGGACCAGATTGGTTTTATTTTAACCCTTTAATGAAAATGGAAATACCAGTACATCATTACTGTGGTCAGCAGGTATGGAGGGGCTTAAAGGCAGGGTCCACTACAAACAAAGGCAGGGATGCTGGCCTTGTTACATAGACAGCATGTGTTTCTGTATACTGTATTGCTATGGTATTGTAGTAAATAGAATAAATGATGAAAGGATCGCAGATTCAGGTCTCCAGGAGACAAATGAATAGGATATAAAAAGTAAAAATTACATTCTCCTACCAGGTTTCCTCCATTAAAAAAAAATCTATATTTGTTATTGCCACACTCCTAAATGTCCGGTCTATCAAAGTATAAAGTCAATTAACACGTATGGTAAATGCAGAAAAGAGGTAAAAAAAATAAAAATGCCAGAATTGCTTTTTTATCAACACAGCTACTTGAAAATACTAAAAAAATTTAATAAAAAATGATCAAAGCTTTATATTTACCCCAAATTGGTAATACAAAAAAAAAATGTGTGTCTCGGAAATCATAATTTATTTATTTTTTTTACTAATTTCTGAAACTTTTCTTTAAAAAAAAACAAACAAACAAATTACTAAGCAGGTTTGGAATTGTACTGACTTGGAGAATTATGCTTCCAGTTCTTTTTTACCATACAATGAATGCTGTGAAAACAAACCCCAGAAGCAATGGCAGAATTGCATTTTCATCAGTGGTTTTTGATGTTACTGCATATGATAAAATGGATGGCGTCATTCAAAACTACAACTACTCTTTAAAAAACACCCTCATTTGGCCATGTCGACTGACAGATAAAAAAGTTATGGCTCCTGGAAGAGGAAAAATAAAATAGAGCGAAAATGAAATCTCACCCCAGTCATCTAGGGGTTAATATGTGCTTCTGAAAGTTTAAATAAAAACTTCAGAGTTTTCATTCTTGCTCCATTTGATCAAAAAATGCATAAGAAATTTGAGAAAGATATTTGACTTCTTTAGATTAATGAAGAACATGTGAAAATGGAATTACCATCACGTTCTAGGGGCATTGCACTTGAAGAATGGGCTATTTAATATATATCCACGTTCTGGATAGCATTACCAGTATATACGGAGATGCCCCCGCTCACATAGACGTGACTTACTGCGGAAAGAACGCTTACTAATAGTTTTCTTTGGGTGATAGGGGATTTGAGGGGATTGTGTAACCTGTTTTACAATTCAGGGGTCTGGTATTTAAACAAAGAACATCTAGTTTTGACTTTTGAAACAGATGCCATGAGCATTATCTCAGGCATATGCCGTATACACTGATTAAACCGGCCTGGCCATTTTGATGTCCTTATCCCAGATTACAAGTCATTGCATATTGCTCTCTTGTAATCAAGCATAAAGATGCCTGTATGGCATAGATATCCATTAGACCTTAGTGTTCACATGCTTGATGTGTACCTTTTGAAAATAATGGGAGATACTGTTAAATATAAAGGGATATTCTGGGGTTACCGAAACAAGTTGCCTCCTATCTGCTGGATAGAAGAGAATTGATAAATCAGTGTGTGTTTCTCAGCTAGGACCCCACCAATGGCCATTATGGGGTGTTTGTGTTCCCCCACCCTCTCCTGGATCAAAAAGTTATATGGAGCTGCTGGTTGCGCATGCATCCTGCCGCCGCATTTAAGTCTATGGGAATGATCAAGTTGGCCCACCTTAGCATTCCACTATATACAGGTATCTCCAGTATAATTTTGGTGGAAATTTATGGTGCATAAGTACACCAACTAATAGATGGTATAAACTTTAACTAATTTTGCCTCAAAAAACTGGGAAAACTTATTGACTCGAGTATAAGCCTAGGGTGGGAAATGCAGCAGCTACTGGTAAATTTCAAAAATAAAAAGATACCAATAAAAGTAAAATTAATTGGGACATCAGTAGGTTAAGTGTTTTTGAATATCCATATTGAATCAGGAGCCCCATATTATGCTCTATACAGTTCATAATGGGCCCCATAAGATGCTCCATACAAAATATGCCCCATATAATGCTGCACAAAGGTTAATAATGGCCCCATACGATGCTCCATATTAAAATATGCCCCATATAATGCTGCATAAAAGGTTAATGATGGCCCCATAAGATCCTCCATAGAATAATATGCCCCATATGCTGCTCCATAAAGGTTTATGGCCCCATAAGATGCTCCATAGAATATTATGCTCTATATACTGCTCCATAAAGGTTGATGGCCACATAAGATGGTCCATAGAATAATATGCCCCATATAACGCTGCTGCGATTAAAAAAAATTAAAATAATAATGACATGCTCACCTCTCGTCGCTAGGGGCCAGGTGCCGGTGTTGCCACTGGCTCAGGCCCCCGGCACTTGTGATATTCACACCGCCACGCGCCGCTGTGTCTTCCGGGTCCTCTGGCTGTGACTGTTCAGGCAGAGGGCGTGCACTAACGTCATCGCACCCTCTGACCTGAACGTCACATCCAGAGGACGTGGAAGACAGAACCAGGCGGTGGAACGGGGACAGGTGAATGTCACATGGCTCACCCTCCCCCATCATACTCACCCCCTCCTGCCGCATCTCTGCATGTCCCAGCTTCTCCGATGGTCTCTGGCGCTGGCAGCTTGATCCTGTATTCAGCGGTCACATCGTACCGCTCATTAAAGCAATGAATATGCGCTCCACGCCTATGGGAGTGGAGGCGAGTCCATATTCATTAATTAATGAGCGGTACCATGTGACCGCTGAACACAGGAAGAGCTGCCGGCGCCGTCTGAGAAGCAGATCATGTGAGAAGCAGGGACGTGCAGAGACATGCCAGAATGGGGTGAGTATGATGTGACCACCGCGGACTCCTGCCACTCCCACTCCCCCGCCGACCCCCTGGGACAATGACTCGAGTATAAGCCGAGAGGGGCACTTTCAGCCGAAAAAAATGGGCTTATACTCCAGTATATACGGTAGGTATTTTTTATTAATTTTAAACAATAACGACATGAAAAGAAAATCCAGACACCTATCATCCACGATTATAATTAATATTTCTTGACACTGCTCCTCTTCAATGGGAAAGATATCCGATTCCTATTTTTCCCTAATGTTTTCTGCATATCGTTCATACACTTTCCCAAAAAGATGTTGCTTTACTATATACAGTGCGGAAAAAAAGTATTTAGTCAGCCACCAATTGTGCAAGTTTTCCCACTTAAAAAGATGAGAGAGGCCAGTAACTGACATTATAGGTAGACCACAACTATGAGAGTCAAAATGAGAAAACAAATCCAGAAAATCACCTTGTCTGATTTGGCAAGATTTATTTATTTTTATCCCCATTTTCTCTGGAACCTCAGAATCCTGGATTTTTTGTTTCTGCTAATAAGGCTAAGTTGAATTTGAGAGGAAAGCTGCTAGAAGTGTTTGTAATGAGACTCGGCTTGTGCGGTACTGCCCTTCCCCCCATACTGACTGCCAGAGATGAGAGCTGAAAGCTGTAGAGTAATCACACTGCTGTGCTCCAGCACATGTCATCACTCTGCAGTGAGGAGAGCAGACGGTCAATGCTATATGGCAGCGTGTTCTTCTTTCTACAGTGTGTTGTTGTCTGCTTATGATTGGTCAGAAAGAGGAAGCAGTACATACCTCCAGTGAAATCTCTCTGGTAATGCCATATGGACTTAACCAAAATTAACTGTTTAAATGCCAAATATTTGCTTGCAACAGGGAGGAAAAAGAAAAAAAAATGTTTTATTCTGCTACTATTACATCGTGTGTCCAGCTCAGCATGAAAAATTTGGTGAACGGTGCTTTTTATGTCCCGTAAAGATTTAATGTATCTCGTATTCTTCATTTAGGTGCAGTGCCCACATTAACATATGAGGATGACATTATTACCCACCCTGTCAACATTTTAAGCTTTTTTAGAAAACAGGTGAGTGGCTCTCATGTTATTGTATAGGTTGCGCTGATTAGATTTACAGACTGATTAGTTTTGCTGTTCTGCCTTGGTATTTTCATCATAAAATGTCTTTTGTTCTGTTTCACTAACTGGGAAAACTAGACTGATTGTGGAACTGGACTATCCCTCATCACTGCCATAATCTGATGGTATTAAATTAGAAAGAAAGGTATTTGTAAGGTAGTGGTAATTTTTCCAAAAAGGAACTTGTCACCTGCCCTAGTCCTCCAAAACTGCCACCATGTCTTTATTACACCCTATAGCCACTTTATAATAAGCCCCTTTTTCGCGGTTAAGTGATGGCTAAATAATATCCATTTAGAAACTGCTTGCGATATGCAAATTAGTGCATGACTAGTCAGGGAGTGAGTGTTAGTGCTGTGGAGTCATAGAGGAGCTGAATCTGTGCTGCACTTAATGTACAAGCTCAGTAGTGACCAGTGCTGTGGAGTCATAGAGGAGATGAATCTGTGCTGCACTTTATGTACATGCTCAGTAGTGACCAGGGCTGCGGAGTCATAGAGGAGATAAATCTGTGCTGCACTTTATGTACATGCACAGTAGAGACCAGGGCTGCGGAGTAATAGAGGAGATGAATCTGTGCTGCACTTAATGTACATGCTCAGTAGTGACCAGTGCTGTGGAGTCTGAGGAGATGAATCTGTGCTGCACTTAATGTACATGCTCAGTAGAGACCAGGGCTGCGGAGTAATAGAGGAGATGAATCTGTGCTGCACTTAATGTACATGCTCAGTAGTGACCAGTGCTGTGGAGTCTGAGGAGATGAATCTGTGCTGCACTTAATGTACATGCTCAGTAGTGACCAGGGCTGTGGAGTCATAGAGGAGATAAATCTGTGCTGCACTTTATGTACATGCTCAGTAGAGACCAGGGCTGCGGAGTCATAGAGGAGATGAATCTGTGCTGCACTTTATGTACATGCTCAGTAGAGACCAGAGCTGCGGAGTCATAGAGGAGATGAATCTGTGCTGCACTTAATGTACATGCTCAGTAGTGACCAGTGCTGTGGAGTCATAGAGGAGATGAATCTGTGCTGCACTTAATGTACATGCTCAGTAGTGACCAGTGCTGTGGAGTCATAGAGGAGATGAATCTGTGCTTCACTTTATGTACATGCTCAGTAGTGACCAGTGCTGTGGAGTCATAGAGGAGATAAATCTGTGCTGCACTTTATGTACATGCTCAGTAGAGACCAGGGCTGCGGAGTCATAGAGGAGATGAATCTGTGCTGCACTTTATGTACATGCTCAGTAGAGACCAGGGCTGCGGAGTCATAGAGGAGATGAATCTGTGCTGCACTTAATGTACATGCTCAGTAGTGACCAGTGCTGTGGAGTCATAGAGGAGATGAATCTGTGCTGCACTTAATGTACATGCTCAGTAGTGACCAGTGCTGTGGAGTCATAGAGGAGATAAATCTGTGCTGCACTTTATGTACATGCACAGTAGAGACCAGGGCTGCGGAGTCATAGAGGAGCTGAATCTGTGCTGCACTTTATGTACATGCTCAGTAGTGACCAGTGCTGTGGAGTCATAGAGATGAATCTGTGCTGCACTTAATGTACAAGCTCAGTAGTGACCAGTGCTGTCAGAGTCGGGGAAAGTGACGTGTGGGAGGTTTGGCTTACTGACTCCACAGTCTTGGTGCTAAGGGCCCGGGACTTGTCCTGGTGTGCCAGGTGCTGACTCCGCCCTGACAGTACCTGTCCCTATCATTGAGAGCCTAGTATAATGCATGGTCGACAAGTCTTCCACAGCTGGAGACTCTCTCTATAGCTTTTCTGTAAACTGGTTCATTTTAAAAACTGATGTCATTCTTTGAAAGTCATTGAATAAGTTCCCTAATTCTGGACTCAAACTCTGTCTTCTGACTGGAGTTAATTGAGTGTGGCACAGTCATGAAACATCTGTAAGAAGCATTCTTAGAAATGCCAGTCAGCCACCTGACTTTAAGTGGAAAGTTTGGTAATCCACAAAATGTTTAGTTTTTGTTCTCATGAATTTCCACTTGCTCAGTTTGACGAATACTCGTGCAAAAGGAATGTGGATGTGTTGGGATCAAACTAAAGTTACAGTGGCGAAAATATTGGGCTTAAAAAAAGGGTTGTCCGGTCAAAAGTTATTAAATATGCCCTCCATTTAATTTGTAGTAGACCCTGCTGAGTATTGCAGCACACATCCTATCCTGTTCCCTTATATTCTCCTGAATTAGAGCTGTTCTGTAGTACCCAGCAGAGGCAGCAACACCTTAATAAAGATGCGCAGTGCAACTCCATTCATTCATACTAAATCAACCCCATCATTTCATGACTTTCCTAGTTAATCTGGTAAGTTCCTGGTTATGTCTCCTTTTATTAGGCCATATACCATAACTAATTTTTATGTTATATCATAACATTAGCTTATAAATACATGAAATGTTTTATGTCAGAAAGTACAGTATAAAAGAGAATTGGCGTTGGCTTAGGAGCTAGCTAAGATTCCAACTGTTGAAACCCATAGATTCCTCGATCAATAGCAGTCAAGGGGTTCTGATAGGTTGCCAATGCAACCAGAAGCCTAACAAGTGTGTGCCATGTACATTGACCTGCCCGAGTCTAATAGGCTGCTTAGCAGTAGGTTATCAAAAAAAATTGCAGTGAACAAACAAAATAATAAAACATACTATTTTATGGTGAATAAAATGACAAAACTGGTATCGCCACTTTGTAATTATCACATTATTTACCCTGTATGATGAACACTGTGAAAAGGAAATTACCATATATACTCGAGTATTAGTGCTCCTCTCGGCTTATACTCGAGTCACGGTAGCGGTGGGGTCGGCGGGTGAGGGGGAGAGGGCGCTGAGGCATACTCACCTAGTCCCGGCGATCCTGGCGCTCCCTCTGCCGTCCCACGGTCTTCGGGTGCTGCAGATCTTCCCCTGTTCAGCGGTCACGTATGACAGCTCATTAGAAAAATGAATATGGACTCCACTCCCATAGGGGTGGAGCCGCATATTCATTTCTCTAATCAGCGGTAACGGTGACCGCTGATAGAGGAAGAGGCTGCGGCACCGAAGACCAGCTGTCAGGGGGAAGGAGCGGGACGCCGGGAGCAGGTAAGTATCGCATATTTACCTATCCCCGTTACACACGCCGGGCGTCGCTCCATCTTCCCGGCGCCGCTCCATCTTCCCGGCGTCTCTCCGCTCTGACTGTGCAGGTCAGAGGGCGCGATGACGCATATAGTGTGCGCGGCGCCCTCTGCCTGATCAGTCAGAGCAGAGAGACGCCGGGACCGGACGCTGGGAGCTGCAAGCAAGAGAGGTGAGTGTGTTTTTTTTTTTTTGCAGCAGCAGCAGCAATGGCAGAGCTTTCTATGGTACATCAATGGGGCAAGAATGAACGGTGCAGAGCACTATATGGCACAGCTATGGGGCAATAATGAACGGTGCAGAGCACTATATGGCACAGCTATGGGGCAATAATGAACAGTGCAGAGCACTATATGGCACAGCTATGGGGCAATAATGAACGGTGCAGAGCACTATATGGCACAGCTATGGGGCAATAATAAACGGTGCAGAGCACTATATGGCACAGCTATGGGGCAATAATGAACGGTGCAGAGCACTATATGGCACAGCTATGGGTCAATAATGAATGGTGCAGAGCACTATATGGCACAGCTATGGGGCAATAATGAACGGTGCAGAGCACTATATGGCACAGCTATGGGGCAATAATGAACGGTGCAGAGCACTATATGGCACAGCTATGGGGCAATAATGAACGGTGCAGAGCACTATATGGCACAGCTATGGGGCAAAAATGAACGGTGCAGAGCACTATATGGCACAGCTATGGGGCAATAATGAACGGTGCAGAGCACTATATGGCACAGCTATGGGACAAAAATGAACGGTGCAGAGCACTATATGGCACAGCTATGGGGCAATAATAAACGGTGCAGAGCACTATATGGCACAGCTATGGGGCAATAATGAACGGTGCAGAGCACTATATGGCACAGCTATAGGGCAATAATGAACGGTGCAGAGCACTATATGGCACAGCTATGGGGCAATAATGAACGGTGCAGCACACTATATGGCACCGCTATGGGGCAATAATGAACGGTGCAGAGCATTGTATATGGGGCACAGCTTTATATGGAGCATCTATGGGGCAATAATGAACTGTATGGAGCATTATATGTTGCACATTTTTATATAGAGCATCTTATGGGCCCATCATGAACTGTATGGGGCTCCTGATTCAATATGGATATTCAAATACACTTAACCTACAGATGTCTCAATTAATTTTACTTTTATTGGTATCTATTTTTATTTTTGACAGTAACCGGTAGCTGCTGCATTTTCCACCCTAGGCTTATACTCGAGTCAATAAGTTTTCCCATTTTTTTGTGGCAAAATTAGGGGGGTCGGCTTATACTCGGGTCGGCTTATACTCGAGTATATACGGTAATAGCATTATTCAACTTGATGTTGTTGGTTTATCCCGACTCCCAAACAAAGAAATTAGAAGTTGCTTTTACCCATGAGAATGGAAACTACAGCTTGTCATGCAAAATACATAAACACCGCTAAATCAAATTTTTTTTTAAATAAATAGGTGTATTTTTCATGAAAAGTCATAAAACATGCATAAATTTGGTACTTTTGTAATCATACTGATTCATAGAATAAATATAGCACATTGTTTGTGTTGCACAGTGAATGGCATTAAAACCTTAAAAAAAAGGGCAATAGCGTAGTTACTGTTTTTCAAAATCAAGGGTTAATAGAAGTTGTTCAGTAAGTCATGTGCTGAAAAATAATGCCATGTGAAAAATGCAACTTTTCCTTTTGGCTTTCAGAATAACCCTGTCCTTTAGGGGTTAAATAAAAAGAACAGTTGTATTAAAGTATTGACGTCTCCACAGTGTAGATTGTTATAGGCTGGGTATATAATTCACACATGTAAGATCATCTCCAGGAGAACTTAGTTTCAGTCCATTACTTTTATTAGTGACATGTAAATCCCACCTCTCCGCTGACCCCTGAGTATATCGCGCACATCTCTGAGTCCCATATGGGGGACAAAGGTGTCAGTTCAAAGATCTGGCTCCGGAATGCTTGTATCATTTTACTAGGGACTGGCACACATTTCATAACTAGTAAGAAGAAATGAGTCGGATTCCTAAGCTAGAACAGCAGGCCGCAGTAGCTTTTTGTAGAGACGCCCGCATCTTCGGTGGTCTGCTTATCCCACTGAAATTACAAAGCTTAACACCGCTTCCTATTCTGCTGGAGAGAAATGGCAGAATCTGACAAATGAAATAGAAGCAGTTGTATGTGGATATCGCCTTTATGCCTTTTAATGACCAATGTGAAATACGCTGGTCTTGATGAATCGGGACCCTAACGTTCATGTTTTCATACCTTGACATGTTTATCTACGGTTGGTGAAATAAGTAACGAACAAGTCACCAATTTTCTATGTAAATATATTTCTAAAGATGCTATTGACATGAAATTCTCACCAGATGTCAGTAACAACCCATCCAATCCACACAGGCAAAGCCACCATAAATGTCCATAAGTTAAGTGTAAGATTTCAGAAAGAGGAGTGAAAAGAGTTATCAGAAGAGTTGTTCACGAACCAAGGACCACATGTGAAAAGCTACAGAAAGACCAGGAATTGTTTCAAAGAAAACTTTAAGTAATGCACTCAACCTCCATGGCCTGTGTGCAGACTCACCACGCAAAACTCCATTGTTGAACAAAAAGCATGTTCCAGCACGTTTACAGTTTACTCAACAACGTGAGACAAGCCTGTGAAATACTGGGAGAATGTAGTCTGGTCAGATGAGGCCAAAATTGAACTTTTTGGATACCACAATACAAACTATTTTAGGACACCATACCAACAGTGAAGATTGGAGGCAGGAACATCATGGTGTGGGGCTGTTTTCAGCATACTGCACTGTCAAACTTCATGTGATTGAAGGAAGAGTGACTGGACAAATGTACTGAGACATTCTTGATAAAATTCCTCTGCCATCTACCAGGATGATGAACATGAAACAAGGGTGGACATTTCAGCAAAACAAAATGAGCCGAACAGCCATGGAAACGCTCAGTTGGTTTTATAGAAAGAAACTAAAGCTGATAAAATGGCCCAGCCAATCACCTGACCTGAATCCAGAAAATGTATTACAGGAACTAAAGCTCCGAGTTCATAGAAGGAGCCCACACAAAATTCAGGATTTGAGGAGTGTTTGTGAGGAAGAATTGGCCAAAATGACACCTGAGCAATGCCTGCGACTAGTTTTTCCATTGAGGAGGCATCTAAAAACTACCACCACCAACAAAGGCTTTTGTACGAAGTATGAAATAAATTTCAGTAAGGCCTTCTACGCATGACAATTTTTTTGTGTCCGTATGCGGTCCGTTTTTTTAGGGCCATAAATACGGACACGCACGCGCATTGTATTCAATGGTGGTGTGCACATGTCAGGTTTTTCATATCGACTCTGTCCATGTAAAAAAAACCGCAGACATGATAGGTTTTTTTTGCACAGCACAGACGAAATGCGCGCTGCAGATGTGAATTTTCTCATGGTGCTTGCTGTGATCTCATTAAGCTTGCCGCAGTTCATCGGGCCGCTCGCAGTGAATTGTGGGAATGTAGATTCAATGACCGGCGGTGACCTCAATGACGTTACCGTTTGTCACTGCGGCTGCGCGCGCTTCACCTCATTCTCCAATGGTTTTCAGCCTGGACAGTCGCATCATGCCACCACTTAGGTTGTAAACCACATACTATGTGGAACAGTATGGCTCATCTGCACTTCGGACAGCTGAGGGATATGGTTGTTTTATTATTTTCTTCTTTTTACAGGGACAAGGGCTTCAATTTGTTTTTTATTTTTAAATAAATGTGTAAAACAGGGTGTTTTTATTTCAAATAAAGGATTTTATTCTTGCTGTGTTTATTTCAATACTTACTATGGGGTTAGTAATGGGGGCGTCATATAGATGCCTCTCCATTACTAACCCCTGGGCTTGATGTCACCTCACAATACAAAGGTGGCATCAACCTCACAAATATTATCCCACTTGCCACCTCCATAGGGCAAGTGGGGAGAGCGAGGCTAAGCCCCAGATTTGGCGCATCTTATGGATGCACCATTTCAAGGGTGGCAAAGGGCTGATGTTGGTAGCCTGGGGGAGGCAATATCTCTGACACCTTCCCAGGCTATGGATATCAACTCGCAGCTGTCTGTTTAACCTTTGCTGGTTTGAATTTATAGGGGGACCCTACGCAATTTTTTTTCTGGGGGCTCCCGTAAATTCACCAGTAAAAGCTAAGCAAACGGCCCTGAGCTAATTTCCTATGAACCTTATGGGGTATTGTCCCAGATTATTAACATCAGCCATGGGCTTTCTTTCTGTTCGTTATAAAAATTGTGCAGCAGCCCACACCGTTTTTTATAATTCTATATTTTACACAGTATTTTACAATGCTGCAGCCAATGATTGGCTGCAGTGAACACATTGCCATACAGATGGGGCAGGAAGTACAGAGACTGGCGAGTGATCAGTTTGGGGATGACAGTGACGTAGAGGAACAGTAAAGTGAATATACTGTTCTTATGATTTTTCACTATTTTTGGACTAATAGGAACAGCATAACTCAGTATTATATAAAATGCAAATGTTATCACTGATGATGTTTACATGTGTTGTTTACAGAAATATAATGCCGATTATGTGTTGTCAGCAAGAGAGGGATCCGACACCCTGGCATACATTGCCCTACTTGAGGAGATGCTTCTACCGGCAATAGTATGTATTTAGACAATGCTGTAGAAATCTTAATAACCCCATGAATTATACTGACAGAGAAGAGGGTATGTAGGAGTGGGATTATCTGGGCCCCTTGCTCTTGTGAAATAAATGTTATTTAGTAGAATATATTAGTATTAGTACAAATTGTGCACTGGGAGAGCACTGCTGCTCATGTAGGGTCGGAAAAGTCTGAAAAGTGTCCAGTAATAATAATGATAAGGCTGTCATTGTTTAAAACATGTTAAAGAAATGCTCCTCTAGATGTATAGCAACTTTTTTGGTTGTATTCGCTGCAATGGAAAATGTAAAGATCCTTGTGGTGTATTGGATAGGTGTCAACAAATTTGTCAATATATACATGGGTTTATAAATAAAGGGTTGGTCCCAAGATACTAAGTTATCCCCTATCCTAAAGACAGAGGATAACTTACTGATTGCTGGGGATCCGACCAGTGGGACCATCAGCTATATTAAAGTGAACCTGTAAGCAGAACTTTGCTAAGTAAACTACAGGGATTGTCAGATTGGCGTTGTTGCACTGATTAAAATGATACCTGGGGTGAAGAAATCTGTCTTGTGGTTCTTGTGAAATTACAATGAGGCTGCCCCGTACAAACATGTTCCACATCATAGAGACAGGGAGAGAGACAGACTGTTTGTGCTTCGGGGCGCCTGTGGGCAGGTCTTTCCTCGGTTTCTCTTGCCTAGAGCAGGAAGATGAGACTCAGCCTACAGTCCCGCCCAAGAGCACGGGCATCGCATTAACTGAAAACACGGATTACACAAGAACCACAAGACAGATTTATTCACCTCAGGGATCATTTTAATCAGTGTAACGAAGCCAACCTGACAATGCCTGTAGTTTACTTGGCAAAATCCTTCTGACAGGTTCAATTTAAGAACAGGACTCTGAAATCCGGCTCTGCAGAGCCCCATTGTGAATGGCTTGGAGGTTGTAGAGTCATATTCTTGGAGTAACTTGGGTCTGACCGCTATGTATAGGGAATAACACTATTTTGGGAATAACTCTTTAAGCTAGAATGTTGATGTGGCTGTTTTTTTTTGTAAACATTCCTTTTGTTTAGAAAAAATACTTTAAAGCAACTCCATCATTTCTGGTCAGTTACAAAAATAATGATGCCCTTCTTCTAGGCCCATAGGGCTCGCACATAATAAATTGCGTCTACAGAAGGGTCACATATTGTAGTGTCCAGGCAATATCTCCACTTTGACATCACAAAAAGATATTCCAGCAGTTCCTGTATACTCACCAATCTTTTCTAATGTTGTCCCAGCTGCATACGTTTTGGGTTGATTCTGACAATTATTCCAGTGTGACGAGGCCCTGGTACTCTTCACGGACTCCTTTCCCTTTAAGATTTTACTTACCCGGAAAGATGTCAAGAGAAGCTCTGAATAGAATTCTAGTGACCAAGGGACAACCACCGCTATACAGCATGAATGAAGTGGAAGCTAAGGTAATCACAGAATGCAGATTGTTAGGATTTTATTGCATTTTATGTCCTAAAAGGTCACTGTCCTTTCCAGTCGCTGGAAAGATGGCATGCTGCCTGATGCTGGGCGCTTTTAATGCTCAATGACTTTTTTTTCCTACTGTCTTCAAAATAAGTGCCAGGATATTACTCGTACTCAAAGGAGCAAAGACACCAAAAAACGCATTAAAAATGCATGTAATAAAAATGCACTAACAAAAAGCAATAAAAAAAAAAATAATTTACCAAGTAAACTATTTACCTAATAGGTGCAGAAATTCTGTAAAATATCTGCAACGTCAAAAACTCACCAAAAGCTCATCATGGGAACATAGCCTTAAAGTATAACTGTGGTCACAAACAAACCAAGGGAAGGACATAAGTGCTTTTTTTCCCAGCCGTGGCATCACTCCTACCCAAGGACTATGTAGCTCAGCGTCATTTGATTGTGGTTTAAAGGGAATCTGTCAGCGCTTTTTTGGCATATCATGTAAAAATATATTTCAATCTAGTGCCAGCTCTGCATTATACAAGTGCTTTTTATACCCCTTGACTCCCCACCAATGATAAATAAATACCGTTTTTATTCCTCCCGCGGTGTATGTAAATGTGCTCGGTCCGATGGGCGGGGCTTATTGTCCATCCCCCCTCCCCCCCCGGTTAGCTCTACACACTCCTTTTGTGTAATTCCTGCATTCGCGTAGAGTTACTGCACGTGCGCATTCAAATTTGCATCGCAATACTTCCGGGCCATAGAATGTAATGGCGTATGTCAGCGCACGCGCAATATTGATTTTATGCTTTGCATGCGCGAGAGACCATTTGATTGTGCACACGCGGTAACTGTATGCTATCTGTGATGTTCACAGAAACGCATGCGTACAGCAAGACGAGGGGGGGGAGATGGACAATAAGCCTCACCCATCGGACCGGACTGAGCATATTTACATACACCGCAGGAGGAATAAAAACTGTATTTATATATCATTGATGGGGAGTCAAGGGGGAAGAGTACTTGTATAATTTTCACATACCGTATTTATTTTCTGATATAAGGCATAAATGAGATTTTACTGTGGAGATCTGCCATTATTTACTTTGTCTCTTTACCGCTTTGGTTTGCTAGAAATAAAATAGCTGACAAAGTTTTCCACTTTCTGAATCCAGAAACAATAGCAGAGAGAAAGTTCATATATTCTTAGTGGTTAGAACAAGTAATCGCTTACTGGCAGGGCTCGGGATCTTCTGGAAGGCAGACTTATATTTAATCATAGGTTCGTTAGTCTAATCCTTTCTGAGTCTTATAATGTTAACACGTCATTATCATATGCAAATCTAACTTTCTATTGAAATATTGCCTTTATAACAGTATTGGTCGGCTCAGTGTAAGGTTGGGAATTACTACTTATTGCCCAATGTTAAACCTCCATTAGCAAAATCTGTTAGGCCTCATGATGGAGCGCCAAGCCCCAAAATCTTTGCGGTTATTCTATGCCAGAATAGTGTCCTTTTAATTGACACAAGAGTGGCAGGTATATCACTTTTCAGTTTCAGTATATTTGGGGATTTTTCTGTCAGTCGATTTAAGCAGGTTCTGTTTGTTTTGACAGATCTATAAAGATGCCAAGGAATGTCTGAATCTCCTCTCCAACAGACTCGGGACATCGCAGTTCTTTTTTGGAGACTTGTGAGTAGTAGAAAAGGTTATATACGCAAAAAATAGGGCAAAGGATAGTGGATGTGTTTCCATAGAAAACAATCCCATTTCTGCTATCTGTGACATTCGTATTAGTGTCTGCCTTTCCTGTGTTAAAGTACTGTCACACTAGACGATATCGCTAGCGATCCGTGACGTTGCAGCGTCCTCGCTAGCGATATCGTCCAGTGTGACAGGCAGCAGCGATCAGGCCCCTGCTGGGAGATCGCTGGTCGGGGAAGAAAGTCCAGAACTTTATTTCGTCGCTGGACTCCCCGCAGACATCGCTGAATCGGCGTGTGTGACACCGATTCAGCGATGTCTTTGCCGGTAACCAGGGTAAACATCGGGTAACTAAGCGCAGGGCCGCGCTTAGTAACCCGATGTTTACCCTGGTTACCATCCTAAAAGTAAAAAAACAAACAGTACATACTTACCTACCGCTGTCTGTCCTCCAGCGCTGTGCTCTGCTCTCCTCATGTACTGGCTGTGAGCGTCGGTCAGCCGGAAAGCAGAGCGGTGACGTCACCGCTCTGCTTTCTGGCTGCCCGGCGCTCACAGCCAGACCAGAGAAGCAGAGCGCCGAGGACAGACAGCAGAAGGTAAGTATGTAGCGTTTGTTTTTTTACTTTTTAGGATGGTAACCAGGGTAAACATCGGGTTACTAAGCGCGGCCCTGCGCTTAGTTACCCGATGTTTACCCTGGTTACCGGGGACCTCGGGATCGTTGGTCGCTGGAGAGCTGTCTGTGTGACAGCTCTCCAGCGACCAAACAGCGACGCTGCAGCGATCAGGATCGTTGTCGGTATCGCTGCAGCGTCGCTATGTGTGACGGTACCTTTAGCTTCTGTCGCCGGGTGAACCTAGAGTTAACTTTGGTCAGTGTTTGCTCCCTGCTGTGTGACCTGGGTGGGGCTGCAAGCTATTTATGCTCCTGAACTCCTGCTGTCTATTGCCAGTTATAATTTGACTACCTTCCGTGAAGTTCTGGTTATCCTGATTGTATTAACTATAGACATTCTTGAATTTGACTTTGGCTCGTTTTTTGACTATTCTCGTGTCTTATGTGTGGTAGTTCAGTTTACTCAGCGGTAGACAGACTTAGAAAACAGGAACACTGTCTCTTTAAATCTTCTGTTGGTTTATTAGACAGACGACATAAACCAACATGAAAGGAAAAAAATACACAGCCCTTCGGGCAAAATAGGTAGTCAAAAAAATACTGTAACACAATCCATACATTTGTGGGGAGCTGCCAACTCTGGAGCAAAACAGGTTCAGTCTTTCCTCCTCAGAACACAAACCACAGGAGATCCCCTCTTCAGCCCTACTGAACCAAGACTGTCTCTGGAGTCCAGGTATTTAAGCCCCAGACCACTCCCTGGGAGGGAGATAAGGTTGACAATCTTCCACCCACTCTATGGTTGTCCACAAAAACCCAGCCCATTATGTAAATTCGCTGTTAAACCCTCTGAGCACTTAGTGTGTTGGAGGAAAATCTCTGGGTTTCATATCACGAACACCATTAAGCTCAGTGAAACATATCTCACTTCCAGAACTTTACCAGCGACTTCATCACATATCCACTCCCCTCTGCCCAAAGCTGGGGGTTTTATCACCTTCACTCGCTAGACAAGGGAGTCTGGACAGTACATCTGCATTTCCATGCAGCTTCCCTGGCCTGTGCTTGACATGAAAATTAAAGTCCTGGAGCGCTAAAAACCATCTAGTCATACGAGCATTGTTCCCCTTCCTTTCCATCAACCATCTCAGAGGGGCATGGTCTGACACTAGCTTAAAACTATGGCCTAGCATTTAATATTTCAGAGTGTGTACGGCCCATTTTATGGCTAAGCACTCCTTTTCAACGATGACATGGTTTATTATAAAGAGGGTTTCCAGCTCAGATACAGGATAGGATTTTCTTCCCCAATTGTTTCTTGAGACAGCACAGCTCCCAAGCCGACTTCTGATGCATCTGTCTGGACCACAAATTCTTTGCCGAAATCTGGTGCGATCAGAACTGGATGTTTACACAGAGCCTGCTTCAGCTCCTGGAAAGACATCTCAATCTCAGCAGACCATTTAACCATTGTCAATTTTGTCCCTTTAAGGAGATCCATCAATTATGGCGAAATTTGGGATAAACCGCCCACAAACCCATAATTCCAAGAAACGCCCACACTTGCTTCAAGGAAAGTTGTGGCCACTTCTGAATTGTCTCAACCTTGTTTATTTGTGGCTTGATTTTGCCTCTCCTGATGACGTAGCCTAAGTACTTTGCCTTTTCCTTTCCTATGGCACATTTTGACGGTGAACCCTGCGTTTCTCAAGGCATCCAGGATCGCCCATACCTTTGGTAGATGACCCCAGTCATGGCTGAAGACCACAATGTCTTCTAGGTAGGCCGCGGCATACTTCTTAAGTGGAGCTAGGATCCGATCCATAGCCCTCTGGAAGATTGCTGGGGCCCCTGAAGTCCGAAGGGCATTCTGGTGTATTGTGGTCCCCACTGCTGATCCTTGTCCTTACTGCTGATCCTTGTGGTCCCTATTGCTCATCCTTATGGTCCCCACTGCTAACCTTTTCCCATGTACCATTTACAGCAACTCTTAGTTTTGTGTTCCTTAACCATTTTTTTTACCTTTGCATATACAGTTGAAATAAGAAGTTTACATACAATATATAAAAAGACACATCTGCATGTTTTTCTCAATATCTAACATGAAATCAGAATAAACCTTTCATAAGTGATAAAAATGACTTAAAACATTCCCTCTCTCTCATTATTCTGGCATTTTGAAACTATTAATAATTAAGGTAATCCTAATTCACCTAAAACGGGAAAGGTTTATTCTGATCTCATGTCAGATATTGAGAAAAACATACATATGTGTCTTTTTATATAGTGCATGTAAACTTCTGGTTTCAACTGTAGTTTGCCTCAGTCCTTGCTTCTGTAGCTTCAGAATAAGGCTGTTTTGCAGTACAGTATTAAATACCTTTGCAAAGTCCAGATAAATCGCATCAGCCACATAACCAACAGCCTGGTTTGCACTTACATCCTCATAGGAAGCCAACATGATAGTTAGACACGACTAATTCTTCATGAATCCGTGCTGGTTGTCAATTATTATATTATTCTCTGCTGATCATCTTTTTATATAATTGCCTTGCAATGTTTTCATTTCCTGTTCTGTCCAGATATCACCGTCTCCCAGAATTCCAATTGGAGGAAGTTCACCGACCGCCATATTGGGACACTTAAGTGATGGGTGTCTCAATATGGAAACTGCTGCTGGTACCAACCTACTGCGCGGTACCACCAGCGGAACACCGTCGCACCACACACACTCACACACACTCTCTCACACACACACACACTCACGCAGCCTCTTGTGTGGTACCATCAGCGGAACACCGTCGCGAACACGCCGCCGCCGGGATCAGCCGAATGATTCACTGACTGCTGCCATCTTTGTACAGGAGCGTATGCTCAGTTTTAATGCGACCGCCGCTATCTGACTGCACAAAGATGGCGGCGGTCTGATTTACTGCGCCTTCGCGAATTAGGAGCAGGTGCAGTGAATCATTCGGCTGATCCCGGTGGTAAATGCGCGACGTGTCTACAGGCAGAGGAAGCCTTTGACATTAAAGGGGTTTTCCCACGAACGAAAGTTCATTTTAAAAATTAACTGTGTCTGACCGTGTACAGAGCATACCACATCTCCTGGGCAGGGGGGAAGCAAAAGACAATTCTGACATTACAGCAGGGGATCACAGTGGATTCATTTTGTGAGGTAAAATATTTCACTGACTGTTTTTAAAAAATATTTTACCTCACAAAATGTATCCTCTGCGACCTCCTGCTGTAATGTCAGTATTGTCTTTTGCTTCCTCCCCTGCCCAGGAGTTGTGATATGTTCGGTACACGGTCAGACACAGACAATTTTTAAAATGAACTTTTGTTCTTGGGAAAACCCCTTTAAAAAGCAAATATCAACACCAACCTGGCTCCTCCTAAAAAGTACGCCAATGACAATGAAAGGAAAGCAGCAAAGGCACAACGCCGAAGACAACAAAGGGCAAATGAGACTTTTAAAGAGCAACAGCATCGCTGGGACAAAAACAATGCATATAAGCGTAGGCATCAAGCATATGAGTCTCCTGATGCAAAAGTCATTAGATTATCACAGGATGCCATTAGGCATCAACAGCGCTGCATGCCTGCCCCCATCGTGACATTATGGCCCCCCGATGCGATAGCATCAGGCCTCCATCTATAATGTTCTCCCCTTTACACTACTGATGTCAGACTTACGGTAGTTGCCCGGATCCACCTTCTTACCTTTCTTACATATCAATAACACGTGAGTCATCCTCCAGTCTTGTGGCACCACCCCTGTTACAAGAGAGACTAAAAAGATGAGATGTGAAAGATAAGTCTGCTCATTGTGGCTGACGTACATGTATTATTTCCTGAAGCAACAGCAAGTTAAAGTTAAAAAAAAGCCCCAGTGACTACTGTGAAAATTGCAAGATTTTTCATTTTGTTTTTTAACAAAGATTGTAATCTGAAAAAATATATATATTTTTAAATAAATGTAACTAAAAACCTAATTTATTAAACATTAGGTTATCTTCTGATGATAGCTTTCCTTTCAACAATCTGTGCAAGGGCACAGTCAAAAGGACTAAATTGGACTGAGTTTGTACGGACTGGCCGGCGGCTCTCACGGCCGGAACGTGACAGCTTCATATGTTTCTATATAACAGATATCGGGCTGCGGCTTGGAGAGCCGCTTCCAGCCCAAGCATCGTGATCCAATTTATACTGCCATCTGACTGCGCCCTAAAGTTAGGCAATCAATATTCAAGTCCGGGACAACCGGATAAATCTATTATCTAATAAATCCATGCTTTGTGGTGGTAAAGCAAAAAAATGTTTCTTCTATTCCGACCTGTTTCGAATATATTGTACTTGTAGTATGAAACGGCACAGGATACATTGTTTTCACTGTCAGAATAACCCATATATTATTTTATTGCAGGCCTACAACACTAGATGCCTTTGCTTTTGGTTTCCTTGCCCCCCTGTATAAAGCTCGTCTGCTTAAAATCCAGCTACAAGAACATTTAAAGCAGCTTCCCAACTTGTGTGACTTCTGTGACCACATTATCTGCGTCTATTTCACGGAGCATGCGGAAGGTATCTGTACAATTCACCTTAAAAGTGCTCAGGTTCTAGAATAGATCAAAGTGGAATACTTATGGTGGTCTCTATTCTTGTGAAAAAGTCACTACCTGGAAGCTACTGCTCTGCAAATCCCTGATCTGTCTTATCACTATCTGTAGTTGGAGCCTGTGGTGAAATGTTTCCCTATAGAGGACTTTCTGTATGCCCCTTTAGGAGGCCATGTAGGTAGTATTATCGTTGTCGACTACTTCTGAAGGAGCAAACTATGGAAGCAGATCAAACAAAGTGTTTGTTTTGGACATGGATTGTGTCCATTAAACGGCCGCTGTCGTTTTGCCATGTGCAATCTTATCGTCGGTTATTTAATGGCTCGTTTAGACAAGGAGATCTGAATTCTATGCTCACAGAATGATCATTCATGCAATTGTTTCGTACACGTAGAAGATCATGTTATCTGCAGCACATGGGACTATGCTCTAAAGATAATGAATTTTAAGCCTGATAATCATCTCACCCCACCAATGAGAGCTTTGCTCATTCATTGGGTTATTGCCACCATGTTTGGCCAGGCTTATTATTCAGACAAAACTGTCGTAAAACTGCTCGTTCTCCAATTATTGGACCGTCTAAATGGGCCTTAAAAGGAGTTTAATGGTTTCTGAAAACCCCAGTTCCCCAGCTTTAGTTTGTTTAAAAAATACAAGCTCCCCCACCTCTGCTCCTGGTGTGTGTTATTGTCTGCAGCACTCATATCACATTAACAGCGCTGCAGCTAATCAGTGAACTTTGAGGCTGTGAGTGGCTCAGGTCATCAACTCAGCCAGTGCCGTTGAGCTGACCTGACTACAGCGCTGCATACAATAGCCACATCAGGTGCTCTCCAAACGCGACATGGTTTCCGTTCTCGATTCCAGCTATTTTTGCGTTCAAAAAGTCAAAAGGTGCTCCTTCCCTTCTGAGCCCTGCTATGCGCCAAAACATTAGTTTTCTCTCACAGATCTGGTATCGGCTAACTCTGGAGAAGTTGCACAGCAAATTTTGGGATTCTTTTCTCCTGTTACCCTTGTGAAACTAAAAAAAATTGGGGTCTAAAGTTAAAATTTGTGTGAGAAAAAAGTAAAATGTACATTTTTTCCTTTCACATTGCACTAATTCCTGTGAAGCACCTGAAGGATTAGGCTTCTTTCACACTTCCGTTTTTACAATCTGCACAGGATCCGTGAAAATGTTGAAATGACGGATCCTGTGCAGATTGTAAAAATCGGGTGCACTGGGCCCGTTTTTCTGACGGACCCGTTGAGGCTATGTGCAATATTCATCGCATACACAACACAACCCAGGTTTAAAAATAATTTAAAAAATCTCAATATTCTTACCTTCTGGCGTCCCGCGCAGCATTACCGATCCTCCCGGCAGCTGGCGTTCCCAGTAATGCCTTGCGTGCAATGACCTCTGACGTAGTGGTCTCACGAGACGTGACGTCATCGGGTCATTTCGCAATGCATTACTGGGAATGCTAGCTGCCTGGAGCATCGGTAACGCTGCGTGGGACGCCGGAAGGTAAGAATATCGCAAATTTTTATTTTTAACATTATTTCTTGTTACTATTGATGCTGCAAAGGCAGCATCAATAGTAAAAAAAGAGAGAGCGAGCAAGAGAGAATTTCCCTGACTGGAAATTCTTCCACGCATGCTCAGTTTCAAAAGACGGCATCCGTCGCTGGATTCCTGCTTTTGACTGTCAGCGACGGATCCTGCATCCATAGGCTCCCATTATAGCCAACGACGGGCAGCGCAGGATCCGTCGCTGACCGATTTTCCGACGTGCAGAAAAAACGTTCCTCTGAACGTTTTCTCCATCCGATGGACAGCAATTTTCCGACGGATCCAGTGCACGACGGATGGCCATCCGTCACAATCCGTCGCTAAGGCTACTTTCACACTTCCGTTGGTACGGGCCCATCACAATGCGTCAGGCTGACGTACCGACGGACATTGTAAAAATAACTGCATGACGTGGGCAGCGGATGCAGTTTTTCAACGCATCCGCTGCCCATTCTGCAGTCTGGGGAGGAGGGGGTGGATGCGACGCACAAAAAAGTTTACATGGAATTTTTTTTGTGCCGACGGTCCGCCAAAACACGACGCATCCGTCGCATGATGGATGCAACGTTTGACCATACTTCGCAATGCGTCGCTAATGCAAGTCTATGGAGAAAAAATGCATCCTGCGGGCAAATTTGCAGGATGCGTTTTTTCTCCAAAACGACGCATTGTGACGGCCGTCAGAAGACGAAAGTGTGAAAGTAGCCTAATAAAAGTCTATGGGAAAAAACAGGATCCAGCAGAAAAATTTGCTGGATCCTGTTTTTTCAAAAATCAACGGATTTCGACGGGAGCTAAAAGATGGAAGTGTGAAAGAGGCCAGGCTTCTTTCACACTTCCGTCTTTCAGCTCCTGTCACAATCCGTCATTTTTTTGAGAATGCAGGATTCTGCAAAAAAATTTGCAGGATCCTGCATTTTCTCATAGACTTGTATTAGTGACAGATGGCCATCCGTTTCATCCGTCATGCACTGGATCCTGCATAAAAAAAATGATCCGTCGGGCAGAGAAAACGTTCAGAGGAACGTTTTTCCTGCACGTCGGAAAATCGGTCAGCGTCGCTGTCTGTGAAAAGCAGGAATCCAGCGACGGGTCCCGCCTTTTCAAAGAGAGCATGCGTGGAAGAAATTCCCGTCAGTCAGGGAAATTCTCTCTCGCTCGCTCTCTTTCTCTTTTTACTATTGATGCTGCCTATGCAGCATCAATAGTAACAAGATATAATGTTAAAAACAATAATGAAAAAAAAAATCGCAATATTCTCACCTACCGGCGTTCCCGCTCGGTGTCACCGATGTTCCTGGCAGCTATCGTTTTACTTCATAGTAATACATTGCAAAATCTCGCGAGAAGACCGTGACTTCTCGCGAGATTTCACAATGTATTACTAGGATGTAACGCTAGCTGCCGGGAGCATCGCTGAGCGGGAACGCTGGTAGGTGAGAAGACTGTGATTTTTTTTTTTTTTTTTTTTTTAAACCTGGTTTATGTTGTGTATGCATTTTCACTGCAAAGACGCATACACAACAGGTGCACATAGCCTCGATGAGTCCGTCAGAAAGACGGGCCCAGTGCACACGTTTTCCACAATCTGCACAAGATCCGTCATTTCAACTTCTTGACGGATCCTGTGCAGATTTGGTAGACGGAAGTGTAAAAGAAGCCTTACTAAACTTCTTGAATGTGGTTTTGAGGGGTGCAGTGTTTAGAATGGTGTCACTTTTAGGTACTTTCTGTCATATAGGCCCCCCAAGTACCTTCATATGGTCCCTAAAATGTTATTGGAAAAATGAGAAATTGCTGATCAACTTTGAACCCTTGTATCTTCCCAACAAAAAAAAGATGTTTAAAAATGATGCTGATATAGAGTAAACATATGGTAAATGTTATATATTAACTATTTTAGTATAGTTATCTGATTTACAGGCATTAAATGTAAAGTTTTAAAAATTGTTGTAATTTTTTTATATATATTTTCATAAATATACGCAAATCATATCGACCAAAATTTACCACTAACGTGAAGTACGTTCTGTTACAGAAAAAGATCTCAGAATTAGCGGGATCTGTTGAAGCGTTCCAGAGTTATTACCTCATAAAGTGACGTTGGTCAGATTTCAAAAATTTGGCTGTGTCATTAAGGTCAAAACTAGCTTAGTCACTAAGGGGTTAAATATTGAGAGACACAGGACTGCATAGGATCTGTAAACACAAAACTGTAGGCTATTTTAAATTTAAAGGTTATATCCAGGACTGTACAACAAAATTGCAGCTTACCTGCCTGTTGCCGCTGGCTGTGTTCTTCTCCGGTACAGAACGGTCACAGACCGCTCCTGCCGGGGATTCAGCTGACTCGACTGGGCTGGACTTCCGAGGTCATTTTGATTGACAGCCGGCTCCCCCAGTTGGGCAGTGGGGATCCGGCTGTCAATCAGAATGACCTTGGAAGTCCCTCCCAGTCTACAGAGAGGACTGGAAAAGTGGCTTTCCCTGTTTAGACGTGACATCAACAGAAGCTTCTGAATCCCCGGCAGGAGGGTCTGTGTCCGCTGTGTGCTGGGGAAGAACAGTGCCGTGCACAATAAGCAGGTAAGATGCAATTACCTGCCTGTTCGTGCTTAGATACATCTTTTGTATTTTCGTAAAATCCCGGATACCTTTAAACTATTTGCAAAATTGCTTATTTTTAAAAAAAAAATTTGGATACAGTAAAAATAATTGAAAAACTATAAATGCCCTTAAGGCTTGTAGAGAGCCATAACTTTGGGCAAAGCTAGAACCTTAAGATTTACTCTTGAAATGTCAGACCGCAGATGCTATGCTGGTTCTTACAGCCAAGTTTTGGTCACTTGATCATAAATGTTAAGCGGTTTGAAAGTATGTGCTGAAAACCTCACATTTCTGCAGTTCTTGTTAACATTGCTAGCACGTTTTCCTTCTTCTCTTTAGACATTTGCTTTTCTTTTGCTTGCTGCTGTCTTCTTGTTGCCCGTACTAACCCTGTGCATCTGGTGTTTCCACCTGTCTCTTCTTGCTGTCTGTAGGAACCTCTCCTGCTGGCCAGGAACATGTAGATGCAAACTTGCAGAAACTCACTCAACTTGTAAATAAGGAGTCCAACCTGATAGAAAAGGTCATAACTTGCTTTCTTCTTTCTATACCTTCTTGTAACCCATTTCTTGCCAGAAAATTTTCTTACATGTAAAAATATATTTGTCAGTGAACTTTTTATGCTCTATATCTGCTACGCTAAACATGCATCCACTACTTAACATTGTTTTGAAGGGTAAGTCTGTGGGTAACATAATCGGGTAGCATTATAAAAACGAGCAATTTATCCCTTTTTAAAAATCTTCTCCATCTTCAAGTAAGGTGGAATTTTTAATTCCATTATTCACAGGTCATTGCCTAGGTTACTGGCCAGCTCTTCATTCTAACAAAGGTGGCCAGTTTCATAGTTGTGGAGTGCAGCGCTTGCATGCTCTTTATGATAGACCTCGTAAGGACTGCTCTGAGGCTGGCCGGTCCACTGAATCCAGCCGTCATCATTGCCCATGTGGTCCTCTGATGCTGCAGAGGTCAAGCTATTTATTCTCAATGCAGGACAGTGGTGCGGCCATGCTGCTGGTTCAGGCTGTCAGTGATTCAGAAGCCCACCTCTAACCGGCAAGAAAAAAAGACAAGGGAGCAGTGCGCTCTGAAGAATGATAATGGGAGCATAAAAACGTGGGAGAAGTGGCAGACGCTGGTCTTATTGTATCCCCTCACACGTTCGGAAAAAAAATCCAACAACTTTTTCCATGTCGCAACCAATCATAGTGCTGCTTTAATTTCTTAAAAAGGAAAAATGGGCAAATTTGTATTAATGGGATAGAAATCCCAATGACACCCCCAATTATGTCAATTATAAGGAAAGTATTATAATTGCATATTTCCCATAAGGGATGGGGGCAGTGTTCTGGATCACTGCGTTGAGAAAAACGTGATAGTGTCTCCGCGGTGTTGGATGTTTTGATCTCCCCGAGGTCATTCATCCTTATGTTTATAGTCCTTTTACCAGGCACTGCTCCTAATAGCCAGTTTCATACTCCACACTGATGAGGGGCATATACCCCGAAACAGCTGACTGTGGATGGATACCATGTTTTGGCATAGGTGGTTTTCCTTTTTGGATGCTGCCCTTCCCGTGGTTGTTCCTTCCCGGTGAAAGACCTGACTATTTATTGCTTGCGTTGAGAAACACGTGATGGTGTCTCCACCGCTTTTCTACATGAATTATAAGGAAAGAACAGCTGTACAGAACTGATACCATCATGACAGGAGGTAATTTTTCAGGGGTAATTGATCTTTAACCTTGAGTGCTACAGATCTTGACCTTTTGGAAGCCTATCTTGAGAAAACAAGGTGCAGTAAGATGAATCCTCAAGGATAATGTTTCTGGAGAACTGAATAGCACACATCTGCTAATGCAATTGTAGTTTAGTCACAATTCCCTCCGCGTGGTCATCTGGAAGATGGTTTAATATTTCTGGGAATAAAGTAGGTGTTAAATGGACACAACATCCACTGACTCAGTGAGACCCCCTATTATTCATCGCCCAATCATGAAATGCTAAAACAAAGGATCCAGGAAAGCAAATGATCTGTCCTTGCATACATACAATTGGTGATAGGAGTGAACCGTGCAGACAAAGCTCGTGTTATACCTCCAGCATTCCTTCCTGATTATATTTTGCCTTGAGACAAGTCAGATTTTCCAATGATAGAAAAGCAAGACCTTATTTTCTCAATTATCCCAACTTCAGTGGCTAAAGAAAAAAAAAAAAAACCTCTGTGTATTTTATGTAGCTGATGTCATTGCAGGGAAGGTATCCATTAACATTGTCTTTGTGACTACAAACTCATTGTCTGGGCTGAAAAACATGAATTTCTCATGACCACATGTTAAAGGAACACTTACGGTACATTGCACATGGTCAAATATATGGCTCTAACGACACTCGACCCATTCATTTTACAGTGGTCCTGGAAACTGAGATACCAAGAGGTTTTTGAAAGGGTCCTCACACTTTAAGGCTGGCCTTACATATAAGATGGCTTCCACCTGAACAGCTATCCCTCCCGAGACCCCCATATACCAGAATGCTGTGTTCTCAGTAGGAAGAGGGAGTCAGGCTTCTTTGGAATTGGCTTATCTCGCTGAAATCCAACTGCCCACTCCTGATCTTCCTGGACATCTGCTATCGGGGGACAGTCAGGAAGACCCCATAAACATGAGAATAA
This sequence comes from Ranitomeya imitator, assembly GCF_032444005.1. Lineage (NCBI taxonomy): Eukaryota > Metazoa > Chordata > Amphibia > Anura > Dendrobatidae > Ranitomeya > Ranitomeya imitator. The sequence goes on from NC_091282.1 coordinate 112,362,813, forward strand.
TGGGCAGCCCTGCTAAAATCAGAGGGCCCAACCGATATAAAAATAATGTGAATTGTCATCTTGTTCTCGGTCATCAGCCCGTGTAAACATGTCACTAGAAGGCTTGTTTATCGGCTGATTGGATCTTTTATAACGGCATGAAAATATGTGTTATCGGCAGCATATCGCCCAGGGTAAACAGTGAAAGTGCTGCCGACAAAATGCAAGATCCGATCCGGTCAGTTGGCTCTGATTTATGGCTGGAACTGGGCCTCAAGCCTCCATCATGCAATAAAGTGGTTACTGCAAATATTATATCCTTAATATAGAAAAGAATTGCAGTGGCAGTCCTATGTAAAGCATGTGTTCTGATGGAGGCAGCGTACACTCTTCTGGGCGATATTCTACTCTATGTACAGTACTGATCTGCTGTGTTTCCTTGTTGCAGATGGATAACAATCTCCGGCGGAGCCCTCAGAACCGTCCAAAGACCATGACAACACTACAACCCTCATCTTCTGCTGAACCTCGCCATTCCAGCCAGCTGCTCACGCCATGAACGATCACGTGCTTCCCAATTACAGTCAGGATTCCAGTGTTATGTCCGCTCTGCCTTGTGACAATTGTGACAGCTGCTTTTTTTTTTTCCCAAATCCTTTGACGAAGTGCAATAAACTGATCACAAGTCCTCCGTTTGTACCAATATAGCATATTTAACTTTGGAAACATAGTGGTAAAATATCATAAAAATCTCTCGGACATCCAAGAGAAGTCAACTGCTGTGTTACAGGCCGCCCTATGTCTGCTTTCAGTATTCAGAGTTTCCATGGATTTTTAAGGGAAAAAAATATTTATTTCTCAATAATGGCTTTCTTTCAATAGGTTATCCAGTTCTTGCTTGATGCTCAGAAATTTATACCGAATATAAGATACACTTTTTTTTCCCAAAATTTTTTTTAGAGGGAAATAGGGGTGCGTCTTATATTCCGTATGTACTTACCAGGAGTATGGTGACAGTAGTAGTCAGGCGATAATGCCGACCCTGTGCTGGGAAGAGGGAATGTTCAGTAGTCCGACGCTGCAGGGCGATGATCTGACTCCCATCCCAGGCTGGTTCAGTGGTGCTGGGGCTCCGAGATTTTGTGGTAGCCAGAAGCCCCCCAAAATTCCAGTGCTTCAGTACGCTACCACCAGCACTACCGATCTCCCCGGTAAGCTGAATTCAGACTGTAAAACGAAACCCCCATTCGACGCATTCATTTTTTTGCCTATTTTCCTTCAGAAAATTTGGGGTGCGTCTTATGGTCCGGTGCGTCTTATGGTCCGAAAAATACATTTGCCGGCATGAGAAACCTGTTCATGTAAAATTGTTAAAAGATGTGAGAAACTGGAGAAACCTGTTCTGCATAAATCATAAGAACCCCATAGTACAGTAATTCTGGTCATTTAGAAGTGCTCTGCAGATAATACAACATATCAGATACTAGAATAATACCGTGCAATGTTATATACTGCCCCAGGTGTAAATATAAGTACAGACCTATGGGAATGAGAGGCGACAATTATCACTTTTTGATAATCTGGATTTTTTATGGCGTTCCCTGTGAAACTACGCGATTATTTTGTAATGACGCAGTTTATTAAGCATTTCTTATATAACTACATGATACGACTGAATGTCTTACTCTCTACGGTATTCAATATAGTATCTCCGATATAGTTTATTCTTTTAGAAAAAGAGTTTTGTGCATGGGGCTACTGTAATAATGATTTCATTATATGCATATTTTGCTAAAGTAATATATATACAGCAGCGAATGAAAATGTATAACTATTTTAATATTGCATATTCAAAATACAGATTGTTTGGGTGGAAGGGTGGGTGATATATTATATTTTTCAGTATACTATATTTATGCATAGGTTTTATTGTTATTGAGCCTTTCAGCTGTCATTTAGGTTATATGGTTTTTGTCTATTTTTTTTGCTTTTTTCAGGCATTGGTTCTTTTAAACTATAAGTCTGGGTAGGTTTTCAAGTGGCATGTGCCTGTTGGTAGATTGTAGATTGAGGGCATGTATAGTTAAATCACATGGCTTATATGTGCTTCACCTGGTTTTGCTGCAAACTTTCAGCAAATGATGATTGCTCTCACTACTTGATCTAGTTGAAATGGAACAATACATCATGTAATAAAATTTAATCTAAAAAAAACAGGTAACGCCCCCTCCTGGGATAGGCAGCTCACTGTTTATTGACTTTGTACATAGAGAGCCTGGTGTGGGCGGGGTTAGCTTTCTCTGCTCTGCTTCATTCTAAATTTAAAAGCTCTGATTGTGTCATAACCCAGTAATCAGAGTGATACATCGTTGGATACAGCGTCTCTTTATCAACATTATGCTGCTCTTAGATAAGGTAGCAAAAACCTGCTGACACATTCCTTTTAAAAAATGGTAGAGGAGTTTGTATGTTCTCCCCATGTTTGCGTGGGTTTCCTCCAGGTTCTCCGGTTTCCTCCCATATTCCAAAGACATACTGATAGGGAATTTAGATTGTGAGCCCCATCGGGGACAGCGATAATTTGTGCCAAAAAAACTGTAAAGTGCTGCGGAATATGTTGGCGCTGTATAAATAAAGATTATTATTACTATTCTTATATTGTCCAGCTCAATCTAAGTGTACAAATCACTTTTTTATATAATTACAATTAACATCCTCATTTTTTGAGCCATTTAGTGATTCACCAATGCTTTTTTACATGTTTCTTAAGTTGTTTGAGTGGCGTTGGATTGTACTTAAATAAAGAAGTGATTTTTACTCTTGGACTCCGCTGGACAATATCTACACACTTTGAAATGCTTTATATATGTAATGACTCGGTGGGAATATGGTGCTTCACAAAAGGGCCTAAAGGTCTATAGCACACAGCCATGTCCACTAGCTCGTAGGCTGTTCAAAGGTTATTTTTGTCGCTTCGCCCCTGGCTATTATTGATGTCCTAATTTTTCTTAGTGCCTTTTTTTTAGATGGCTGAAATTAAAGATTTCTGTTTCATGTGAAAAATGGTTTTAATTTTGACTAGGTGTTTTTCAAATACTTTCTTATACATTTATTATTATTACATTATTATTAATAATAAAAGTAATGTATAGTATGTAGTTTATACCTACATTTGGGAACCTCTGGGGCTATTCTGGATCCAATAACACTCTTAACCCTTTTTCTTTCGTGCTTATGTTTCAGCGTCTTGCTTTGATATTTGCTCATTGGTTTTATTTTGGGTTTTGATAGCCATAAGCTTCTCTATATAATTTATGTAAAGTTATAACCTTTGATATATACTGACGTAAAGTCTCCTTTTCTTTTTATTTAATGTTATATGCTAATGTCCTATTTATGATGACTTATGTGAAGCTACTATTTGACTTCATTAAAGGTGTTGTCCAGTCCAAAATGAAAAGTCTGCAGTGACTTTATGACTGCAGACTTGTCAATCCTCCCAGTGTATGCACTGTTCGCTGCGATGATTCGGCATTGTCTGGCCCGAGAATGGCGGTCAAGCAGGCGATATGCGTACGCCCAGACAGGGTGGGGCGCATCCTCGCTCCATACACTTGTATGGAGCGAGGCCTCGTCCACTAGATGGGTTCTGCCATGGCAGACAACAGAATCCTCACAGCGTACAGTGCATGTGCTGGGAGGATACACAAGTCTGCAGTCACATAGTGACTGCAGACTTTTTATTTTTGACTGGACAACCCTTTTACATTTCCCTTCTTATGAAAATTCTTTTTGTCAATAAAAATTCTAAAATTAAAACGAGTTATTTAGTTCAATATTGCAGTTCAATATGCAAGTCACATGAGGATTATACATAGAGAAGTAACAGAACAGTGCAAATTGAACAGAAATATTGGTTGTACAATCATAAAAATAAAGACTGCAGCAGTAAAAGCAAAAATGTTATTAAAGGGATTCTGCCACCAGATGTTTGCTCTGAATCTGAGAGCAGTCTGATTTAGGTGCAGAGACCCTGATTCTAGTGATGTGTCACTAACTGATCTGCATGCAGTAATTTTGATAAAACCACTGTTTTCTCTGCTGCAAGTCTGAGTTTTCTGAATGCGGAGATCTGTATTACCCAATTCACACCACTGAGTGTCAGCTTTCTGTGTACACTGTGCATAGGCATAAAGCTGCTAATCATTGTTGTAGGCAGGACTATATGACACAAGACAGGTTGTCTTGTACTGATAATCTCCTAATGATAAAACACTATCAATTTTATTGAAACTACAACATACAGCCTAGTAAGTGACAGATCACTTGAATCATTAACATTATTAAACCACACCTCCCTTATAATGTTGTGACTGTACAACCCCTTTAAACCAAAAAACACTTGACAGTTAATGATTAGAGATGGGCTGACACCTGGATGTTGGGCTCCAGCGGGTTCGGCTGAACAGTTACAAAAAGTTCAGGTTCGGGTACCAGAATAGTGCCCAGACCCGGACCCCATTTACTTGAATGGGGGCCCGAACATCCAGTGTTTGCCACCCTGTCATGTGCATGACAACACGGCTTCTGATCAGTGGTGAAATCATCCCCAGCAGCCGAACCCAAACAGGGCCATGGACTTCCCGGTGAAGTCCGTGTTGAGTGTCCGTGGCCGAACAATAGGTGTTCGGTATGGATGCCAAAGTTTACTGTTCAGGTTCGCCCATTTCTGTTAATAATGCAAGGCTTAACTATATCAGAAAATTATGTTTAAAGGGAACGTATCAGGTCTTTAGATGTATTTAAGCTACACCCTTGACCTTTTAGAACTTTATTCAGTAAGCCCAGAGACATATGTATCCTTGTATGGACCTTCACATACAAGTGCTTCTCACTAAATTAGAATATCATCAAAAAGTTAATTTATTTCAGTTCTTCAATACAAAAAGAGAAACTCGTATATTATATAGTCATTACAGAGTGATCTATTTCAAGAGATTATTTCTGTTAATGTAGATGATTATGGCTTACAGACAATGAAAACCCAAATGTCATTATCTCAGTAAACTTGAATACTTAACAAAAAAACACCTGCAAAGGTTTCCTAAGCATTTAAAAAGGTCCCTTAGTCTGTTTCAGTAGGCTCCACAATCATGGGGAAGACTGCTGACTTGACAGAGGTCCAGAAGGCAGTCATTGACACACTCCACAAGGAGGGTAAGCCACAAAAGGTCATTGCTAAAGAAGCTGGCTGTTCACAGAGGGCTGTATCCAAGCATATTAATGGGAAGTTGAGTGGCAGGAAAAAGTGTGGTAGAAAAAGGTGCACAAGCAACCGGATAACCGCAGCCTTGAAAGGATTGTTAAGAAAAAAATTATGGGAGATTCACAAGGAGTGGACTGCTACTGGAGTCATTGCTTCAAGAGCCATCACACAGAGATGTATCCAGGACATGGGCTACAAGTGTCGCATTCCTTGTGTCAAGCCACTCATGACCAATAGACAACGCCTGAAGCGTCTTACCTGGGCCAAGGAGAAAAAGAACTGGACTGCTGCTCAGTGGTCCAAGGTGTTTTCAGATGAAAGTAAATTTTTCATTTCATTTGGAAATCAAGGTCCCAGAGTCTGGAGGAAGAGTGGAGAGGCCACATTCCAAGATGCTTGAGGTCTAGAGTGAAGTTTCTACAATCAGTGAGGGTTTGGGGAGCCAAGTCCTCTGCTGATGTAGGTCCACTGTGTTTTATAAAGACCACAGTCAGCGCAGCCGTCTACCAGGAAATTTTAGAGCACTTCATACTCCCTCTGCCGACAAGCTTTTTGGAGATGGTAATTTCATTCTCCAGCAGGCCTTGGCACCTGTCCACACTGCCAATAGTACCAATACCTGGTTTAAAACCAACAGTATCACTGTGCTTGCTTGTCCAGCAAACTCGCCTGACCTTAACCGTATTGTCAAGAGGAAGATGAGACACCAGACCCAACAATACAGAGACAAGCTGAAAGCTGCTATCACAGCAACCTGGGCTTTCATAACACCTCAGCAGTGCCACAGACTGATCCCCATCCATGCTATGCCGCATTGATGCAATAATTGATGCAGAAGGAGCCCTGAACATATGTTTCAGAAGGCCAACATTTCGGATTTTAACCCCCAAGGGTGGTTTGCACGTTAATGACCAGGCCAATTTTTACAATTCTGACCAGTGTCCCTTTATGAGGTTATAACTTTGGAACGCTTCAACGGATCCTGATGATTCTCAGATTGTTTTCTCATGACATATTGTACTTCATGATAGTGGTAAAATTTCTTTGATATTACCTGCGTTTATTTGTGAAAAAAAAGTGGAAATTTGACAAATTTAGAAAATTTTGCAATTTTCCAACTTTGAATTTTTATGCAGTTAAATCACAGAGATATGTCACACAAAATACTTAAGTAACATTTCCCACATGTCTACTTTACATCAGCACAATTTTGGAACCAAAATTCTTTTTGTTAGGGAGTTATAAGGGTTAAAGTTTGACCAGCAATTTCTCATTTTACAACACCATTTTTTTTAGGGACTACATCACATTTGAAGTCACTTTGAGGGGTCTATATGATAGAAAATAGCCAAGTGTGACACCATTCTAAAAACTGCACCCCTCAAGGTGCTCAAAACCACATTCAAGACGTTTATTAACCCTTCAGGTGTTTCACAGGAATTTTTGGAATGTTTAAATAAAAATGAACATTTAACTTTTTTTTACAAAAAATTAACTTCAGCTCCAATTTGTTTTATTTTACCAAGTGTAACAGGAGAATTTGGACCCCACAAGTTGTACAATTTGTTCTGAGTATGCTGATAGCCCATATGTGGGGGTAAACCAATGTTTGGGTGCATGGCAGAGCTCGGAAGGGAAGGAGCGCCATTTGACTTTTCAATGCAAAATTGACTGGAATTGAGATGGGACACCATGTCTCGTTTGGAGAGCCCCTGATGTGCCTAAACGTTGAAACCCTCCAAAAGTGACATCATTTTAGAAAGTAGACCCCCCTAAGGAACTTATCTAGATGTGTGGTGAGCACTTTGACCCACCAAGTGCTTCACAGAAGTTTATAATGTAGAGCCGTAAAAATCAAAAATCATATTTTTTCACAAAATTGACTTTTCTCCCCCAATTTTTTATTTTCCCAAGGATAACAGAGGAAATTGGACATCAAAATTTGTTGTGCAGTTTGTCCTGAGTACGCTGATACCCCATATGTGGGGGTAAACCACTGTTTGGGCGCATGGCAGAGCTCGGAAGGGGAGGAGCGCTGTAAGACTTTTCACTGCAAAATTGACTGGAATTGAGATGGGATGCCATGTCGCGTTTGGAGAGCCCCTGATGTGCCTAAACATTGAAATCCCCCACAAGTGACACCATTTTGGAAAGTAGACCCCCCACAAGTGACCCCATGTTGGAAACTAGACCCCTCAAGGAACTTATCTAGATGTGTTGTGAGAACTTTGAACCCCCAAGTGTTTCACTACAGTTTATAACACAGAGCTGTGAAAATAAAAAATCATTTTTTTTCACAAAAATTATTTTTAGCCCCCAGTTTTGTATTTTCCCAAGGGTAACCAGAGAATTTGCACCCCAAAAGTTGTTGTCCAATTTGTCCTGAGTACGCCGATACCCCATATGTTGGGGTAACTCCTGTTTTGGTGCACGGGAGAGCTCGGAAGGGAAGGAGCACTGTTTTACTTTTTCAACGCAGAATTGCCTGGAATTGAGATCAGACTCCATGTTGCATTTGGGGAGCCCCTGATGTGCCTAAATAGTGGAACCCCCCCCAATTCTCACTGAATCCCTAACCCAAACACACCCCTAATCCCAACCTAAACCATAACCTAACCACACCCCTAAACCGAACATGCCCCTAACCCTAATCCCAACCACACCCCTAACCCCAACACACCCCTAATCCCTAACCAAACCCCTGACTCCAACACACCCCTTACCCTAAACCCAACCATAACCCTAACCACACCTCTAACCCTGACACATCCCTAATCATAACCGTAAATGTAATCCTAACTTTAACCCCAACCCTAACACTAAGTTTAGCCCCAACCCTATCCCTAATGGGAAAATGGAAATAAATACATTTTATGAATTTTATTATTTTTCCCTAAGAGGGTGATGAAGGGGGGTTTGATTTACTTTTATAGCAGGTTTTTTATTGGATTTTTTTGATTGGCTGTCACACACTAAAAGACGTTTTTTATTTTTTTATTGCAAAAAAGTTTTTGCGTCCCCACATTTTGAGAGCAGTGGCGTAGGAAGTGGGTGCGGGGGGGGCGGTCCGCCCCGGGCGGCACAATGCGGGGGGCGGCCGGCGCTGCAGGAGAAGAAAAAAAAAAAAAAAGACGCCCCTTTAAATCTTCGGGCGGCGCCGTCCGCCGCCACGACCAGGGCCAGCTCCCCCCACCACCGGACCCCGCCCCCCGCTCTATACTCACCTCTCCTGGTTCCTGCGGCGCCGGGAGCTGCAGCGTCCTCTGACTCTGCGACGTCTCAGAGCAGAGGGCGCGATGACGTCACTACTGTGCGCGCCGCTCTGCCTCTCTGTCCTGAGCGTCGCAGAGCCGGAGAGACGCTGACTGCACCGGACCTGCGCTAGGAACGGGAGAGGTGAGGATTTTACTTTTTTTTTTTTTTCTTTATGTCTGACTGTCTGGGGCTGGGGCAATGCTGGACACACTGGGGCAATACTGGAGACCATGGGGCAGATTGCTGGACACACTGGGGCAATACATGAGACCATGGGGCAGATTGCTGGACACACTGGGGCAATACATGAGACCATGGGGCAGATTGCTGGACACACTGGGGCAATACAGGAGACTATGGGGCAGATTGCTGGACACACTGGGGCAATACTGGAGACCATGGGGCAGATTGCTGGACACACTGGGGCAATACAGGAGACCATGTGGCAGAATGCTGGACACACTGGGGCAATACAGGAGACCATGGGGCAGATTGCTGGACACACTGGGGCAATACTGGAGACCATGGGGCAGATTGCTGGACACACTGGGGCAATACAGGAGACCATGTGGCAGAATGCTGGACACACTGGGGCAATACAGGAGACCATGGGGCAGATTGCTGGACACACTGGGGCAATACAGGAGACCATGTGGCAGAATGCTGGACACACTGGGGCAATACAGGAGACCATGGGGCAGATTGCTGGACACACTGGGGCAATACAGGAGACCATGGGGAAGATTGCTGGACACACGGGCAATACAGGAGACCATGGGGCAGATTGCTGGACACACTGGGGCAATACTGGAGACCATGGGGCAGAATGCTGGACACACTGGGGCAATACAGGAGACCATGTGGCAGAATGCTGGACACACTGGGGCAATACAGGAGACCATGGGGCAGATTGCTGGACACACTGGGGCAATACTGGAGACCATGGGGCAGAATGCTGGACACACTGGGGAAATACTGGAGACCATGGGGCAGAATGCTGGACACACTGGGGCAATACAGGAGACTATGGGGCAGATTGCTGGACACACTGAATACTGGAGACCATGGGGCAGATTTCAGGACACATTGAGGCAATGCTGGAGACCCTGGGCAGACTTCTGGACATACTGGGGCAATACTGGAGACCATGGGGCAGATTGCTGGACACACCGGGGCAATACTGGAGACCATGGGGCAGAATGCTGGACACACTGGGGCAATACAGGAGACCATGGGGCAGATTGCTGGATACACCGGGGCAATACTGGAGACCATGGGGCAGAATGCTGGACACACTGGGGCAATACAGGAGACCATGGGGCAGATTGCTGGACACTGGGGCAATACTGGAGACCCTGGGGCAGATTTCTGGACACATTGAGGCAATGCTGGAGACCCTGGGGCAGACTTCTGGACACACTGGGGCAATGCTGGACACTGGGGCAGATTGCTGGACACACTGGGGGTAATATGCTGGACACACTGGGGCAATGCTGGACACTGGGGGTAATATGCTGGACACACTGGGGCAGACTGCTGGACACACTGGGGAAAGGCTGGACACTGGGGCAGATTGCTGGACACACTGGGGGCAGTGCTGGACATACTGGGGCAGATTGCTGGACACACTGGGGGTAATATGCTGGACACACTGGGGCAGATTGCTGGACAACATGGGGGTAATATGCTGGACACACTGGGGCAGATTGCTGGACAACATGGGGGTAATATGCTGGACACACTGGGGGCAGGACTTGAGGCATGGGCAGAATGTAGATACGGGGCATGATTGGAGACACGGGGCAGGATTGGATCATGGGGCAGGACGGATACGATGGAGGCTGGTGGGGCAGGATGTGGAGATCATATGGGGTAGAATGGATACTCATGAGGGCAGGATGCGAGAACATATGGCTGGAGCCAGGAATGAGATACGGGGCCAGGGTGGGGAATATTATTACCATAGGGGCTAATTAAGGGATATTATTACTGCAGTGATGTATTTATTTTATTTTTTGAGTATACTGTTTTAAATGGGGGGGCGGTCCTGTTACTGTGCAGAGTGACACTATATCACCTTTTTTTCTTCGTGTGATGTAATGTAGAAGTTGTGAAAAATTAAGTAATGTGTTCTGCAAGCGGAGCTCGAGATAACTGTGTTATTTCCTGCAGAAACGAGTCCTGGCTGGAAGGAATGATGGCGGTCTGTGCTGGATGAAAGATGAAGGACTTCACCTAGAGACGTCACCTATACACTGACACTATACACTGTATACTATATAGAGGTCCTGTGTATAATGTCACCAGTGATCTCTGTATTACCTCTACACAGACACTGCATACTAAGTACAGATCTCCTGTGAATACTGGCACTTATGGTGATAGTATTGTGGGGTTTTTTTTATTACTGATCAGTATTGTAGTATTCAGTCACTATGTGGTGGTAATATGTGGTCTGGAAATGGTGTTGTGGTATTTGTCCCTTGTATGTAGTATTATTCGGTCACTATGTGGCCTGGCCATGGTGTGGTGGTATTAAGTCACAGGTGTGGCATGTGGGGGTGACACCATTAGGCCCAGTTTAAGTTCTACAAAACAGGAAAACCGTTTTTGGTAACCTTTGTGTGTATTGAGCCGGGGGGGGGGGGGGGGGGGGCGCCAAACTCGGGAACAGCCCCGGGCGGCAAAAGCTCTAGCTACGCCTCTGTTTGAGAGCTATAATTTTTTTTATATTTTGGTCCATAGAGTCATGTGAGGTCTTGTATTTTGCGGGACGAGTTGCCGTTTTTAATTGGTACCATTTTCGGGGGGGCGGGGGGGGGGCGTTTATACCGTTCCACGTTTGATAAAATTGATGAAACCGTTTTATTCTTCGGGTCAGTACGATTACAGCGATACCTCATTTATATCTTTTTTTTATGTTTTGGCACTTTTATACGATAACTATTTTATATAAAAATAATTATTTTTGCATTGCTTTATTCTAAGGACTATACCTTTTTTATCTTTTGGCTGAGGATGATGTTTGGCGGCTTATTTTTGGCGGGACAAGATGACGTTTTCAGCGGTACCATGATTATTTATATCCGTCTTTTTGATCGCGTGTTATTACACTTTTTGTTCGGCATGATAATAAAGCGTTTTTTGCCTTTTTTTTACGGTGTTCACTGAAGGGGTTAGCTAGTGGGACAGTTTTATAGGTCGGGTCATTACGGACGCGGCAATACTAAATATGTGTACTTTTATTGTTTTATTTTTATTTAGATAAATGTATTTATTGGAACAATTTTTTTTTTTCATTATTTAGGTTTTTTTTTTTTTTTTATACATGTACATTTTTTTTTTTTTACTTTATCCCAGGGTGGGACGTCACTATACAGGTCCTTCTCAAAAAATTAGCATATAGTGTTAAATTTCATTATTTACCATAATGTAATGATTACAATTAAACTTTCATATATTATAGATTCATTATCCACCAACTGAAATTTGTCAGGTCTTTTATTGTTTTAATACTGATGATTTTGGCATACAACTCCTGATAACCCAAAAAACCTGTCTCAATAAATTAGCATATTTCACCCATCCAATCAAATAAAAGTGTTTTTTAATAACAAACAAAAAAACCAACAAATAATAATGTTCAGTTATGCACTCAATACTTGGTCGGGAATCCTTTGGCAGAAATGACTGCTTCAATGCGGCGTGGCATGGAGGCAATCAGCCTGTGACACTGCTGAGATGTTATGGAGGCCCAGGATGCTTCAATAGCGGCCTTAAGCTCATCCAGAGTGTTGGGTCTTGCGTCTCTCAACTTTCTCTTCACAATATCCCACAGATTCTCTATGGGGTTCAGGTCAGGAGAGTTGGCAGGCCAATTGAGCACAGTAATACCATGGTCAGTAAACCATTTACCAGTGGTTTTGGCACTGTGAGCAGGTGCCAGGTCGTGCTGAAAAATGAAATCTTCATCTCCATAAAGCATTTCAGCCGATGGAAGCATGAAGTGCTCCAAAATCTCCTGATAGCTAGCTGCATTGACCCTGCCCTTGATGAAACACAGTGGACCAACACCAGCAGCTGACATGGCACCCCACACCATCACTGACTGTGGGTACTTGACACTGGACTTCAGGCATTTTGGCATTTCCTTCTCCCCAGTCTTCCTCCAGACTCTGGCACCTTGATTTCCGAATGACATGCAAAATTTGCTTTCATCAGAAAAAAGTACTTGGGACCACTTAGCAACAGTCCAGTGCTGCTTCTCTGTAGCTCAAAAGTGGCTTAACCTGGGGAATGCGGCACCTGTAGCCCATTTCCTGCACACGCCTGTGCACGGTGGCTCTGGATGTTTCCACACCAGACTCAGTCCACTGCTTCCTCAGGTTCCCCAAGGTCTGGAATCGGTCCTTCTCCACAATCTTCCTCAGGGTCCGGTCTCCTCTTCTCGTACAGCGTTTTCTGCCACATTGTTTCCTTCCAACAGACTTACCATTGAGGTGCCTTGATACAGCACTCTGGGAACAGCCTATTTGTTGAGAAATTTCTTTCTGGGTCTTACCCTCTTGCTTGAGGGTGTCAATGATGGCCTTCTTGACATCTGTCAGGTCGCTAGTCTTACCCATGATGGGGGTTTTGAGTAATGAACCAGGCAGGGAGTTTATAAAAGCCTCAGGTATCTTTTGCATGTGTTTAGAGTTAATTAGTTGATTCAGAAGATTAGGGTAATAGGTCGTTTAGAGAACCTTTTCTTGATATGCTAATTTATTGAGACAGGTTTTTTGGGTTATCAGGAGTTGTATGCCAAAATCATCAGTATTAAAACAATAAAAGACCTGACAAATTTCAGTTGGTGGATAATTAATCTATAATATATGAAAGTTTAATTGTAATCATTACATTATGGTAAATAATGAAATTTAACACTATATGCAAATTTTTTGAGAAGGACCTGTATTTTGTCAGATCACTGATCTGACACTTTGCAAAGCACTGTGTCAGATCAGCGATCTGACAGGCAGTGCTCCAGGCTTGCCGGCGCCTTCTCTGAGCAGGCGCTTGCAAGCCACCTCCCTGACTGACCCGGAAGGAGCCCCGTGGCCATTTTGGATCCGGGGCCTGCAGGAAGGAGGACGTAGGAGACCCTCTGAACAATGCGATCACATCCGAGGGTTTCAAGGAAGCACGCAAGGAGCCCCCTCCAAGCGCGATGCTTCCCTATGCTGCCGGAACGCTGCGATCATGTTTGATCGCAGTGTTCCGGGGGTTAATGTGTCGGGAGTGATCCGTGACCGCTCCTGGCATATAGTGCCGGATGTCAGCTGTAATAATCAGCTGAAACCCGGCGGCGATCGGCCGCGCTCCCCCCGTGAGCGCGGCCGATCGTCTTTGACGTACTATCCCGTCCCTGGGAATTAAGTCCCAGGTCACCTCGACGGGATAGTACGTCATATGGGATTAAGGGGTTAAAATCATTTTTCAATCTGGTGTTATAAAGTTTTGTAATTTACTGAGATAATGACTTTTGGGTTTTCATTGACTGTAATCATCAACATTAACAGGAATAAACATTTGAAATAGATCAAGAGAGGCCTGGATGTCTTCCTGGAGCAGAACAATATTGTATCATACAATTAGGTTCTGTAGAAGGACGTAGATCTGGGGATTTATTATGATGGAATATAGGCTGAACTGGATGGACAAATGTCTTTTTTCGGCCTTACTAACTATGTTACTATGTTACTGTTTGTAATGACTATATAATATATGAGTTTCACTTTTTGTATTGAAGCACTGAAATAAATGAACTTTTTGATGATATTCTAATTTAGTGAGAACCACTTGTATTTGCATATGTCAAGGAGAACAGCCGGGGCATCTCAAAGATCCCACCCGTGCCACCAATTGTGAAGGATAACAGATGGGGGAATACCTCAGATATCCCCTGGCTGCCACCAATACATGGAACGATGTATATATACAGTATATACACACACTCCAATACAGTCACCACCACGCTCCACAATAACCACGAAAACTAGCTGCCACCACTAATCGTTTTTACAAGCCAATTGATTGGACACCTGTTTCTGGTAACTTGCTGCCTCACAAGGCTTCAGTGATGCGGTTTATAGAGCAAGAGAAAAGCTATTACATTTTACATATTTCATCCGAAAAGTAGGCAGTGTTTATAAAAATTTACGGAAAAGGGGAGCAAAACAATACGGTATATACACTTACATAAAATAAAAAGAAATGTACTAAACCTGATGTCTCTGGAATGGTTTTGACTTATGAAGGGGGCTCTTGGTTTTTTCAACAATGGACAAATACAGCGAACTGTACCTCCCTGTACTGACACCAAATACAATTTGGCATTTGCTTTTCTTAAAAGTCAGGTCCATATAACTCCCCTTTGTGAGCCCATATGGCGGCTGGTCATGGTATGTGGCTAGGTCTTTAGAAAACAATGGGATGCCCAACTTTCTAGATATTTTTGCCTCTGGCGGTCCCAGGCAGGAGATATGTCATATTTCCCATGATGATTTTAGCTTCTCATTGCTAGGAAACATGGAATATATATTATCATCCGTCAGATTTTAATTTGGGACTTACAGTGATATGAGTAAATGTGTTACATTCGCCACTTCGTCTTGACGCCCCAAAAATATATCCCATAATTATCAGCTCTATGCCTCCCACAAAAAAACAAATATTCATAACTGGACATCGGAGACAGGGTGTCCGACTGTAATTGTCCATTGTTGCTTTGAACAGAGGAAGCCTTTACCTCTGAAGGTGCTAGATTTATTACTTCTTCACCTCTTGAATATACGGATGCCATACTTTGCGTCTGTCCCTCCTCCCCCCCCCCCCCCCCCCCCGCAGATATCCTGCTTTAATTACCTGTTTACAGCAGTAGTTCATAGTTCAATATGGAATGAAGTTCCGGCTCTTTGTCACTTCCCATGCTATAATTAAGCCATGTTTCAATCTGCAATATGAGTTTCCCCCCCCCCTAAAGAGATTGCTTTGTAGATTTTACAATTACATCTATGGCAGAGTAAAATTAACTATTATACAATGGTAATTAAAACTTTGTGAACCCTCGAGAATTTTCCATATTTCTGCATCAAAGTTTCACACAATTCCTAAAAAGTAGATTGGGAACCAAATCACACAAAGGAGTAAAAAATGTTAGACACTGTCATTTTTTATTGAGGAAAATGAGCCAACATAACATGTCCCATGTCTGATGAGGAAAGTGACCACTATATTGAGCACTCTTGTCTTGTCCACATCCGGTCCTCTATTTGTTGCAGTCCGGCCCGCCGACATGGACAGCCAAAGAGCTGGAAAACAAATTCTGCAGCTGGCGCTTATCTCAGTGCGCGTGACTGATCGCTGCTTCCCGCCTGCAGCACACCAAGAGAATTCATCCTTGAGATGCCAGGCCACAGTAAGGTCCCTGCTGCCACCAAACCAAAAACCTAATAAAGTAGTGGTGGGTTCAAGATAAGCATCTATTTAAAGTTTAAATTAGAAACACATTAAATGGCCACGATATATTTTCCCCCCGCCTAGAGTTTGGTTGTTTGATTCTGGAACAGAATGAAGCTTAGTGCCGTAGAGGGGGACACAAAACTGTATGGGGGCCTCAGCTCAGAGGGAGATATACTTTATGGGGGAATAGAGAGGGAGATTATACTAAATTGGCACCTAATACAGAGCTATATTGTATGGGAGCCTCCAGAGGAAGTTATACTTTTTGGGGGACATTTTACTGTATTAGGACGAGAATGGAAGACGTTATACTGTATGGTTGACAGAATTGGGGGACTTGACACTGTGTGGTTTGAGGATTGGAGGCGGACCTGGGGTTGAGCCTGGGAGGAGTCTCAAGGGGGCTCGAAAATTTTACCTGTATGGGGCCCTGAAATTCCTGGTGGCAGTCCTGGTAACACCAGAGGGAAATTGATCGCTTCCAAGTATTCTGCGAGCGATTGCTCTTGGAGAAAAAAACAAATGCAAAAAGTGCACAACTTTGCATTGGTTTTGCTTAGCTCAGGTTTAAAAAAAGGTCTGACCAGTCACAAGTGATGTATAGAAATCCAGCATAATTATCATAAATCGAAATCAAGGAGAACTTGATGAATGTAATGTTAGAATATAAAGTATTGCTTCCTCAGCTGAGGTCATCACTCCATGCTATAAATTTGCACAAATAGATTCTTGAAATTATTTTATTCCTGTGGGGAATGAGTTTATAAAATGAAATCACAATGAGCTACATCAAAGGTGAAACCAGTAAATGCATGAAATACAGCAAGTTAAAATATATACCATAAGTTAGAGAATCTCCATAGCTACTCAGAATGCAGTAAATACAATAAGATTAAAGATGTTTAGATAGAATAGTAACATGGTGATGTGATTTCCAACATAAGCCAGCATGAATATATGAAGGACAGATCTACCGGAACTTTCTTTTGTGAAGACATGGGAAGAATTCATTTAAAAGTATACATTGTTTGATTAAAGGGTTCCAACGCAGAAGCCGCCTGAATTGGTGAGAAATTGAGTCGCTTGTCTTGAATGTTGTTCAAAGTAACCTGTCAGCATGTTTTTTTTTCATATGGAAGTCCCGGTATGGCTGTATAGATGTATATGAAGTTGTTCAGAAGCACCTCCAGTCTAATGTGTTATAGATCGTATGCTAGATTTCTCAGGCTCATTAGATCTCTAAAAAAAGTATTATGTTTATTAGGGGACAAGCGCCTATACAGAAGGATTATAGTAAGTTTATTATACTACTAGATGGTGGCCTGATTCTAACGCATCGGGTACTCTAGAATATGTATGTATGTATGTATGTACGTCGCGCTGTGAGTGGGGGTTAAATTCCACACCAATATCGCTGATTGGTCGCGCCCGGCTGGCCGATCAGCGAAGCGTGGTTCAAATCTGGCTCCAATTCGCGGCCGGACTGCGCCTGTCGCTGATTGGTCGCGGCTGGCAGGGCACAACCAATGACCGAAGCATTGTTTAAATACCATGCCAATATCGCTGATTGGTCGCGGTTGGCTGTGAGCTACCAATCACTGAAGCGGTGTTTAAATCCTGTGCCAATATCGCTGATTTGTCACGACTGGCCGGCGCGACCAATCAGTGAAGTGTTGTTTAAATACCGTGTCAATTCGTATCTGGACTGCGTCTGTCACTGGTCGCAGGATGTCGGGGGTTCGAGGCACTGGATGTCGGGGGTTCGGGGTGCAGGATATAGTACAGCCACATAGTATATAACACAGCCACGTAGTATATAACACAGCCACGTAGTATATAGCACAGTCACATAGTATATAGCAGCCACGTAGTATATAGCACAGCCCATAGTATATAGCACAGCCACATAGTATAAAGCAGCCACCGAGTATATAGCACAGCTCATAGTATATAGCACAGCCACATAGTATATAGCTCAGCCACGTAGTATATAGCACAGGCACGTAGTATATAACAGCCCATGTACTATATAACACAGCCACGTAGTATATAGCACAGTCATGTAGTATATAGCACAGCCACGTAGTATATAGCAGCCACGTAGTATATAGCAGCCACGTAGTATATAGCAGCCACGTAGTATGTAGCAGCCACATAGTATATAGCAGCCACGTAGTGTATAACACAGCCCACACAGTAAATAACACAGCCCAGACAGTATATAACACTGCCCACGTAGTATACGTATATCAGTCACACAGTATATAACATAGTCCACATAGTATACAGAAGTGTGGGCACCATATCTCTGTTAAAAAAAAAAGAATTAAAATAAAAAATAGTTATATACTCACCCTCTGGCATCCACCTCTGCGCGCGAGCGGCGAGACTGCCACCAGCTTCCGTTCCCAGAGAAGCATTTCTAAATTACCCAGATGACTTAGCAGTCTCGCGAGGACTATGGAGAACTATGGGCTGTGTATTATACGATATGGAGGATGATGGGGAATGTATTATGCTATATGGAAGGCTATGGGGCACATTATGTTACATGGAGGGCTGGGGGTGTGCATTATACTATACGGAGGACTATGGGGTGTGCATTATAGAATATGGAAGACTGGTGTATTATAGTAAACAAGCAAAATGCTGCCTATCCATCGAGTTATTGGATTGTTTGCTGGAGCAAAAATTGTTCTCAGTAGTACATCACCTGGTGAAAACTGCAGATGTGCTGCTGATAATATGATGCTGTATGGGAACAGACTGATCTGTTAGTGATCGTTCTGTCCCCATCGTTATTCCTCAGCCGGTGTAAAGAGGAAAGGAAACAAGCATCGAGCGATTCAATATTGACGATCACACTCGTTTAGCGGCCTGAATTCAGTGCATATAAAAACAACCAAAATGTTTCTGTATGATGAAGCAATATATTAGTATTTAGGGCCCCATTTTAAACTTTTGCCCAAGGCCCCACTTTGTCTAAAATCAGTCCTGTGAAGGAGTAGCAGCTTCCTTCTGTCTATTCATGGCCAAGTAGGCAAAGGAGCAGCCGCTTCCTTCTGTCTTCCCATTTCCTAAGTTAAGGAGCAGTCGCTTACTTCTGTCTGTCAGCATCTGGTAGGTTAAGGAGCAGTCACTGCCTTCTTTATATCTATATCTGGTAGTCTTCTTCTTACCGCCATGTTGTAGATGGTGACATAGCAAGTATGACTGATAGAAGTCCTTCAATTTCTGACTTTAGTAACTTGCTTTGTTGATACAGCGGAAAGTTAAAAATAGCCCTGAGGACTCGTTAATGGATTATCATGATATCAAGGGAAAAAAAATTCCTTCCTGATCTTAAATATGGCAATCAGAATAAATCCCTGGATGTTTTGTGCTCAAATCTACTGTATGTGAATGATACATGGTGGAAGTTTAACAAGGTGGCACGGGGTGGTAGTCATGGATAAGTTCACTAAGCAACAGCCAGTGAGCAACTCGGCACCTTGTACATGAAAAGATAAAGTCCCTTTTGCTGCATGTGCAGCATGCACCACAGCACACTCACAGGTTCTGTCAGATTCCTGTCACAACTCTCAGTATACTGCTGCGGGGAGAGCTGCACACCACAGCAAGGGAGCTGAGAGCAGAGCGGCAGGGAACTCACCGGGTAGCAAACAGGACCTGAACCACGTGACAGGGAAGGAGGTAGTTGAGGGCGGGGCCAGACATCGGGGTGCAGAGGAGATGATGTACACTGGAGAGTAGTTAACTTTGCTAGAATCAAACCAGGAGATAACGAGGTAACCAAGGGTGAGGCGGAGGGATAGTCAGAAAGGGAGCCAAAGGTCAGAAAACCAGCAGAACAAACAAGCAGAGTAACGCACGGAGCACAAGGAAAACAAATGAAAACCAAGCGCACACTTAAGGGGTCAGACACACAGACTAAACAAAAGTATAGCTGACAGGGAATCCTAGTCCGGAGTGTGTATAAATACCCCTCCCAGATCCAAAGAGAGGCTAGCAACTTTAATCCTGAGAGAGCAGGACATGAACCATGTCCTATACCATGACAATTCGCCTCAGCTGCTGCCATGCTGGCTCCACATTCATGAGCTCCACAAATCACTTCAGAGACAAGGTCTTTTTCCAAAAGTTGAACTTTACTGGACAGCAGCATATTCATCTCACAGACGGCACCGTTCAAACACAGACATTTTCTTTTCTGCATTCTTCACATCAGCAGCACAGTTCACACAAGGCAATGTTTCCTGTACTTTCCCTTCCTCTACTTTCCCTCCCTCTTCCATACGGGCAGATTCTAGTGTCTCTGCCATTTGTCTCTTTACTCTCTGCGTTCATCGCCGTACCTCTAGCCAGACTCTGTCCTGTCTGTGCTTTCCTTTCCTCTGCCATCTGGGCAGCATCTTTGGACAGTTCATGTCCCATCTGTACCATCAGCATCACCAGCTCGCTGTCAGCCCCTTGTCCGGTTCCAATAGGGAAAGGTTCCGAGAATGCCATCTCAGCTGCTCCCGCCCCAGTCTTAGACCCCGGAACCTTCTTGGGGATGGTCATGTTGAACTGGTGCCCAACTGCACTATTCTTCAGCCGGAGTGCCTATTATTGCCATCTGCAGACTTATCCCCCACAGCCTGTAACTGTCTCACTGTATGCATTTCGCCCATTGGGCAAAGTGCCCGGGTGTCTGACAGAACCAGGAAGAGTCTGTACTATATCTCCCTGCTCTGTGCCCCTCACATCTACTTACCTCTGTGCTGCATGTGCCTAAACTAATACTCTTATCTATCCTATTCTCTATCTCTAATGTGCTCCCTCTATTCTAATCCCTCTATGGTCCTATACTGTCCCTAAGCTTATAACAAATGCATCACATTACAATACATGACACACATTAATGAACATTAGGGAACAGCACATTACATTAGCATTAGTGAACATGAATAACTGTCAGGGTGCCACACGTGACACATGTGCTCAGTGTTCAGGAGGGAGGAAGCACACGAGGGTCACTGACACCTCCTTACAGAAGATGAATAGGTTTGTCACAGTCTGGTAAATAAGAAACTCCAGTTTAGGCCCCTTTCACACATCAGTTTTTTGCCGTCAGTCACAATCCGACTAGCAGATCCAGCAAAAAAACGGATCCGTTGCATCAGTTTTCCATCTGTTTCTTCCATTTTTTTAATCTGTTTTACGACGGATCTGTTTTTTAAAAACGCCCAATGGGAGGCACCCAAACGTTATTGGCTATTGAAAACCTATATATACAGTGTTTCTACAGCCCATCTTTGACAGGTTGTAGAGCAAGTGGCAAAGATGGAAGGTGTGATTGTGAACATTGTGAAGATCTATGTGGATTTTACTTTTGAGGCAAATCGTTTGGAAGCGATTTTTCTTGAGAAGGAGCGAGAAAGACAGGGCATCATGTTTCTGCATCGTTTTTGGATCCACCCAATCACTGCACTGAGAATGACACGTGGGGTGTATTCTACATTACGTATATGGAGTTGAGAGGAAACCCCGAGAAGTTTTTCAGCTACGTTCGGATGAAAGCGGAGAACTTTGATTTTTTGGTTGAACGGATTGGACACCTCATCCGTAGAAGTGACATGTATTGCCGCTTCTCCATTTCAGTGGTGGAGCGTTTGATGGTGACTCTTTGGTAAGCCATTTTTATTGTATCTCCTACTGATAAAGCACACTTGTAACTGTAATGTTGTTGCTGGTATTTTGTAGTAATTATTGCCTTGCCTTTTTTCACAGATTCCTTGCAACTGGCGAATCCCTTTCGGCACTCCATTTCCAGTTCTGACTCGAGATTTCCACCATAGTGGGGATTGTTAAACACACCTGGCGTGCATTGTGGTATTGTTTACATGAAGGATATATCCCACAACAGAGAGTTGGCTGGACATTGCAGAAAACTTCCAAAAAATTTGTCAGTTTCCCAATTGCTTGGGTGCAGTGAACGAGAAACATATCCGTATCGTCAAACCTGCTGCATCTGGCTCTGAATATTTCACCTACAAGAAATATGTCTCCATCGTGCTCATGGCCATTGCTGACACACAATACAAGTTTATAGCGGTCGATATTGGGGCCTATTGCCACTCCAATGACTCTCAAGTTTTTAAAGTGTCTGCAATGGGGTGTCATTTATATGGAAACAACTTCCAATTTCCACCACCAAGACCACTTCCTGAGCCACCAATGCCATTTGTATGTGTTGGAGATGAAGCGTTCCAACTCTCGGAACACCTGCTGAAGCCATACTCAAGTAGTGGATTGACGCCAACAAAAAGAGTTTTTAATTACTGCATAACAAGAGCATGAAGAATGGTGGAGTGTGCTTTTGGCATTCTAACATACAAATGGCGAGTTCTGTTGATTGCTATTAACCTGAAGACTGACACTGTGGATGAGATGGTGAAGCTTGTGTGGTCCTGCACAATTTCATAATATGCAAGGAACAAATTGCCATGGATGACAACTTCCTTGAAACCTCCTTGAATGATTTATCATATTACTTTTCGAAGTCCTGTAGCAGTTTCAAGAATGAGGGAC
This sequence comes from Ranitomeya imitator, assembly GCF_032444005.1. NCBI lineage: Eukaryota > Metazoa > Chordata > Amphibia > Anura > Dendrobatidae > Ranitomeya > Ranitomeya imitator. The sequence continues at coordinate 112,385,389 of NC_091282.1, forward strand.
AAATTTACAGAGTACTTTATTTCACCTCAAGGAAGAGTAGACTGGCAGGATGAGATAGTTTGATAGTTTTGTCCTGGACCTTGTTACCCAAAGTATTGGATTTTACCCAAAGTATTGGACCTTATCCTTAAATAAATGAAATACAACAAGCTTGTTTTATTTATAACAAAATTATAAATTAAGGTAGTGTGGAGTGGAGATAGCACTGGAGGGGCTGAGAGATCGGACCACTTCGATAGTGGGAGTGTGGAAAGTGGATTGTGGTGTTAACGGATCAGAAGCACAAGGTAAAGGGGTTGAGAAAACGAGAGGTGGGTGGACAATAAATGGTAGTAATGATGAGATTTGGTAAGGTTTTAAGGGTGGAGTGGAGGGACTTGGAGGCAGAAGAGGTGGTGGGTGGAGAAGAGGGTTGTGTTTGGGGCATGATGGGTGTGGAAGGAGACTGGTGGTAGTGGACAGGGAGTACAAGTTGGGCAGGGAGTGGAGGCACAGATGCTGTCATTGGGAACTGGTATGGGGCAGGAAGATGACATTGTGTAGGAGAGGAGAAGGGACAGTGGCTGGAGGGGGGCAAGTGCGGGAGGAACTACTGGGGCGGGTGGAGGGGCTTTGGAGGTAAACTGCACTAGGGCAAACTGGCAGGTTTGCAGTACATGCATCTGCTGGTCAGGAGATAGCTTGTCTATGTGATCGACTACTGCCTGGAAAAATAATAATCTTTATTTTTTTTTTATATAGCGCTAACATATTCCGCAGAGCTTTACAGTTTTGCACACATTATCATCACTGTCCCCAATGGGGCTCACAATCTAGAATCCCTATCAGTATGTCTTTGGAATGTGGGAGGAAACCGGAGTGCCCGGAGGAAACCCACGCAAACACGGAGAGAACATACAAACTCTTTGCAGATGTTGTCCTGGGTGGGATTAGAACCCAGGACCCCAGCGCTGCAAGGCTGCTGTGCTAACTACTGCGCCACCGTGCTGCCCTCACTGCGCCACCGTGCTGAGCGATTGGGCGATTTACTTGCATCTAAATGCATCCTATCCAGACGCGTGCTCATTTCAAGCATACTGTTGTTCATGAGGTTGAATCCAGCAGTGATTTGCTCAGACAACAGTTTAAGTGAGTTCTGGAAGGATGCATTTAGATGCAAGAACTCAGGCGCATAGCCCTTTTCTTGACCCCTCTGGTGCTGCCGCCCAGAACCCAAAGGTGTTCTATAGGTGGCAGCAGTGTCAGAGGGGTGGGGTAAAAGAAAAAACACATCATCACCAGCAGCTTCATGTATCGAAGTCTGCCGCGATGCTCCAGCGCTGGTGGATGGGACCGAGGGACCAGATGTGAGGGAATGGTAACTTGACAAAGATTATACACACGATATTGGGTACAAATTCTTATGGACATTTGCTTTACAATTAGAAGCATTTTTTCATTGCTTCCAGCTGGGTCCTAGGTCCTTCACAGCACAATTACTTGATGTGAAGCAAATGCTTAAGATGTTAATCGACTTCCACTGGCACAACTGGGAGCGGTAACTTCCACATCTACTATTTGCCTGCCAGGAGGTTTCACAGGCCTCGATGGGGTTCTCCCTCTTTGAGCTCCTGTATGGACGATGTGTCCATGACAAGATGCAGGCCTAGGCGCAGCTGGGGCACGATAATATGATGACGAGCCCAGGCAGACCAAAATCGATGGTGCTACCTGAATGCGTGTGAGAGAACCTACAAGATGGGTCCAAAGATGTGGGTTAGTCTCAATACCCTAGGACAATCTTCAGCTGGTCTCGGAGGGCCCAATTCTTGTGCACCAGCAGCTCGACCGTGTAACACCCCTGGTCACCCTGAACCACACCTGAGGAAGGTGGAAGGCCTTCCACGTCAACATGATGAAGGCACATCAGAAGAGGAGAGGCAGAGTCCTTCCCGGATATGCTTGCCCAGGCTAGGGCGAATGGGACCATTGAGGATATGGAGGTTTGTCACCAGCTCTTAACGGACCAATGGTCCCAGCAGTGGGCAACCCTACAACCCTTCCGGGATTTGTTCAGCAACAAGCCCAGAAGGATAGAGTGGGCGGTCCATCATGTGGACACCGAGGATCACCCCTATTCCGGTGTTCAGCATATTGGGTCTTTCTGGAGGTGCATCAGCACGTGCCAGGAGCTTGACGAGTTGCTGAATCTGGGGGTCATTCAAACACCCAGCAGTCCTTGGGCCTCGCCCATAGTCCTCGTCTCAAAGAAGGACTGGACAACACAGTTCTGCCTGGACTACAGGGGGCTCAATGGTGTTACAATCACCGATGCGTGATTGGCCGGGGTCAAGTACCTGACATCATGGATTTGTTTCGGGGTTATTGATAAATTCCCTTGACCGGCAAGGTGCAGGAATGCTTTGCCTTTTTCACCCCATTTTAACTGTGAGAGTCCACAGTGATGCCATTCGGCATGAAGAATGCCCCTGCCATTTTTGTTCAATATGCTGCTTAAATGACTTGAAGGGTACGCTGCCACGTACTTGAATGAAATTTCCATCTTCAGTCCCACTTAGGAGGATCTCCCAGAGCATCTGGGCAGGTGCTCTAGCACAGAGGTCCCCAACTCCAGTCCTCAAGGCCCACCAACATGTCATGTTTTCAGGATTTCCTTAGTCTTGCCCAGGTAATAATTGCATCACCTGTGCAATGCAAAGGAAATCCTGAAAACATGACCTGTTGGTGGGCCTTGAGGACTGGAGTTGGGGATCCCTGCTCTAGCAGATCTGCCAGGCAGGCTTGATAATTAAGCTGAAAAAATTGCCAGCTGGGTATGAGTGAGGTCCACTATCTAGGACATCGGGAGGGTGGGGGGACTCTGAATCCAGAGCCTGGGAAGGTGGATGCCATCATATCTTGACCCATCCCCAGAATCAAGAAACAGGTGATGTCCTTCTTGGGCACCACTGGGTACTTTAGGAGGTTCGTCCTCCACTATAGTAACCTGGCGAAACCCTGGCGGACCTCACCAAGAATAAGCTGCCCTCTGCAGTCGATTGGAAAACGACTGTGAGACAGCCTTCCTGTCTCTGAAGACCACCCTTTCCAGCTTCCTCGTACTACAAGCAGCCGACTTCACATGACTATTTGTAGTACAGACCGACACCAGTCAATTTGTCCATTGTGCTGTGCTCATCCAGATCGAATCTATGGGCTAAGAGCACCTCATTTTTTTTACCTGAGCCAGAAGCTCCTGCCAAGGGAGGTGGCCAACTCCACAATGGAGAAGAAATGTCTGGCATTTGTGTGGGCCCTGCAGTGTCTGCAAACATACTTGTATGCACACCAATTCACTGTTGAAATGGACCACAACTCCATCAGCTGATTACACACCGTATCTGGAATGAATGGGAGTTGCTATGCTGGAGCCTTGCTCTCCAGCAGTACCACTTCGCCATAAAAAGGCCGTGACCACAGTAATGCCGATGGGTTATCCTGTTGAGGGGATGCTGCAGGCGGACAAGCGGGGGAGAAATGGATAGTACTGCCCACGAGCGCCTTCTTAAGAGCCAGGTGTGAAGAATATTGGAGATATAATTTCATGCCAATCATTTGTATCCTATTTGGCCTTGGATTATAAAACCCCCTTTCTTTTGTCTAGCTCAGCAGGGGAGTCAAGCATCAAATGGCTGTGAGTAACAGATCTCACACCTTGAGCCATCTCAGAGCAGGCTTGCTTGTAATATAGAGTCATGCCGAAGCTGTCAAAGAACATTCTAGAAACATAATTTCATAAAGAGTTATGGAGATACTATTCTTCCTAGCTGTACATTGTGTATATTTTTGAGATCTCTGGGGCAGGCTGAACGTCTTCCAGGGTCTCTATCTGTTCTAGCACCCCAGGATGGGGAGATACGTAGAATGGCTAGTAGGAGCCAGGTAGCAAAGCTGTAGTGTGTCTCAACATGTATCAAGGGTGATTGGCACCAAAACTGCTTCCCTAGGACCATCAATTAAGGAGTTATGACCCATCTTAGGTTTTGGTGTTTGCAGCTGCTAGAGACAAGGAGAGGGGATTGAGGTTCAGCCTAGGGTGCAGGAGGACAGTGACCCAGAGAGGTTAAATGCTTATGTAAAGCATGACTGATTGCTCTTTCTCTGGGGAGGTCATGGCAACATATTATGTTCCTGTGGGGAGAAGTCAAAGCAGAGGGGACCACAAGGTTCCCATGTGGCACCCCCTCCCCCAAAAGCCAGGCCTTTTATCTGACTGGTAACTGACTCATATGTTCTGCATACTTTGTCCTACCACTATTGTATTTGCATACCTAGTCATTGTGTATATAGTGTTTTGTTTTGTGTGCCCTTATGGAGGCTAAATATGTCATTTAAAGTTGGGCTGCTCTTTTATCTTGATCCACGAATCCACCTGTCCATGATTTCGACTTAACTTTCCGTGTTACCAGGGCTGGTTTCAGGACCGATATAATCTCGCTAATGGACAGCGCTGATATCTAGCGGGAAACTGGTGGCAGTCCGACCGGGCTGGCAGAACTCTTTTTCCCTACCTATGCCTCCATGGGCCCGTGTAGGCAGGGAGTGTCCTTTAGCTACTAAGTAGACAGGGAGCAGATAGACAGCACAAGGTAAGTATTGAAGAAGGATAAATGATCAGCATCCTGGTCCTGGAAAAACCTCTTTATCTGTGGGCGTATTCAGGTTTAGTGCTTAGGACAGTGTGGGCTGTAAATACAACGCTGTACAAGACTGTAGGAGTACTTACTGCACCATCTTGAGTTTTGGATCATGAAGCACTAGACTACAAGAACTTCATTATAATTGATTATATGCTCCTTGAGTATATAACATTCCTAACAGATGTGTCTACGTCAGGGGAATTACATTGCCCAGATGTAAGTTAGTCTTAGTGCCTTATGTGGTCTACTGCATTTTGTTGTGCATGGAGGCTGGTTTATTACGCAGTAATCATAACATTCAAAACTAGTTCTATAACATCTGCTTAGTGGATTTCACATCATATGGCTTGAATAGGAACCAAATATTTTCCAGGCACCGATCAGAGATGATTGGTTTACCATTGTGACTGTGTTGCTGCATGCCAAACGTGTTACTGCAGATGGTGATGGAAGGTGTAGGATGTCTGTTCTCTCTCATACCAAGCACAGGCTTTACTCCTGTGTTAGGTTCTGTTTGTCTTGTGTTTTGCAAATCCTGGAAAATGTATCTTCCTTGTCTTAACTTAAAACAGAAAAAAATGAGATTGTTGTAAATTGTCTGTAACAACTGTCCCAATTGTCGCAATGACAAGTGATGATCGGGAAAAGGTGTAATTGTCTCTGCAAGTGGTTTTCCTCAGTGAAGTCTGGTTATATCATCAGAACCTCTCCTCGACAAAAGAATTTTATGTATCACCTAATAAGTGAGTGCAAAAGAATCTGGAAACATAATATCCACAGAGGACATTTCATTCAGGAAATAAACCAATGAGATTCGTTTAGTTTATTTTATTCCTGGCAATATTAGACTATAGCTGGAAGCTACATCAGTAGCAATTGCTAGATCATTGTCAGATGCCTGTTATACCTTTTCAAAATAACTCTTACATTAAGGGTATGTTCACATGCGATGGAAGTGCTGCAGATTTTCTATACAAATTTAATATGAAATATCCACAAGAGCATATTGAAACAGCAAAGTGGATCAGATTTAAGCTAATTTCATCAACTTACTGTGGAAAATTTCACAGAAACTGCCCAATTCATAATTTTTTTGTGTCCCTTATTTTTTTTGCTAATTGTTCAGACTTTTTGCTGAATAATGTATTAATGTATAAAACTAAATGGTGTCTTGTCTTTAATGGGGGGGAGGGAGGGTAGAACTTTTTAACTGAGCCATTGGCCATTGGAGCTACCAATTTTATTTGCTGATTATTATTATTTATTATTATAGCGCCATTTATTCCATGGCGCTTTACATGTGAGGAGGGGTATACACAATAAAAACAAGTACAATAATCTTGAACAATACAAGTGACAACTGGTACAGGAGGAGAGAGGACCCTGCCCGTGAGGGCTCACAATCTACAAGGGATGGGTGAGGATACAGTAGGTGAGGATAGAGCTGGTCATGCAATGGTTTGGTCGATCGATCATTACTGCAGGTTGTAGGCTTGCCGGAAGAGGTAGGTCTCCAGGTTCTTTCTGAAGGTTTCGATGGTAGGTGAGAGTCTGATATGTTGTAGTAGAGGGTTCCAGAGTAGGGGTGATACGCGAGAGAAATCTTGTATACGATTGTGGGAAGAGGAGATAAGAGGGGAGTAGAGAAGGAGATCTTGTGAGGATCGGAGGTTGCATGCAGGAAAGAACCGGGAGACAAGGTCACAGATGTATGGAGGAGACAGGTTGTGGATGGCTTTGTATATCATGGTTAGGGTTTTGTACTGGAGTCTCTGGGCAATGGGGAGCCAGTGTAGGGATTGACAGAGGGGAGAGGCCGGGGAATAGCGGGGGGACAGGTGTATTAGTCGGGCAGCTGAGTTTAGAATAGATTGGAGGGGTGCGAGATTGTTAGAGGGGAGGCCACAGAGCAGGAGGTTACAGTAGTCGAGGCAGGAGACGATGAGGGCATGGACTAGGGTTTTTGCAGATTCTTGGTTTAGGAATGTACGGATCCGTGAAATATTTTTGAGTTGAAAGTGGCAGGAAGTGGAAAGGGCTTGGATATGCGGTTTGAAGGAGAGATCAGTGTCAAGGATTACCCCGAGGCAGCGAGCTTGTGGGACTAGGGAGAGTGGGCAGCCATTTACTGTGATGGATAGGTTCGTTGGGGGGTCGCGTGAGATGGGGAAAGACGATGAATTCTGTTTTGTCCATGTTAAGTTTTAGAAATCTAGCAGAGAAAAAGGATGAAATAGCGGATAGACATTGAGGGATTCTGGTTAATAGGGTGGTAACATAGTAACATAGTAACATAGTTAGTAAGGCCGAAAAAAGACATTTGTCCATCCAGTTCAGCCTATATTCCATCATAATAAATAAATACCCAGATCTACGTCCTTCTACAGAACCTAATAATTGTATGATACAATATTGTTCTGCTCCAGGAAGACATCCAGGCCTCTCTTGAACCCCTCGACTGAGTTCGCCATCACCACCTCCTCAGGCAAGCAATTCCAGATTCTCACTGCCCTAACAGTAAAGAATCCTCTTCTATGTTGGTGGAAAAACCTTCTCTCCTCCAGACGCAAAGAATGCCCCCTTGTGCCCGTCACCTTCCTTGGTATAAACAGATCCTCAGCGAGATATTTGTATTGTCCCCTTATATACTTATACATGGTTATTAGATCGCCCCTCAGTCGTCTTTTTTCTAGACTAAATAATCCTAATTTCGCTAATCTATCTGGGTATTGTAGTTCTCCCATCCCCTTTATTAATTTTGTTGCCCTCCTTTGTACTCTCTCTAGTTCCATTATATCCTTCCTGAGCACCGGTGCCCAAAACTGGACACAGTACTCCATGTGCGGTCTAACTAGGGATTTGTACAGAGGCAGTATAATGCTCTCATCATGTGTATCCAGACCTCTTTTAATGCACCCCATGATCCTGTTTGCCTTGGCAGCTGCTGCCTGGCACTGGCTGCTCCAGGTAAGTTTATCATTAACTAGGATCCCCAAGTCCTTCTCCCTGTCAGATTTACCCAGTGGTTTCCCGTTCAGTGTGTAATGGTGATATTGATTCCCTCTTCCCATGTGTATAACCTTACATTTATCATTGTTAAACCTCATCTGCCACCTTTCAGCCCAAGTTTCCAACTTATCCAGATCCATCTGTAGCAGAATACTATCTTCTGTGGTGATATCTGGTCCAGAGATGTAGATCTGTGTGTCATCAGCATAGAGGTGATACTGAAAACCGTGAGAATCTATGAGCTGTCCTAGGCCAAAAGTGTAAATGGAGAAGAGCAGGGGCCCTAGAACTGAACCTCGCGGGACTCTGACAGATAGGTGGCTAGGTGAGGAGGTGGTGTGTGAATGGGAGATGCTGAATGTCCGGTCAGTTAGCTATGACGAGATCCAGGATAGGGCCAAGTCTGTGATGCCAAGGGATGAGAGGGTTCGCAGCAACAGGGAATGGTCCACTGTGTCAAAGGCAGAGGACAGGTCCAGGAGGAGGAGGATAAAGTAGTGTCGCTTGCTCTTGGCGGTTAATAGGTAATTGGTGACCTTAGTTAGGGCAGTTTCAGTGGAGTGGTGTGACCGGAAGCCTGATTGTAAGTGGTCGAAGGGGGAGCAGGAAGATAGATGGGAGGACAGTTCAAGGTAGACGTGTTGTTCCAGTAGTTTTGAGGCATAGGGATATAGGGCGATAGCTCGATACAAAGGATGGGTTAAGAGAGGGCTTTTTGAGGATAGGTGTGATTGAGGCATGTTTAAAGCTTGAGGGGAAAACACCAGTTGTTAGTGATAGTTTGAAGAGATGGGTTAAGGTTGAGATGAAGACTGTGGCGAGGTTCGGGATGAAGTGGGATGGGATTGGATCAAGTGCACAGTTGGTTAGATGCGATCTTGAGAGTAGAGTGGAGAGTCGATCATCTGTAATGGTGGAGAATTTGATGATGTGTAAGTGTCAAGGCATGACAATTACACCCATAGAAGGCTAGGTTTGGACAATGAGTTTGGAACCCAGTAACATTTTATTGTTACAACTTCCCTCTATCCCCTGTAATTGCTGTGATCTGAGCAAAGCCGTCATGTCATTGTGGTGCTTATGTTACAGTAATAAACAGTCCTCAGCAAACCGGAGATCTCCTTGTCGTTGGCCTGCTGGGCATGCATAAATTGGCCAAATTATGTGCTGTCTTTCTTATTACTTAGTGCAGTAATGCTATTCATATTTCATATATTTCATATTTACATGCTTTAGTATTACAGAATGCAACTTTTATTTGTTTGTTATATATAGAGATGGCTACTTCTAGTTTGCACCTGTACACACCAGTTTTCTGATTTGGAAGTGCCAGCTAGTTTTTTTTTATTCATCAAGTAATGTGTAATCACCACTGGATGAAGTCACCACCATAGTCCTGGTGGTTGGACCTGGAGGGCGTTCACCTCTCATTGCTGTGATCTGAGCAGAAAATTTACGTAATTGTGGCACTCAGATCACAGTAATAACTGGTAAGCGCTCATTCGAGCCAAGCACAAGAAATGCAGCAGTGACTTCATCCAGTGGTGAGCAGACATCCCTGAATGAAATTTCTGTCACAGCCTTGGTGCCCAAACCTGGTGAGCACTCACCGCTGATTACTGTGACCTGAGCACTACAGCCCTAATGACATGACAGTTATGCTCAAACAACAATAATTGTCTGCTGAGCTGTGTATCTATTCCTATTATGTGTGATACAGTGTGCAGAGTTATGTATCTAATCCTACATGTGATACTGTCCTGAGAGTAATGAATGTGTGATACAGTCCACTCAGCTGTGCATCTAATCTTATCATGTTGTGATACAGTTCACAGATCAGCGTATCTAATCCTGTCATCACTTTTCTTTTTCTAACTTTTGGTATTTGCTGATGTTTTATGCTTTTTTGAGCTAAATTCAGCAGGATGGCTCACATGGTTCATGAATTTTGTGCAAAGATAAAAATGGTCTTTTTGTCTGTCCATCTTATTTTTGCAACTGTTTAGAGCAAAGTGTCACATGCAATAGTGTAGCTACTGGGGATACAGAGGGTCCGGCTGCCAAGTGCTCCATGCTCTGAGGAGCCCACTCGGAGCTACGCTACTGTTAACTGTATCGGCATGTGCAGTGTGAGATCTCTCTGCACTGCCGCTATGGGGCCCTATTAGCTGGGGGGCCCCGGTGCCAGCACCAGGACCCCCGCTCTTCATCGCAACTTCAACTGTGTCAGCATCCTAGATGCCACTACATTTGAAAGAAATGATGAAGGAGGGAGCATCAGCTGACGCTTCTTCTCCCATGATTCTTCCTCGGCATCTGATGTCTCAGAAAAATGGGCGCAAGGATATCACTCCATTGTGCCCGCTTTGCTGAGATTCAGATCGCTCACTGCAGAGACTGGAGCAGTGGAGGAACGAGGAGGAGAGGTGAGTATTTGTATTTTTTTTAAGAACATTGTGGTGCCCATAACATTGTATGGAGGACTATGGGGTGCATTATACTATGTAGAGTACTATGGGGTGCATTATACTACACAGGGGACTATGGGGTGCATTATACTGTTTGGACTATGGGGTGCATTATACTGTATGGACTATGGGGTGCATTATACTTTATGGAGGACTAGTGAATACTGCATTGAGCAGGAGGTTGGACACGATGATCCCATAGGTCCCGTCCAACTGTCACATTCTGTGCTTCTATGATTCTATGACTATGGGGTGCATTATACGGTATGCAAGCAATTATACACTGTGAAGGTTTGTGTGGGGTCCATTATTCTGTGTGGAGGGCTGTATGAGGGCCATTATATAGTGTGGAGAAATGTGGGGCCAATATACTGTATGTAGGACCATAATACTGCATGGAGGGCTGTGTGGGGGTCACAGTTGAGGGATCAAACTGTGTTGGGGTCAACATGCTTTTCCAGGGTAGTTTAGGGGTGGGGTACTGAAGGTTCATTATACTGTGCATGTGGAGGGTACTTTGGAGGAATTCACTGTGGAAGTATCTTGCAGTGTGTGTGTGCACTTTTGTAGACATCATACTTTATAAGTGCAATGAAAGGGGGATCCAGGGCTCCAGTAGGAGGAAAATTAGATGACACACAGTATCTCACAGTAGGTGCAATAAGAGGAACACATATGGCAGCAGCTGCTCAGCATTGGGGTATCAGTAGGATACGGATGTTGTTCATGTTGTGGATCGAAGGGGATGGTGTCTGAAATGTGAGAAGTCATATGTGCCTTTGTTGTAATACAGTGGGGAAATTTGAGTCCCTGGCAGTGTAATGTGTTACTGATGATAGCCTTTGTTACGGTGGTCCCAGCTCTATGCAGGTCATTCACCAGGTCCCCCCGTGTGGTTCTGGGCTTATTGCTCACCGTTCTTGTGATCATTTTGATCCCACGGGGTGAGATCTTGCATGGAGCCCCTGAACGAGAGAGATTATCAGTGGTCTTGTATGTCTTCGATTTTCTTATTATTGTTCCCACAGTTGATTTCATCACACCAAGCTGCTTGCCTATTGCAGATTCAGTCTTCCCAGCCTGGTGCAGGGCTACAATTTTGTTTCTGTTGTCCTTCGACAGCTCTTTGGTCTTCACCATAGTGGAGTTTGGAGTGTGACTGTTTGAGGTTGTGGACAGGTGTCTTTTATACTGATAACAAGTTCAAACAGGTGCCATTACTGCAGGTAATGAGTGGAGGACAGAGAAGCCTCTTAAAGAAGAAGTTACAGGTCTGTGAGAGCCAGAAATCTTGCATGTTTTTAGGTGACCAAAAAAGAATGGACCATAGAGAAGAATTACCGCACACTCAATACTGGTATGATGCAAAAGGTGTATGCCAATTTTATTCAAGGAAACAAAAACAGAGTTGCCACATTGATTTGAGAAGACAGAAACCCAACGTTTCGACCCTCCCGGGTCTTATTCATGGGGTTCACTAAAAAAGTAAAAAAACTGTGTAAGGCAATGTTTTAAATAAACTGGCATCATAGGAAAAACAGAACAATACATAAACCAATAAATCACCAACAAGAGATAGAGAAAAAAACAAGGGGAGACAAGAAACATTATTATGTACAAGGCAACACAGAAACAACATAGAACGGCGAAGGTCGTGTGATCAGGAGCGGCGAAAAGCTAGAACGATATAGTGTAAACATTAGAGAAACATGATACTGAGCTATACAAGGTTTACCTCTAGTCCTTTGATAAAACGCATAAAGGTGGCAGTGGTAGGGGGTGAACAACCGATCCCATTTAAAGCATAACCTGTCACAGTAGCAAGGTAACACAATCACTAAGTATGCAAAAAAAACAGAATGTATAGAAAAATCAAGATGGGATACAGACACGTGAGTACCTCATGGAATATACAGTTAGGTCCATATATATTTGGACAGAGACAAAATTTTTCTAATTTTGGCTATAGACATTACCACAATGAATTTTAAACAAAACAATTCAGATGCAGTTGAAGTTCAGACTTTCAGCTTTCATTTGAGGGTATCCACATTTAAATTGGATGAAGGGTTTAGGAGTTTCAGCTCCTTAACATGTGCCACCCTGTTTTTAAAGGGACCAAAAGTAATTGGACAATTGACTCCAAGGCTATTTCATGGGCAGGTGTGGGCAATCCCTTCGTTATGTCATTCTCAATTAGGCAGATAAAAGGCCTGGAGTTGATTTGAGGTGTGGTGCTTGCATTTGGAAGGTTTTGCTGTGAAGTAAACATGCGGTCAAAGGAGCTCTCCATGCAGGTGAAACAAGCCATCCTTAAGCTGCGAAAACAGAAAAAAAACATCTGAGAAATTGCTGCAATATTAGGAGTGGCAAAATCTACAGTTTGGTACATCCTGAGAAAGAAAGAAAGCACTGGTGAACTCATCAATGCAAAAAGACCTGGGTGCCCACGGAAGGCAACAGTGGTGGATGATCGCAGAATAATCTCCATGGTGAAGAGAAACCCTTTCACAACAGCCAACCAAGTGACCAACACTCTCCAGGAGGTCGGCGTATCAATATCCAAATCTACCATAAAGAGAAGACTGCATGAAAGTAAATACAGAGGGTTCACTGCACGGTGCAAGCCACTCATAAGCATCAAGAATAAAAAGGCTAGACTGGACTTTGCTAAAAAAAAATCTAAAAAAGCCAGCACAGTTCTGGAATAACATTTTTTGGACAGGTGAAACCAAGATCAACCTGTACCAGAATGATGGAAAGGAAAAAGTATGGCGAAGGCGTGGTACAGCTCATGATCCAAAGCATACCACATCATCTGTAAAACACGGCGGAGGCAGTGTGATGGCTTGGGCATGCATGGCTGCCAGTGGCAATGGGTCACTAGTGTTTATTGATGATGTGACACAGGACAGAAGCAGCCGAATGAATTCTGAGGTATTCAGAGACATACTGTGTGCTCAGATCCAGCCAAATGCAGCAAAACTGATTGGTCGTCGTTTCATACTACAGATGGACAATGACCCAAAACATAAAGCCAGATCAACCAAGGAGTTTATTAAAGCAAAGAAGTGGAATATTCTTGAATGGCCAAGTCAGTCATCTGATCTCAACCCATTTGAGCATGCATTTCACTTGTTAAAGACTAAACTTCAGACAGAAAGGCTCACAAACAAACAGCAGCTGAAAACCACCGCAGTGAAGGCCTGGCAGAGCATCAAAAAGGAGGAAACACGGCGTCTGGTGATGTCCATGAGCTCAAGACTTCAGGCAGTCATTGCCAACAAAGGGTTTTCCAACAAGTACTAAAAATAAACATTTTATTTAAAATTATTCAAATCTGTCCAATTACTTATTAAAAACAGGGTGGCACATGTTAAGGAGCTGAAACTCCTAAACCCTTCATCCAATTTAAATGTGGATACCCTCAAATGAAAGCTGAAAGTCTGAACTTCAACTGCATCTGAATTGTTTTCTTTAAAATTCATTGTGGTAATGTCTATAACCAAAATTAGAAAAATGTTGTCTCTGTCCAAATATATGTGGACCTAACTGTATTATATTATAAAGCGGTGCTGATAGTAATAGGTTATGGTAGTGGATGTAGCAGGGGAATGATATATAGTAATAGGCTATGGTAGTGGATGTAGCAGGGGAATGATATATAGTACCCGTGGTTATGCCTGCGTTATAATGTGACCAGGATGGAACTACAGGTCTAAAAAAATGAGGCTGTGAAAGGTCCCGTCTCAGGCGCCCCCAGGATACTGGGCAGTAGCTAAAATCACACATATGTATAGGGCAAAGTAGAGAAAATAAGGATACATTATATAGAGGCCAGTATGGGCTGCTGCGTCCCAGGTGCAGAGAGCTTGTGTAAGAAGGGCCGTAAAATTCACTGTGGGCCTGTAAGTTGCGCAAAGGGGGGTCAGAGGGTGGTTACAGAAAGTTAATAGGCAAAGCGTAGCCGGAAATGACCGGCAGAAAGGGGAGAGGTGGCGCTGCGTGGGTACCTGGTAGGAGTCTTGGAAGAGGTTAGCGGCGCGTCCCGCGCCCTGCTGTGTTGTCCTGGAGGAGATTAGGAGATTGAGGGTGGGTGTGAATGCCGCCCTCAAATACCGCCGGACCGGAAGTGCCGGACCGGAAGTGACGTGGTACCGGGGCCTGCGCCTGCGCACAAGGCTCTGTATGCAAGTACTGGCATGACACTGCCCAAGAGTGGGAGTGTGATAGTGCTATGTGAAGCAATGGGAGGGTTCACATGTGGACAAGGAAATAGGCGCTGACAGGGTGATCCATATGGGATAGTATAGTAAGGGCACCGCTCGAGAGTATGGATAGGCAGGTGAAAGTGCCTATAAGCTGAAGCTGAAGTAAGTGGGACTGTAAAAAACTGAAAAAAACTGAAAAAAAAGGGGGGAAAAAATGCAATTTTGAGATAAAGATGGGTAAAGAAAAAATAAAAATGGACTGAAATATTAAGAAAATAATAAAAAAATAAAGTGAACAAAAATAAATATAGAGAATAAAATGCTACGCAGTGAGCAAAAGGAAAAAAGGTAATGGAAATAAATGAGAAAAAAATTTGAGTAATAAAAAAATAAAGAATGAAAATTAAAAATAAGAATAAAAAAATAAAGAATGGAGTTGAAAAAAAGAAAAGAAGTATAATAAAAGAAAAATGATAAAAATAATAATGGAAAAAATGATGAAAATAAAAATAAAATTGAAACAAGATGACTTGTTACATGGACGGCAAAAATAACTGTATGAAAGAGGACTCACCTAGTGAAGAGTGGACTCAATGTGTCTGGAAGGTAAAGAATTAGAAAAATTAGACGATTGTTACAGTAACCAATCCATTTCCCTGTTGAGGCCCTTGGGGCTTAGGGTCTCAAGTTTGTGGATCCAATACGTTTCCCTCATTTTAAGTTGCCTTATATGGTTCCCCCCTCTCCTGGGTCTAGGGACCTGCTCAATGACCTGATATTTTAGCTGTGCCACCGTATGTCTACATTTAATAAAATGTTCAGGAATTGGTAGCCAAGTTTTATTACAGCGAATGGTCGATTTGTGGCTAGCTATGCGGTCTTTAATGTGCTGAGTAGTCTCTCCTACATATAGGAGGCCACACGGGCATTTGATTACGTAGACAACGAAATTTGAGACACGGGTGAACAATGGAGACACAGGGGTCAAGAATGGAGACACAGGCTGTAAGAATGGAGATACAGGGGCAAGAATGGAGACACAGGGGCAAGAATGGAGATACGGGCAAGAATGGAGACACAGGGGATAAGAATGGAGACACAGGGGGCAAGAATGGAGACAGGGGCAAGAATGGAGACAGAGGGGCAGGAATGGAGACATAGGGGCAAGAATGGAGACAGAGGGCAAGAACGGAGACAAAGGGGGCAAGAAGGGAGACACGGGGCAAGAATCGAGACAGATGGGGCAGGATGGAGACAGATGGGGCAGGATCATGGGGCAGGATGGAGACAGATGGTACAGAATCAAGGGACAGGATGGATACGATGGGGCAGGATCATGGGTATTTGTTCCTTGTATGTGATATTATTCGGTCACTGTGGTGGTAATATGTGATCTGGACATGGTGTGGCGTTATTTGTTCCTTGTATGTGGTATTATAGGTCCCTATGTGGTGGTAATATGGCGTCTGATCATGGTGCGGTGGTATTTGTCCCTTGTATGTGATATTATTGGTCATTTTAAAAATTGACAAATAAAAATATACCAAAATTGTATTGGATATTATAACAAATGATTAATAGGTTAGAGTAGAGCTGGGCCAAAAGAGTCTACCTTGTCGTGGTGGAGGCTTAAAAAATCTTTTGACCAAAACAAAGCTGCTGGCTGTATGTGTGTGATCTGGTGATGGGAACTGTTAGGCTGGGGTCACACTTGCAAATTCAATGCGAGAAACTCGCATCAAGTCCCGGCACTACCACCAGCTCTTTGGACTGGAGTTTGTGGCTGCATGTATTTCTATGCAGCCGCACGCTCCTGTCTGGAGAGGCGGCGGCAGTGCCAGGACTTGATGCGAGAGACTCACACAAGTTTCCTGCATTGATCTCGCAAGTGTGACTCCGTCCTTAATGTGTGATTGATGAGAAGTGGAGTTTTTTCAAGAGAGAGCGGTGGGGCTATGGGCAGTTCGAGGGGTGGAGCCTGGGTGGAGTCTCAAGGGGGCCCCGAAAATTTTGCCACTATGGGGCCCCAAAATTCCTAGTGGCAGCCTTGTGCACAATTTCAATAGTTTACATTAAAGGTGTTCTTTGGTGATAACAAGTTATCACCGATTCACAGGTTAGGTGGGTGATAGCTTATTGATCGTGGAATCTGACCATTGGAAACTGCACCAATCAGAAGAACTGTGAACTTGTATACTTGACAGGGCACTTTTATCTCCATTTTGAAATGCAGCAGAAGGTCAGATGTCTGACCGCAGCTCAATTCATCCTCTTTGGGTTGTCCAGAAAAAGCCAAGCCCGGCATGTGCAGCCACTGAAGGAATGAATGGATCAGTGGTCGAGTCATACATACCGCTCCATTCTAATAGCGAAGAAAGTTCCACATTCTGCTGATCGGCCAGGACCCAGCAATCGGACCCACACTAATGAATACCTTATCACTTATTCTCAGAGCACCCCGACGCGCGTTTCGGACCGTGTCCTTCGCCAGGGAACACGAAGGACACGGTCCGAAACGCGTGTCGGTGTGCTCTGTACCTGGAGGACCGGACGCAACTTAGGAGGTAATATTACTGCTTTTTGTATGTAACTCTGCATTTGTCTCCATACTTTCCAGTTTATGCTGCATCATCCATACTCGGTTGTGTGTACTTGCACATTGCTCTTTTTGCTTGTAAGGTATTCTTACATTCATACTTTCCGGTATGTAGGCGCTGCATGTTTTGTTGCGCATTGCATTTATCTCTTTGCACAAATACACGCAATTGTCGTACAACCCATTTTTTGCAGAAACATACGCAATTGTCATACAGCCTATTCCATATCTATGAGCCGGTTCTTACACATGCTCTCCTGTATTTAGGTGCTGCATGTTTTGCTGCGCATTGCACTTTTCTTTTTGAACTAATATACGCAATTGTCGTACAGCTCGTTCTATACCCATGAGCCGTTCTTAACACTGTTGTTAACAAACCTGGGAAACACACATTCGCCAGAAGACTCGCTACACTCATCAGGAGGGCGTTAAACTAGAAGAAGAGGGGACGGGAAGAAAAACATTAGACTTGAACAAAGAAGATCCAGGAAAACATACTCAGAAGGGAGGTAAGAACATTTCTAAAACAATCCACAGCGAGGAGATTGGAACAAAACAAAATCCTCTAAACTGCATGCTCGCAAACGCCAGAAGCCTGACAAACAAGATGGAAGAACTAGAAGCAGAAATATCTACAGGTAACTTTGACGTAGTGGGAATAACCGAGACATGGTTAGATGAAAGCTATGACTGGGCAGTTAACTTACAGGGTTACAGTCTGTTTAGAAAGGATCGTAAAAATCGGAGAGGAGGAGGTGTTTGTCTCTATGTAAAGTCTTGTCTAAAGTCCACTTTAAGGGAGGATATTAGCGAAGGAAATGAGGATGTCGAGTCCATATGGGTCGAAATTCATGGAGGGAAAAATGGTAACAAAATTCTCATTGGGGTCTGTTACAAACCCCCAAATATAACAGAAACCATGGAAAGTCTACTTCTAAAGCAGATAAATGAAGCTGCAACCCATAATGAGGTCCTGGTTATGGGGGACTTTAACTACCCGGATATTAACTGGGAAACAGAAACCTGTGAAACCCATAAAGGCAACAGGTTTCTGCTAATAACCAAGAAAAATTATCTTTCACAATTGGTGCAGAATCCCACCAGAGGAGCAGCACTTTTAGACCTAATACTATCTAATAGACCTGACAGAATAACAAATCTGCAGGTGGTCGGGCATCTAGGAAATAGCGACCACAATATTGTACAGTTTCACCTGTCTTTCACTAGGGGGACTTGTCAGGGAGTCACAAAAACACTGAACTTTAGGAAGGCAAAGTTTGACCAGCTTAGAGATGCCCTTAATCTGGTAGACTGGGACAATATCCTCAGACATAAAAATACAGATAATAAATGGGAAATGTTTAAGAACATCCTAAATAGGCAGTGTAAGCGGTTTATACCTTGTGGGAATAAAAGGACTAGAAATAGGAAAAACCCAATGTGGCTAAACAAAGAAGTAAGACAGGCAATTAACAGTAAAAAGAAAGCATTTGCACTACTAAAGCAGGATGGCACCATTGAAGCTCTAAAAAACTATAGGGAGAAAAATACTTTATCTAAAAAACTAATTAAAGCTGCCAAAAAGGAAACAGAGAAGCACATTGCTAAGGAGAGTAAAACTAATCCCAAACTGTTCTTCAACTATATCAATAGTAAAAGAATAAAAACTGAAAATGTAGGCCCCTTAAAAAATAGTGAGGAAAGAATGGTTGTAGATGACGAGGAAAAAGCTAACATATTAAACACCTTCTTCTCCACGGTATTCACGGTGGAAAATGAAATGCTAGGTGAAATCCCAAGAAACAATGAAAACCCTATATTAAGGGTCACCAATCTAACCCAAGAAGAGGTGCGAAACCGGCTAAATAAGATTAAAATAGATAAATCTCCGGGTCCGGATGGCATACACCCACGAGTACTAAGAGAACTAAGTAATGTAATAGATAAACCATTATTTCTTATTTTTAGGGACTCTATAGCGACAGGGTCTGTTCCGCAGGATTGGCGCATAGCAAATGTGGTGCCAATATTCAAAAAGGGCTCTAAAAGTGAACCTGGAAATTATAGGCCAGTAAGTCTAACCTCTATTGTTGGTAAAATATTTGAAGGGTTTCTGAGGGATGTTATTCTGGATTATCTCAATGAGAATAACTGTTTAACTCCATATCAGCATGGGTTTATGAGAAATCGCTCCTGTCAAACCAATCTAATCAGTTTTTATGAAGAGGTAAGCTATAGGCTGGACCACGGTGAGTCATTGGACGTGGTATATCTCGATTTTTCCAAAGCGTTTGATACCGTGCCGCACAAGAGGTTGGTACACAAAATGAGAATGCTTGGTCTGGGGGAAAATGTGTGTAAATGGGTTAGTAACTGGCTTAGTGATAGAAAGCAGAGGGTGGTTATAAATGGTATAGTCTCTAACTGGGTCACTGTGACCAGTGGGGTACCGCAGGGGTCAGTATTGGGACCTGTTCTCTTCAACATATTCATTAATGATCTGGTAGAAGGTTTACACAGTAAAATATCGATATTTGCAGATGATACAAAACTATGTAAAGCAGTTAATACAAGAGAAGATAGTATTCTGCTACAGATGGATCTGGATAAGTTGGAAACTTGGGCTGAAAGGTGGCAGATGAGGTTTAACAATGATAAATGTAAGGTTATACACATGGGAAGAAGGAATCAATGTCACCATTACACACTGAATGGGAAACCACTGGGTAAATCTGACAGGGAGAAGGACTTGGGGATCCTAGTTAATGATAAACTTACCTGGAGCAGCCAGTGCCAGGCAGCAGCTGCCAAGGCAAACAGGATCATGGGGTGCATTAAAAGAGGTCTGGATACACATGATGAGAGCATTATACTGCCTCTGTACAAATCCCTAGTTAGACCGCACATGGAGTACTGTGTCCAGTTTTGGGCACCGGTGCTCAGGAAGGATATAATGGAACTAGAGAGAGTACAAAGGAGGGCAACAAAATTAATAAAGGGGATGGGAGAACTACAATACCCAGATAGATTAGCGAAATTAGGATTATTTAGTCTAGAAAAAAGACGACTGAGGGGCGATCTAATAACCATGTATAAGTATATAAGGGGACAATACAAATATCTCGCTGAGGATCTGTTTATACCAAGGAAGGTGACGGGCACAAGGGGGCATTCTTTGCGTCTGGAGGAGAGAAGGTTTTTCCACCAACATAGAAGAGGATTCTTTACTGTTAGGGCAGTGAGAATCTGGAATTGCTTGCCTGAGGAGGTGGTGATGGCGAACTCAGTCGAGGGGTTCAAGAGAGGCCTGGATGTCTTCCTGGAGCAGAACAATATTGTATCATACAATTAGGTTCTGTAGAAGGACGTAGATCTGGGGATTTATTATGATGGAATATAGGCTGAACTGGATGGACAAATGTCTTTTTTCGGCCTTACTAACTATGTTACTATGTTACTTTGTTATACACTGTCTTTATTATCATCACGGTTTATTCAGTTGCCTATTTTTTGTGCTTTCTGTTTATACACAACACGTTTTTTTATTGTTTATTCATTTATATATATTTTTTTATATATTTTTTTAATATATATATATATTTTTGTTTCTTACACCTGTATTTTTTACACATTTTTGCAGCATAACTGAATATCATTACAATCATTTTTTACGTATTATATGTGGATTCCTTTCTTCTAGCCATCATATGATAATTGTCTCTTTTATATATATTTTTTATTTTTGTCTCATACGTACCTTGCCTCCTTTTTGCATCCGGTTTTATCATTGTTATTTTGCTGTATATTTTGTTTTGTATACCTTTTCCTCCAGCTACAGGCACATTACTGCTGTTGCCATTTTTTGCCCAGTATATATACATATATTTATAATAAAGGCATTTTAACATACTATACCTGTTTGGTATTTTATTATTTTGGGTTTTTAATTTGGTCATTATTATTATTTTTTTCTATATATGAGTTTACTTCCATACGTAGGGATTTTCTTTTATTTAAAAAATGATGTGGGTTCTCCCCGTATTTTTGATAACCAGCCAGGCAAAACTCATAGCTGCGGGCTGCAACCCCCAGCTGTCAGCTGCAGCAAGGCTCGTTATCAAGAACAGAGGGGTCCAAACGCTATTTTTTTCAATGATTTAAATAAATATTTTTTTAAAAATGGTGTGAGGTCCCCCCATTTTTGACAACCAGCCTTGCTATAGAAGACCGAAAAATATCACGTCACTCCTTATGTAAATATGGTGCACAGACGAGGGTTGCCAGACCCTAAATTCAATATATTCAAAAAGTCCGGCACTTAAAATGATATTTATATGCTTTATTTATTCATGCGTTCCCAGAAAATTCAAAGTAACGTTTCGGTCATTATGACCTTCATCAGACAGATAAATGTAGAAACTCTGGAGAGCGTTGTGAATTGGCATGGGCCGACCTATTAGGCATACGGCTCCAATAGGAGCTCGCTAATACATCCGGTGGCACGTGTGGCTGTGGTCCGCATAAATGACATTGATATCATTTTGAGTGCCGGACTTTTTGAATATATTGCTATAGAAGACAGCTGGGGGCTGGTATTCTAAGGCTGGTAAGGGGCCATCTATATTGACCCCCAACCTAAAAAATAGCAGCCGCCCAGAAAAGGCACATCTATTAGATGCGCCAATTCTGGCGCTTTGCCCGGCTCTTCCCACTTGCCCTGTAGCGGTGGCAAGTGGGGTAATGGGGTTGATGTCATCTTTGCATTGTCTAATAGATGTGCCATTTCTGGGCAGCTTCTGGCTGCTACTTATAGGCTGGGAGAGTCAATATCTATGGCCCCTTACCAGCATGAGATTACCAGCCCCCAGATGTCTGCTTTAGCAAGGCTGGTTGCCAAAAATGGGGGAGACCCTATACCCTCGCATTATTTAAGCAATTAAAAAAACAGCTTGGGGACCCCTCTATTATTCATAACTAGCCTTGCTGAAGCTGATGGCTGAGGGTTGCAGCCCGCAGCTGTCAGTTTTGCCTGGCTAGTTATAAAAAATACAGGGGAACCCATGCCGTTTTTTTAATTAATTTATTTATAGCGTCTGCTCTTACTGTTGTTAGCGGCAGCAGGTTTAGGCTGATGGGAGTAATAGTCCCATCAGTCACCGCCTGCTCTCGCTGTTATCAGTTGAATATAACTCTCAACATTCTCCCCTGCTCTCGCTGATCACCGGCAGAGCAGAGGAGAATGATGAGAGCGGTCTTCAGCACTCGGTGCCAGTACTTGGCACACTGATGACACACGGATGTCATCCGTGTGCATGTGTATGGGACATTTTGCCGCCTGTGCTGCTGTTAAAAAACTGACATGTCAGAGTATTTTGCCTGCAAACACTTTGTCCATGGCAACACACTGATGTGCACAGACCCATTCACTTGAATGGGTCTACGTGTATAAGTGTGTACATGTGAAAGAGACACAGAACAGAGAGGAGTTAAACATCCAAGTAATTACCGTATTTTTTGGACTATAAGACGCACTTTTTCCTCTTCAAATTTGAGGGGTAAAAGGGCGTGTGTCTTATAGTCAGAATATACTTAACAATATTGTGGTGGCAGCAGTAGTCAGGCGATTCTGCAGTGGTCCGACACTGCAGGGCGATGATCTCACTTCCATCCCAGGCTGGTGCGGCAGTATTCAGTGATGCTTGGTGGTGCATGAGTTTCCGCCAACATTTTGTGAAAATACGGATCCCCGCACTTCCATTGCTGCGATGCTGTGACCTCTGAGAAATCCCATCTCAGGCTGTTCATTTTCATAGATTTTTTTTTTTTCTTATTACCTTTTTTTTAATTATTTCTGTGACCATTGCAGTTTTTTCTGTCATTAAACGAGGGGTACCAATAATTTTTACCATGTGTGTATTTAGGTGTAAGAGGGTGAACTGTAGTCCCACTGAGAGGGCACTAGGACCCTGTGGTTTTTGCCTGTTGCAGCAAAGGACAGACCGTGCAAAACTCCCAGAGACAATGTGTGCTGGGGGGTGGGGTCTAGTGTCTCCGGTGTAAAGTGAACCTAAGAAGTGAGAGCTGAGAGAGAAAAGGCGGGAAGCAAAAGGAGAAGCTGCTGTGAGATCTTAAAAAGAGACTGTGTGGATTTACTGCAAGTGTTTTTGGAGGAAAAGAAGCTTTTGAGAGACTTTTTGTTGCTAACGTTCCCCTGGAGAAGAGCTAACCTTTTGTTTAACTCTGTGAGAGACTTGTGTTGCTAACGTTTCCTGGAGAGGAGCTAACCCTTTATCTAAGAAAAGACTGAGACTTTACTAAGAACCCAGTACGTATTTGGAAGTCTGTGGATTCCCTGTGCATTGAGTGGAGGAACAAGTCTGGACAGACTGCTGATACAGAGACGGACGGATTGTCGTGGAAGCATTCCTAGGAGCTACAGAAGCAGAGACTACATCGTGAGACCACTAACTAAGTCCCTGGCGTTTGGGCTCGGCATCGGCCGACAAGACAAGAGGAGCTTGCTGTAACTTATTGGCGCTGAAGATAAGGACTGGCTGCAGCCTGTGCGGATTCCTGCCTGAGAGGAAATCCATCTCAGGATACGGTACCATAGTTATAGATACCCGGGTATCTCTGCTCAGAGTGTTAAATTGTTACTTTAGAGGTGTATCTTATATTAGAGTTGTGTAAGTTATACTCAATGTGCCATTCCAGGGGCTCCCTTAATAACACTACATTCAATTTACACTTGTTCCTGTTTTTAGTTGCCTGTTAGGTAAATTTCTTACTAGTCTGTTGTAGTATACAGTTCTCAGGAGACCTTGGAGTGGCACAGTGATTTCAGCTGCTGCTGAGCTAGTGTATCTTTGGGGTGCATCTGCCTTAATATTCTCCATATTACCTTGATTATTTTGCCTTTGAGTAAATACCGTTGGAGATTTCTGCCTTGGTCTTGGTTTGTGACTCACTGGATCTTATTCGGACCTCTGGTCATTACATAGGAACGGACTGCAAAGCCCTCATCCCTGCCTAGAGACTGTATTCAGTCACTCTCCATGCTCCTGAAACTCTCTCTCCTTCCCTAGGCTAAAGGCAGAATGTATCTGATACAAACAGCAAAGCACAAAATTAGCCTTTACAAGGGCCCTTAGTACCATGTTTCAGCTTCAGCACCAGTATCAACACTAGAGGACTCTGATTTGTTAAATTGTGCACACACAGGCCCATACAAGCACTCTCTCCTTCCAATAAGATCTGTCACTGAGCTGTGCAATGGTGTTATTGTGCCGAGTATGGAGCACCTAACCTTTCATAACCCCCGATTATGACATAGGGCCAGCCAATCACAGTAATGCCACTACCAAGATGGCCATGGCATTACAGGGACTCGCAGGCAATCCCCACATGCTTATTGGATGTGTAACAGGCACCAAACGTGGGCTGAGGATTTCAGTTTGCAATAGAGCACCAGCTAATGCTCGCGAGTGACAAGCACCCAGATACTCCAGTGATATCCTTGTATCACCGAGCACGTTCATTCATCCATACTCTCTATATCATCAGTGAACATTGCACTTCGCTAAAATTAAAAAATAACATTTGGAATATAAAAATTGATACCAGGTGCTTTAACACAGTTACAATGCATAGCTTCTGCACTGCACGGTAACATATGGAGTGCACATATGCCAATGCAATCCTGTTAAGATCAGATTTTCTGGTTGGAATGTGGACTGTAAAATACAACCCTTCTGTAAACTTGCAAATCATTGAAATTTAACATTTTGGGATTTGCTGTTCTATCTTCAAAGGCAAAAAGTCTGTCAGCTGCGGTGATCAAATAACAGGGAAAACAGGAAATTAAAAAAGATTTTGAATAAACCAAAAGAGGACATTTAGAAATTATTTAGAATATTTAAATATTTATGCTATCTTTATTCATACATTTAATAGAAAACAAATTATGCCACTAATTAACGACATTCTCTAATTAAAGCGAATCTGTCATAAGGTTTTTGCCACCTAATCTGAGAGCAGCATAATGTAAAGACAAAGGCATTGATTCCAGCAATGTGTCACTTATTGAGATCCTTAGTTTTGTTTTGATAAAAATTACTGTTTTATTTTAGCAGGATATTATCACTAGAGGACTAGTAAACCTGCTGCCATGTAGTCCTCCATATTCAGGAATTCAGGAGCTCTGTATAACCCTGCCCCGATCACTGATTGGCTGCTTTCTGTGTATACTGTGCATAGGCATAAACCGGACAATCAGTGTTGTGGGCAGGGTTATACAGAGTTCAGTATTCAGATAACTGCTAGATCTGCAGCAGATGGGGGTAGCAAAAACCTGGTGACAGATTCCTTTTTAAAACATCTACTTTGTATTCTATTATATTAAATCATAATTACAATGTATGCAAAATGACAAAGCATTACCATTCTCTACAGCTGTTTTGCACTCTGAGATGGAAATGAATGGAAACCTAGAATAAAACAATAAAAAACTTCCTGCAGGGGCAGGGAAAGTATAACTGAAGTCTAAATTCTAACCCAGATATATAGACTGGTTACCAAGAATCTTAGAGTATGATGAAATCGGTAATGGATCAGTCAGCCTAGGTTCAAACTAATGCTGTGCTCTCCGCTGATCACTTCGTTTCTGTCCATGGGAACCCTGGCAGAGCCAGACAGCGTCTACATTGACCCATTCAGCTTCAGTGAAGGGAATGGCTCTAGAAGGGCTGTGTCAGGGTTCTTGTCATAGTCCTTATTTTAGAGGATTCCGACAGTAACCCTTATAATGTGCTCAGTGTAGAGCAGTATATTAGTGTGAATCCAGCATAAAATTGACAGGTCTACTTGCTTCCGTATACTGGTGAATCTGTGACCAAGTTCTGTGTAATCCTACATGTTGGAACATTTACTGGATATGCTACAAAAATATTTTTATGGTCATTACTGGTTAGACTATAAATGGTATCAAGAAAGAACACGGACACTGCTACCACACCCAGATTAAAGAAGTTGTCCATTACTTAGACAATCCCTTCTCATATTCCATGCTTGGTCCAATCAAATAAAAAAGCTTATACCTCCCGCGTCGGCGCAGTTACAGGTGGTGTTGGCACTTGCGGTCACGAGGCTCTTATGTGGTTGTTATGACATGCGAGCCCAATCAGGACTGGTGTCATTTCATTTGCCTCACCTTCTTACAAATCAAATGTTAAGAGGAAGTCAGGGCTGCAGCTACTCTCTCACTTTCTCTTGCTGTTCAATTCATATGAATTATGTAACACATGTGCTAGTGGAACCACTGTGCCGTGACCTGAGGAGAGCCTTTAGGGGCATGACGAGGCAAACACTTAATTCTTCGCTAGCCCCTGATGGGGTGGTTAGACTTCGCTCCAGATAGACACCAGTTGCTATTCCAGGACAGACCGTCAAAGGGGTAAAAAGCTGGAATGGCCATGAAAGGGTGGGCATGGCAGATACAGGCAGGCTCGGCAGATATACAGGAAGGCATGGCCAATGCTGGCGGGCACCACAGGCACTGGTAGTTACAGGCAGAAACAGGCGGTTACGGGCAGGAACAGGCAGGTACAGGTGGGTACTGGCAGGTACAGATGGGTATAGGCAGGAGCAGGCAGGAATACAAGAAGAGAGGACCTGACAGCTAGCAAGCATGCAGAAAACTGCCAAAACATGTTGCTCAGGCACCTCTCAACAAGTGGAGGTACCTTAAATAGAAAGTGTATTTCAGCCATTGGCTGGGGACACTTTAGAACAGTGCGCACTGTTTCTTTAAGAGCAGTGCCTGAGGATCTGCCAGGAGCAGAAAGAAGCATGGGCCAATGGATGGGCAGAGAGTTGCATCCCCGTCGAGGGAGAAGGGTATGTAAATCACGCAGTACATATTATATAGTACTGTGTACGTACCATTGCTAATTTTTTCAGAGAGAAGAATTAGCTGGGTAGAAAGGCAAAATGAGCAATTGTAAGTACACAGTGCTATATAATATGGTGATTGCGATATATTAAGAGAATAAAAACTTTGATGGGAGGAGTGCTTCTTTAATTCATAACCAACAAAATGTAGAAGACAAGGAAATCGGCACTCACCACTGCTGTGGCAGTAAAAGGCAATTTTATTCAATGACTAGATGGTGGCCCGATTCTAACGCATCGGGTATTCTAGAATATGCATGTCCACGTAGTATATTGCCCAGCCATGTAGTATATTGCCCAGTCACGTAGTATATTGCCCAGCCACGTAGTATATTGCCCAGCCACGTAGTATATTGTACAGCCCACGTAGTATATTGCCCAGCCACGTAGAATATTGCCCAGCCACATAGTATATTGCCTAGTCACATAGTATATTGCCCAGCCACGTAGTATATTGCCCAGCCACGTATTATATTGCTCAGTTACGTAGTATATTGCCCAGCCACGTAGTATATTGTCCAGCCACGTAGTATATTGCACAGCCCACGTAGTATATTGCCCAACCACATAGTATATTGCCCAGTCACGTAGTATATTGCCCAGCCTGTTATGATAAGGTAATTCAGTACCACAATGGACATAGAGGTCAGAGCACATACATCCTCTTGAGGAGGGGTCACCGAACCCTCACCAGAGCCCCCAGGACGACCAGGATGAGCCATATGAAAGGCACGAACAAGATCGGGAGCATGGA
This sequence comes from Ranitomeya imitator, assembly GCF_032444005.1. Lineage (NCBI taxonomy): Eukaryota > Metazoa > Chordata > Amphibia > Anura > Dendrobatidae > Ranitomeya > Ranitomeya imitator. The sequence goes on from NC_091282.1 coordinate 112,413,054, forward strand.
CATCAGAGGCAAAGACCCAGGAATTATCTTCCTGAGCATAACCCTTCCACTTAACCAGATACTGGAGTTTCCGTCTTGAAACACGAGAATCCAAAATCTTCTCCACAATATACTCCAACTCCCCCTCCACCAAAACCGGGGCAGGAGGATCAACAGATGGAACCATAGGTGCCACGTATCTCCGCAACAATGACCTATGGAATACATTATGTATGGAAAAAGAATCTGGAAGGGTCAGACGAAAAGACACAGGATTAAGAACCTCAGAAATCCTATATGGACCAATGAAACGAGGTTTAAACTTAGTAGAGGAAACCTTCATAGGAATATGACGAGAAGATAACCAAACCAAATCCCCAACACGAAGTCGGGGACCCACACAGCGTCTACGATTAGCGAAACGTTGAGCCTTCTCCTGGGACAAGGTCAAATTGTCCACTACATGAGTCTAAATCTGCTGCAACCTGTCCACCACAGTATCCACACCAGGACAGTCCGAAGACTCAACCTGCCCTGAAGAGAAACGAGGATGGAACCCAGAGTTGCAGAAAAACGGCGAAACCAAGGTAGCCGAGCTGGCCCGATTATTAAGGGCGAACTCAGCCAAAGGCAAAAAGGACACCCAGTCATCCTGATCAGCAGAAACAAAGTATCTCAGATATGTTTTCAAGGTCTGATTGGTTTGTTCGGTCTGGCCATTAGTCTGAGGATGGAAAGCCGAGGAAAAAGACAAGTCAATGCCCATCCTACCACAAAAGGCTCGCCAAAACCTCGAAACAAACTGGGAACCTCTGTCAGAAACGATATTCTCTGGAATGCCATGTAAACGAACCACATGCTGGAAGAACAATGGCACCAAATCAGAGGAGGAAGGTAATTTAGACAAGGGTACCAAATGGACCATCTTAGAGAAGCGATCACAGACCACCCAAATGACTGACATCTTTTGAGAGACGGGAAGATCTGAAATAAAATCCATAGAGATATGTGTCCAAGGCCTCTTCGGGACCGGCAAGGGCAAAAGCAACCCACTGGCACGAGAACAGCAGGGCTTAGCCCGAGCACAAATCCCACAGGACTGCACAAAAGTACGCACATCCCGTGACAGAGATGGCCACCAAAAGGATCTAGCCACGAACTCTCTGGTACCAAAGATTCCAGGATGACCAGCCAACACCGAACAATGAACCTCAGAGATAACTTTATTCGTCCACCTATCAGGGACAAACAGTTTCTCCGCTGGGCAACGATCAGGTTTATTAGCCTGAAATTTTTGCAGCACCCGCCGCAAATCAGGGGAGATGGCAGACACAATTACTCCCTCTTTGAGGATACCCGCCGGCTCAGATAAACCCGGAGAGTCGGGCACAAAACTCCTAGACAGAGCATCCGCCTTCACATTTTTAGAGCCCGGAAGGTACGAAATCACAAAGTCAAAACGGGCAAAAAACAGCGACCAACGAGCCTGTCTAGGATTCAACCGCTTGGCAGACTCGAGATAAGTCAAGTTCTTATGATCAGTCAAGACCACCACGCGATGCTTAGCTCCTTCAAGCCAATGACGCCACTCCTCGAATGCCCACTTCATGGCCAGCAACTCTCGATTGCCCACATCATAATTTCGCTCAGCAGGCGAAAACTTCCTGGAAAAAAAAGCGCATGGTTTCATCACTGAGCAATCAGAACTTCTCTGCGACAAAACAGCCCCTGCTCCAATCTCAGAAGCATCAACCTCGACCTGGAACGGAAGCGAAACATCTGGTTGACACAACACAGGGGCAGAAGAAAAACGACGCTTCAACTCTTGAAAAGCTTCCACAGCAGCAGAAGACCAATTGACCACATCAGCACCCTTCTTGGTCAAATCGGTCAATGGTTTAGCAATACTAGAAAAATTGCAGATGAAGCGACGATAAAAATTAGCAAAGCCCAGGAACTTTTGCAGACTTTTCAGAGATGTCGGCTGAGTCCAATCATGGATGGCTTGGACCTTAACAGGGTCCATCTCGATAGTAGAAGGGGAAAAGATGAACCCCAAAAATGAAACCTTCTGAACACCAAAGAGACACTTTGATCCCTTCACAAACAAAGAATTAGCACGCAGGACCTGAAACACCGTTCTGACCTGCTCCACATGAGACTCCCAATCATCCGAGAAGATCAAAATGTCATCCAAGTACACAATCAGGAATTTATCCAGGTACTCTCGGAAGATGTCATGCATAAAGGACTGAAACACTGATGGAGCATAGGCAAGTCCGAATGGCATTACTAGATACTCAAAATGGCCCTCGGGCGTATTAAATGCAGTTTTCCATTCATCGCCTCGCTTAATACGCACAAGATGATACGCACCACGAAGATCTATCTTGGTGAACCAACTAGCCCCCTTAATCCGAGCAAACAAATCAGATAACAACGGCAAGGGGTACTGAAATTTAACCGTGATCTTATTTAGAAGGCGGTAATCTATACAAGGTCTCAGTGAACCATCCTTCTTGGCTACAAAAAAGAACCCTGCTCCTAATGGCGACGACGACGGGCGAATATGCCCCTTTTCCAAGGACTCCTTCACATAACTCCGCATAGCGGCGTGCTCAGGCACAGATAAATTAAACAGTCGACCTTTTGGGAATTTACTACCAGGAATCAAATCGATAGCACAATCACAATCCCTATGCGGAGGTAGGGTATCGGACTTGGGCTCATCAAATACATCCCGGTAATCAGACAAGAACTCTGGAACCTCAGAAGGGGTGGATGACGAAATAGTCAGAAATGGGACATCACCATGTACCCCCTGACAACCCCAGCTGGACACAGACATGGATTTCCAATCTAATACTGGATTATGGACTTGTAGCCATGGCAACCCCAACACGACCACATCATGCAGATTATGCAACACCAGAAAGCGAATAACCTCCTGATGTGCAGGAGCCATGCACATGGTCAGCTGGGTCCAGTACTGAGGCTTATTCTTGGCCAAAGGCGTAGCATCAATTCCTCTCAATGGAATAGGACACTGCAAGGGCTCCAAGAAAAACCCACAACGCCTAGCATACTCCAAGTCCATCAAATTCAGGCAGCGCCTGAATCCACAAATGCCATGACAGAATACGATGACAAAGAGCAGATCAAGGTAACGGACAGAAGAAATTTTGACTGTACCGTACCAATGGTGGCAGACCTAGCGAACCGCTTAGTGCGCTTAGGACAATCAGAGATAGCATGAGTGGAATCACCACAGTAGAAACACAGCCCATTCAGACGTCTGTGTTCCTGCCGTTCAACTCTGGTCAAAGTCCTATCGCACTGCATAGGCTCAGGTCTAAGCTCAGGTACTACCGCCAAATGGTGCACAGATTTACGCTCACGCAAGCGTCGACCGATCTGAATGGCCAAAGACATAGACTCATTCAGACCAGCAGGCATAGGAAATCCCACCATGACATCCTTAAGGGCTTCAGAGAGACCTTTTCTGAAAATAGCTGCGAGAGCACCTTCATATCTCATCCTGACCCTGACACAGAGCCAGCAAATTTTTCTCTGCCTGATCCACTGAATTAGGTTCATCGTACAGCAATCCGAGCGCCAGGAAAAACGCATCGATATTACTTAATGCAGGATCTCCTGACGCAAGAGAAAATGCCCAGTCCTGAGGGTCGCCACGTAAAAAAGAAATAATGATCCTAACTTGTTGAACTGGGTCACCAGAGGAGCGAGGTTTCAAAGCCAGAAATAGTTTACAATTATTTTTGAAACTCAGAAATTTAGTTCTATCTCCAAAAAACAAATCAGGAATAGGAATTCTCGGTTCTAACATAGAATTCTGAACCACAAAGTCTTGAATATTTTGTACTCTTGCCGTGAGCTGATCCACACATGAAGACAGACCTTTAATGTCCATCGCTACACCTGTGTCCTGAACCACCCAAATGTCTAGGGGAAAAAAAAGGCAAAACACAGTGCAGAGAAAAAAAAAATGGTCTCAGAACTTATTTTTTCCCTCTATTGAGAATCATTAGTACTTTTGGCCTTCAGTACTGTTATGATAAGGTAATTCAGTACCACAATGGACATAGAGGTCAGAGCACATACAGTGACCTGACAATAACCCAAAAACATAGAACGAGCTCTGAGACGTGGAAACTCTGCTGACCGCAATCCCTAATCCTCTCCAACCACACTAGAGGCAGCCGTGGATTGCGCCTAACGCTCCCTATGCAACTCGGCACAGCCTGAGAAACTAGCTAGCCTGAAGATAGAAAATAAGCCTACCTTGCCTCAGAGAAATACCCCAAAGGAAAAGGCAGCCCCCACATATAATGACTGTGAGTTAAGATGAAAAGACAAACGTAGAGATGAAATAGATTTAGCAAAGTGAGGCCCGACTTTCTGAACAGAGCGAGGATAGGAAAGGTAACTTTGCGGTCAACACAAAACCCTACAAAAACCACGCAAAGGGGGCAAAAAGACCCTCCGTACCGAACTAACGGCACGGAGGTACACCCTCTGCGTCCCAGAGCTTCCAGCAAGCAGGAAAAAACAAATAGACAAGCTGGACAGAAAAAAACAGCAAACAAAATAGCAAAGCGGAACTTAGCTATTCAGAGCAGCAGGCCACAGGAACGATCCAGGAGGAAACAGGTCCAATACTAGAACATAGACTGAAGGCCAGGATCAAAGCACTAGGTGGAGTTAAATAGCAAAAAAAAAGGGAAGAAGCCAGCACTGCTTATGGTCAGAACGCAGTTAAATAGAGCAGCACCTAACGACTTCACCACATCACCTGAGGAAGGAAACTCAGAAGCCGCAGTACCACTTTCCTCCACCAACGGAAGCTCACAGAGAGAATAAGCCGAAGTACCACTTGTGACCGCAGGAGGGAGCTCTGCCACAGAATTCACAACACCAGCCACGTAGTATATTGCCCAGCCACGTAGTATATTGCCCAGTTACGTAGTATATTGCCCAGTCACGTTGTATATTGCCCAGTGATGTAGTATATTGCCCAGTGACGTAGTATATTGCCCATTGACGTAGTATACAGCACAGAGCCACGTAGTATATTGCCCCGCCACGTAGTATATTGCCCAGTCACGAAGTATATTGCCCAGCCACGTAGTATATTGCCCAGCCACATAGTATATTGCCCAGTTACATAGTATATTTCCCAGTCACATTGTATATTGCCCAGTCCCCTAGTATATTGCCCAGTCACGTAGTATATTGCCCAGTCACGTATTATATTGCCCAGTGATGTAGTATATTGCCCAGTGACATAGTATATTGCCCAGTGACATAGTATACAGCACTGAGCCATGTAGTATATTGCACAGCGACGTAGTATACAGCACAGAGCCACGTAGTATATTGGCCAGTCATGTAGTATATTGCCCAGCTACGTAGTATATTGCCCAGCCACGTATGTCACAGGTTAAAAAATAAAAATAAACATATACTCACCTTCCGAGAGCCCCTTGTAGTTCGGTCACATGGGGCCGTGACGTCATAGTAACATAGTAACATAGTAACATAGTTAGTAAGGCCGAAAAAATACATTTGTCCATCCAGTTCAGCCTATATTCCATCATAATAAATCCCCAGATCTACGTCCTTCTACAGAACCTAATTGTATGACACAATATTGTATCATACAATTATTAGGTTCTGTAGAAGGACGTAGATCTGGGTATTTATTATGATGGAATATAGGCTGAACTGGATGGACAAATGTCTTTTTTCGGCCTTACTAACTATGTTAATATTGTTCTGCTCCAGGAAGACATCCAGGCCTCTCTTGAACCCCTCGACTGAGTTCGCCATCACCACCTCCTCAGGCAAGCAATTCCAGATTCTCACTGCCCTAACAGTAAAGAATCCTCTTCTATGTTGGTGGAAAAACCTTCTCTCCTCCAGACGCAAAGAATGCCCCCTTGTGCCCGTCACCTTCCTTGGTATAAACAGATCCTCAGCGAGATATTTGTATTGTCCCCTTATATACTTATACATGGTTATTAGATCGCCCCTCAGTCGTCTTTCTTCTAGACTAAATAATCCTAATTTCGCTAATCTATCTGGGTATTGTAGTTCTCCCATCCCCTTTATTAATTTTGTTGCCCTCCTTTGTACTCTCTCTAGTTCCATTATATCCTTCCTGAGCACCGGTGACCAAAACTGGACACAGTACTCCATGTGCGGTCTAACTAGGGATTTGTACAGAGGCAGTATAATGCTCTCATCATGTGTATCCAGACCTCTTTTAATGCACCCCATGATCCTGTTTGCCTTGGCAGCTGCTGCCTGGCACTGGCTGCTCCAGGTAAGTTTATCATTAACTAGGATCCCCAAGTCCTTCTCCCTGTCAGATTTACCCAGTGGTTTCCCATTCAGTGTGTAATGGTGATATTGATTCCTTCTTCCCATGTGTATAACCTTACATTTATCATTGTTAAACCTCATCTGCCACCTTTCAGCCCAAGTTTCCAACTTATCCAGATCCATCTGTAGCAGAATACTATCTTCTCTTGTATTAACTGCTTTACATAGTTTTGTATCATCTGCAAATATCGATATTTTACTGTGTAAACCTTCTACCAGATCATTAATGAATATGTTGAAGAGAACAGGTCCCAATACTGACCCCTGCGGTACCCCACTGGTCACAGCGACCCAGTTAGAGACTATACCATTTATAACCACCCTCTGCTTTCTATCACTAAGCCAGTTACTAACCCATTTACACACATTTTCCCCCAGACCAAGCATTCTCATTTTGTGTACCAACCTCTTGTGCGGCACGGTATCAAACGCTTTGGAAAAATCGAGATATACCACGTCCAATGACTCACCGTGGTCCAGCCTATAGCTTACCTCTTCATAAAAACTGATTAGATTGGTTTGACAGGAGCGATTTCTCATAAACCCATGCTGATATGGAGTTAAACAGTTATTCTCATTGAGATAATCCAGAATAACATCCCTCAGAAACCCTTCAAATATTTTACCAACAATAGAGGTTAGACTTACTGGCCTATAATTTCCAGGTTCACTTTTAGAGCCCTTTTTGAATATTGGCACCACATTTGCTATGCGCCAATCCTGCGGAACAGACCCTGTCGCTATAGAGTCCCTAAAAATAAGAAATAATGGTTTATCTATTACATTACTTAGTTCTCTTAGTACTCGTGGGTGTATGCCATCCGGACCCGGAGATTTATCTATTTTAATCTTATTTAGCCGGTTTCGCACCTCTTCTTGGGTTAGATTGGTGACCCTTAATATAGGGTTTTCATTGTTTCTTGGGATTTCACCTAGCATTTCATTTTCCACCGTGAATACCGTGGAGAAGAAGGTGTTTAATATGTTAGCTTTTTCCTCGTCATCTACAACCATTCTTTCCTCACTATTTTTTAAGGGGCCTACATTTTCAGTTTTTATTCTTTTACTATTGATATAGTTGAAGAACAGTTTGGGATTAGTTTTACTCTCCTTAGCAATGTGCTTCTCTGTTTCCTTTTTGGCAGCTTTAATTAGTTTTTTAGATAAAGTATTTTTCTCCCTATAGTTTTTTAGAGCTTCAATGGTGCCATCCTGCTTTAGTAGTGCAAATGCTTTCTTTTTACTGTTAATTGCCTGTCTTACTTCTTTGTTTAGCCACATTGTTTTTTTTCTATTTCTAGTCCTTTTATTCCCACAAGGTATAAACCGCTTACACTGCCTATTTAGGATGTTCTTAAACATTTCCCATTTATTATCTGTATTCTTGGCAGGCGCGCAGGACCTGTAATGATGTCACGATCACATGACCGTGAAGTCATGGCAGGTCCTTCTTGCGCAGGCACGCAGGGCCTGTGATGACGTCGCGGTCACATGACCGTGACGTCATGGCAGGTCCTTCTCTCATACCATCCGTGGCACCGGAACCTGCCGCTTGCATGAAACGGTCACCGGAGTGTCGCGAAAGGTGAGTATATAATGATTTTTTATTTTTTAAAATTATTTTTAACATTAGATGTTTTTACTATTGACGCTGCATAGGCAGCATCAATAGTAAAAACTTGGTCACACAGGGTTAATAGCGGCGGTAACGGAGTGAGTTACCCGCGGCATAACGCGGTCCGTTACCGCTGGCATTAACCCTGTGTGAGCGGTGACTGCGGGGGAGGGACTAATCGGACTGTGGCCGTCGCTGATTGGTCACGGCAGCCATGACAGGCAGCTGGCGAGACCAATCATGACTTGGATTCCATTACAGACAGAGGCCGCGACCAATGAATATCCGTGACAGACAGAAGGACAGAAAGACGGAAGTGACCCTTAGACAATTATATAGTAGATTAGATGGCAAACAGAAGAATCAATAGAATGGGCAACAGCTGTTTTGCGTGAGTACATGCTTCTCCAAGATGCAAAATTTGGATCTGGGCCCGAACCAGCATGATGGTCAGGTATATGGGTTCCTTTAAGAAAATGCAAAGCTGCACTCTGGATTGTTTAGAATGGTAAATCTAGAACATTGGAACTGCATTACTGCCATAGAAGGTTGGTTAAGTGCTATATTATGTACATATGGAATTTCGGAAAATTGAAAATGCAATATTGCTATAGGAAAATTTACAGTAAAAAGAAGGTACTTAGTACATAAATGGGCCAATGTATGTGAGCCCAACTGCAACATCAATATGTATGGCTTCCTGTAGATCCTATAAAGAATATGTGTTTGCTCACCCACCCACGCATAAAAAAGACTACAGATAAAACACTGACCGTCCCAGGCCGGCGCTGTTCCAGCAGTGTCGGCACTCAAGGTCCCGGGGCTTTCTTGTAGTGGAATGACACATGGTGCCCGGCACGCACTCAGCATTAACGTCACTGTCCTCGCTTTCATACCAAATTGAACATGAAGAGGAAGACAGCGATCAGCTGCAGTCCGGACTTCCTTTTCATGTTCAAAATGTTCAAAAGCGGTGACAGTGACCGGAGTCACGTGTCATTCCACCACACCAGAGCCCCGGGACCGTGAGTGCCAATACTTCTGGAAAAACACCAGCATGGGAGGTGAGTATAGATTTTTTTATTTTATCCCGATCAAAGGTTAAGTAGGGATTGTCCTAGTAGTGGACAATCTCTTTAAAAAAAGGAAGGGGGCAGCAATGCATAACTTCAATGTTTCTTTATTGTTTGGCACTTTGTGATTTTTGAAAGGTTGCTTGAAGCTAGGGAAATATTGAAAATGCGCGTCAAAATTGCAAAAGATGTGAAGGCGAGGCTTAACCTTACATTTTAAACCAGGATAGCTACAGCACAAAATCATCAGAGATGAATGTCAAACCCTTGATATCTGGGAAAGTCACCAAGGTCTGTGCATGACCCTGGTAATGTCGAGTACCCGGGGTGATAAAGGACCCCTCACCTTACCTTCTAAAACCCCCCATGAAGAAAACCGTCAACTCCACATAAAAACCATAAGTCAATTTCTTTGGAAATTAAAGGCCACAGCAGCCATTTTATTTAACATAATACAAAAATACATTACAATAAACATTAACATTTTTAAGACTAGGAGGAGTCCTTGGAGCTCCCAAGAATCTGGTGATTAACCCCTTTCTGCCATTAGACGTACTATTCCGCCCATGTGGGGTGGGCTTTACTTCCCAAGGACGGAATAGTACGTCATAGGCGATCGGCCGTGCTCACGGGGGGAGCGCGGCCGATCGCGGCCGGGTGTCAGCTGCTTATCGCAGCTGACATCCGGCACTATGTGCCAGGAGCGGTCACGGACCGCCCCCGGCACATTAACCCCCGGCACACCGCGATCAAACATGATCGCGATGTGCCGGCGGTGCAGGGAAGCATCGTGCAGGGAGGGGGCTCCCTGCGTGCTTCCCTGAGACCCCCGCAGCAACGCGATGTGATCGCGTTGCTCCGGGGGTCTCTTACCTCCTCCCTGCAGCAAGTCCCGGATCCAAGATGGCCGCGGATCCGGGTCCTGCAGGGAGGGAGGTGGCTTACCAAGTGCCAGCTCAGAGCAGGCACTTGGTAATGCTGCAGCGCTGTTTGACAGATCGGTGATCTGTCAGAGTGCTGTGCAAACTGGCAGATCACCGATCTGTATTGTCCCCCCCTGGGACAAAGTAAAAAAGTTAAAAAAAATTTTTACAAGTGTGTAAAAAAAAAAAAAAAATCCTAAATAATGAAGAAAAAAATATATATATATATTATTCCCATAAATACATTTCTTTATCTAAATAAAAAAAACAAAACAATAAAAGTACACATATTTAGTATCGCCGCGTCCGTAACGACCCGACCTATAAAACTGGCCCACTAGTTAACCCCTTCAGTAAACACGGTAAGAAAAAAAAAAAAAAACGAGGCAAAAAACGCTTTATTATCATACCGCCGAACAAAAAGTGGAATAACACGCGATCAAAAAGACAGATATAAATAACCATGGCACCGCTGAAAGTGTCATCTTGTCCCGCAAAAAACGAGCCGCCATACAGAAACATCAGCAAAAAGTCCTCAGAATAAAGCGATGCAAAAATAATTATTTTTTCTATAAAATAGTTTTTATCGTATAAAAGCGCCAAAACATAAAAAAATGATATAAATGAGGTGTCGCTGTAATTGTACTGACCCGAAGAATAAAACTGCTTTATCAATTTTACCAAACGCGGAACGGTATAAACGCCTCCCCCAAAAGAAATTCATGAATAGCTGGTTTTTGCTAATTCTGCCTCACAAAAATCGGAATAAAAAGCGATCAAAAAATGTCACGTGCCCGAAAGTGATACCAATAAAAACGTCAACTCGTCCCGCAAAAAACAAGACCTCACATGACTCTGTGGACTCAAATATGGAAAAATTATAGCTCTCAAAATGTGGTAACGCAAAAAATATTTTTTGCAGTAAAAAGCGTCTTTCAGTGAGTGACGGCTGCCAATCATAAAAATCCGCAAAAAAACTCGCTATAAAAGTAAATCAAACCCCCCTTCATTACCCCCTTAGTTAGGGAAAAATAAAAAAAAATTAAAAAATGTATTTATTTCCATTTTCCCATTAGGGTTAGGGCTAGGGTTAAGGTTAGGGCTAGGGTTAGGGTTAGGGCTAGGGTTAAGGTTAGGGTTAGGGCTAGGGTTAGGGCTAGGGTTAGGGTTAGGGCTAGGGTTAGGGCTAGGGTTAGGGTTAGGGCTAGGGTTAGGGCTAGGGTTAGGGTTAGGGCTAGGGTTAGGGCTAGGGTTAGGGCTAGGGTTATGGTTAGGGCTAGGGTTAGGGCTAGGGTTAAGGCTACAGTTAGGGTAAAGGCTACAGTTAGGGTTAAGGCTACATTTAGGGTTAAGGCTACAGTTAGGGTTAAGGCTACAGTTAGGGATGGGGCTAAAGTTAGGGTTAGGGTTTGGATTACATTTGCGGTTGGGAATAGGGTTGGGATTAGGGTTAGGGGTGTGTCTGGGTTAGAGGTGTGGTTAGGGTTACCGTTGGAATTAGGGTTAGGGGTGTGTTTGGATTAGGGTTTCAGTTATAATTGGGGGTTTCCACTGTTTAGGCACATCAGGGGCTCTCCAAACGCGACATGGCGTCCGATCTCAATTCCAGCCAATTCTGCGTTGAAAAGGTAAAACAGTGCTCCTTCCCTTCCGAGCTCTCCCGTGTGCCCAAACAGGAGTTTACCCCAACATATGGGGTATCAGCATACTCTCCTGTTACCCTTGGGAAAATGCAAAACTGGGGGCTAAAAAATAAGTTTTGTGGGAAAAAAAAGATTTTTTAATTTTCACGGCTCTGCGTTATAAACTGTAGTGAAACACTTGGGGGCTCAAAGTTCTCACAACACATCTAGATAAGTTCGTGGGGGGGTCTAGTTTCCAATATGGGGTCACTTGTGGGGGGTTTCTACTGTTTAGGTACATTAGGGGCTCTGCAAACGCAATGTGACGCCTGCAGACCATTCCATCTAAGTCTGCATTCCAAATGGCGCTCCTTCCCTTCCGAGCCCTCCCATGCGCCCAAACGGTGGTTCCTCCCCACATATGGGGCATCAGCGCACTCAGGACAAATTGTACAACAAATTTTGGGGTCCAATTTCTCCTGATACCCTCGAGAAAATACAAAACTGGGGGCTAAAAAATAATTTTGGGGGGAATTTTTTTTTTTTTCACGGCTCTGCGTTAGAAACTGTAGTGAAACACTTGGGGGCTCAAAGTTCTCACAACACATCTATATAAGTTCCTTCGGGGGTCTAGTTTCCAATATGGGGTCACTTGTGGGGGGTTTCTACTGTTTAGGTACATTAGGGGCTCTGCAAACGCAATGTGACGCCTGCAGATCATTCCATCTAAGTCTGTATTTCAAATGGCGCTCCTTCCCTTCCGAGCCTTCCCATACGCCCAAACGGTGGTTCCCCCCACATATGGGGTATCAGAGCACTCAGGACAAATTGCACAACAAATTTCGGGGTCCAATTTCTCCTGTTACCCTTGGGAAAATACAAAACTGGGGGCTAAAAAATAATATTTGTGGGAAAAAATTTTTGTTTTATTTTTACGGCTCTGCATTATAAACTTCTGTGAAGCTCTTGGTGGGTCAAAGTGCTCACCACACCTCTAGATAAGTTCATTAGGGGGTCTACTTTCCAAAATGGTGTCACTTGTGGGGGGTTTCAATATTTAGGCACATCAGTGGCTCTCCAAATGCAACATGGCGTCTCATCTCAATTCCTGTGAATTTTGCATTGAAAAGTCAAACGGCGCTCCTTGCCTTCCGAGCTCTCCCATGCGCCCAAACAGTGGTTTACCCCCACATATGAGGTATCAGCGTACTCAGGACAAATTGTACAACAACTTTTTGGTTCCAATTTCTTCTCTTACCATTGGGAAAATAAAAAATTGGGGGCGAAAAGATAATTTTTTTTCACAAAAATTATTTTTTATTTTTACGGTTCTGCATTATAAACTTCTGTGAAGCACTTGGTGGGTCAAAGTGCTCACCACACCTCTAGATAAGTTCCTTAGGGGGTCTACTTTCCAAAATGGTGTCACTTGTGGGGGGTTTCAATGTTTAGGCACATCAGTGGCTCTTCAAACGCAACATGGCGTCCCATCTCAATTCGTATCAATTTTGCATTGAAAGGTCAAACGGCGCTCCTTCCCTTCCGAGGTCTTCCATGCGCCCAAACAGTGGTTTACCCCCACATATGGGGTATCAGAGTACTCAGGACAAATTGTGCAACAACTTTTTGGTTCCAATTTCTTCTCTTACCATTGGGAAAATAAAAAATTGGGGGCGAAAAGATAATTTTTGTGAAAAAAAAAATATTTTTTATTTTTACGGTTCTGCATTATAAACTTCTGTGAAGCACTTGGTGGGTCAAATTGCTCACCACACCTCTAGATAAGTTCCTTTGGGGGTCTACTTTCCAAAATGGTGTCACTTGTGGGGGGTTTCAATGTTTAGGCACATCAGTGGCTCTCCAAACGCAACATGGCGTCCCATCTCAATTCAATCAATTTTGCATTAAAAGTCAAATGGCGCTCCTTCACTTCCAAGCTCTGTCATGCGCCCAAACAGTGGTTTACCCCCACATATGGGGTATCGGTATACTCAGGACAAATTGTACAGCAAGGTTTGGGGTCCATTTTCTCCTGTAACTCTTGGCAAAATAAAAAAAATTGGAGCTGAAGTAAATTTTTTGTGAAAAAAAGTTAAATGTTCATTTTATTTAAACATTCCAAAAATTCCTGTGAAACACCTGAAGGGTTAATAAACTTCTTGAATGTGGTTTTGAGAACCTTGAGGGGTGCAGCTTTTAGAATGGTGTCACACTTGGGTATTTTCTATCATATAGACCCCTCAAAATGACTTCAAATGAGATGTGGTCCCTAAAATAAAATGGTGTTGTAAAAATGAGAAATTGCTGGTCAACTTTTAACCCTTATAACTCCCTAACAAAAAAAAATTTTGGTTCCAAAATTGTGCTGATGTAAAGTAGACATGTGGGAAATGTTACTTATTAAGTATTTTGTGTGACATATCTCTGTGATTTAATTGCATAAAAATTCAAAGTTGGAAAATTGCGAAATTTTCAAAATTTTCGCCATGTTTTCGTTTTTTTCACAAATAAGCGCAGGTAATATCAAATAAATGTTACCACTATCATGAAGTACAATATGTCACGAGAAAACAATGTCAGAATCACCAGGATCCGTTGAAGCGTTCCAGAGTTATAACCTCATAAAGGGACAGTGGTCAGAATTGTAAAAATTGGCCCGGTCCATAACGTGCAAACCACCCTTGGGGGTAAAGGGGTTAAACACTGCATAGCGTGAACGCACATCAGAGCCAGAATTACTCCCAGCCGCTACCACACTGGCTCGGGAGCACCAAAAACCCAGCGGGTTCACTGTTCACGCTAAAAATTCAAGGGGAACCGACCACCTGCCGGAACTCCCTTCCCCAATTCACCAGATCCAACAAACGAGTTGAATTCCAAAGACAGAGGAGCCATAATCCAATGGATCCCCCAACCCAATTTCCACCAACTCCAAGGACTCCACCCAGCCACCACGGCCACAATGACCCGCTACAAAATTAGAGGAACCCCACAGACACAAAACCATACACATATACATACATACACACATGCACACATATATATATATATAAATATATATACACCTACATACGTACATACATACACAAACCATATAAAAATTATTTTTTTTTTTTTACAAAATAACTTCAAACAATAGGGCAGGCGGGCGGGCGGGTGGGACACACGCTGTCTAGAGAGCGGGAAGTGATTAGGCCACTCCCATCCCCCTCTCCAAACTTGTTTCTTTTTGAAAACACCAACCTCCCCGCCCCCTCCACCCTAACCCCTCCCTCCATACCATCGTCATGCTGGCCTCCACTTACGACGCTGGGGGGAGGGGCGTCTCAGCTTCGGCCGGTACTTTGCACTTTGGGGTCAGTAGCTCTAGATTATGGCTCTTGAATCACGTCAGCTCGTGCACCATTTTCAGTTTTACAGGATTTCTTTTTAGATAGAAAACAACTGTTTTTCATGGAATAATTGTATTCTGCCTCATGGCGAGTCTGAGTTGCGAACCCTTTACTGTTTTCCATTGACACTGATTGGAGCGAAAGCTCTGCACACATCTGGGGAGCACATCCATCTGGATATAGAAGTATTGTAAATAACTGACATTGCCTCTCTCTGGGACCATGACCATTGTTAAAACCAGAATAACTTGTAGATAAGTCTCAGCTAATGTGTCTACAAGTCAGAGAACCATTTTATACTATGATGGTAATGATTAGCAGTAGAATCGGTGGATTGTATTTCTCATACAGATGCCGCTGTGTATCTGTGGAATACTCCATGGTTATTTCACATCAATTGCTCACATAAAATGCTGTAAAACAGTCTGAACACTGCTTAGAAGATCAGTCTCATCTTTCATTGCCAGCTTAGAAGTGTTATGGTGCGAAGGTCCCATAAACATTTGGTTGTCTTTCATCTGAATGCCAACGCATGTCATTCAATAGGGGCAAGACATAAACAGCTGATGAAAGAAGGAACAGACTGGCACCAAGATTTACAGATGTTTTCATGATGAGTAACTGAACTTTTACCAAATTTTAACATGTCTAAGAAGTTTTGATCAGTGGAGCTCTAGGTGCTGACGCAACCACTGACTGCTAAAATGAAGGCGCAAAAGTTCTCAGCCAAGCGCCATTCTCCACGCATACTGAAGAGAGACTCATAAACCTTCTATTGAGCCTATCTGCAGTGTCGGAGGGAAGCAATGCTTGGCTGAGCACTTTTGCTCCTTTGTTTTAGCAATCAATGGGGTCTCAGCACCTTTACTCCATGGATCAAAACTTCAGTCTGCGAGACATGTCAAAAGTTTGGTAAAAATGCAGTGAACCCTTAAACTAGACCTAATGTCTATAATATATGGTATGTTTAGCTTAAAAAGGACCTCTCACCAGGTCAAAAGTGACCGGTTTTGCTTTTATTTTTATCCTGATACTCCCCTAGGTATTCTCCTTTTATTTTATTTTTTTAATTGCTTTATGGTTACTAGTGTTGAGCGATACCGTCCGATACTTGAAAGTATCGGTATCGGATAGTATCGGCCGATACCCGAAAAATATCGGATATCGCCGATACCGATATCCGATACCAATACAAGTCAATGGGACATCAAGTATCGGAATGTATCCTCATGGATCCCAGGGTCTGAAGGAGAGGAAACTCTCCTTCAGGCCCTGGGATCCATATTAAAGTGTAAAATAAAGAATTAAAATAAAAAATATTGTTATATTCACCTCTCCGGCGGCCCCTGGACATCAGCGGGAGGATCCGGCGTCCGGCACGGCTTCTTTCTTCAAAATGCGCGCCTTCAGGACCTGTGGAATGACGTCCCGGCTTCTGATTGGTCGCGTGCCGCCCATGTGACCGCCACGCGACCAATCAGAAGCCGCGACGTCATTCCTCAGGTCCTAGAAGGCGCTCATTCTAGGACTTTAGCTGAGGAATGACGTCGCGGCTTCTGATTGGTCGCGTGGCGGTCACATGGGCGGCACGCGACCAATCAGAAGCCGGGACGTCATTCCACAGGTCCTGAAGGCGCGCATTTTGAAGAAAGAAGCCGTGCCGGACGCCGGATCCTCCCGCTGATGTCCAGGGGCCGCCGGAGAGGTGAATATAACAATATTTTTTATTTTAATTCTTTATTTTACACTTCCGATACCGATACCCGATATCACAAAAATATCGGATCTCGGTATCGGAATTCCGATACCGCAAGTATCGGCCGATACCCGATACTTGCGGTATCGGAATGCTCAACACTAATGGTTACAGAAATATAGATCTTTTTATTAAGCGTTCATTTTTTTTTTCTAAAGGGACGGCTGTTCACAGAATTCCTCTGGGGTGTGTCTGCATGCAGCTCCGCATTATTACCCTGTAAGTTACACCCCTTGGTAATGACCATATAAATGATCACACAATAAAACGGCCCATAACTCTGGAGTGTGTGCAGATTTAAAAAAATAAATAAATAAAAATGAAATTCTCAAGGGAATAAAATAAGAGCAAAAACTGGCGACTTTCATTCTATGTGTACACGGTGCAGATTTGCCTGCAGATCCGCAGCGGATTGGACGCTACGGATCTGCAGCTGTTTTCCATGCGTTGTACAGTACCATGTAAACCTATGGAAAACAAAATTCACAGTGCTCATGGTGCGGAAAATACTGCGCGGAAATGTTGCCTTGTATTTTCCGCAGCATGTCAATTCTTTGTGCGGATTCCGCAGCGTTTTACACCTGCTCCTCTATAGGAATCCGCAGGTGTAAAACCGCAGCTGAAATCCGCACAAAAACCGCAGGAAATCCGCAGTAAATTTGTACCTTGATGTTTAGCCTCTTCCAGCAACATCCAATTTTCTTTTCTTTTTGCCAACTGCTTATTTTCCCTCACCCCCCCCCCCTCCAAACCCTGTGTAAGGCAATCATTATGGTCTTTAGCAGACCCCCAGCTGGCAGAAACTGATCGATGACCCACGATCATGTCACAGGAGCACTTAGAATGATGCACCCCCCACTACTGGACCTTTGTTAACAAATTGACAATTGTAGGTAGCTCTCCTCCCCACCGGCGATTGTTAGTCAGGTCCTGGCTGTAACACACAGCCTTTACCTGCCGAGTATGTGGCGAGCTCACCCGCTTACGACTTGCGCCGTACATGTACGACGCATCTAGTGAATGGGTTCAACTATCTGCTACTAACTAATGACGCATGTCATAGGACACCTTCAGAGGTCTTCTGGAGTACAAATGTTGATGGATGAGAACAGTTTTGTCAGCACAAGGAAGATTTACACAATATTAGGCAGATTATACACTGATATGCAATGACATCACAATAATTAAAGATACTCTACGGGACTGATGGGGCAAATTATTTGAGGTTGGGTTAAAGCAGGACAAGTCCAATATTAAATTGTATTTTTATAAATTCAGCAAAAATTGCAATCATTTCTGCACAAAAGCTGCTGTACATTAAAAAGTATTTCCCATATGCAAAATCCCCATTTCTTTTCCTTGGAGTTTTTGAAACAGTTTGACTGTGTTTTATACTAATACTTTTTATTTATATTCCATAATTAGTCCTCTCTCACTTAGATAATATTCACACTTTCATTTAGACTCTCCATTTGTCTGTTACGTTTTTAGGAAGAAACAGAATTAACGTGCAAAACCGATCTGTTCCATAAGTGATGAAGGGAGACTCCATTGTCAGGGTTCCATTGTGAGTTCTTAGAATGGACGTTTGCATCACTTATGCAATAGATCTGGCTTTGGACATTAGTTCTGTTTTCTGTTCCTAAAAAATGAATGTCAAAATGGGAATGTCAAAGGTATGAAACTTGCCTAAATCAATGTTGGCTCTGTGTGTCAGGTTCCTTTAGATTTAAAAAGACACTTTTAAATAATACACTCCGGCTATTTACCTTTTCTTTAAGTGCAAACCGACATGTTTTTGGAGAAAGTTTCCAGAAATGCCAAGAGTTGGGTTGACTGAAATCTTCTCAATAAGAACCCTGTTAAGCGATGCCCCAGACTAGTTTGTATCTGCTCATCTCTAAAGCCTGTTCCACAATAAAGGTACCGTTACACTTAACGATTTACCAACGATCATGACCTGGCCGTGATCGTTGGTAAGTCCTTGTGTGGTCGCTGGGGAGCTGTCACACAGACAGCACTCCAGCGGCCAACGATGCCGACGTCCCCGGGTAACCAGGGTAAACATCGGGTTACTAAGCGCAGGGCCGCGCTTAGTAACCCGATATTTACCCTGGTTACCATTGTAAAAGTAAAAAAAAAAACCACTACATTCTCACATTCCGGTGTCTTCCCGCACTCAGAGTCAGTGCGGGAAGCTGAAGGCGAGGGACGTGACAGACATCGGAATGTAAGTATGTAGTGTTTTTTTTTTTCACATTTACACTGGTAAACAGGGTAAATATTGGGTTACTAAGCGCGGCCCTGCGCTTAGTAACCCAATATTTACCCTGGTTACCAGTGAACACATCACTGGATCGGCTTCACACAAGCCAATTCAGCGATGTCAGCGTGTGATCAGCGACCAAAAAAAAGGTCCTGATCATTCCCAGCGACCAACGATCTCCCAGCAGGTCGTTGGTCGCTGTCACACATAACGATTTCGTTAACGATATCATTGCTACGTCACAAAAAGCAACGAAATCGTTAAAGAAATCGTTATGTGTGACGGTACCTTAACACTTGTCCATGTGATCTCTATTACATATGGCTGGGTGCTCTGGAGTTCAACTTATTTTGTTACGAGCAATATAAGTCGATTTCTAGATATAAAAACAAGATGTCAAAGTAATAGAAAATAGTAAAAATAAAAATTAACCTGTTTCGAAATGTTGGGTCATGGGCTATAGAACTGCATAGCAGACTCCTTTATAGCATGGCTGGTAAGGTAAGTCAGGGATTGTCAAAGGGGTTAGGGGGTCCTCCCAAGTTTCTTGTGACCACAGTGATTTGCCTTCACAGGAACATGGAGTTAAATGCTAAAATTCTGTTTTCCTGCAGTTACCAATAAAGAAACGCACTGCATAGCGTACATTTTTACCCAGCCCCCAATAAACCTAATGATAATTCCATCATTAGCGCAACCTGTGCAGCCATGCATGGACCACAGAGGCACGGGGTCCACTACCACCTCTAAAGAAGGTTTAATTGGACTGAAATATTGTTCTTGCACAGGGGCCCCCTTCTGTCTGTGTTTGCTATTCATCTTAAAAAGAAAGAATATTAACATTTAGGCTACGTTCACATTAACGTTTCATGGTTTATAAAGACAGTCTGTCACAAGTTTGAACCCCCGGCCTGAAAGATGAGTTTAATAATGTTATACTGACATCTAGTGGTAAAAGTAGAAAACATGCAGAAATCTAATGCAGAATTACCAGAGACGGGGCACATTAATCAGCAGTGTTCCAGGGTTTGATTTAGTGCTGATATTATTAATATCAGTCATGGCTGTTCCTAGGGCTGTTAGTTTTTACGGTCTCCAGCTAAATAGCTTTTTC
This sequence comes from Ranitomeya imitator, assembly GCF_032444005.1. Lineage (NCBI taxonomy): Eukaryota > Metazoa > Chordata > Amphibia > Anura > Dendrobatidae > Ranitomeya > Ranitomeya imitator. The sequence continues at coordinate 112,433,199 of NC_091282.1, forward strand.
ACTAAACAACAATAGCAATGGTATGGAACAAAAAATAGCCAAGCTGTAGAGATGAACACATCACTTCAAGGCAAGTCAAATTCGCCAAGAAAATTCAGATTTCCTGGAATTTCAATTTTTTACTTTTCGATTCATAAAAATTCAGCAAAATGGCAACTAACCCCTTGTAATTTTACTGGATTCAAAAGGGCCAGGAAGGGGCAGAGGCGTAGCTAGGGTTTTGGTTCGGGGAAGGGGGGGGGGGGGTGGGGGGTTGGGGGGGTGAAGCTTCTGAGTGGGCCCCTAACCAGGTAACATTGAATACAATTCGGTGACACCCCCTAATAGTGGAGGAGAACCTCAGCAGATGACTGCGCTGTTACTGAAGATAATCTCTATACAAAGACCAACATTAATAATTCCACCATATGGTCAGTGGTAAATACCAGTCCTGCAGAACATATAAGAGATCACAGCACAGTTACAGATCATGTCTTACCGCTGACATTCTTTCTGATGGAATCGTTCACTTTTCCCGTCTTTTCCATCTGGCCCAGAATGGCATGACAACTTCTTCCAGCTACAACTCATCTGCAGAGAATACAACAAAGACACATTTCACTTCTCACATTCCAGCCATCACCATCTATTACCAACCTGCACAAACCCCTCATTCTGCTGATACCTCAATACTGAGCCGCTGCTGCCGTATGTGTCCCTATTACTACACCTGATACCCCAATACTGAGCCGCTGCTGCCGTATGTGTCCCTGTTACTGCCCCTGGTAACCCAATACTGAGCTGCTGCTGCCGTATGTGTCCCTGTTACTACACCTGATACCCCGATACTGAGCTGCTGCTGCCGTTTGTGACCCTATTACTACCCCTGATACTGAGCTGCTGCTGCCGTATGTGTCCCTATTATTGCACCTGATACCCCGATACTGAACCCCTGCTGGCGTATGTGTCCCTATTACTGCACCTGATACCCCAATACTGAGCCGCTGCTGCCTTATGTGTCCCTATTACTGCCCCTGCTGTGTGGTTCTCTGTGCCCTCTAAATTCTAAAGCAACTCTCAAGAATAATAGTAATGCTGGGCACAAGTGCCCTAGAGAACAGTGCCCACATTTTGCCCCCTAGAAAGCAATATTGTCCTGTGTCCCCCTTTGATAGTCACAGTAACCCGAGTTCCCCTATAACAATAGTGCAGCGCCCCAGAGACCTGGTCGTTGCAGTATGACGCTCTGCCACTAAGGGGAGTGATGGTACGTCTGATGGCACTAAAGGAGCTCTCCTGACCAGGTATCACCAGAACACATTACACTTCACACTCCGGCCACTAGGGGGAGAAAAAGGCTTTATTTATTGGGCCACTCCTCACACTGGTAAAACTAGGGGTTGGGGAGGAAGTTAGTCAGAAGCTGACTGGGTTGGATTCAGGCAACATCCCGTGGCAGGTGGTGTTGCAGGGAGAAGACACAGGGGTGTCCCTGTCAGGCGTGGGAACCTGGCAGGTGCCTAGCGAACAGAGCAGAACATAACGGAACCGCGCCTGCACACCCCGCGGCGGTATCCAAGAGAGAGACACGAAGGGAAGGATATTGTGGAACAGTGTAAACGAGATCAAGCACAAAGGAGTACCAGTAGGAGTCGTGCTGTGAGACCGAGGCAACATCCTACTGAGGCGCGTAGCCGGTGGCCGGAACACCGCAGGAGTAACTGACTCTACGCCTTACTTCAAACTCCGCAGGACAGTTAATTATAGGTTGGCTGTCTACCTTAAATTTCCTACGAAGACATAGGGGGCAACGCGTGGAGAGGGGCGTCTCTAGGGTCCCAGAAGACCTCTGGGCCTTCCCGTCATACGGGTGCATCCTAGCCATAACATACTGGGGGACGAGAAACTAGCAACATCTGGAACTAAAGAGAGAGAGAACTGTAGAGAACGAACGAACGAGAACAGCAGTTGTGAGGACTATTCCGAATGCTCAGCAGGGTAGGACTACAACACACAGGCGCTAGTGGTAGGCAACCATTTCCATCTGCGAAGGAAACTCTGGAAGTGCCCATCGGACCGGCCGGTCTCAGATAGCCCTGTTAAGCATGCTCTGGATTGAGGATCCTGAAGTCTTCAGTAAAGAGGTAAAGAGGCTGCAACCCTGTGTCCTCGTTATTGACTGCACCCTACACCATTACCATCCACCTTACTGGGAAGCCCTGGGGACATACTTCACCTGTGGGAAGGTATACCATCTAGCTGCCATTCCATCACCCCAGCGGACCCCACAGCAGCGTCGGTCACCTTGACTGAACACCACAGGTGGCGTCACGAACCCCTGACAGACTGCACCACCTTTATTGGATGCCCTTTAGCAGGGTCGCGGACCGGGTCTAGCCACCGTGACAGCCTCAGAACCGAACCAGAGAGGCTCGCTACCGAGAAGTCGTGGCCCTGTGTCTGGGGGCGCTCCAACTTGGCGTCACGAACAGGATCGTACTTAAGCCTGAGAAGCAGGTCATGTGTGCCTTGGAACTGTGATTGAATTGTGCATGAACTGTGATCTGTTGCAAAGACTGTGTATTGCTGATTGCCGCTAGATTCCCGCCAAAACCGCCGCCATTGCCGCACCACGAGGAGCGCAGGAGAAGAAGAAGGGCGTGGAAGTGGGCGTGAAAGAACTGAAGAGCGCGAAAGATAATGGCCGCCCAGTCTAAGTATTGCTGTATCCTGAGGGTGGGCCCGTCAACGGCTGAGGTCCGCCTTCTCATCTTCTTTGGCGGGCGGAGACCGAAAAAACGAAACTACGACTCAGACGGAGTGGAGCTGGAAAGCCGGGGAGGCTTGCGGAGAAAGATGGCCCAGTCCAGATCCCCATCACCAGAGGATTATACCGGCATGCCACCGCTGGAGAAGATCGAGTCCTGGGAGCTGTCCGCGGAGCCCCCGCTGCCTGCACCAGACCAGGTGGCCGCCCCTGAGAAACAGCGTGGAGCTGCCAGAGCGAGCGAGCCTACGAGCGAGCTCGGTACCCTGGCCGATCGGGGATCGGTGTTCCGCCGACGCATGACCCGACTACCGACGCGGTTGGTGGAGTTCCGGAGTCCGCATCATTCGACCCGGAAACGCGCGAGTGGGACATGGGCTCCTTCCCCTGGGGGGGATTATCGGAAGCACCTCATAGCGGAGTATGCCAGGGACGTGGAACGGGAGGCCCGCGGTGAGCTGCTGGATGGGTCATTGCAGAAATGGGGAGTGGTGATCGTTTACCAGCCCCAGGGCGGGAGAGGCTTTGTCCAGGAAATAGGATCGACAATAAGGGTCCATATCACCCGGGAGGTGGTGGAGGCTGGCCTGTGGGGCGACAGTAAGGGTCCGGTCCTGCTGCCGGGAGATGCGGTAAGTGTTGGCATATGCAACAGATTAGGACTTATTATAAGTGAAAGGAGGACTTTATACTAACCAGACAGCAGATGGCGATAGTGTGTAAAGTCATATACTTGCTGTAATGTGGGGAGGGAAGCTCTCAGTGGTTGGTTGGTTGTTTTCTTACTTTCGGTTTTGTTTTTTCTTCATGAATGTGTTGTCTTCAGTGCACGGACTGTGTGACACTGAATTGTATCTCATGTTTATCCAGTATGAAGAAAATACTGTTTACTCAAGATATCTTGCTGATTGAAGCTTTCCTAAGTACAGCGGTGACTGCAAGAAGACGCACTCTGCAACAGGTTATGGGCCCAGGCATCCCAGGCATCCCAGATAACCCCAGACATCCCAGGCACCCCAGATAACCCCAGATAACTCCAGGCAACCCAGGCACTCCAGACACTACAGGTCTGCACTACAAGCTCAGGCAGAAGGATCCTGGTTTATAGCCCAGATAACGGAGCACACAGATAAGCTCTGTAAACAGAAGGAACTAAATCCAGATACAGAGTGACAGAGGAATTTACCATCCCAGGAGCTGGATATAATTGCAGAGAATTCACAGGACATACAGGAGAATATCTTCAGTACAACTCTCTAAACAAGTAAGACTATATAAAGATGATGAGTAACACAGAACTGAAATTTACAGTAGCTAAACTGAATAGTGAAAATTATCAGTTATGGAAATTCAAAGTAGAGATGTTGTTATCTAAGGATGATCTATGGGAAGTAATTGTTACAGCAAGACCAGATCAAGATAATCAGACATGGGATAAGAAGGATATACAAGCGAGAGCCACCATTAGCTTATTAGGGGATGATGCTCAATTAATACATATAAGAAATGAAGAAACAGCTAAGGGAATGTGGGAAGCATTAAGAAAACTGTATGAAAGACCTAGCTTGAATCACAAGTTATTTTTATTAAGAAAGCTGTACAGTATGAGATTGAGTGCAAATGACGATATGCAGAAGCACATATTCTCAATGATGGAAGTGATATCACAGCTAAGATCTATTGGTGAAGATATTAAAGAAAGTCATGTAGCAGCTATATTGTTGTGCAGTTTACCAGATTCATATACAGCCTTGATAAATGCCCTTGAGACGAGACCAGAAACTGACATTACATTAGATTTTGTGAAAACAAGACTAATAGATGAATATCAGTGAAGAAAAGAACAAAGAAATGATTCTTCTACTGAAAAGGACAGTGAAAACGCTCTCAAAGCTACAGAATTCCAAAAACCCTATAATAAAGAGACAAGAGAATGCTTCAGATGTAAGAAAAAAGGTCATTTAAAGAAAGACTGTACCATATGGAAAGTAGAACAACAAAAATTACAACATAAAAAGCATACAGAGAAAGTAAAAAACACAATTTCTGATTCATGTGAGAATAATTGGAATGGCACATTTAAAGTAACAGACAAGAAATCATCACTTGGTTGGTTTATTGATTCAGGAGCAACGAGTCATATGACAAGTGACAAGAATTTCTTTACTGATCTTGATTTAGATAAGAAAGAAGCCATTTATCTCGCAGATGGAAGCAAAATAACCGCAGAAGGTATCGGACAAGGTATGCTAAATTGTTCAAACAAGTTCGGGCAAGATTCAAAGATACTTGTACAAGATGTGTTGTATGTTCCAAAATCGGAAGGCGGATTATTATCTGTGAAACGTTTAACAGCTAAAGGACTTACAGTGAAATTCAAAGACAATGAGTGTGCAATTATTGCAGGAAACAAGGTGATAACCAAAGTCAAGGCAGATGAACAATTATATCATTTTGACACACCAAAGGAACAGATGAAGGTATGTACACATGATCACAAAAACTGTATTCACATGTGGCATAGACGTCTAGGACATAGACACCCTGACAGTATAAGGGAACTACAGAGAAAAGAATTGACAAAAGATTTAAAGATATCAGATTGCTCAATTACCATAAGATGTGATTGTTGTATAAAATCCAAAGCCACAAGGATATCTATTCCAAAAGAAAGTGAGATGAAAAGCGAAAGACCACTTGATTTGGTGCATACTGACTTATGTGGACCCATGAAAGTGACTACATCAGGAGGCAATAGATACATGTTGACTTTTATAGACGATTACTCAAGATACACAGTCACATACTTAATTAAGAACAAAAGTGAAGTTTTTGATAAACTTGTAGACTATGTAACAAGATCAAGTAACAAATTTAAAAGGAAGCCAATTGTCATCAGAAGTGATAATGGAGGTGAATTTACAAGTCACAGAATAGAAGACTACTTAAGACAAAATGGGATAGAACACCAAAAAACGGTTCCATACACACCTGAACAAAATGGAGTAGCAGAAAGGAAAAACAGAACTCTAACAGAGATGATAAGATGTATGCTGACGGATTCCAAACTACCAGAGAAATATTGGGGTGAGGCAGCAATGACAGCTACTTATCTACAGAATCGACTTTTTTGCAGAAAACTGACGAAAACTCCATATGAACTGTGGCAAGGTATGAAACCAAGTGTCAATCATTTAAAAGTTTTTGGATGTAAAGTTTTCATATTCATTCCAACAGAAAAACGTTCCAAACTTCAAAACAGATCCGTGGAAGGAATATTTGTTGGAAACAGTGAAAATTGCAAAGGATACAGAATCCTAGATCCCAAAACAGACAGAGTTACAGTGAGTAACAGTGTGACATTCATTGAAGATTTAAATGAAGATATTATGATTTCAGTTGAAACAAAAAATGAGAAAACCAATAATGACACAACTGAAGAAATATCTGATGAGAAAGAAGTAGAAGTTAATGAAGAACAAAATACTGAAAGTGAAGAATCACAACTACAAACAGACACAGAACCAAGACGTTCAATGAGAGAGAACAAAGGAAAACCACCAAAACGTCTCTCATACAAGACAAGCACAAGAAAAATCTATGAGCCTACTTCTTGGGAAGAAATATCTAAACTGCCTGTTGGAGAAGACTATGATGAGACATTTGCTCCAGTTGTCAAACACACTACAATATGAACTTTACTTACAGTTGCAGCAATGAAACAGATGCAACTGAGACATCTGGATGTAAAGACAGCTTTTCTGAATGGAGATTTAACAGAAGACATTTATATTGAACAACCTCCAGGATTCAAAGATGAAAGAAATCCAAACAAAATTTGTAAACTACAGAAAAGCATATATGGTTTAAAGCAAGCAGCTAAAGCGTGGAATGACAAAATCACGGAAGTACTTACAAATGAAAAATTTCAAAGAAGCAAAGCTGATCCATGCTTATACACAAAAAGGCTGATTAATAGATGGATTTACATACTCATATATGTAGATGACATTTTGATTTGTTTTGAACAAGAAAGGGATAACGAAAACATTCTAAAAATCCTGAAGCAACATTTTGAAATCAAAGACTTGGGAAATGTAAAACAATACCTAGGAATACAAGTAGAAAGAGAAGAAGATGGAAGTTTCCTACTGAATCAAAATCACATGATTCAAGACATAACAGAAAAATTTGGATTAAAAGATGCAAAAACAGTAAAGTCTCCAATGGAAACTAATTATCTCAAAGAGATGAACAGTGAACAAAATATGCTACCAAATAATGAAGAATACAGAACAGCAATAGGAAAACTACTGTATCTAGCAACCGTTACAAGACCAGACATCGCAGCAGCAGTAGGAATCCTGAGTAGAAAGGTATCAAAACCAAATAAAGCTGATTGGAATGCCGTGAAGAGAGTAATACGTTATTTGAAAGGAACTAGCAATGTTAAGCTGAAATTACCCACAAGCGATGATTGCATTTTAACAGGATATGTTGATGCAGATTGGGCTGGAGATCCAACTGACAGAAGATCTACCAATGGACATATTTTTTTCCTCTCAGGTGGACCAATAAGTTGGACAAGTAAGAAACAGTCAATTGTAACACTATCTTCAACAGAAGCAGAATATGTTGCAGCAGCACATGCGAGTCAAGAAGTACTGTGGTTAAGACAATTGTTGACAGAATTAGGACAACCACAGTTGGCACCAACAAAACTAAAAGAGGACAATCAAGGATGTCTTGTTCTTGCTCAGATGGAAAGAGTCAATCCAAGAACCAAGCATATTGATGTGAAATATCATTTCTTGGGAGATCATCAGGAACAAGGAGTCTTGAAGTTAGAGTACTGTCCTACTGAAGAAATGACAGCAGACATTTTCACGAAGGCGTTGAATGCTGATAAACATCAGAGACTAATAAAAAAGTTGGGTTTGATCGAATAAGTCCTTACTGTTGAGAAAGGGTGTTGGCATATGCAACAGATCAGGACTTATTATAAGTGAAAGGAGGACTTTATACTAACCAGACAGCAGATGGCGATAGTGTGTAAAGTCATATACTTGCTGTAATGTGGGGAGGGAAGCTCTCAGTGGTTGGTTGGTTGTTTTCTTACTTTCGGTTTTGTTTTTTCTTCATGAATGTGTTGTCTTCAGTGCACGGACTGTGTGACACTGAATTGTATCTCATGTTTATCCAGTATGAAGTAAATACTGTTTACTCAAGATATCTTGCTGATTGAAGCTTTCCTAAGTACAGCGGTGACTGCAAGAAGACGCACTCTGCAACAGTAAGCTACCGCAGATACCAGAAGGGCCACGGCTGGTGGGCTCGGGATATCCAGCGCTGTACCTCCGTCCTGGTTGCTGCCAAGTCCTTGGAGGAAGAACTGGCTGAAGCAGCGGCAGCCGCTGCTGCTGTTCTTCGGATCGCTCACTGGACTCCCGCACTGCCAGAAATAGGCCGTGATTTGAGGCTTTCCAGACCCTCGAGGTCTGCCTGCCCGGTTAGGCCCTGACAGAGGCCACCAGAGCAGAAGTAAACCTCGAAACCCAGACAATTGTACATAGTTAACTGTTTCCTGTTTGCTGCTTTAAACCCGTCCAGGGTTAACTCCTAGGAGTCCCTTTGTTTACCCGGGATCCCTATTGTTTATAGTTCTTTTTCTATTTTTTTGCACAAGTTCATCATTGTTTAAAAGACTGCCGGATCATGAACAGTGAATGATTCAAAACTGTTTTGTATATAGTTTGCACCTTCTTAAAGGTGCTCCCTACTGGTTTTACAAGCGAAAGAAGACTTTGCGAAGATAATGCTTCTGGACATGACGCAGAAGGTCTTGCTTTCAGTGGACTTGCAGACAGAGAGAATCTGCACTATTTCCTAGAGACTTGGTTCCCTCTTAAAGGGAATGTTGACATGTTGCTTTGGAAAAGATCGAAACGTTAATAATGTTGAAAGTTAGTAAAGTTTGATAATGTTAATAAAGATTGAGAACAGGAAAGCTTGAAGTGAACCTGTAGGGGTTAGAGAGAGAGTCCTCCTGAGAACCGTAGAATGATGGTCGGTACAATGACAGTAGGCCCAGGCAAGGAGCTAGGCGGTCCTGCATTGGTGAAGCTAGAACGGAAAGAAAAGTTGAGTTATTTATATAGTATTTTATAGTAGGCCTTTAGTGGGTTCAGCTTATACGCCCTTAAAGGAAAAGTTAAATTATTGTTCAGAGTTTGCACTTGGTAGAATACCCAGCTGGGTACTGAGAGTTATTTATAGTCAGAATGTTATTTAAAAATATTTAACCTTTGTTTTTGTTTGTAACGTTCAAGTGTTCTCACCTCCCATAAAGGGAAGCATTATTCTAATTACCTGTTTTAAGCATTTCAAAATTTTGTATGTCTTTTGCTGCAATGTATTGTTGTTCTTCTTCAAAGTCCAGGAGTACTGGATTTAACCGGGGGGGAGTGCAGCGTGTTGTGAATTCTGTTGTCGGGCTCCCTCCTGTGGTCATGAATGGTACTTCGGCTGGTTCTGTCCATGGACTTCCTCTGGTGGGTGTTTCTGAGTTTCTCAGGTGACGAGGTTAATTCGTTTGCTGCTGCTCTATTTAACTCCACTTAGATCTTTGCTCCATGCCACCTGTCAATGTTCCAGTATTGGTCTGTTCACTCCTGGATTGTTCTTGTGACCTGTCTTCCCATCAGAAGCTAAGTTCCAGCTTGTATTTCTTTGGTTTGCTATTTTTCTGTCCAGCTTGCTATTTAATTTGTTGTCTTGCTTGCTGGAAGCTCTGGGACGCAGAGGGAGCACCTCCGCACCGTGAGTCGGTGCGGAGGGTCTTTTTGCACCCTCTGCGTGGTCTTTTGTAGGTTTTTGTGCTGACCGCAAACTAACCTTTCCTATCCTCGGTCTGTTCAGTAAGTCGGGCCTCACTTTGCTAAATCTATTTCATCTCTCTGTTTGTATTTTCATCTTTACTCACAGTCATATGTGGGGGGCTGCCTTTTCCTTTGGGGAATTTCTCTGAGGCAAGGTAGGCTTTATTTTTCTTTCTTCAGGGCTAGCTAGTTTCTTAGGCTGTGCCGAGTTGCATAGGGAGCGTTAGGCGCAATCCACGGCTATTTCTAGTGTGTTTGATAGGTTTAGGGATTGCGGTCAGCAGAGTTCCCACGTCCCAGAGCTCGTCCTTATTATCAGTAACTATCAGGTCATTCCGTGTGCTCTTAACCACCAGGTCCATTATTGTCCTGACCACCAGGTCATAACAGTACAGGTGGCCCAAAGTACTAATGCATCTCAATAGAGGGATAAGAGAAGTTCTGAGACCATTTTTTTTTCTTTGCAGTGTGTTTTGTCTCTATTTTCCCCTTCACCTCTGGGTGGTTCAGGACACTGGTGTAAACATGGACATTCAAGGTCTGTCCTCTTGGATGGATAATCTCACTACAAGGATACAAAACATTCAAGATTTTGTGGTTCAGAATCCGATGTCAGAGCCTAGGATTCCAATTCCTGATTTGTTTTTTGGTGATAGATCTAAGTTCTTGAAATTCAAAAATAATTGTAAATTGTTTCTTGCCTTGAAACCTCGCTCCTCAGGTGACCCTGTTCAACAAGTAAAGATCATTATTTCTTTGTTACGTGGTGACCCTCAAGACTGGGCATTTTCCCTTGCGCCAGGAGATCCGGCATTGCGTGATGTTGATGCGTTTTTCCTGGCGCTTGAATTGCTTTATGACAAACCTAATTCAGTGGATCTGGCAGAGAAAATCTTGCTGGCTCTGTGTCAGGGTCAGGATGAAGCGGAGATATATTGTCAGAAGTTTAGAAAGTGGTCTGTGCTCACTCAGTGGAATGAATGTGCCCTGGCAGCAATCTTCAGAAAGGGTCTCTCTGAAGCCCTTAAGGATGTCATGGTGGGGTTTCCCATGCCTGCTGGTCTGAATGAGTCTATGTCCTTGGCCATTCAGATCGATCGACGCTTGCGTGAGTGTAAAGCTGTGCACCATTTGGCGGTACTATCTGAGCATGGGCCTGAGCCTATGCAATGTGATAGGACTTTGACCAGAGCTGAACGGCAAGAACACAGACGTTGGAATGGGCTATGTTTTTACTGTGGTGATTCCACTCATGCTATCTCCGATTGTCCTAAGCGCACTAAGCGGTTCGCTAGGTCTGCCACCATTGGTACGGTACAGTCTAAATTTCTATTGTCTGTTACTCTGATTTGCTCTTTGTCATCCTATTCTGTTATGGCATTTGTGGATTCAGGCGCTGCCCTGAATTTGATGGACTTGGAGTATGCTAGGCGCTGTGGTTTTTTCTTGGAGCCCTTGCAGTATCCTATTCCATTGACAGGAATTGATGCTACGCCTTTGGCGAAGAATAAGCCTCAGTATTGGACCCAATTGACCATGTGCATGGCTCCTGCACATCAGGAGGATATCCGCTTTCTGGTGTTGCATAATCTGCATGATGTGGTCGTTTTGGGGTTGCCATGGCTACAGGTTCATAATCCAGTATTGGACTGGAAATCTATGTCTGTGTCCAGCTGGGGTTGCCAGGGGGTACATGGTAATGTTCCATTTTTGTCTATTTCGTCATCCACCCCTTCTGAGGTTCCAGAGTTTTTGTCGGATTATCGGGATGTATTTGATGAGCCCAAAGCCAGTGCCCTACCTCCTCATAGGGATTGCGATTGTGCAATTAATTTGATTCCTGGTAGTAAGTTTCCTAAGGGCCAATTGTTCAATTTATCTGTGCCAGAACATGCCGCTATGCGGAGTTATATAAAGGAATCCTTGGAGAAAGGCCATATTCGCCCGTCATCATCACTGTTAGGAGCAGGGTTCTTTTTTGTGGCCAAGAAGGATGGTTCTTTGAGACCTTGTATTGATTACCGCCTTCTTAATAAAATTACTGTCAAATTTCAGTATCCTTTGCCGTTGCTGTCTGATTTGTTTGCTCGTATTAAAGGGGCTAGTTGGTTCACCAAGATAGATCTTCGAGGGGCGTATAATCTTGTGCGTATTAAACAAGGCGATGAATGGAAAACAGCATTTAATACGCCCGAGGGCCATTTTGAGTACCTGGTTATGCCATTCGGGCTTTCCAATGCTCCATCAGTATTTCAGTCCTTTATGCATGACATCTTCCGAGAGTACCTGGATAAATTCCTGATTGTGTATTTGGATGATATTTTGGTCTTTTCGGATGATTGGGAGTCTCATGTGAAGCAGGTCCGAATGGTGTTCCAGGTCCTTCGTGCGAATTCCTTGTTTGTGAAGGGGTCAAAGTGTCTCTTTGGAGTTCAGAAGGTTTCATTTTTGGGGTTCATTTTTTCCCCTTCTACTATCGAGATGGACCCTGTTAAAGTCCAGGCCATTTACGATTGGACTCAGCCGACATCTGTGAAGAGCCTGCAAAAGTTCCTGGGCTTTGCTAATGTTTATCGGAGCTTCATCGCTAATTTTTCTACTGTTGTTAAACCGTTGACTGATTTGACCAAGAAGGGTGCTGATGTGGTCAATTGGTCTTCTGCGGCTGTAGAGGCTTTTCAGGAGTTGAAGCGTCGTTTTTCTTCTGCCCCTGTGTTGTGCCAGCCAGATGTTTCGCTTCCGTTTCAGGTTGAGGTTGATGCTTCTGAGATTGGAGCAGGGGCTGTTTTGTCGCAAAGAAGTTCTGAGGGCTCGGTGATGAAGCCATGTGCTTTCTTTTCTAGAAAGTTTTCGCCTGCTGAGCGTAACTATGATGTTGGTAATCGTGAGTTGTTGGCCATGAAGTGGGCATTCGAGGAGTGGCGTCATTGGCTGGAAGGAGCCAAGCATCGCGTGGTGGTCTTGACAGATCACAAGAATTTGACTTATCTTGAGTCTGCCAAACGGTTGAATCCGAGACAGGCTCGATGGTCGTTATTTTTCTCCCGTTTTGATTTTGTGGTTTCGTACCTTCCGGGCTTTAAGAATGTGAAGGCTGATGCCCTGTCAAGGAGTTTTGTGCCTGACTCTCCGGGTGTTCCTGAGCCGGCGGGTATTCTCAAAGAGGGGGTAATTTTGTCTGCCATCTCCCCTGATTTGCGGCGGGTGCTGCAAAAATTTCAGGCTGATAGACCTGACCGTTGCCCAGCGGAGAAACTGTTTGTCCCTGATAGATGGACTAGTAGAGTTATCTCTGAGATTCATTGTTCAGTGTTGGCTGGTCATCCTGGAATCTTTGGTACCAGAGATTTGGTGGCTAGATCCTTCTGGTGGCCGTCTTTGTCGCGGGATGTGCGTTCTTTTGTGCAGTCCTGTGGGACTTGTGCTCGGGCTAAGCCCTGCTGTTCTCGTGCCAGTGGGTTGCTTTTGCCCTTGCCGGTCCCGAAGAGGCCCTGGACGCATATTTCTATGGATTTTATTTCGGATCTCCCCGTCTCTCAAAAGATGTCGGTCATTTGGGTGGTTTGTGATCGCTTTTCTAAGATGGTCCATTTGGTACCTTTGTCTAAATTGCCTTCCTCCTCTGATTTGGTGCCATTATTTTTCCAGCATGTGGTTCGTTTACATGGTATCCCAGAGAATATCGTTTCTGACAGAGGTTCCCAGTTTGTTTCAAGGTTTTGGCGATCCTTTTGTGCTAGGATGGGCATTGATTTGTCTTTTTTCTCGGCTTTCCATCCTCAGACAAATGGCCAAACCGATCGAACTAATCAAACTTTGGAAACATATCTGAGATGCTTTGTTTCTGCTGATCAGGATGATTGGGTGTCCTTTTTGCCGTTGGCTGAGTTCGCCCTTAATAAATCGGGCCAGCTCGGCTACTTTGGTTTCGCCGTTTTTCTGCAATTCTGGTTTCCATCCTCGTTTCTCTTCAGGGCAGGTTGAGTCTTCAGACTGTCCTGGTGTAGATACTGTGGTGGATAGGTTGCAGCAGATTTGGACTCATGTGGTGGACAATTTGACATTGTCCCAGGAGAAGGCTCAACGTTTCGCTAACCACCGCCGCTGTGTGGGTCCCCGACTTCGTGTTGGGGATTTGGTTTGGTTGTTGTCTCGTTATGTTCCTATGAAGGTTTCCTCTCCTAAGTTTAAGCCTCGTTTCATTGGTCCGTATAAGATTTCTGAGGTTATCAATCCTGTGTCATTTCGTTTGGCCCTTCCTGTTTCTTTTGCCATCCATAATGTGTTCCATAGGTCGTTATTGCGGAGATACGTGGCGCCTGTGGTTCCATCCGTTGATCCTCCTGCCCCGGTGTTAGTTGAGGGGGAGTTGGAGTATGTGGTGGAGAAGATTTTGGATTCTCGTATTTCGAGACGGAAACTCCAGTACTTGGTCAAGTGGAAGGGTTATGGTCAGGAAGATAATTCCTGGGTTTTTGCCTCTGATGTTCATGCTGCCGATCTGGTTCGTGCCTTTCATTTGGCTCATCCTGGTCGGCCTGGGGGCTCTGGTGAGGGTTCGGTGACCCCTCCTCAAGGGGGGGGTACTGTTGTGAATTCTGTTGTCGGGCTCCCTCCTGTGGTCATGAATGGTACTTCGGCTGGTTCTGTCCATGGACTTCCTCTGGTGGGTGTTTCTGAGTTTCACAGGTGACGAGGTTAATTCGTTAGCTGCTGCTCTATTTAACTCCATTTAGATCTTTGCTCCATGCCACCTGTCAATGTTCCAGTATTGGTCTGTTCACTCCTGGATCGTTCTTGTGACCTGTCTTCCCATCAGAAGCTAAGTTCCAGCTTGTATTTCTTTGGTTTGCTATTTTTCTGTCCAGCTTGCTATTTAATTTGTTGTCTTGCTTGCTGGAAGCTCTGGGACGCAGAGGGAGCGCCTCCGCACCGTGAGTCGGTGCGGAGGGTCTTTTTGCGCCCTCTGCGTGGTCTTTTGTAGTTTTTTGTGCTGACCGCAAAGTAACCTTTCCTATCCTCGGTCTGTTCAGTAAGTCGGGCCTCACTTTGCTAAATCTATTTCATCTCTCTGTTTGTATTTTCATCTTTACTCACAGTCATTATATGTGGGGGGCTGCCTTTTCCTTTGGGGAATTTCTCTGAGGCAAGGTAGGCTTTATTTTTCTTTCTTCAGGGCTAGCTAGTTTCTTAGGCTGTGCCAAGTTGCATAGGGAGCGTTAGGCGCAATCCACGGCTATTTCTAGTGTGTTTGATAGGTTTAGGGATTGCGGTCAGCAGAGTTCCCACGTCCCAGAGCTCGTCCTTATTATCAGTAACCATCAGGTCATTCCGTGTGCTCTTAACCACCAGGTCCATTATTGTCCTGACCACCAGGTCATAACAGCAGCGCCCCAGAGACCTGGTCGTTGCAGTATGACGCTCTGCCACTAAGGGGAGTGATGGTACGTCTGATGGCACTAAAGGAGTTCTCCTGACCAGGTATCATCAGAACACATTACACTTCACAATCCGGCCACTAGGGGGAGAAAAAGGCTTTATTTATTGGGCCACTCCTCACACTGGTAAAACTAGGGGTTGGGGAGGAAGTTAGTCAGAAGCTGACTGGGTTGGATTCAGGCAACATCCCGTGGCAGGGGGTGTTGCAGGGAGAAGACACAGGGGGGTCCCTGTCGGGCGTGGCAACCTGGCAGGTGCCTAGCGAACAGAACAGAACGTAATGGAACCGCGCCTGCACACCCCGCGGCGGTATCCAAGAGAGAGACACGAAGGGAAGGATATTGTGGAACAGTGTAAACGAGATCAAGCACAAAGGAGATGCGAACTTGGCTTCAGGAAAATGGCCGCCGCGATCTCCATCTGCGCACGCGCGGCATCCCGCGGCCATTTTCCCGAAGCCCCGGGCAGCAGAGGACTCCATATGCGCATGCGTGGCCTCAGGAAGATGGCTGCCCCCACAGATCACCAGGGAAATAGCGCCGATCGCGCATTTTTTCTTCTCCTGCCCAGTGGATTCAGAAGATGGGCATGCGCAAACCACTACGCCACCAACGGAAATATATGCAAAATCTGGGGGAAGAAACAGCGATGTTGCCACGCCCATCTGACCTGACCAGCCTGATTGACAGGCGAAAACGGCGACTTTGGTAAGTTATTTCGGCAGCATAGGTGGGGAATCAGGGTACACAAAATACACTATAGTAACGCACAGCTCAGGCCCTATTTAATAGTATTTTTATCTCGTACTGAAAAAAACGGGGTGACAGGTTCCCTTTAATTATAGGTTGGCTGTCTACCTTAAATTTCCTACGAAGACATAGGGGGCAACAGTGGGAGAGTGGCGTCTCTAGGGTCCCGGAAGACCTCCAGGCCTTCCCGTCATATGGGTGCATCCTAGCCATAACATACTGGGGGACGAGAAACTAGTAACATCTGGAACTAAAGAAAGAGGAAGCTGTAGAGAACGAACAAACGAGAACAGCAGTTGTGAGGACTATTCCGAATGCTCAGCAGGGTAGGACTACAACACACAGGCGCTAGTGGTAGGCAATGGTTTCCATCTGTGAAGGAAACTCTGGAAGTGCCCATCGGACCGGCTGGTCTCAGATAGCCCTGTTAAGCGTGCTCTGGATTGAGGATCCTGAAGTCTTCAGTAAAGAGGTAAAGAGACTGCAACCCTGTGTCCTCGTTATTGACTGCACCCTACACCATTACCATCCACCTTACTGGGAAGCCCTGGGGACATACTTCACCTGTGGGAAGGTATACCATCTAGCTGCCATTCCATCACCCCAGCGGACCCCACAGCAGCGTCGGTCACCCTGACCGAACACCACAGGTGGCGTCACGAACCCCTGACAGACTGCACCACCTTTATTGGACCAGGTCTAGCCACCGTGACAGCCTCAGAACCGAACCAGAGAGGCCCGGTACCGAGAACTCGTGGCCCTGTGTCTGGGGGCGCTCCAATAAGTGCCCACTTTACATTGAATAATGTCCTGAGTCTCCGCCCCTGTACAGCTCCCCTGTACACAGCATGATGCTCTCTTATACCTAACATGATGCCCCCTCAATGTAATGCACCCCCACACAGTATACTGACCCCTTAGTAGCCCCCAAACTGCTTGATGGCCCCAACACTATGTGATGACCCCTTCACTGTAATCCCCACACTGTATGATGGCCCCCTAGATAGCCTACATATAGTATAATGTACCAGATAGTCATCAATATAGTACAATGCACTCCCCATGGGCCTGTATAGTATCATGCACTCCCCATAGGCCTGTATAGTACAATGAACTCCCTATAGGCCTGTATAGTATAATACATTCCCCATAGGCCTGTATAGTACAATGAACTCCCTATAGGCCTGTATAGTATGAAACCACTGGAAGGGAAGTATCAGACAGGGGGCAGGGGACTAACATTTAAAGCACAACTCCAGCAGTGAAATAAAAACATGTTGGTGTGGTGTTTTAAAGTTGCAGAAGGCCTTGAGAGCTGAATAAAACTAGTTTGAAGTAATGTAGCAGAATTCAGTAGAATCCATGTTTTATGGTCTTTTTGTCTCCAAGTTTACATATTCAGTTGAAATTAGAAGTTTACATACACTACATAAAAATACACATCTGCATGTTTTTCTCAATATCTGACATGAAATCAGAATAAATCTTTCCTGTTTTAGGTCAGTTAGGATAACCACAAGAGAGGAGCGAATATTTCAATGTTCGTTTTGGGTTACGATCGCCGAATTTGCAATATTCGCTGATTAATTTGTTGAATATTCACCGAACACCATTATAGTCAATGGGAGGCAAAAACAAATGCATGCACAACACCTTATAATGGCCCCAAATGCTGCCAAAACACATCAAATGAGGAACAGACAACAGGAAAGTGGCCTCAATTCACCCACAGTACAAATTGCAGCATGGCGCTGCAGCAATCAGCCAGGCTTGAGGTATCGGGTCTGGGACAGCAATTACAGCTTTCAATTGAACGTCACAGTAAGACGAGGTGGGTGAGGGATCGGTGTAGGCCTCCTTTGTTGGGAGCCCTGATATCCCATGCAACACCTCTACCTGCTTTCATGCTGAGCCACTCAGGTGGCACAAATCTCAATTTTGTAGACTACCATTGTCAGAAAAATTTAAGGATAGTAACACGGGTAGTTGAGTCCAAGGAAGAGGAGGCCTGACGGTCTCGGAGTCCTACTGCTACAGGCAACACGCATGAAGGAGACCCAACCAGGAGTGTTCACATTTATTATTGGCAGATACCACCAAATTGGCATCAATTTCACCACAGTATAGATAGTATAATAGGGACTGACAGGTCTTCTACTTCGCCCAATCCAGCAGATGCACACCCAACCTAGAGTTTTCACATTTTAAAAAATGAGGGCCTGACACCACCGAAGTGGAATAACTGTCACAAGAATAGAAATAGTATAATTGGGACCGACACGTCTTCCACTAAAGCTAACCCAGTAGATGTAGACAAACCATGACTGTTCACATTTTCACAAATTTGTGTTAACATCATCAGCAGCAGCAGCAGCCATAGCAGGCACAGAAGCCACACTAAAGATATCACAGAGTGCAGTTACGTGACATTAATGCATCACACTAAAAAATGCAATATCACCTAGTCTGTACTGTCTGTGATTGGGGTACAAAAGTCCTTGGAGATCCATGACTTGTCCAACTTGATGAAAGTTAGGCGGTCTACACTTTCAGGGGACAGCTGGCTTATCCGTAAGGACACCAGCAGACACATTATGAGAGAATGCTGGCTGCTGGGCATGATAAAACCTCCAAGGCGTGTGAGGCGAGCTCAGGCTACTTATCTATTTTAGAAGACCAAAATGTGAGAGGGTTCAAACCCTCCCTGATGTATTGATATTCAGATCTAAACACTCCTGCACCATCCTCTCCATTCATTCACCACGTGTAAGACTTGGACTCTGTTGTGCTGGTGCACAAGCTGGTCTAAAAAAAAGTGTCAAAGGACTCACAGAAATTGCTTCTTCCATTTATACCACTGCTGCTGCTGCTGCTAATGCCTTGGCGTTGACAAATTAACATGTCGGAGGTTGGAAGTCTACAGCTGTGATGCGAACTGTGTGCTTCACTGCTGTCTTGGGGAAAAGCTATATATACAGTGGGGCAAAAAAGTATTTAGTCAGTCAGCAATAGTGCAAGTTCCACCACTTAAAAAGATGAGAGGCGTCTGTAATTTACATCATAGGTAGACCTCAACTATGGGAGACAAACTGAGAAAAAAAAATCCAGAAAATCACATTTTCTGTTTTTTTAACAATTTACTTGCATATTATGGTGGAAAATAAGTATTTGGTCAGAAACAAACAATCAAGATTTCTGGCTCTCACAGACCTGTAACTTCTTCTTTAAGAGTCTCCTCTTTCCTCCACTCATTACCTGTAGTAATGGCACCTGTTTAAACTTGTTATCAGTATAAAAAGACACCTGTGCACACCCTCAAACAGTCTGACTCCAAACTCCACTATGGTGAAGACCAAAGAGCTGTCAAAGGACACCAGAAACAAAATTGTAGCCCTGCACCAGGCTGGGAAGACTGAATCTGCAATAGCCAACCAGCTTGGAGTGAAGAAATCAACAGTGGGAGCAATAATTAGAAAATGGAAGACATACAGGACCACTGATAATCTCCCTCGATCTGGGGCTCCACGCAAAATCCCACCCCGTGGGGTCAGAATGATCACAAGAACGGTGAGCAAAAATCCCAGAACCACGCGGGGGGACCTAGTGAATGAACTGCAGAGAGCTGGGACCAATGTAACAAGGCCTACCATAAGTAACACACTACGCCACCATGGACTCAGATCCTGCAGTGCCAGACGTGTCCCACTGCTTAAGCCAGTACATGTCCGGGCCCGTCTGAAGTTTGCTAGAGAGCATTTGGATGATCCAGAGGAGTTTTGGGAGAATGTCCTATGGTCTGATGAAACCAAACTGGAACTGTTTGGTAGAAACACAACTTGTTGTGTTTGGAGGAAAAAGAATACTGAGTTGCATCCATCAAACACCATACCTACTGTAAAGCATGGTGGTGGAAACATCATGCTTTGGGGCTGTTTCTCTGCAAAGGGGCCAGGACGACTGATCCGGGTACATGAAAG
This sequence comes from Ranitomeya imitator, assembly GCF_032444005.1. Classification (NCBI taxonomy): domain Eukaryota; kingdom Metazoa; phylum Chordata; class Amphibia; order Anura; family Dendrobatidae; genus Ranitomeya; species Ranitomeya imitator. The sequence goes on from NC_091282.1 coordinate 112,452,988, forward strand.
AATGAATGGGGCCATGTATCGTGAGATTTTGAGTGCAAACCTCCTTCCATCAGCAAGGGCATTGAAGATGAAACGTGGCTGGGTCTTTCAACATGACAATGATCCAAAGCACACCGCCAGGGCAACGAAGGAGTGGCTTCGTAAGAAGCATTTCAAGGTCTTGGAGTGGCCTAGCCAGTCTCCAGATCTCAACCCTATAGAAAACCTTTGGAGGGAGTTGAAAGTCCGTGTTGCCAAGCGAAAAAGCCAAAAACATCACTGCTCTAGAGGAGATCTGCATGGAGGAATGGGCCAACATACCAACAACAGTGTGTGGCAACCTTGTGAAGACTTACAGAAAACGTTTGACCTCTGTCATTGCCAACAAAGGATATATTACAAAGTATTGAGATTAAATTTTGTTTCTGACCAAATACTTATTTTCCACCATAATATGCAAATAAATTGTTAAAAAAACAGACAATGTGATTTTCTGGATTTTTTTTTCTCAGTTTGTCTCCCATAGTTGAGGTCTACCTATGATGTAAATTACAGACGCCTCTCATCTTTTTAAGTGGTGGAACTTGCACTATTGCTGACTGACTAAATACTTTTTTGCCCCACTGTATATAAATAGCACAATAAAGGTACCTAAAACATAACATTTAATATACTAGTTAAAAATGACATAACCCAACACACATAGACAAACATGTATAATACCAACAGTTGGTCAAACAGTTATCCAATATTAAAGGAAATCACAGAGAAACGGTACTTAAAGCAGAAAAATACTCAAATTCACCACTACTTCTCCTGCTAGCATGTCCTTACCCAAAGCTCCAGAAAAACGGCTGAAGGAGGGTATATAACAACGCTGCTATTTGTACCTATGTGCTTTTGGCTCTGAAATGTGACATCAAAACAATATCACAAATTCTCACTGCATCTGCAAAAGTCACTGACACAAAAAAATGCACCATAAAGTATGGAACAATCTCACCTGTTTCTGAAGAAGCCATACAAGGGATGCACTCCACCACTCAGTCATTTAGGAGATTCAAAAATTCGGTATAATACTCCATAGACCATTTCTTATTCAGGACCACCTCCCAACGTGTTTCATTCCGGGAAAAGGAACTCATCAGGGGATATGAAGGTCAGGTAGCAGTCTTGTTGATGGAATAACCAGCCATCAATACTTTCTCTCCTGGGCTTACCAGAAACAGGGGCTTCTTTTCTGGTTGTGCCTCTCCTCCCCCTGTTTCTGGTAAGCCCATCGTCAATAGATGAGGTTACGTCCTGGACAATTGATGACTTTCTATTTATGTTAGTATATGTGGCTAGATTGCCTGATACATCTGTATATGGGCTTTCCAATTTTACATTGTGTATGAGGACTGTTTTTTTCCCCTGTTTAACTACCTACTATTTACTGGGGTGAAAAGGGGTGGCAGCTCCCCCTCTGTTATTGATTGGAATATTTATATAACGACGTATTACTGATTGCTATTTTAATGTTTGTACTAATAAAGATACTGTTTACATACACTTCTACTGTATGCTCCTTGTTCTCTGCCTTTCTGCTTGTATATGTGTAATTCAATCCCTCACTAGAATCACTGGAGTTTTATGGCTTAGCTGCAAACTACTCATTCCCTACTCCTATCTAATACCAGCCAAAACTGGTGTGGAAGCCCTGAGTTTCTTTGTTCTATGAAAGTTATATATAGCAGCACCGATTTGGGCTAGAGAGATACGAATTATATATTCCGGATGTCCATCGGTAGATCTATCACCCACTGAAAGCACTAGCAGCTAAACGCAACGAGTGCAAAGTGCAGATTTCTCAGTAAGCGGTTCAGGCAATTACTTTGGGTTTTCATTTAAAAGAATCCTCATGATGTGGGTCACATTCTGATCATCGTGTAATTCGGAGATGAGACTCCTACTGCGAGCTAGGCATAAAAAAAGTTTTCATATTCTAAGTAAAGGGGAGGTGTCAGCCTCTAAGTGATGTCAACACAGGGGGAGTGCCTGGGTTTTGGGCTGGAATAACTTAGTGAGATCAGCATTTTGGAAGTGTCTTTGTGTCCGGGGTCCTGCTGCTGATATAGATGTGTTTATCCTCCTAAGCCTACGGCAAGCCATGATGATATGAAATTATCTGAACGCTATGTAAGTGTTTTTTCAATTTTAATCCTTCTTTTACTTGTAATTGTATTGTACACATATATTTGTCTTCTTTATAATATCTTTTTATACCTTGTAAACACTGCCTACCTTTTTTTGGAGTAAAATATATAATTTACTAGCTTGTCTCTCCCTGCTCTATAAACGAACTGTCGCTTCCTCTGAAGTAAATTACACTACTGATTTGGGTTGGCTCCGGACCCGTTGACCCTTAGAAAATCAGAGCTGGTGGCAGCATACTTTGTTCTGTGCGTTTGGGAGGCTTTGTAGCCATGGCAGCAATGATAATTATTGTTTCCACCTGAGTGGGAGTAGTTATATCACCCTCTCTGCCATGTGCCCAATAGCCAGTACATAGCAGGCAGCCTTTCTGGCGACTATTTAACCTAGGTGCAGTACCTAGTCTGATCTGAGGGTAAGGGGGGCGCCAGAGAGCTGCAAGATCCAAACTGGAACTGGGAAGTGGAATATAGATAAATCCCCTTTAGAAGGAACCATGGGCAACCAAAAAACCCCGATTCATGACAAATTGGTGTGAGTGGTGGGGATGATAAAGGTTTCTTCCCCGTGAACCGTAACCTACGGTTGGGATTCATGGCATATTATTGGCAGCACGGTGTGAACCATGACATATTGGTGGCAGCATGGTGGGATCCGTGACAGGAGCCAACCCAAATCAGTTGCATTATTCACTTCAGAGGATGCGACAGTTCATTTAGATCATGGAGAGACAGGCTAGTAAACTTTTATATTTTACTCCAACAAAAGGTAGGCAGTGTTTACAAAGTATAAAACGATATTATAAAGAAGACAAATCATGTGTATATTACAATTACAAATAAAAGAAGGATTAAGAAACACTTACACAGCGTTCAGATCATTTCATATCATCATGGCTGGCCTGTAGGCTTGGTAGGATGCACACATCTAGATGCATGTAACATCTATAGAGCAGCTGGTCCCCAGACACAAAGACACTCAAAGAATCCTGCTTTACACAGATATTTCCAAGCCTCAAGCGAAGGGACTCCCCCTGTGGTGACATCACTTAGGGGCTGAAACCTCCCCTTTACTTAGACTTTACGATTTTGGCTTCACCAAACAAAGACATTCCTAGAGAAAGGGAGGGGGGAACGAGTGGCTTGAATTCCACTGGGCTGCAGCAGAGAAAAGAACTAATCTCACATTATGACATTTTTACATTATCGTGACATATATCATGTTCATTCCCCACCTATCAAGCACAGGGAATATTATATACACCTGTTTATATGAGATGTGTGCTCATTCTCCTAAGATCTACATATATTTCATGTTCATTCCCCACCTATAAAGCTCAAGGAATATAATATACACCTGTGTATATGGGATATGTGTACATTCTCTTATTATCTACATATATTTCATGTTCATTCCCCACCTATCAAGCACATGGAATATAATATACACCTGTTTATATGGGATATGTGTTCATTCCTCTATTATCTACATATATTTCATGCTCATTCCCCACCTATAAAGCTCAGGGAATATAATATACACCTGTGTATATGGGATATGTGTTCATTTTCTTATTATCTACATATATTTCTACATATATTTCATGTTCATTCCCCACCTATCAAGCACAGGGAATATAATATATACATATTTATCTATATATATAATTGTCTAAGGGTTTTTCCGTCTGTCTGTCTGTCTGTCTGTCTGTCCTGGAAATCCCGTGTCTCTGATCAGCAATGTACAAAAAAGGTTGCACTCTATCGTGCAAAAGCATGTCTAATATGAAATATATGAAATATGAATAGCAAAATGGCTTTTGAACATTAGGAAAATATTTAAGAGACGCTTTGCACAGAATTTGATATAATCAAATAGTGTGAGCCCATCAACCAATCGTCAAGGTGGTCTCATAAAACTGATGGGTCCCTGATCTCCCTGTCCAAATGTGAACACTTACCGAAGGCCAATGTCTGTATGCCTGGGTGAATGTGGACACCTCTATTCAGCAAAACCTACATATGGGTTGACCGGGACCAAGTGTAATGAGATGCAATTAAAAACCACATGGTGATGGGAGGAGTGCGCAGTCAGTCAGCTAACATAGAAATGACAGAAAAAAAGACTCGCACATCCAAACTAGTGTGAATAGGTGCATACCAGGAGCAGCTACCTCCATACATAAATATACAAAAAAGGTTGCACTCTATCGTGCAAAAGCATGTCTAATATGAAATATATGAAATATGAATAGCAAAATGGCTTTTGAACATTAGGAAAATATTTAAGAGACGCTTTGCACAGAATTTGATATAATCAAATAGTGTGAGCCCATCAACCAATCGTCAAGGTGGTCTCGTAAAACTGATGGGTCCCTGATCTCCCTGTCCAAATGTGAACACTTACCGAAGGCCAATGTCTGTATGCCTGGGTGAATGTGGACACCTCTATTCAGCAAAACCTACATATGGGTTGACTGGGACCAAGTGTAATGAGATGCAATTAAAAACCACATGGTGATGGGAGGAGTGCGCAGTCAGTCAGCTAACATAGAAATGACAGAAAAAAAGACTCGCACATCCAAACTAGTGTGAATAGGTGCATACCAGGAGCAGCTACCTCCATACATAAATATACAAAAAAGGTTCATATTTCATATATTTCATATTAGACATGCTTTTGCACGATAGAGTGCAACCTTTTTTGTATATTTATGTATGGAGGTAGCTGCTCCTGGTATGCACCTATTCACACTAGTTTGGATGTGCGAGTCTTTTTTTCTGTCATTTCTATGTTAGCTGACTGACTGCGCACTCCTCCCATCACCATGTGGTTTTTAATTGCATCTCATTACACTTGGTCCCGGTCAACCCATATGTAGGTTTTGCTGAATAGAGGTGTCCACATTCACCCAAGCATACAGACATTGGCCTTCGGTAAGTGTTCACATTTGGACAGGGAGATCAGGGACCCATCAGTTTTATGAGACCACCTTGACGATTGGTTGATGGGCTCACACTATTTGATTATATCAAATTCTGTGCAAAGCGTCTCTTAAATATTTTCCTAATGTTCAAAAGCCATTTTGCTATTCATATTTCATATATTTCATATTAGACATGCTTTTGCACGATAGAGTGCAACCTTTTTTGTATATTTATGTATGGAGGTAGCTGCTCCTGGTATGCACCTATTCACACTAGTTTGGATGTGCGAGTCTTTTTTTCTGTCATTTCTGATCAGCAATGGGCACAGTATCGACGTAGAAATCCCGCGTCTCTGATTGGTTGAGGCCGCCAGGCCTCGACCAATCAGCAACGGGCACAGCGACGATGATGTCATAAAGGATGTAGAAATCCCACGTTTCTGATTCAGCAACGGGCACAGTATCGACGTAGATGTCATAATGGTTGCCATGGCGACGATGATGTCATAAAGGTTGCCTCGACCAATTAGCGACGGGCACAGTCTGCTGCGAATTCTGGAATCATCATTGTCCATATACTACGGGGACATGCATATTCTAGAAAACCCGATGCGTTAGAATCGGGCCACAATCTAGTATTAAATATGTGTTCATTCCTCTGTTATCTACATATATTTCATGTTAATTCCCCACCTATAAAGCTCAGGGAATATAATATTCACCTGTTTATATGGGATATGTGTTCATTCTTCTATTATCTACATATATTTCATGTTCATTCCCCACCTATAAAGATCAGGGAATATAATACACCTGTTTATATCGAATATGTGTTCATTCCTATGTTATCAACATATATTACATGTTCATTCCTCAACTATAAAGCTCTGGTAATATAATATACACCTGCTTATAAGGGATATGTGTTAATTCTCCAATTCTCTACATATATTTCATGTTCATTCCCCAACTATAATGCTCAGGGAATATAATATACACCCGTTTATATGGGTTATGTGTTCATTCCTCTATTATCTACATATATTTAATGTTCATTCCCCACCTATCAGGCACAGGGAATATAATATACACCTGTTTATATGGGACATGTGTTCATTCCTCTATTGTCTACAAATATTTCATGTTCATTCCCCACCTACCAAGCTCAGGTAATATATTATGCACCTGTGAATATGGGATATGTGTTTATTCTCCTATTATCTCCATATATTTCATGTTCATTCCCCACCTATCAGGCTCAGGCAATATACTATACACCTGTTTATATGGGATATGTGTTCATTTCTCTATTATCTACATGTATTTCATGTTCATTCTCCATCTATCAGGCACAGGGAATATAATATACACCTGTTTATATGGAATATGTGTTCATTTCTCTATTATCTACATGTATTTCATGTTCATTCCCAACCTATTACGCTCAGGTAATACGGTATACACCTGTTTATATGGAATATGTGTTCATTTTTCTATTATCTACATATATTTCATGTTCATTCCCTACCTATTACACTCAGGGAATATAATATACACCTGTTTATATGGGATATGTGTTCATTCTCCTATTCTCTACATATATTTCATGTTCATTCCCACCTATCAGGCTCAGGGAATATAATATGCACCTGTTTATATGGGATATTTATTCATTCCTCTAGTATCTACATTTATTTCATGTTCATTCCCCACGTATAACTCTCAGGGAATATAATATACAGCTGTTTATAAGTGATATGGGTTCATTTCTCTATTATCTACTTACCGTATATACTCGAGTATAAGCCGACCCGAGTATAAGCCGACCCCCCTAATTTTGCCACAAAAAACTGGGAAAACTTATTGACTCGAGTATAAGCCTAGGGTGGAAAATGCAGCAGCTCCGGTGAATTTCAAAGATAAAAATAGATGCCCCATACCGTTCATTATGGCCCCATAGCTGTGCCATATAGTGCTCTGCACCGTTCATTATTGCCCCATAGCTGTGCCATATAGTGCTCTGCACCGTTCATTATTGCCCCATAGCTGTGCCATATAGTGCTCTGCACCGTTCATTATTGCCCCATAACTGTGCCATATAGTGCTCTGCACCGTTCATTGTTGCCCCATAGCTGTGCCATATAGTGCTCTGCGCCGTTCATTATTGCCCCATAGCTGTGCCATATAGTGCTCTGCACTGTCCATTATTGCCCCATAGCTGCCATATAGTGCTCTGCGCCGTTCATTATTGCCCCATAGCTGCCATATAGTACTCTGCGCCGTTCATTATTGCCCCATAGCTGTGCCATATAGTGCTCTGCGCCGTTCATTATTGCCCCATAGCTGCCATATAGTGCTCTGCGCCGTTCATTATTGCCCCATAGCTGTGCCATATAGTGCTCTGCACCGTCCATTATTGCCCCATAGCTGCCATATAGTGCTCTGCGCCGTTCATTATTGACCCATAGCTGTGCCATATAGTGCTTTGCGCCGTTCATTATTGCCACATAGCTGCCATATAGTGCTCTGCGCCGTTCATTATTGCCCCATAGCTGTGCCATATAAAGCTGTGCCATTGCTGCTGCAATAAAAAAAAATGCCATACTCACCTCTCTTGCTTGCAGCTCCCAGCGTCCGGTCCCGGCGTCTCTCCACACTGACTGATCAGGCAGAGGGCGCCGCGCACACTATATGCGTCATCGCGCCCTCTGACCTGCACAGTCAGAGCAAGAGGACGCGAAGACAGAGCGGCGCCCGGCCTGTGGAACGCGGACAGGTGAATATGACATACTTACCTGCTCCCGGCGTCCCGCTCCCTCTGCCTTTCACACGGTCTTCGGTGCCGCAGCCTCTTCCTCTATCAGCGGTCACCGGCACCGCTGATTAGAGAAATAAATATGCGGCTCCACCCCTATGGGAGGTGGAGCCGCATATTCATTTCTCTAATCAGCGCTCCCACGTGACCGCTGAACATGGGAAGAGCTGCAGCACCGAAGACCGTGTGACGGGCAGAGGGAGCGTCAGGACCGCTGGGACTAGGTGAGTATGCCTCAGCGCCCTCTCCCCCTCACCTGCCGACCCACCGTGACTCGAGTAATAAGCCGAGAGGGGCACTTTCAGCCCAAAATTTTGGGCTGAAAATCTTGGCTTATACTCGAGTATATACGGTATATTTCATGTTCATTCCCAATCCCCACGTATCATGCTCAGATTATATAGTATACACCTGTTTATATGGGATATGTGTTCATTCTCCTATTCTCTAGATATATTTCATGTTCATCCCCCCCTGTCAGGCACTGGGAATATACGGTAATATATACACCTGTTTTTATGGGACGTGTTCATTCTCCTATTCTCTACATATATTTCTTGTTCATTCCCCACCTATCAGGCTCAGGGAATATAATATACACCTGTTTATATTGGATATATATGTTCATTCCTCTATTGTCTACATATATTTCATGTTCATTCCCCATCTATCAGGCACAGGGAATATAATATACACCTGTTTATATGGGATATGTGTTCATTCTCCTATTATCTACATATACTTCATGTGCATTCCCCATCTATAAAGCTCAGGGAATATTATACACATCTGTTTATATGGGATATGTGTTCATTGCTCTGTGATCTACACGTATTCCATGTTCATTCCCCACCTATCAGGCACAGGGAATATAATATACACCTGTTTATATGAGATCTATGTTGACTTCCTAATTGTTTACATATAAATCATGTTCAGTTCATATCCAAGATGCATAAGAAATCTATAACACCTCTCCATCTCTTTGGACCTATGTTATTATGTTCATTCTTTTTATTTATTCCTTTTCTTCATTCTTTTTAGTACGTCCCGAAAAAACTGCATACATCGAATATGACAATTTTTTAATGGAAAACTTTTTAAAGTAAACATTAGAAAGTATTAACATAGAACATTTGTAAAAGTGCAAAATGGGTAGCATATAGCACAGCCACCTAGTATATAGCACAGCTACGTAGCATATAACACAGCCCACGTAGTGTATAATGCAGCCACGTAGTATATAGCACAGCCACATAGTATATAACACAGCCAAGTAGTATATAACACAGCCACGTAGCATATAACACAGCCCACGAAGTATCTAGAACAGCCACGTAGTATATAGCACAGGCACGTAGTATATAACACCGCCATGTAGTATATAACACAGCCCACATAGCATATAACACCGCACACGTAGTATATAGCACAGCCCACGTAGCATATAACACAGCCCACGAAGTATCTAGAACAGCCACGTAGTATATAACACAGACACGTAGTGTATAGCACAGCCACGTAGCATACAACACAGCTCACGTAGTATGTAGCACAGCCACGTAGTATATAGCACAGGCACGTAGTATATAACAAAGCCACATAGTATATAACACAGCCCACATAGCAAATAACACAGCCCACGTAGTATATAACACAGCCACATGGCATATAAGACAGCCGCGTAGTATATAACACAGCCATGTGATGTATAGCACAGCCACGTAGTATATAACACAGCCACATAGTGTATAGCACAGTCACGTAGCATATAACACAGTCCACGTAGCATATAACACAGCCCACATAGTATATAGCACAGCCACATAGCATATAATACAGCCCACATAGCATATAACACAGCCCACGTAGCATATAGCACAGCCAAGTAGCATATAACACAGTCCACGTAGCATATAAAACAGCCCACATAGTATATAGCACAGCCACATAGCATATAATACAGCCCACGTAGCATATAACACAGCTCACGTAGCATATAGCACAGTCGTGTAATATATAGCACAGTCTGCATCTCTCCCCTTTTCCCCGAGAATGGCCCCACAGTCCAGTACTCACTGTTATAGTAATAAATAAACCCACACTCCTCACCTCTCCTCGTGCTGCGCTGCTCCCTGCTCCTGTCTCAGGGGCTGCACTGCCTGGCACACAGTGAGTGTGTGATTTTTACATCATCGCGTACCCGCAGTGTCAGAGGCAGAGTGGGGAATGATGGGATAGGGAGTGTCAGCAGATGTTCTCGCCTCCATCATTGCTTTGAACTGTACCGGCAGACACCAGTATAATTCAATGCGGCAGCGGGGGAGTCGGCGCTGACAGCAGGCCAGGGGCCCCATAGCAGCTGCGTGATGTGCCGCTAGCTGAGGGCCCCAGGGGGAGCGGGGGACCTAGGCAGCTGCCTACCTCTAACGCCGGCCCTGCTTGCAGGGGCTCCCCGGAGCCTCAGTGTACCGTACCGTGAATGGACCCCCCCCTCATCTCGCCAGGACCCCAGCACTTCCCCATGTGCTGACTCCGGCCCTGGGTTGAGGCCTCCTTACATAAAGAGGGAGACGTGCAGTCCTTTTTGAAACTTGGGAAAGATTCATCTCTTTGCATCCAGGATAACATTAAAACTTGTTTTCCACCAACAGTCTGGTATCAAGAGCAGCTACTGCTAGGAGAAACACCTATAGGCCGGAGTCACACTAGCTTAGCCAATGTTAATCTATGGGGCAGCTAACATCACTGTTATTTTTCTCGGCCGTATTATACGTGCGAGTGAAGTCGCAGCATGCTGCGATTTGCTGTGTATATCGGCTGAGACTCACCAATGCAAGTCAATGGATGCAAGAAAAAAAAAAATCGCACAGTACTCGCACCATGCTACTGCTGTCTGATTTTTACGAACCGATGTCCTTTGAAAAGTCGGTAATTGTTTTTTTCCTGTAAAATAATCTTTCGTTAATTAAATACATGTTCAGTAATTTGCACACACACTGTACTATTGTATTTGTCACTGATATCTACAGTATATATCTACCTATTCTATAAGTATTTACTGTATGTAATCCACGTTTTCTATCCTGTCGGCTTCTGTAAAATCACTCCAGGACAGTGAATTACCGGCTAATCTTCTATCTATCTCTCTATGAAATATAAAGACATATGTGTCACTGACATGTGGGTGTATATATATATATATATATATATATATATATATACACACATATTTCATGTGTATATGTCTATTCTATCTTTTCTATTAAAACCTATTCTATTCTATACAGGGGTGTCAAACTGCATTCCTCGAGGGCTGCAACCAGGTCATGTTTTCAGGATTTCCTTGTACTGCACAGGTGATAATTTAATCACCTACACAAATAATGAGTTGGTGATTAAATTATCACCTGTGCAGTACAAGGAAATCCTGAAAACATGACCTGTTTGCAGCCCTCGAGGAATGCAGTTTGACACCCCTGTATATATATATACTGTAAATGTTTTGAAGAATATTTTGTTTTAAAACGATGTGTCAATGACAGAGAAGTGCTGTATGTAAAAGCTCATGTTAACATCGCATTGCATACGGATTGAATACGGATGTCATATGGATACTAGACGCGAGGAAATCGCATCATTGCATTGCAAACGGATTACACATGGATCACCATACGGAGAACATTGATGCGATTCTCGGCCGTCAAAATCGGACTGATTTTTTTATACGTTGAGTGAGACTCCAGCCTTATAGTGATATCTCTGAGAGAACCACTACATAGAGACACTTCTGGGTGTTGGGGGTCTACTTCGGTGTTGTGGGTGTGGTGTGTGTCCTGGGTGTAAAGTCAAGCACCCATGCTGGGTGTCCGGTGTATGTAAAAAATGTACCTTTTTCTGACATACTTTGTTCTCCCCTCCTTCCCTCCCCTTTCCCAGCTTTTCTTTGTTTTTGTTTACCCTCCTTCAAACCAATGCAATTTCTGGAATAGATGTTCTGACATATACAGGTCCTTCTCAAAAAATTACCATATAGTGTTAAATTTCATTATTTACCATAATGTAATGATTACAATTAAACTTTCATATATTATAGATTCATTATCCACCAACTGAAATTTGTCAGGTCTTTTATTGTTTTAATACTGATGATTTTGGCATACAACTCCTGATAACCCAAAAAACCTGTCTCAATAAATTAGCATATTTCACCCATCCAATCAAATAAAAGTGTTTTTTAATAACAAACAAAAAAACCATCAAATAATAATGTTCAGTTATGCACTCAATACTTGGTCGGGAATCCTTTGGCAGAAATGACTGCTTCAATGCGGCGTGGCATGGAGGCAATCAGCCTGTGACACTGCCGAGATGTTATGGAGGCCCAGGATGCTTCAATAGCGGCCTTAAGCTCATCCAGAGTGTTGGGTCTTGCGTCTCTCAACTTTCTCTTCACAATATCCCACAGATTCTCTATGGGGTTCAGGTCAGGAGAGTTGGCAGGCCAATTGAGCACAGTAATACCATGGTCAGTAAACCATTTACCAGTGGTTTTGGCACTGTGAGCAGGTGCCAGGTCGTGCTGAAAAATGAAATCTTCATCTCCATAAAGCATTTCAGCCGATGGAAGCATGAAGTGCTCCAAAATCTCCTGATAGCTAGCTGCATTGACCCTGCCCTTGATGAAACACAGTGGACCCAACACCAGCAGCTGACATGGCACCCCACACCATCACTGACTGTGGGTACTTGACTCTGGACTTCAGGCATTTTGGCATTTCCTTCTCCCCAGTCTTCCTCCAGACTCTGGCACCTTGATTTCCGAATGACATGCAAAATTTGCTTTCATCAGAAAAAAGTACTTGGGACCATTTAGCAACAGTCCAGTGCTGCTTCTCTGTAGCCCAGGTCAGGCGCCTCTGCCGCTGTTTATGGTTCAAAAGTGGCTTTACCTGGGGAATGCGGCACCTGTAGCCCATTTCCTGCACACGCCTGTGCACGGTGGCTCTGGATGTTTCCACACCAGACTCAGTCCACGGCTTCCTCAGGTTCCCCAAGGTCTGGAATCGGTCCTTCTCCACAATCTTCCTCAGGGTCCGGTCTCCTCTTCTCGTTGTACAGCGTTTTCTGCCACATTGTTTCCTTCCAACAGACTTACCATTGAGGTGCCTTGATACAGCACTCTGGGAACAGCCTATTTGTTGAGAAATTTCTTTCTGGGTCTTACCCTCTTGCTTGAGGGTGTCAATGATGGCCTTCTTGACATCTGTCAGGTCGCTAGTCTTACCCATGATGGGGGTTTTGAGTAATGAACCAGGCAGGGAGTTTATAAAAGCCTCAGGTATCTTTTGCATGTGTTTAGAGTTAATTAGTTGATTCAGAAGATTAGGGTAATAGGTCGTTTAGAGAACCTTTTCTTGATATGCTAATTTATTGAAACAGGTTTTTTGGGTTATCAGGAGTTGTATGCCAAAATCATCAGTATTAAAACAATAAAAGACCTGACAAATTTCAGTTGGTGGATAATGAATCTATAATATATGAAAGTTTAATTGTAATCATTACATTATGGTAAATAATGAAATTTAACACTATATGCTAATTTTTTGAGAAGGACCTGTACGCCTCAAGTAATGTTTGCATTGATGTATGTAAGGGAAAACTGTTCTATTCAATAAAAAGGTATTAAAAAAAAAATAATTGTGCCAACAGTTGTTGCCTTATCACCACGCTGCTTGACTATTGTTCTGTAGCCCAACCAGGTCTACAATTTTGCCCCTGGTGTTCTTAGACACCTCTTTGATCTTCGCCATGGTGGAGAGGTTGGAGTGGGATTGATTGAGTTTGTGGACAGTTGTCTTTTACACATGTAATAAGTTCAGTCAGGTGCAATTAATGCAACTAACTAATGAGTGCAGAGTAGAAGGCTTCTCAAAGAAAAACTAACAAGTCTGTGCGATCCAGAATTCTTGCTGTTTGTTAGGTGATCAAATACAGTAATTATTTCATGCAATAAAATGCAATTTAATTATTTAAAAATCACAAAATGTGATTTTCTGGTTTTCATTTTTAGGTTCTGTCTCTCACAGTTGAAGTGTATCTACAATAAATATTACAGACCTCTCCACTTTTTGTAGGTAGGAAAACTTACAAAATCGGCAGTGTATTAAGCACTTATTTTCCCCACTGTAAAAATGTAAATGGCACAGATAAGCAGGATAGAAAATTTGGACATGAAATTCCACCTCACTGCATTCTTATGACTACTAAATAGGACAGTGCAAAAGTCCGGAATTCAGCTATGAGGCAATGGATAGTGACCGCTGAAATCACAGGACACAAATAGCATCCACAGATGTTTACTTGGGAAGACGTGGCTGTAAGGCCCTAAGGGTATGTGTCCACGTGCAGGAAACGCTGCGTGTGACGCTGCATAGAGCCGCAGCGTCAGACACGCAGCGTCCAGATGTTACAGCATAGTGGAGGGGATTTAATGAAATCCCGTCTCCACTATGCGTGGTAACACGCACGCGGCGGCCCTGCGACTCCGGACATGCTGCGCGTCTTTTCAGATCGCAGCATGTCCGTATATCTTGCGGCGACGCTGCGTCGCCGCAAGATATAGCACAGGGCCCTATGGTGGGGAGCGATGATGCCGGATGTGTGCTGTGAACACATCCGGCATCGTCGCGTCCCAGAAAGGGGGCGGGGCTTACCGCAGAGCGGCTAAGCCGCTCCGGCGATACCGCCGGCCATCCTGAAAGTGGACACGCAGCCTAACACACAGCCAAGACATGTCGTACTTATCACACTCTACAGGATATCTCCATAGCACTGCCAGGTCGGCTTTTATATAACTTATCTTGTGGATTTACTGCCAGAACGAAGCATGTAGTAAATAGCGTTTTGAAATTCTCTGCATTTTTGTAGAAAAGAAAGAAGACTATCCTCTTATACTTATAGACTGTGGCAGATACATCCAATTTGGAGATTCCAAATCCATGTCTAATATCAAAACAATTAACAACAGAACACGTCGCGTTCACTTAAAATGTCCTTTATTTATCCATACATTCAGATGCTACACTGCAGTCATGACAGTGGATTCGTTGCGCAGAGTTTTGCATTATGGACATGGTAATGCTGTGTTTTATTTGTAACACTGGCAACCAAAAGTTCTTGGGTAGAGGATATTGACTTAGGGTATGTCTCCACGTTCAGGAAACGCTGCGTGTTTGACGCGGCATAGAGACGCAGCGTCAAACACGCAGCGTCCAGATGTTACAGCATAGTGAAGGGGATTTCATAAAATCCCGTCTCCACTATGCGTGGTAACACGCATCCGGCGGCCCTGCGATTCCAGACATGCGGCGCGTCTTTTTAGATCGCAGCATGTCAGTTTACCTTGCGGCGCCGCTGCGCCGCCACAAGGTATAACACAGGGCCCTATGTGTGGGGTGCGATGATACCGGATGTGTGCAATGAACACATCCGGCATCATCGCGTCCCCAGAAGGGGGCGGAGCGATTTTCCCGCTCCATCCAAACCGCCGGCCATCCTGAACGTGGACACATACCCTTAGTCTTCAGTTTCTCTCCAACTTTCTATAGTAAAAGTCAGAGGGAAATTAACGAAACATCAAACAGGTGTGAACAAGCCCTAAGATGGAAGAATGTAGAACATCTAAAAGGGTCCTTATAATTTTAAGGTTACAATAGTCATAAAACTTTCCAATGTTTGCTGTAGGTGAAACATATTATACATGACTATGGAATAGCCCCACTTTGGACAATTATGGGGGTATTTCTGTATTGAAATGCATCCATTTTTGCTCACATTTTTGAAATTGGGTTTATTGGTTTGTTTTCTGCAGCCGCTATGAACCACAATACATAATGCTGCTCACTTGCCCAATTGTCAGACCTAGTTGTCTGCTGACTCCGTCTCCAGCTCCTCTCTCTTCTACTGAATGTTCTTCTAAGCTGATTTATGATCAAGTTGAACTTATGTTCTCTTTTATTTATTTAAAATAGCTAAAATTACCTTTAGTTTATATGAAATAAAAGCTGGTACAGAGTTATACTTTACCCAAAAAAGTTGTTTTCAAAGAATTTTAGAAATATATATCTCCGCTTTTATGTGATTTATCTGTTAAATTGTTTCTGTTCTCTGCAAAGAAATGTTGGTTTTCTAACGCAAAACATATAAGGTACCGTACATTAAATATTTTCATACCTTGAACTGAATGATTCCGATGGCTCATATTCACAACCTCCCTGAACAAAATAGGATTAATTTATAAAATATATCTTTATATGTCAACCTCAGCTAACGAATTTCCATGCTTGAACGCCATTTTGTTCTTAATCTAAATACTGTAGTTTAAAAACTCTGTGCAGGTTAATTTGTTAATATTTCTTTATAGAGACTGGAGATCTGTTTTGCTGATACACAGCTCCAAATCTTCTGCAAATATGTGCAGAGAAATGCCGTCACCACTACTGCATAATGTTCATACATAAAAAACACTGAATGGTATAAAAGAATAAACAAAGCATTAACTCAAAGGCCGAGCTGTGGACAGCCCAGTATAGAGAAGCTGAGCAAAGTGATATAGGTTTGATGTAAAAGATTCAGTATAACTTGTATTTTATTCATTGAAGACCCTGGTGTTTGAATTCATATGAGTCCTGTGGGTGGTCCTATTTAGTGACTAGACCGCCCACTGGACTCACGCATACAAATACCAAGGATTTCATGAATAAACTACAAGTTTTACTGAAAATATTCCCATAAAAATGTACATCAATCTGATCAGCTCCTTCTGCTCTATAACATCCTGCCTGCCAATCACAAACTATTTTCAACATGACAGGTTCCCTTCAAGGGATCCACTTCAGCTCTATTTCTGACCTTTTCCCGGTCTCCTCTGTACTTCATGCTGCATTTGGATAGACATGTGACTGTAGCAGCCAATCACTGGCCATAGTAGTGACCAACATGCTACCACTGCAGCCAGTGACTGTCTGCTGGGGTCAAATTTCTGTTCATATGAAGCAGGAGCTAAGAGTACCTGGGAAGTGGTGGAAAGATAGTTGTGGGGGCTTACCGTAGTAAAGTAAGCACTACTTATTTTATTTTTTCAGACTACTGTATAATGAACATTTTTTAAGTGGCTTGATAACCCACCTTAGACACCCACCTTAAGGTATTCCCACCTTACACATTTATGCCATTTATTAATGGATATGCAATAAATGTCTGATAGATGCAGGTCCCTCTTGAAAGAAATTATGGAAGCATGTGCCACTGTTTTTATGACTCTTAATAAAGATAATACAGAGAGCGGTGTGGCTATCACTCCATTTATTTTTTACCTGGATATCTTGACAAATTTTCCAAACATGATATGTGCCATGGAATATGTATTCTGGAGATAGATGTGGGTCCCAGAGGTGTCAAATCCTATGCGAATAACCCACAGCATAGTTAAGGTGGGAATACCCATTTGAACCCAATAATTAATATGTATACAGTTTGCTTCGAAACTCATTGCAGGAATTTGGGAGTTCTCTATAGGAAAACAAAACTCAAGATCCCTGACGAAGAAGACCGCGATCTTCGAAACGCGTAGGAACTGGTCCACACAGCGTACCATAACACAGTGCGGGGCGGGGATTCCAATGGTGGCTGGCCGCAATGCCCGCGCAGGCGCAGTCTGCAAGCCTGGCTGGGACGTCAGACGGCCAGAGCTTACTGCGTCTGCGCAGCACAGCAGTACACTGCGCAGGCGCCGGTTTTGAAACGTACACAGCGCTCAGGGGGCGGCGCCGAAAGCGCAGGAAGATTGGAGTGATGGCAGAGGAGCGATTAGAGCTGGGGAGTGAGGACCCGCCTCCCTGGCTAGAGACAGGAATTGTGGCTAAGTATTTTATTTGGGGTATACTTGAACCTAAAACTAAAAGAGCCACCTTGTTAGAATGCAGCATTACTGCTGCACAAGGTGGCTCTTTTAGTTTATAACGGCTGGAGAGGGGTGACAGTGGCCCTTTAATAAAGGATGGTAGGGCCATTTCATTTCTCACAGTCATGATCCTGCAGCCAGGGGAGAACCGGGGACACAAGTCCCTTATTCTGGCGACTGATGGGGCTTTCAGCGGTGGGACCCACAAGGATCTAACAATTGTCACCTCTTCACTGGATAGGTGAAGACGTAAGATAGGCTAAAATACCCCTAAAAAGCTTTCCCTATAAATTAGAAAGCACTATTTCCTATTAGTCAAGTTTGTTTATAAATGTAAGCTTAATCAGATTTTTCCTTCAGTTTAACCTTGCAAAGCGTTAATGATCTTCTCCGTAGGATAACAGGAGATATTGACATTAAGACATCTAATTACATGAATATACTCTCTTCAAAGAGTTTTGCTAAGGCTTTATTGATCTGAACAGCTCACATTTCTCTAGACAGGGATGAGAAATCCTACCCACTCTTACCGATCCTACCACCATTATTGATATTGTCCTGATTGTCCTACATAAACATGGAGAAATGAAAACCGTGAAAACCAATCCAAAATAAAAACAACCCCCTTGAGAAACCATGTTTGCAGAAAAATTATGGTAGGTTTATGCTATGTCTAATATTAACAGTATTTGTAATGCTCCCCAAGATCCCCACACACAGTGAATCTGCTATTAAGCAGGGGCTAGTAAACACGACTTATGGCTTTTCAGCATTTGGGTCACATTTTGGGAATTGGGCGCTAGCTCTGTTTGGTAAAATGAGGCAGTTCAATTCCAGTATGAAGGTGAATCTCTCCAGGGGCTTCCAGGGCAAACGTTGGGTGAGCTGCCTCTGTAAACTTGTGTCTAAAGGTGAACAGCAGCTGCCCCTTCTGGACATTGTAGAAAGATAGTCTCCCCTTCCGGTAGTCTAGGAGAATCCCCACCCGGACTGGAGGCTCCGTTAAATGAACTTCACTCCATATTTCATTGTGGAGGAATCTATAAGAAAAGCTGAAAAAGGAAAAGTATGTTATAGAAAGCAGTGGATAATATTCAGAGTATGAGTATGTACTAACCAGGTGATGTCACAAAATAATCTTCTGAGAACATCCTCCCTGGACTTTCCAGTGGTGTATTATCTGTATGTAGAGCACATGATCCACCATGATTGATGGGATCATATAAATATGTCACAAGACAAATATTACATGAATTCCTGGAAACCCTTATAAAATATGCAGCAAACAACTGAATTTGCCTGGAAAATTTTACAATAATAATCCATTGTGTGTACTGCAGATTTTCTAAAACTCTGTGTACGCTTCTTTTTCCTATAGATGATGTAGACTCTTGTCAACCTAGTCATCTCTGCTCCTCTCTGAAGTGGGTAGACATGGTGCTGCATCGCACACATATTTATTTTCTCTTCTTTTACGGTTTGCTAGACATATTTTTTACAAATTTAACAAAAGGATTTAAAAGGGTTAAAAAGATAAATCGTCCCTAAACTCTAGAAAGTTTTATAACTTTTCCAGTATAAAAAAATAATAATAATCATGACACCCAGACTGCAACTTTTGCAACAACAATAGTGAATGCCTCATCTAAACTATGGTAGAGAATGGAAGATCCTCAATTAATCCATTGCCCTCCTTCCAAGCGCCAGTACGTGGTGGAAATTTCTAAAAATGAGCTGCAACAGTAACTGTTCCTTCTGGACATTGTAGAAATGAGTCTTTCGTCTATGAGAATTCCTTCCAGCAGGGGAAACTCACGTAAATGAACTTCACTGTGTTAAATGACCTTCACGTCAGCTTGAGGAATAATGAAGGTCTCAATGTCTGCCATGTTGTATTCCCAAGTCATGGCCTAAGAGGAGAACAGTGACAACAGGAGACATAGGATACAGTAGGAAAATGCAGTCTATAGGGAACTGTTGTAGTGTATTGTGCCAGGGATCTGACGATCACAGGGTTAAAGCCTCTAGTGACACAAAATATAAGTTAAAAACTTTAAAATGTTTCTTAAAAATAGTAAAAAAAGTTTAAATAATCTTGACTTGAAATCATGTAATTTGATAAATCAAAAAATGTAAAACGTTTTTATTATGCTAATATTATGTTATTTATACTGCATGATAACTACAGTAAAAAAAAAAAAATAATAAATAAATTAAAAATGGCTGTTTTTTGGACACCTCACCTCCAGTCCACGGAATTAAAGAGAAAACCATTATGCAAAATAAGGATTCTAGCAAATACATGTCTCCACACCAGAATACTTTTTGTAAACTTGTAAAATGACGATAATTACACTCACAATAACCTGAACAAGATTTTCTTGCTTTATAAAAAGAAATGAAAAAGTCATGTGCAATCTACAATATCTCCATATCTTATGCCACAAAGCAGAAGAAGATTACCTTGTGCTGGAACTGGAGCATTGCATACACCAAGATGTACTGTCCTCTGTTGTGGCAGATTCTTCTGGAGAAGGATGAAATGTTGCCCCAACGCTATACGAGTTGCATTCTGTAACCATCATCTCCCAGTAATGCTGTCCTTTCGCTGGCAGTAGCTCTCCCAGGACTAAAGGAATTCTACAGATTTATAAAAGAACAAAAACATAGCATCAGTTGTGGTAACCAGTCTAAATATTGGGTCACATCTAGCAGAGCCTCAAGTGATTTTAATATTTAAAGATCCCTCTTACACAGAAGATGGCACCAGTTACATCGCACATGGTGATTGGGGGTCTCTGTTACAGATTTTTCTCAGGAATCCAGGAACTTCAAGGATTGATATTTGTAATGGCTAATCACCATTTCATGATGAAGAATGTAGTGCTGCATGGTATCTAACAGGCTTACGTCTAAGGAGTAATGTTTCTCCTTGTGATGAGTGACATGCCAGTGTAAAGAGACATATAGGCCATGCTATGTTCCTCGGAAAATTAATTATGCAAATTGCCTCTTCAGAGAGGAAGAGGACTTAAACTCGTGTGCAGCGTAATGGAAGTATTCATTCTAAAAGTCACTATTAACTCATTAACGAGCCTCGTCATAACATTTAGCATAAAAGACAAAACAGAATCTCAATTTGCAGACACGTGTTTAAGGATGTTGCCCTTCCTCAGTGAAAAGCATGGAATCTGATTTGGCTCTGTGAGAGACCTCTGACTGTGATGTAAGGGATATTCTTTGTCCTTGTGGAGAGTGTAAGGAGACTTATGCAAGTGTAAGGAGACTTATAGGTTCGTCTGGAAAATTTCCAAAAACATACCTAATATTCAAATTGTCAATGCAACTACTATGGTGCCTATATAATGGGGAAAGAATGGCTAATCGATATAGAATTTGGGGGAATGACGCCAGGTGCTGAGCACAACTTTGCAAAAACTGTGTTACATTACATACACATTAACTTTGGTTCTGTAAATAATTAAAAACATATTTGAATTAATAATAACTTTATGCCTTTAGCAATATAAAATGTGTCAGTGGATACACACCCCACAATCTCGCTCTGCTCAGCTATACTGATTACAGTCCCATCTGGGGACAGCTCCACAGCCGGGTGAGCTGTATCTCTTAGTAAGTGAAATCTGGTACCTGTAAAAATGAATGACACAAAAGGTTTTGGAAATGTTTATTCTTTTCTTTTTTAAGCTGCTTTTAAATCAGAAAATAAGCTTATCTACTGAGGTCAGTGACATACTTAGTTCAATATTATATAACCAGATTTTCAAGGGCTATGTATGAAACAAAATACATAGTTTTTCAGAAAATGAGCCACCTTTCTTCATAGGCTGCTACTAGAATTGCAGCTCAACTCAACTCATCTGAGCTGCAAAGTCCAATGGAGAAGTGCGGCGCTGTTTTTTTTATAACAGAAAATAGTTTTTTTTTTTTTTTGTCTAATCTAAAATATTCCTTTTAACAAAAAAAAAAAAAATAGAAGACAGAACCAAGACTTGTGAGAAACAATAAAATATGTTGTGCTCTTAATAATTGGTCTGATTTTTCTTATAACCATCATTTAGTAACAGTCTATATTCCCACGATCAGCTTTTTGGCGAGTTTTTGATGTTGAAAATTTTATGCACATCATATGTAAATTAGGCTACTTGAGATTTTTCTTCATGTTTTTGTGTGCATTTTCTACATGCATTATATCGCGTTTTTGATGCTGTGGTTTTTGTCTCTTGTTGGTAGCTCATGTTTGAAATAAAGCTGCTCCCTCTTATATGTCTTTCACTAAAGTTTATTGAGCATCTGCGTTTTTAACCTGCAGATTTTCCACATCTAGAGGGGGCAGGATCTGAATGGAGTTAGGAGGAGGCCCCACATAACAGGGATTAGCTGGGAGCATTCAAATTTAAAGGATAGCATGGTGATGATGGAGGGAATTAATTTATGGGCGGATAAGGGGGTGAAGGATTAGGGGTATATAGCTAAAAGTGCGGGAAAGTGGCGATTTTGGGCTTACAATCCTATGGAGGAGTATCCCTCCTCTACACAAGCCAGTACCAGATGAGTGACATTGATTCCCTCCTGGGGCAGCTGTGGGCAGCGGCGAGGTTAAGGGGCAAGGGTTGGCTGCAGGATCAGATGGCCCCCTTTCTAAGAAGGTTCACAAATAAGGTGAAGGCTGAGGTTATTTTCAAGAGGTTTTCTGAGGGTTTTCAGATTTTGTCTCCAAGTCATAAGATCCCATTTTCATTGAAGAGTCTGTGGTGGGCTTTGGATTATCCCTTGGTGGTTATTGAGAAGCTAAGGAAGGAAGTGAAGATGGAGTGCATAGCTGGCCCATTATGTTGTATACCAGTTAATGATTTAATTGTTTCCTCATTGGATGTGGTGCCTAATAAAAACCCAAAATAAGTTTAGGCTGATTCCTCATCTGCCTTACTCAAAGGGGCCATCCAATGGGTGCAGTGTTGTGGGCCAGGGTCTTTGTTAGCTATTGAGTCAGTGTTTAGGTTGCTTCCAGGGCACCCGGAGAGTAAACAGTTGTTAGGTTGCTATTGGGATGGGGAGTAATATTTGGAAAGATGCTTACCCATGGCTTGTGTGATTTCTTGTTCATTGTTTGAAATGTTTAGTACCTTTTTGGAATGGGGTGGTAAAAGATGTTACCGCTTTACAGCCTGTCATTCACTCTGTCAGACTTTGAGCCGTGTCAGTGCACTGTGCTCCGATGCTCTTGCATGAGAGAATCGCAGCATAGGTGCGAAGGAGACGGAGAAAGTAATTTCTCCATCTTCTCCATTGCTGGTGTCTGCGGAAATCGGACTGCACTCAGATGACATGGTCTGCACACTGCAGCGTCAGGAGTTGCAATCCTGCAGACTGCTATAGGCTCTCTCTATCCCTAGGCACAGGCTTATTCTTGAAACAAAAAGAGGAAGATACGCATTTGTTATATGTTTTGAATCTCTGAGAATCTATTTCAACCATTTAGTGTATACCTGATGAAGGTCTAAGGGCCGAAACATTTTTGTACACTTTCCTCATGTCGTAAATAAATTCACCAAATTGAGTGCTGGATTCTTGGACTTTCTGTCGCATAGTATAACACTAAGCCGAGTGTTATCCAATAAAACATCATACATCGTGTGAGCGAGCCCTACAAGGTAAACTCTGCAGCAAAGCCGCAGCATTTCCTTTACTAAATTGCCAATAAATAATACATGATTTAGTGTCACTTTGAAAGGTTAACAGTGGATCAGTTTGTGTCTACTTAACAAAAGTTAACGCATTAGGTACCAAATACTTTGATTGCTAATATTTCCACAGCGCAGAGGCGAAATTAAAAACAAACAAAAACATTTTACTTTTTGCTCTGCAGCCACTATTACGTCGTGTGTCCAGTTCAACATGAAACATTTGGTGGAATGTCCTCTAAAGGGCGCAGAATTTCAACATGTCTCCCCTGACCAGTCCTAAAAGCTCCCCAGCCGGCTTCTCCATTATACTCCTAATTATTCTCAGTTACATATTCATGTTTTGAGCCTACATCTCTTTTTTTGCCTGGTGCCAACCAATGCAATGACAATCAATCAGGTTGCTGCTTTAATTTTTCCAGATTCTGACATATAATATAGGGGGGTGAAATCTCACCAGAATTGCTCCACTTTAATTTTTCACCAGATATGATAAATCTCTGGTAATATTTTCACAGGTGCAGATCAGCTCAAAGGTTGACATTGAGGTTTTCATTGCCCACAAAGATCTGCTGGCACATTACATTAGATTCTCCCCATTTACAGTCTGCCTGCGGCTCTTGAGGTCACCTTATAAGGTGCGGGCTCCACCATATAGGGGACGAGTTTCACCATACAGGATGCGTTTCCACCACGCAGCGTGTGTGTTGCACCATAGAGGGTGTGGCTTCCACCATACAGGGTGCGAGTTACACCATAAAGAATGTGTGTTCCACCATACAGGGTGTGCGCCACCATACAGGGTGCGGATTCCACCACGCAGCGTGTGTGTTGCACCATAGAGGGTGTGGCTTCTACCATACAGGGTGTGTGCTTTCTGGTTTGCCATAAGTATAGGCCCTCTTGCAGTGTTGCCAGGGCTGTGTATGGCACCAGCAGATTTTTAGCTGAGAGAAAGTTTTTTGCCTTAAACATCTACACAATGGTGGTGTTCAATCATGTGAAAATATTTAAAAAAATTGTGCAAAACATTGTGATATCAAACTTCTTTACAAATTAGTAAACGTCATTGAAATGACTCCCAGTGGAGGAGTTCTTACCTTTGGTAGATATGAGAGCAGCTTCACTTTGCTCACTTGACCCAAAGGTATTGGCGGCTTTTACATAGAAGAAATAGTTCTCTCCTGGTTGCAGTGAAACCCTCAGCTGCTGATCTTTGATTCCAGCAGCAGATCTGAGAGGGACGATATCATTAGTAGAACATATTCATGTGAGCTTATCAAATTTGCTGCAGAAATTTCTGTGACTTTTACATTCTCAACTTAGGCTACTTTCACACTAGCGTCGGAATCTCCCCGTCGCAATGCGTCGGGGAGAGATTCCGACGCTAGCGTTGAGCGCATTGCACAATGGAGGCATCCGCTGCCCCATTGTAAGGTGCAGAGAGGTGGAGGCGGAGTTACGGCCGCGCATGCGCGGTCGGAAAAAGCGGTCCGTCAGGAGCAAAAAATGTCACGTGTAGCGTTTTTTGCTCCCGACGGTCCGCAGAAGCACGACGCATCCGTCGCTCGATGGATGCGACGTGTGGCAATCCGTCGCAAATGCTTCGTCAATACAAGTCTATGGGGAAAAAACGCATCCTGCAAGCACTTTTGCAGGATGCGTTTTTTCTGCAAAACGACGCATTGTGACGGATTGCAGAAAACGCTAGTGTGAAAGTAGCCTAAATTAACGTTTGCAGATATTCAGACTGGACTGGATCCTGCTACTCCCATGTATGAGATGAATCTTCAGTTACAAAAAAATTCCGCAATGCATAAAGCTACGTCCACATGGGACTGACGCTGTGAATTTGCATTTGGAAAATCGATTGCACTTTATAACACCAGCATTGTGGCTGAGATCTTAAGAAATCTGATCCACAGGCTGCAGAATAAATCTGTTACAGAGATGGACCTGCTCTTCAGACAAAAGTCCACAGTATGGGTAAGTGCACATGTTAAGTATTTGCTGAAGATATTTCTGCAGGAAAAATGCTACATAAAGGCCGGGGTCACAATTGCGAGTAACTCGAACGAGTCTCGCGTCTCTATACCCGGCACTGCCGCCAGCACTCGGACAAGAGGATGCGGCTCCATGTATTTCTATGCAGCCGCACGCTCCGGTCCAAGTGCCGGCGGCAGTACCGGGTATTGAGACTCGAGACTCGTGCGAGTTACTCGCAATTGTGACCCCAGCCAAAGAAAATGTGCGTTTTTTCTGTGTTTTTCCAAGTCATTATAGAATTGTTGAAAAATACTGCAAAACGCTGAAAGAATTGTCAAACTTCAGATATGAAACTGCTTCAAAACTGAAAGTAAAAAATAAGCAACATGTGCATGAGATTTCAGAAGTCTTTCATGGTACAGTAAAATGTTGCATTTTTTAAGGCACAAACGCAACGCAAAATTGCGGAAAAAAAGCAGCAAAAACACAACATGTGAACATACCCTAAGGCTACGTTCCCATGATGAGTATCGGTGAGTTTTTCTGATGCTAATTTTCTGCAGCATTTCTGCACCTATTAAGTAAATTAGGTTACTCTTGTTGTTTTTACTTCTGTTTTAATCACATTTTTGATGCTCTTTTTTCTGTCATGTGTAGATTTCACGTGATTTTCATGTGTTTTCGCCATGGAAATACACTAAAATTCGTATTTGCATTTTGTACCTACAGATTTTCTACATCTAATGCAAGTCTAAGGCTACGAACACATGTTAAAGGGAACCTGTCACCCCCAAAATCGAAGGTGAGCTAAGCCCACCAGCATCAGGGGTTTATCTACAGCATTCTGTAATGCTGTAGATAAGCCCCCCGATGTATCCTGAAAGATGAGAAAAAGAGGTTATATTATACTCACCCAGGAGCGGTCCGGTCCAGTTCGATGCGCGTCGCGGTCCGGGTCTGGCGACTCCTATCTTCATCAGATGACGTCCTCTTCTTGTCTTCACGCTACAGCTCCGGCGCAGGCGTACTTTGTCTGCCCTGTTGAGGGCAGAGCAAAGTACTGCAGTGCGCAGGTGCCGGGAAAGGTCAGAGAGACCCAGCACCTGCACACTGCAGTACTTTGCTCTGCCCTCAACAGGGCAGACAAAGTACACCTGCGTCGGAGATGCAGCGTGAAGACAAGAAGAAGACGTTATCTGATGAAGATAGGAGGTGCCGGACCGGACCATAACGCCCATTGGACCGGACCACCCGCCCAGGTGAGTATAATCTAACCTCTTTTTCTCATCTTTTAGGATACATCGGGGGCTTATCTACAGCATTACAGAATGCTGTATATAAGCCCCTGATGCCGATGGGCTTAGCTCACCTTCGATTTTGGGGGTGACAGGTTCTCTTTAAGTATTTGGTGACTTATTTTTTACCTCATTGTTTGTAAGTCAAATCCAGAAGTGGGTAAAAATGTAGAAGTGATGAACGTGTTTTTCTTAGGCTACATTCTCACGATGAGCTTTGGTTGAATTTTTGATGTTGCACCATTTCGCATCTATTATTTAAATTAATTTATTTAATTGCGTTTCTGTGTGTTTTTATTGCGTTTTTGATGCTTTGTTTTTTGTCTGTTTGGTTTGTCATGCTTTAACCCCTTAGTGACAGAGCCAATTTGGTACTTAATGACCAGGCCAATTTTTACAATTGTGACCACTGTAATTTTATGAAGTTATAGCTCTGGAATGCTTCAATGTATCCCACTTATTCTGAGATTGTTTTTTCATGACATATTGTACTTCATATCGTGTTTCTCAACGCAGTGATTCCAGAACACTGCCCCCATCCCTTATGGGAAATATGCAGATGCATGTAAAGAAGCTGCGGAGACACCATCACATGTTTCTCGACGCAAGCAGTGAATAGCCAGGCCTTTCCCCGGGAAGGAACAACCACGGGAAGGGCAGCATCCTATGAAGGAAAGCCACCTATGCCAAGCATGGTATCCATCCACAGACAGCTGTTTCGGGGTTTTTGCCCCTCATCAGTGTGGAGTAGGAATCTGGCTATTAGGAGCAGTGCCTAGTAAAAAGGCTATAAAGGCACAGATGATTGGCCTCGGGGAGACCAAAACATCCAACACCGCAGAGACACCATCACGTGTTTCTCAACGCAGTGATTCCAGAACACTGCCCCCATCCCTTATGGGAAATATGCAGATGCATGTAAAGAAGCTGCGGAGACACCATCACGTGTTTCTCGACACAAGCAGTGAATAGCCAGGCCTTTATAGCCTTTTTACTAGGCACTGCTCCTAATAGCCAGATTCCTACTCCACACTGATGAGGGGCAAAAACCCCGAAACAGCTGTCTGTGGATGGATACCTGTTATGGCTGGCAATCAGGCAACACAGCGTGCAGTAATCAGCGCACATACAGAGATCTGGCAATAACCAAAAACAATAGGACGAGCTCTGAGACGTGGAATCTCTGTAGACTGCAGTACCTGATCTATCCTCACACAACTATAAGCAGCAGTGGATTGCGCCTATCACTACCTATGCAACTCGGCACTGCCTGAGGAGCTGACTAGCCTGAAGATAGAAATACAAGCCTGACTTACCTCAGAGAAATACCCCAAAGGAATAGGCAGCCCCCCACATATAATGACTGTTAGCAAGATGAAAAGACAAACGTAGGAATGAAATAGATTCAGCAAAGTGAGGCCCGATATTCTAGACAGAGCGAGGATAGCAAAGAGAACTATGCAGTCTACAAAAAACCCTAAACGAAAACCACGCAAAGGGGCAAAAAGACCCACCGTGCCGAACTAACAGCACGGCGGTGCACCCCTTTGCTTCTCAGAGCTTCCAGCAAAAGTTAATAGCAAGCTGGACAGAAAAAACAGAAAACAAACTAGAAGCACTTATCTAGCAGAGCAGCAGGCCCAAGGAAAGATGCAGTAGCTCAGATCCAACACTGGAACATTGACAAGGAGCAAGGAAGACAGACTCAGGTGGAGCTAAATAGCAAGGCAGCCAACGAGCTCACCAAAACACCTGAGGGAGGAAGCCCAGAGACTGCAATACCACTTGTGACCACAGAAGTGAACTCAGCTACAGAATTCACAACAGTACCCCCCCCTTGAGGAGGGGTCACCGAACCCTCACCAGAACCCCCAGGCCGACCAGGATGAGCCACATGAAAGGCACGAACAAGATCTGGGGCATGGACATCAGAGGCAAAAACCCAGGAATTATCTTCCTGAGCATAACCCTTCCATTTGACCAGATACTGGAGTTTCCGTCTAGAGACACGAGAATCCAAAATCTTCTCCACAATATACTCCAATTCCCCCTCCACCAAAACAGGGGCAGGAGGCTCCACAGATGGAACCATAGGTGCCACGTATCTCCTCAACAACGACCTATGGAATACATTATGTATGGAAAAGGAGTCTGGGAGGATCAGACGAAAAGACACCGGATTGAGAATCTCAGAAATCCTATACGGACCAATAAAACGAGGTTTAAATTTAGGAGAGGAAACCTTCATAGGAATATGACGAGAAGATAACCAAACCAGATCCCCAACACGAAGTCGGGGTCCCACACGGCGTCTGCGATTAGCGAAAAGCTGAGCCTTCTCCTGGGACAAGGTCAAATTGTCCACTACCTGAGTCCAGATCTGCTGCAACCTGTCCACCACAGAATCCACACCAGGACAGTCCGAAGACTCAACCTGTCCTGAAGAGAAACGAGGATGGAACCCAGAATTGCAGAAAAATGGAGAGACCAAGGTAGCCGAGCTGGCCCGATTATTAAGGGCGAACTCAGCCAACGGCAAAAATGACACCCAATCATCCTGGTCAGCGGAAACAAAACATCTCAGATATGTTTCCAAGGTCTGATTGGTTCATTCGGTCTGGCCATTAGTCTGAGGATGGAAGGCCGAGGAGAAAGATAGGTCAATGCCCATCCTACCACAAAAGGCTCGCCAGAACCTCGAGACAAACTGGGAACCTCTGTCAGAAACAATATTCTCAGGAATGCCATGTAAACGAACCACATGCTGGAAGAACAAAGGCACCAAATCAGAGGAGGAAGGCAATTTAACCAAGGGCACCAAATGGACCATTTTAGAAAAGCGATCACAGACCACCCAAATGACCGACATTTTTTGAGAAACAGGAAGGTCAGAAATGAAATCCATCGAAATATGTGTCCAAGGCCTCTTCGGGACCGGCAAGGGCAAAAGCAACCCACTGGCACGTGAACAGCAGGGCTTAGCCCTAGCACAAATTCCACAGGACTGCACAAACGCACGCACATCCCGTGACAGAGATGGCCACCAGAAGGATCTAGCAACCAACTCCCTGGTACCAAAGATTCCTGGATGACCGGCCAGCACCGAACAATGAAGTTCAGAGATAACTTTACTAGTCCACCTATCAGGGACGAACAGTTTCTCGGCCGGACAACGATCAGGTTTATTAGCCTGAAATTTCTGCAACACTCTCCGCAAATCAGGGGAGATGGCAGACACAATGACTCCTTCCTTGAGGATACTCGCCGGCTCAGATAACCCCGGAGAGTCGGGCACAAAACTCCTAGACAGAGCATCCGCCTTCACATTTTTAGAGCCCGGAAGGTATGAAATCACAAAATGAAAACGAGCAAAAAATAACGACCAACGGCCTGTCTAGGATTCAAGCGCTTGGCAGACTCAAGATAAGTAAGGTTCTTATGATCAGTCAAAACCACCAAGCGATGCTTAGCACCCTCAAGCCAATGACGCCACTCCTCGAATGCCCACTTCATGGCCAGCAACTCTCGGTTGCCCACATCATAATTACGCTCAGTAGCAGAAAATTTCCTGGAAAAGAAAGCACATGGTTTGAACACTGAGCAACCAGAACCTCTCTGTGACAAAACCGCCCCTGCACCAATCTCAAAAGCATCAACCTCGACCTGGAACGGAAGAGAAACATCAGGTTGACACAACACAGGGGCACAGCAAAAACGACGCTTCAACTCCTGAAAAGCTTCCACGGCAGCAGAAGACCAATTAACCAAATCAGCACCCTTCTTGGTCAAATCGGTCAATGGTCTGGCAATGCTAGAAAAATTACAGATGAAGCGACGATAAAAATTAGCAAAGCCCAGGAATTTCTGCAGACTTTTTAGAGATGTCGGCTGAGTCCAATCCTGGATGGCCTGAACCTTAACCGGATCCATCTCGATAGTAGAAGGGGAAAAGATGAACCCCAAAAATGAAACTTTCTGCACACCGAAGAGACACTTTGATCCCTTCACGAACAAGGAATTAGCACGCAGTACCTGGAAAACCATTCTGACTTGCTTCACATGAGACTCCCAATCATCTGAGAAGATCAAAATGTCATCCAAGTAAACAATCAAGAATTTATCCAGATACTCACGGAAAATGTCATGCATAAAAGACTGAAAAACAGATGGAGCATTGGCAAGTCCGAACGGCATCACCAGATACTCAAAATGACCCTCGGGCGTATTAAATGCCGTTTTCCATTCATCTCCCTGCCTGATTCTCACCAGATTATACGCACCACGAAGATCAATCTTAGTAAACCAACTAGCCCCCTTAATCCGAGCAAACAAGTCAGAAATCAATGGCAAGGGATACTGAAACTTAACAGTGATCTTATTAAGAAGGCGGTAATCAATACACGGTCTTAGCGAACCATCCTTCTTGGCTACAAAAAAGAACCCTGCTCCCAATGGTGACGACGATGGGCGAATATGTCCCTTCTCCAGGGACTCCTTCACATAACTGCGCATAGCGGTGTGTTCAGGTACGGACAAATTAAATAAACGACCCTTAGGGAATTTACTACCAGGAATCAAATTGATAGCACAATCACAATTCCTATGCGGAGGTAGGGCATCAGTCTTGGACTCTTCAAATACATCCTGAAAGTCCGACAAGAACTCTGGGATGTCAGAAGGAATGGATGACGAAATAGACAAAAATGGAACATCACCATGTACTCCCTGACAACCCCAGCTGGTTAC
Organism: Ranitomeya imitator; assembly: GCF_032444005.1. Classification (NCBI taxonomy): domain Eukaryota; kingdom Metazoa; phylum Chordata; class Amphibia; order Anura; family Dendrobatidae; genus Ranitomeya; species Ranitomeya imitator. The sequence continues at coordinate 112,484,597 of NC_091282.1, forward strand.
CGACATAGAGTTCCAATCCAATACTGGATTATGGGTTTGTAGCCATGGCAACCCCAACACGACCACATCATGCAAATTATGCAGTACCAGAAAGCGAATAACTTCCTGATGTGCAGGAGCCATGCACATGGTCAGCTGGGCCCAGTACTGAGGCTTATTCTTGGCCAAAGGTGTAGCATCAATTCCTCTCAACGGAATAGGACATCGCAAAGGCTCCAAGAAAAATCCACAACGTTTTGCATAATCCAAATCCATCAGATTCAGGGCAGCGCCTGAATCCACAAACGCCATGACAGAATACGATGACAAAGAGCACATTAAGGTAATGGACAAAAGGAATTTGGACTGTACAGTACCAATAACGGCAGAGCTATCGAACCGCCTAGTGCGTTTAGGACAATTAGAAATAGCATGAGTAGAATCACCACAATAGAAACACAGTCTGTTCAGACGTCTGTGTTCTTGCCGTTCTACTTTAGTCATAGTCCTGTCGCACAGCATAGGCTCAGGTTTACTCTCAGACAATACCGCCAGATGGTGCACAGATTTACGCTCGCGCAAGCGACGACCGATCTGAATGGCCAAGGACATAGACTCATTCAAACCAGCAGGCATAGGAAATCCCACCATTACATCCTTAAGAGCTTCAGAGAGACCCTTTCTGAACAAAGCCGCTAGTGCAGATTCATTCCACAGAGTGAGTACTGACCACTTCCTAAATTTCTGACAATATACTTCTACATCATCCTGACCCTGGCATAAAGCCAGCAGATTTTTCTCAGCCTGATCCACTGAATTAGGCTCATCGTAAAGCAATCCCAGCGCCTGGAAAAATGCATCAACATTACTCAATGCAGAATCTCCTGGTGCAAGAGAAAACGCCCAGTCCTGTGGGTCGCCGCGCAAAAAAGAAATAATAATCAAAACCTGTTGAATAGGATTACCAGAAGAATGAGGTTTCAAGGCCAAAAATAGCTTACAATTATTTCTGAAGCTCAGGAACTTAGTTCTGTCACCAAAAAACAAATCAGGAATCGGAATTCTTGGTTCTAGCATCGATTTCTGATCAATAGTATCTTGAATCTTTTGTACATTTACAACGAGATTATCCATTGAGGAGCACAGAGCCTGAATATCCATGTCCACAGCTGTGTCCTGAAGCACTCTACTGTCTAGGGGAAAAAAAAGACTGAAGACAGAGCTAAGAAAAAAGAATGATGTCAGGATTTCTTTTTTCCCTCTATTGGGAATCATTGGTGTGGCTCCTTGTACTGTTATGGCTGGCAATCAGGCAACACAGCGTGCAGTAATCAGCGCACATACAGAGATCTGGCAATAACCAAAAACAATAGGACGAGCTCTGAGACGTGGAATCTCTGTAGACTGCAGTACCTGATCTATCCTCACACAACTATAAGCAGCAGTGGATTGCGCCTATCACTACCTATGCAACTCGGCACTGCCTGAGGAGCTGACTAGCCTGAAGATAGAAATACAAGCCTGACTTACCTCAGAGAAATACCCCAAAGGAATAGGCAGCCCCCCACATATAATGACTGTTAGCAAGATGAAAAGACAAACGTAGGAATGAAATAGATTCAGCAAAGTGAGGCCCGATATTCTAGACAGAGCGAGGATAGCAAAGAGAACTATGCAGTCTACAAAAAACCCTAAACGAAAACCACGCAAAGGGGCAAAAAGACCCACCGTGCCGAACTAACAGCACGGCGGTGCACCCCTTTGCTTCTCAGAGCTTCCAGCAAAAGTTAATAGCAAGCTGGACAGAAAAAACAGAAAACAAACTAGAAGCACTTATCTAGCAGAGCAGCAGGCCCAAGGAAAGATGCAGTAGCTCAGATCCAACACTGGAACATTGACAAGGAGCAAGGAAGACAGACTCAGGTGGAGCTAAATAGCAAGGCAGCCAACGAGCTCACCAAAACACCTGAGGGAGGAAGCCCAGAGACTGCAATACCACTTGTGACCACAGAAGTGAACTCAGCCACAGAATTCACAACAGATACCATGCTTGGCATAGGTGGCTTTCAGGAGAAAATGGACCACAAAATTTGTTGTGCCATTTCTCCTGAGAACGCCGATAACCCATATGTGGGAAAAAGCCACTGTTTGGGTGCATGGCAGGGCTCAGAAGGGAGGGAGCACCATTTGACTTCTTGAACGCAAAATTGGCTGAAATCAATGGTGGAGCCCTGATGTACCTAAACAGGGGAAACCTCCCAACTCTAATTCCAACCCTAACCCTAACACACCCCAAACCCTAATCCTAAGTATAATCCCAACTATAATCACAACCCTAACCCTAGCCCAACCCTAACTTTAGCCCAACCCTAACTTTAGCCCAACTCACTTTAGCCCAACCCGTATCACTAACTTTAGCCCCACTCACTTTAGTCTAACTCTAAGGCCGCCATCACACTAGCAGTATTTGGTCAGTATTTTACATCAGTATTTGTAAGCCAAAACCAGGAGTGGAACAATTAGAGGAAAAGGATAATAGAAACATATGTACCACTTCTAGATTTATCACCCACTCCTGGTTTTGGCTTACAAATTCTGATGTCAAATACTGACCAAATACTGCTAGTGTGACGGCAGCCTAACCCTAATGGAAAAATGGAAATAAATACATTTTTTATTTTATTATTTTTAGCTAACTAAGGGGGTGATAAAGGGGGGTTTGAATTACTATTTTTTATTTTGATCACTGTGATAGGGTCTATCACAGTGATCAAAATGAACCAATAGGAAAAATGTCCTATTGTTGCCAGGTGCTGGGGGGCAGATCTCGGTGGGCGCACTGCGCATGCGTCCGCCATTTTCTCCTGGAAGAAGATGCCTGCGGCCGAGGGGACTTCATGGGGGTTGCAAGGACAGCTGAGGTACCGGGGGGATGGGGGGACCCTATTTCTCTCTCCTCTGATTTGTGATCACATCAGAGGAGAGAGAAATTAAATGGAAAATCAGACTTTTTTTTTGCGGTCGCCATTATACCTGTTGCGCTGTGATTTTACTGTTTGCAGCACATGAATTGCCATTTTTTCTTCTACCTATTTATGTAATATATATATATACATACATATGTGTGTGTATCACTGACATCTATATATCTATGTATTCTATGTGTTAAATAGAGAAAAAGAGCCCACCAGCACTCCTAATGTGAACACGTGCAAGCTGCAAGCTGCATTATATAGATAAAAAAGAACACAGCAGCACATGTACATTAATCTAGGCCATGTGAAAACACAGACAAATATTCAATATGAACTATACTTCTCAAAAATATTTTTTTCTCAAAAAAATTTTTTTTCATAAAACTTATAGTTATAGATGAAATGAAGATTCTTAGCGCATAAATTGGCCAATTTGTGTGTGCCCATCACCCATGGCAAGGTGATCTCCCTCTGATGGGTCCTACTCTACGATACGTGCCACTTTTGGGCAACCAGCCTACAACTCTGGACAAAACAAGTCACTATATTTGTCTGTGTTTTTACATGGCCTAGATTCATGTACATGTGTTGCTGTGTTCTTTTTTTATCTATATGATGCAGCTTGCAGCTTGCATGTGTTCACATTAGGAGTGCTGGTTGGCTCTTTTTCTCTATTTAATATATGGATGTGGCTGCATCTAGACTGATCTTGCACTCCTCCCATGGACCTTGAAGGTGGCGGTAATCAACTCTACCTGCCCATAAAGGTTTAGCCCAGAGTGACATGTTTTGTCCAGAGTTGTAGGCTGGTGGCCCAAAAGTGGCATGTATGGTAGAGTAGGACCCGTCAGAGGGAGATCACCTTGCCGTGGTTGATGGGCACACACAAATTGGCCAATTTATGCGCTAAGAATCTTCATTTCATCTATAACTAAGTTTTAAGAAAAAAATTTTTTGAAATTTTTTTTTGTGAAAAAACATTTTTGAGAAGTATAAGTTCATATTGAATATTTGTCTGTGTTTTCACATGGCCTAGATTCATGTACATGTGCTGCTGTGTTCTTTTTTATCTATATGTATTCTATGTGCATATATCTATTCTATTCTAACCTGTCAGTGTGATTTTACTGTACGCGGCACATGAATTGCTTTTCAAGGGAGATCAGTGTGTAAAAAAAATCGGGCAGCACTCGCGTGGTTCGAGTGCTGTGCATTTTATTTTCTCACACCCATAAGCTTGCATTGGCGAGTCTTGGCTCAGTCTCAGTGCCAATTGTAACATGCTGCGATTTTACATGCATGTCGAATACGCCTGAGAAACTAAACTCTGATGTGAGCTGCCCCATAGATTAACACTGGGCCAAGTGCTATACAATGTTTTCTCGCCTAGCACTTGGCCATATTCTACTGTAGTGTGACTCCGGCCTTATACTTTTCCTCTGATTGTTCCACTCCTGATTTTGGCTCTCAAATACTGAGGTAAAAAACTCACCAAATACTCAACGTGTGAGCGCGGCCTAAGGCATACCTTCCAACTTTTTAAAGAACAGAGAGAAGGCCAAAATTATGCATTGCGTGTAGCTTGCGCCGCAAATTTAGCCACACCCCTATGCAAACCCATTTACCATTTTTTTTTCCCCCGGCAGGAGGAGATGTCAGAGGGGCGGTGGCAGTGAGGGTGCCGTCACACTAGCAGTATTTGGTCAGTATTTTACATCAGTATTTGTAGCCAAAACCAGGAGTGGAACAAATAGAGGAAAAGTATAATAGAAACATATGCACCACTTCTGCATTTATCACCCACTCCTGGTTTTGGCTACAAATACTGATGTAAAATACTGACCAAATACTGACCGTGTGACAGCAGCCTGAGGGAAATTCAACAGACATCCAAGACTGTGGGACATTTGGGACTAGAGATGAGCGGATGGATTAATGGGTCTCAGGTCCTGTGGTACCTGGCTGCTGTACAGGAGGCCGTGAATCTCTAACCTTAATGGAGGAAGTACGCAGCCCTCCGCAAAGCCCCGCTACGCAAGTGTGAACCCGGCCTTAGCCAGGGCTGGCGCAATGTCATCTGTGCGTCCTGCTCATCGCTAGTTGGGACCTCTGAATTTATTTTTTGTTCATTCATTCACAGTCAAAGCCTCCAGAACTTTCTCATCTTTATGTAGCTTCACTATATGACATCTGGCTTTTTGGTCTCTGTAAGGCCGTGTTCATATGTTGCAGAAGTACTGTGTTTTTGTTTTCTGAAGGTGTGCGCACCAAACTACACAATAACAATCGTCTATGGTTATTGCATTTTTGCTGCATTTTTTATGCCTTTTCCTCCTCATTCGATGTGTTTATTGTGCAGATGTGAAGCACAGATTTGAATGTGTTTTTTTAATTTTTCACTTTAAAAAGTTATTTCAGTTTTTTAAATGCGAATTTAAGGCTCCATATTGAAGATTGCAGAAAAAAAAGCACCAAAACTGCACAGTTCAGCAGTGTCATCAGACGCACAGGGGGCGAAGTTTTTATGAAATCACATCCACTTTTGCCTGAACAGTTAAACACAGTAGAATTTCTGTCCCAAAAAAGCATCAGAAAATATGCAGCATTTATGCTACATGTGAACATGGCATAATAGTCCAAGAAAAGTGGATGTGATTCCATGAAATCTCCACCCTTGGTGCATCGAAAGACGCTGCTGAACTCTACAGTTTTGGTGTATTTTTATCTATGGGATTCTATGTTGAGCCTGAAAAAAACACATGTAAAGAAAAATGCTGTTGCATTTTTCATCGCATAATTGAAACTCCCCATAAATAATCTGATGACTGCGTTGTGTAGGTCATTACAATTACAGGGACATCAAATATGTCCATGTGTTTTGCTGATTTGTGATTCTTATTATTTTTTAATAAAGGACATTAAAAAATTACATTATTGTAAGTGATTTTTTATTATTTTGTAGTAATTTTATAAGTAAAAAAGGTATTTTATTCTCCTTCTAGAATACAGAGTTATAAAAATACACTGTTATATACAATATATCTCCATGTCTCAGTATAATCTGCCTGTTAGGTTAGTGGCTGCAATTCAGATCGAGTATACAAAATTCTCCTAGAGACATCATCAGACCCTGTGGCTCTATAGCTTTACCTCCTACTTGCAATTATAGAGGTTGTCAGTTCAAATGATGGGGAGACTCACAAACACAAAAGAGAAAAATGACTTTTTTGCAATTGATTTTCATTATTTTTAGTAGTTTTATAGGAACAAAAAAACTAACTTTTTCTTCAACTGTAGAATGCAAATACATAGAAATACACTGTTATATGCAATGTTTCTCTATGTTTAATAGTATACCGTAATTTGCTTCTGGGTTCACTGACTGCAATACAGCTCAAGATTACCAAATTCTCCTATCTACATCATTGTGGGCTTTGGCTCATTGACAGAGATGCTGCCTGCGAGCATGAGCTCAAGTCTTGGGGAGAGTAGGTCACAAGAAAAGAATAGTATAATTTAATTTATGCAGTGAGCAGAGATATGTGGCCTCACACCTGGAGGAGGAGCTACAGAGCGACGTCGATGATGTCGGAGAGAGGTGAATATTAAAAGCCTTGATGTGGTGGGACTGAGCCCTCAAATCGGGACAATCCCCCTGAACCCAGGACAGTTGGGAGCTTTGCCTATGGCCACGCTTACACGTTTAGCATTTTGTCATTGTTTTATATCAGTATTTGTAAGCCAAAACCAGGAGTGGGTGATAAATACAGAAGTGGTGACGTGTTTCTATTACATTTTTCCTCTGATTGTTCCACTCCTGATCTGTGTGAAGGAGGCCTAATAGAAGCACGTCACCACGTCTGCTTTTTTCACCCACTCCTGATTTTGGCTTAGGCTACGTTCACACTTGCGTACCGGGGCTTCCTCTCTGAAGCTCCGCACACTTCCGCACTTCTTCCGTTCAGGTGCGCCTACTTCTGCATGCATCCTGCGTACCTATCTTTAACATTGGGTACGCAGGACATGCGGATGTATTTGGATGCGTTGTTTTGACTTGTTGTGTCCCTGTGCAATCGGCGCACGTCGAAACAACACATCCGCATGTCCTGCATAACCAATGTTAAAGATAGGTATGCAGCACGCATGCAGAAGTAGGCGGACCTAAACTGAAGAAGTGCGGAAGTAGACGGAGCTTCAGGGAGGAAGTACGCAGCCGTCCGCAAAGCCCCTAAGTACAAAGCCTAAATTGCCAATAAAGAATACATGATTTAGTTCAGTTTTTGTAGACTTACTTATAGGCTGTGTGCTCACAATGAGTTTTCACTGTAGGATTTAAATCTGCCCACTGTGCTTTTTTTTTTTTTTAAACTTAGCGTAAACTGACCTGCAGTGCATGTTCCAAACCTGCAACATGTCAATTTCTCTTGCAGGTATGCTGAGTGTAACGTGTGGATTTTGCCCATAGACATGCATAATATGCGGGAAATACGCAGGTAAAAAACGCACAAGCAGTTTTAGTACGTTTCTGCAGCATAAACGCATAAAAAGTGGATGTAATTTGCACATGACAGTATCAATAAAGTTTTCTCAAAGTCAAAAAGCATGAAGTATCACAAACAAAGCAGCTTTATTTAAAACATGACATTCCAAAAAGAGACGAAAAAATGCAGGGTAAAAAACGAGATTTAAAAGCATGTAAGAAAAACTACAAAATCATAAACTCAACAAAAGTTCATTGTGGCTTCAGGGTTAAAAGGTACAACTAACACCAGACCTAATATCCCCCTATAGTAGATGTACTATGATAGCGTACCTGAGCCCCTCTCCCTCTGAGGAGTACTGTTTGCACCATTCCAGTGTGAACGACTCTGTGGATTCATGATGTGATGTGCTCCACCTGATCACCGCCGTGTCCCAGCAGACAGTACACTCCTCTGCTTTAATCACTGGGGTAGAAGGAGCTGGACAAGAAATACATAGGAAACAAATAATATCAACATGCCCATAATGAGAATTATATATTCACTATAGTAGCAGTCAATTATTATTTCCATTTCCAATTCATTCTCTATTGTAACAGTTATGGTTACAGGGAACCGTTCATTAGGTTCATGTTGCCCAGATAATGGGCCAGGTGCAATTTCCTTTTTCTTTTTTCCACAAATGCTGCATAATTTCAGAGAAAATATACTTTTAAGAGCCGGTTGGGGTGTATAGGCAAAAGCCTGACCAGTCTTCTGAAGTATACCACAGAAAAAAAATATGGAAAAATATAATAGATTATCCCTCACAGGCATCTATTTCATGGACAGTTTAGTCATACGTATGCATTTTTTGGGGGATAGTGTTGGAAGCATGGATCAGGGCAGGCAGCAAAAAAACAAGATAAGGAAAACAAGCTAAGTCGTAACTGTAAAAGAAGCAGAAGCAACACAGACTGGCAACTACTGTACAGTGGCTTGCGAAAGTATTCACTCTCGTGGCATTTTGCGTGTTTTGCTACCTCACAACCTGGAATTTCACAGGATTTTTTTTGAGGGTTTGTATCAGGTCATGTAAAGAACAAGCCTACAACTGTGAACATTTGGTTTTCTTTTTATTGTGAAGCAAACAACAAATAGGAAAAAAATAAGTAAGTCGCTTTGGATAAGTCTCTTTGAGCTTTTCACATCTTGCCACTGGGATTTTTGCCCATTCCTCAAAGCAAAAACTGCTCCAGTCCCTTCAAGTTGGATGGTTTCCTCTGTTGAACAGCAATCTCCAAGTCTGACCACAGATTCTCACTTGGATTAAGGTCTGGGCTTGGACTAGGCCACTCCAAAACATTTATACACTTACTGATATACGCTTTGAGTGTTTTCTTTTGCAGTATGCTTTGGGTCATTATCTTGTTGGAAGGTAAACCTCAGTTCCAGGCTAAAATCACTGACAGACTGAAACAGGTTTTGCTCAAGAGTATCCCTGTAGTTGCACCATCCATCTAACCCTCGACTCGGACCATTTTACCTGTCCCTTCTGCCAAAAAAACATCCCCTCTGCATGATGCTGCCACCACTGTGTTTCACTGTGGGGATGGTGTTCTTGGGGCGATAAGCTGTTTTGGTTTGACGCCAGACATAGCATTTATAATGGTGGCAAAAAAAGTTCAATTTTGATCTAATCTGACCACAGCACCTTCCTCCATACATTTGAGGAGTCTTCCACATGTATTGTGGCAAACTCAAAACAAGTCTTACAATTTTTATGCGTAAGTAAAGGCTTTTTTCTGCCAACTCTTCCATAATGGCCACCTCTATGGAGTGTACGGCTTATTGTGTTTGAACGGACAGATACTCCAGTCTCAGCTTGGGAACTCTGCAGCTCCTTCAGGGTTACCTTAGGTCCCTGTGCTGCCTCTCTGATTAATAACCTCCTTGCCGGGCTGGGAGTTTTGGTGGGAGGTCCTCTCTTGGTAGGTTTGTTGTGGTCCCATGTTCTTTCTATGTGATGATAATGGATTTGATGGTGCTCTGGGGAATCATCAGAGATTATAATTTTTTTTATAACCCAACCTTGACTTGTACTTCTCAACAACTTTGCCCCTGACTGATTTGGAGATCTCCTTGGTCTTCATGGTGGTGTTTTCTTAGTGGTGCCTCTTGGATAATGGTGTTGCAGCCTCTGTGGCCTTTCAGAAAAGGTGTGTAATACTGACCATGTGACACTTAAGGTACCGTCACATTTAGCGACGCTGCAGCGATCTAGACAACGATGCCGATCACACAGACAGCTCTCCAGCGACCAACGATGCCGAAGTCCCTGGGTAACCAGGGTAAACATCGGGTTACTAAGCGCAGGGCCGCGCTTAGTAACCCGATGTTTACCCTGGTTACCAGTGTAAATGTAAAAAAAAAAAAAACACTACATACTTACATTCCGGTGTCTGTCGCGTCCCCCGGCGTTCTGCTTCCCTGCACTGTGTAAGCGCCAGCAGTAAAGCAGAGCGGTGACGTCACCGCTGTGCTCTGCTTTACGGCCAGCCGGCGCTGACACAGTGCAGGGAAGCAGAATGCCGGGGGACGTGACAGACACCGGAATGTAAGTATGTAGTTATGTAGTGTTTTTTTTTTTTTTTTTTTACATTTACACTGGTAACCAGGGTAAACATTGGGTTACTAAGCGCGGCCCTGCGCTTAGTAACCCGATGTTTACCCTGGTTACCAGTGAAGACATCGCTGGATCAGCGTCACACACGCCGATTCAGCGATGTCTGCGGGAGATCCAGCAACGAAATAAAGTTCTGGTCTTTCTGCTCTGACCAACGATGTCACAGCAGGATCCAGATCGCTGCTGCGTGTCAAACACAACGATATCGCTATCCAGGACGCTGCAACGTCACGGATCGCTAGCGATATCGTTGTTAAGTTGTTCAGTGTGAAGGTACCTTTAGATTGTATGCTGGCATTGACTGGAATCACGGGTTCTTGAAAGGCACTGATCCTTTAAAAGCTTTCATTAAAAAACTACTAAATGTACAGCGCATTCCAAATTATTATGCAAATGCTATTTTTCACTGATTTTCCTAAATGATTGATCCAAATGAGTCAGTTTAATGCTGAAATAATCAACTGTTAGGATAATTTTCATAAGTGTTTGATTCTGTGATCTATAGAGCCCTGAGACATAATAACATCCATGAGTTTATTTGAAAAACAAAAAAAATAACATCTTTATGACACTTAAATCCATTGACATAATTTGGAATGCGGTGTACATTAGAAGAAGGGCAGATGGAAGGAAATACGACTGCAGGACAGACTACATAGAGTTGGTTAGCAGTCTGTAACCATAGAGCCACATACTTCTCCATTGGGGCTGTATACACAAAGCCACAGGACATTATAAGTGAAAAATCTTTGCAAAGTTAATTCATTTAAATGCACTAGAGAAATAAAGAAATAAAGAAATGAATGTGAATGTGAGCATACCTTCTAAGATTTCAGAAAACATTGTGAGAACATACAAAATGTAACCTGGTAGGCTACCTGGATTAACTACAAATTGGATGTTTCACAAATATCATATTGAGAAATGTTAATAAATTATTATTAAAACACCTAGTTACAAAAATCATCAAGGCGCCACAAAAAATAAGAAAAGAAGGCAAATACCAAGTCTGTGTCTTGTACTCTACTACATGTCAATGTAGATCACTCTGGGAATGTCCATCATTTGCCAAATGAATGTGCTAAGCTCTGACACTACAACTACAGTATCTGATAAACAACAGTATCTGATGTGTTGAGTGAGTAAACAACAAAGGGCATTTGCCTCATATGTGTGGCTATATAACACCGAATAAAGTTATAAAGTATGACGTTTTATGGAATCTTGTACAGAGCCGTTGTAGGGGAAGTTATGCAGACATTTCTTTTATCATGGAATAGATGTTGGCAATGAGTTAATGGGGGTTTCCACACATGAGTTGTCCTCATGATACAATTGTGTTAAAGTCAGAATATCACAGAGCGGGATTATGTCTCAGGGCAACAAAACAAACAACCCTCAGGATGTAAAGTTATGTCTAGACAGGCAAAGGGGTCCCATACAGAAATACAGTTGTGTGAAAAAGTGTTTGCCCTCTTCCTGATTTCCTATTTTTTTTACATGTTTGTCACACTTACATGTTTCAGATCACCAAACAAATTTAAATATTAGACAAAGATAAAACAAGTAAACACAAAATGCAGTTCTTAAATGAAGGTCTTTTATTATTAAGGGATAAAGAAATACAAACCTACAGGGCCCTGTGTGAAAAAGTGATTGAAACCCCCCAACCCCCTTCAAACATAAATTAACTGTGGCTTATCACATATTTCGGAAGCTAAGTTCAAATTGTTAGAGTGATCAATGAGTGGAACAGGCTGCCACGAGAGGTGGCGAGTTCCAAGTGTTTAAGTTCAGTGATCTATAGAGCCCTGAGACACAATAACGTCCATGAGTGAAGTAGACCAAAAGTTAAACATCAAAACAAAATTAAGACTTTGGAGTGGCCTAGTTAAAGTCCTGACCTGCATCTGATTGAGATGCCGTGATGTGACCTGAAAAAGGCGGTTCATTCTCGAAAACCCTCCAATGTGGCTGAATTACAACAATTCTGCAAAGTACTGTGTCCAGTTTTGGGCACCGGTGCTCAGGAAGGATATAATGGAACTAGAGAGAGTACAAAGGAGGGCAACAAAATTAATAAAGGGGATGGGAGAACTACAATACCCAGATAGATTAGCGAAATTAGGATTATTTAGTCTAGAAAAAAGACGACTGAGGGGCGATCTAATAACCATGTATAAGTATATAAGGGGACAATACAAATATCTCGCTGAGGATCTGTTTATACCAAGGAAGGTGACGGGCACAAGGGGGCATTCTTTGCGTCTGGAGGAGAAAAGGTTTTTCCACCAACATAGAAGAGGATTCTTTACTGTTAGGGCAGTGAGAATCTGGAATTGCTTGCCTGAGGAGGTGGTGATGGCGAACTCAGTCGAGGGGTTCAAGAGAGGCCTGGATGTCTTCCTGGAGCAGAACAATATTGTATCATACAATTATTAGGTTCTGTAGAAGGACGTAGATCTGGGGATTTATTATGATGGAATATAGGCTGAACTGGATGGACAAATGTCTTTTTTCGGCCTTACTAACTATGTTACTATGTTACTATGTTACTATGAGTCCTCCAGAGTGTTGTAAAAGACTCATTGCCAGTTATTGCAAATGGTTGATTGCAGTTGCTGCTGCTAAGGGCCATCCAACCACTTATTAGGGCTAGGGAGCAACCACTTTTTTACACAGGGACTTGTAGGTTTGGATTTCTTTTTCCCTTCATTTAAAAACTGCATTTTGTGTTTACTTATGTTATCTTAGGCTAATATTTAAATTTGTTTGGTGATCTGAAACATTTAAGTGTGACAAACATGCAAAAGAATATGAAATCAGGAAGGGGGCAAACACTTTTTTACAGAACTGTATATTGATTTGACCATGCTAAACTGTGATTGAGTTGTACAGGATTACTTAATTTGTTTTGCTATGGACCTAAAAACTAACAGGCAGATATTTGTTAACAGAGGCAACTACCAGCCTATACTACTAGGCACCGGCTTAGAGCAGTGAGCAACCACTCCTGCCAGCAATTCAGCTACTCCATGTCAGCAGAGCATACTTTTTTATTCCAGGCTGCCCTGTTGACCGGCCGTAACTGCTTGACAGTCAGAAGACCGCCGGCAGTTATGGGGAGCAAGCCGTCAATCAGCATGACATCAGCAGTCATGCCTCATCAACATATCAGGGCAAAGGAGAAGTCGCCGATCTCTTGATGTGATGTCAGCGGTAACTGCTGCAACAACAGGCAAGTAATTAGTAAAAATAACTTGTCCTAAGTAACCCCTTTAAAGCCTCCATACACATTAAACTAATGTTGATGGAACCAACCAATATTGATGGGTTTGGCTAACAGTCTAATGTGTAAGGGGCCCTACCTCTTCCTGACAGCTGATGTTGGGGGAGATAAGGATCTGGCCAATTTCAAACTGCCAATTCTTTGGTTCATTAGAAATAAGCCATCAGACCAAGCGCGTGTATGGGAGAGAGGTGCTGTTACCTATCTGATGTGTATGGAGGCTTATGGGTTAAAAAAAAGAAAAATTGTCCTATACTGCCCTGGTAAAGTAGCTGTATATAAAGCTCATTAACTGTGTGATAAGGTTTGGTGCATTGTTGCTTTTGGAGGCACGCTTGCAGGTATGAACAGAATGCCAGTAAAAAAATGGCAAACACTATTATGAAAACCAAGTAGACCCTACTATTACAGTCAATAGAGTCCATCAGGTGCCACAGATGTATGTCTTGTGACAGGTCTGACACTGAAATAAAGTATGGTAGCCCTCTGAAAAAATTATGTTTAGAGTTGTTATTTTTGTAATTCTTGCTATTACACTTCAGTTAGTATCATTTTTGGTCTTTGGTCATGGTAACAATCGAAAATCAACTATCAAGGCTAAATGGGGTTGTTTTTGCTAGACCAAAGCATGCTGTGTTATGTGGTGGAATGGTCCAAATGGTTCAACTACTATCCAGTGGCCAAAAAAAATCTATCTTAATTTAGAGTTAAGCGAATATGTTTGATTCCCTCTTATTCAGCAAGCTATAGCGCTTACCGAATAAGCTGCAGAGGGAACCTGGCTTCCTGGATCGCGATCAGCTGATCGGCGCCTCAGCTGCATGTGTTGTGGCTGTGTCACAGACACAGCATATGCATGGAGAGCCCAACAAACAGGCTGCCCATGCATGTGATATGACTGTGACACAGCCACGACACATGCAGCTGCGGAGCTGATCAGCCAATCAGGAAGCCGGGTTCCCTCTGCAGCTTATTCAGCAAGCGCTATAGCTTGCCGAATAAGAGGGAACCAAACATATTCGCTCAACTCTATTCTTAATATGTGTATAACTGACATGTATAACTGACACATGTGCACTATTTGTTACAGTGTATTAGGTCTCTGTCACGGGTTTACCAAAACAGAGAGGAGCCAGAAGACCGCAACTGTTATGACCTAGTGGTCAGGACAATAATGGACCTGGTGGTTAAGAGCACACGGAATGACCTGATAGTTACTGAAAATAAAGGACGAGCTCTGGCACGTGGGAACTCTGCTGACCGCAATCCCTAATCCTATCACACACACTAGAAATAGCCGTGGATTGCTCCTAATGCTCCCTATGCAACTCGGCACAGCCTAAGGAACTAGCTAGCCCTGAAGATAGAAAAATAAAGCCTACCTTGCCTCAGAGAAATTCCCCAAAGGAAAAGGCAGCCCCCCACATATAATGACTGTGAGTAAAGATGAAAATACAAACACAGATGAAATAGATTTAGCAAAGTGAGGCCCGACTTACTGAACAGACTGAGGATAGGAAAGGTTGCTTTGCGGTCAGCACAAAAACCTACAAAAAGACCACGCAGAGGGCGCAAAAAGACCCTCCGCACCGACTCACGGTGCGGAGGCGCTCCCTCTGCGTCCCAGAGCTTCCAGCAAGCAAGACAACAATAAAAATAGCAAGCTGGACAGAAAAATAGCAAACCAAAGAAAGACAAGCAGGAACTTAGCTTCTGCTGGGAAGACAGGTCACCCGAACGATCCAGGAGTGAACTAGACCAATACTGGAACATTGACAGGTGGCATGGAGCAAAGATCTAAGTGGAGTTAAATAGAGCAGCCAGCTAACGAATTAACCTCGTCACCTGTGGAAGGAAACTCAGAAACACCCACCAGAGGAAGTCCATGGACAGAACCAGCCGAAGTACCATTCATAACCACAGGAGGGAGCCCGACAACAGAATTCACAATAGTACCCCCCCCCTTGAGGAGGGGTCACCGAACCCTCACCAGAGCCCCCAAGCCGACCAGGATGAGCCAAATGAAAGGCACGAACCAGATCGGCAGCATGAACATCAGAGGCAAAAACCCAGGAATTATCTTCCTGACCATAACCCTTCCACTTGACCAGGTACTGGAGTTTCCGTCTCGAAATACGAGAATCCAAAATCTTCTCCACCACATACTCCAACTCCAACAACCAACACCGGGGCAGGAGGATCAACGGATGGAACCACAGGCGCCACGTATCTCCGCAATAACGACCTATGGAACACATTATGGATGGCAAAAGAAGCAGGAAGGGCCAAACGAAATGACACAGGATTGATAACTTCAGAAATCTTATACGGACCGATGAAACGAGGCTTAAACTTAGGAGAGGAAACTTTCATAGGAACATAACGAGACGACAACCAAACCAAATCCCCAACACGAAGTCGGGGACCCACACAGCGCCGGCGGTTAGCGAAACATTGAGCCTTCTCCTGGGACAATGTCAAATTGTCCACCACATGAGTCCAAATCTGCTGCAACCTATCCACCACAGTATCTACACCAGGACAGTCCGAAGACTCAACCTGCCCTGAAGAGAAACGAGGATGGAAACCAGAATTGCAGAAAAACGGCGAAACCAAAGTAGCCGAGCTGGCCCGATTATTAAGGGCGAACTCAGCCAAAGGCAAAAAGGACACCCAATCATCCTGATCAGCAGAAACAAAGCATCTCAGATATGTTTCCAATGTTTGATTAGTTCGTTCGGTTTGGCCATTTGTCTGAGGATGGAAAGCCGAGGAAAAAGACAAATCAATGCCCATCCTAGCACAAAAGGATCGCCAAAACCTCGAAACAAACTGGGAACCTCTGTCAGAAACGATGTTCTCCGGGATACCATGTAAACGAACCACATGCTGGAAAAATAATGGCACCAAATCAGAGGAGGAAGGCAATTTAGACAAAGGTACCAAATGGACCATCTTAGAAAAGCGATCACAAACCACCCAAATGACCGACATCTTTTGAGAGACGGGGAGATCCGCAATAAAATCCATAGAAATATGCGTCCAGGGCCTCCTCAGGATCGGCAAGGGCAAAAGCAACCCACTGGCACGAGAACAGCAGGGCTTAGCCCGAGCACAAGTCCCACAGGACTGCACAAAAGAACGCACATCCCGTGACAAAGACGGCCACCAAAAGGATCTACCCACCAAATCTCTGGTACCAAAGATTCCAGGATGCCCAGCCAACACTGAACAATGAATCTCAGAGATAACTCTACTAGTCCATCTATCAGGGACAAACAGTTTCTCCACTGGGCAACGGTCAGGTCTATCAGCCTGAAATTTTTGCAGCACCCGCCGCAAATCAGGGGAGATGGCAGACAAAATTACCCCCTCTTTGAGAATACCCGCCGGCTCAGGAACACCCGGCCTTCACATTCTTAGAGCCCGGAAGGTACGAAACCACAAAATCAAAACGGGAGAAAAATAACGACCATCGAGCCTGTCTCGGATTCAAACGTTTGGCAGACTCAAGATAAGTCAAATTCTTGTGATCTGTCAAGACCACCACGCGATGCTTGGCTCCTTCAAGCCAATGACGCCACTCCTCGAATGCCCACTTCATGGCCAACAACTCTCGATTACCAACATCATAATTACGCTCAGCAGGCGAAAACTTTCTAGAAAAGAAAGCACATGGCTTCATCACCGAGCCATCAGAACTTCTTTGCGACAAAACAGCCCCTGCTCCAATCTCAGAAGCATCAACCTCAACCTGAAACGGGAGCGAAACATCTGGCTGGCACAACACAGGGGCAGAAGAAAAACGACGCTTCAACTCCTGAAAAGCCTCTACAGCTGCAGAAGACCAATTGACCACATCAGCACCCTTCTTGGTCAAATCAGTCAACGGTTTAGCAACACTAGAAAAATTACCGATGAAGCGCCGATAAAAATTAGCAAAGCCCAGGAACTTTTGCAGGCTCTTCACAGATGTCGGCTGAGTCCAATCGTAAATGGCCTGGACTTTAACAGGGTCCATCTCGATAGTAGAAGGGGAAAAAATGAACCCCAAAAATGAAACCTTCTGAACTCCAAAGAGACACTTTGACCCCTTCACAAACAAGGAATTCGCACGAAGGACCTGGAACACCATTCTGACCTGCTTCACATGAGACTCCCAATCATCCGAAAAGACCAAAATATCATCCAAATACACAATCAGGAATTTATCCAGGTACTCTCGGAAGATGTCATGCATAAAGGACTGAAATACTGATGGAGCATTGGAAAGCCCGAATGGCATAACCAGGTACTCAAAATGGCCCTCGGGCGTATTAAATGCTGTTTTCCATTCATCGCCCTGTTTAATACGCACAAGATTATACGCCCCTCGAAGATCTATCTTGGTGAACCAACTAGCCTCTTTCATACGAGCAAACAAATCAGACAGCAACGGCAAAGGATACTGAAATTTGACTGTAATTTTATTAAGAAGGCGGTAATCAATACAAGGTCTCAAAGAACCATCCTTCTTGGCCACAAAAAAGAACCCTGCTCCTAACGGTGATGACGACGGGCGAATATGGCCTTTCTCCAAGGATTCCTTTATATAACTCCACATAGCGGCGTGTTCTGGCACAGATAAATTGAACAATCGGCCCTTAGGAAACTTACTACCAGGAATCAAATTAATTGCACAATCGCAATCCATATGAGGAGGTAGGGCACTGGCTTTGGGCTCATCAAATACATCCCGATAATCCGACTAAAACTCTGGAACTTCAGAAGGAGTGGAAGACGAAATAGACAAAAATGGAACATCACCATGTACCCCCTGGCAACCCCAGCTGGACACAGACATAGATTTCCAGTCCAATACTGGATTATGAACCTGTAGCCATGGCAACCCCAAAACGACCACATCATGCAGATTATGTAACACCAGAAAGCGGATATCCTCCTGATGTGCAGGAGCCATGGACATGGTCAATTGGGTCCAGTACTGAGGCTTATTCTTGGCCAAAGGCGTAGCATCAATTCCTCTCAATGGAATAGGATACTGCAAGGGCTCCAAGAAAAAACCACAGCGCCTATCATACTCCAAGTCCATCAAATTCAGGGCAGCGCCTGAGTCCACAAATGCCATAACAAAATAGGATGACAAAGAGCAAATCAGAGTAACGGACAATAGAAATTTAGACTGTCCCATGCCAATGGTGGCAGACCTAGCGAACCGCTTAGTGCGCTTAGGACAATCGGAGATAGCATGAGTGGAATCACCACAGTAAAAACATAGCCCATTCCGACGTCTGTGTTCTTGCCGTTCAGCTCTGGTCAAAGTCCTATCACATTGCATAGGCTCAGGCCCATGCTCAGATAGTACCGCCAAATGGTGCACAGCTTTACGCTCACGCAAGCGTCGATCGATCTGAATGGCCAAAGACAGACTCATTCAGACCAGCAGGCATGGGAAATCCCACCATGACATCCTTAAGGGCTTCAGAGAGACCCTTTCTGAAGATTGCTGCCAGGGCACATTCATTCCACTGAGTGAGCACAGACCACTTTCTAAACTTCTGACAATATATCTCCGCTTCATCCTGACCCTGACACAGAGCCAGCAAGATTTTCTCTGCCTGATCCACTGAATTAGGTTCGTCATAAAGCAATCCAAGCGCCAGGAAAAACGCATCAACATCACGCAATGCCGGATCTCCTGGCGCAAGGGAAAATGCCCAGTCTTGAGGGTCACCACGTAACAAAGAAATAATGATCTTTACTTGTTGAACAGGGTCACCTGAGGAGCGAGGTTTCAAGGCAAGAAACAATTTACAATTATTTTTGAAATTCAAGAACTTGGATCTATCACCAAAAAACAAATCAGGAATTGGAATCCTAGGCTCTGACATCGGATTCTGAACCACAAAATCTTGAATGTTTTGTATCCTTGTAGTGAGATTATCCATCCAAGAGGACAGACCTTGAATGTCCATGTTTACACCTGTGTCCTGAACCACCCAGAGGTAAAGGGGAAAAGAGACAAAACACACTGCAAAGAAAAAAAAATGGTCTCAGAACTTCTCTTATCCCTCTATTGAGATGCATTAGTACTTTGGGCCACCTGTACTGTTATGACCTGGTGGTCAGGACAATAATGGACCTGGTGGTTAAGAGCACACGGAATGACCTGATAGTTACTGAAAATAAAGGACGAGCTCTGGGACGTGGGAACTCTGATGACCGCAATCCCTAATCCTATCACACACACTAGAAATAGCCGTGGACTGCTCCTAACGCTCCCTATGCAACTCGGCACAGCCTAAGGAACTAGCTAGCCCTGAAGATAGAAAAATAAAGCCTACCTTGCCTCAGAGAAATTCCCCAGAGGAAAAGGCAGCCCCCCACATATAATGACTGTGAGTAAAGATGAAAATACAAACACAGAGATGAAATAGATTTAGCAAAGTGAGGCCCGACTTACTGAACAGACTGAGGATAGGAAAGGTTGCTTTGCGGTCAGCACAAAAACCTACAAAAAGACCACGCAGAGGGCGCAAAAAGACCCTCCGCACCAACTCACGGTGCGGAGGCGCTCCCTCTGCGTCCCAGAGCTTCCAGCAAGCAAGACAACAATAAAAATAGCAAGCTGGACAGAAAAATAGCAAACCAAAGAAAGACAAGCAGGAACTTAGCTTCTGCTGGGAAGACAGGTCACCAGAACGATCCAGGAGTGAACTAGACCAATACTGGAACATTGACAGGTGGCATGGAGCAAAGATCTAAGTGGAGTTAAATAGAGCAGCCAGCTAACGAATTAACCTCGTCACCTGTGGAAGGAAACTCAGAAACACCCACCAGAGGAAGTCCATGGACAGAACCAGCCGAAGTACCATTCATGACCACAGGAGGGAGCCCGACAACAGAATTCACAACACGCAACGTCTGATTTCTCCTACTCCTGCACTGATTAGAAGCACTTCACCTTCACTTCACCTTCATATTAAATGGTGTAAATTTGTTTAGCAGTGCAAGGGTTAATCTGCTCAGTTGAGAGCTGCTGGTGCATTAAGGCTCTCAGCTGTGCACTGTTAGCCACTCCCATCTCCTATATAAACTAGGCCCTGGCTAGCACTAATTATCAAAGTTAGCTCATGTTGCATGGCTGGAGGTTGTTGTTGGTGGTGGTTGTTAGAGTAGGCATTTGGTGGATTTATCTGTGATTGTTGCTATGTTTTGAGTGTGTGATAATTCCCCTTCTTCATCTACTTTGATTTAACGCTATCCTCCACTCCTCAATGTTTTCCTCATTTATGTGTCCCTAACGTTAGGGACAAGGAACGAGCCACTTATCCTTTAACACCTGACAACAGAGTCATGACAGTCTCCCTCTTGTAATGAGGTATGCAGTGATGAAAGGGAACAGGTGAGTAACTGCCCTCGTTCCAAAACCAAATACATGTGCGTGTGTGTGTGCACTGTGCAGCTGTTAAAAATGTTTATCAATATTCTATCAGGGTTGTTGCCTCATTAAGAAATTTGAAGCGATATGAGACTGCAAGTGCATTGGGACGTGATGATAAACTTCCATTGCCTCGGCCGCTCCGCTCCTTTCTCCACCTGTTGATTGGCAGATAATTAGCACTGCTGCGTCATGCGTGATTCCATACAGCAGGGCTAATTGTCAACCAGCTAGTGGAGGGTGGCATATGCATTCGCCTTGGAGGGGAAGTTACTGATAAGGCTTAAAGAGAACCTATCTAAATAAGACATGAAAACCTTTAAATGAAACCCATCGCACTGGTGAATGCCCAGTACCACCTGGGATATCTGTTGGTATTACAAATGACATTTTTTTACCACTGATTTTCCTCTTAAATTTACCAATATTAGCAGCTTTCTTTCTTGAAACATGAGAAATTTATTTCCTAATCCTTGGAATCTGCATTAGTGCCCAGGGTATATATGAAAATCTTCACTTGCTGCCGATTATTGGCCAGATAGGTTGTGTCCACAATATTTCTACTAAAGACTTGGTTTTCATTTACAGAGCGACACAGGAAACTGGCATCGGTTACATCCTTCATGTCTGACTGCGCTGTCTTAAATGTGATTATCAAGTGTAACTGGAGAAATGCAGAACTATGCCACAAATGTAGGGTGATAAGATGTTGGACTGAAAGGCCAGATGAAGGACAATCGAGAAGACATGTAAGAAAGCCCCTTCCTTCCCCCCCCCCCCCAAAAAAAAATAAAAAATGCAATTCTGCAATTGTTTTGCTTTTACAGCATTCATTGTGCAGTGACAATGACCTGGCAATAAGAGCCTCTGGGTCAGTATGATTACGGCAACAGCAAACTTGTGTGATTTTTTTTTTTTAAGTGGTGAAAAAAATTTGTAAAAAAAAAAACAACATTTTGATGGTGTTGATGTTTTTCGAGATACATAATAATTAAATTTTTTGGTTGATAGAGCTATGTGCTTGTTTTTTTTTTAACCCTGAGCAGACTTATGTATTTTGGGGTAGATTCAACAATTTTCATTGCTTCTTCATGCATTTTTTGCAGTGTTTTGGAGACCGCCAAAAAAATTGTAGTTCTGGTGCTTCAATGTTTTTCCGTTACGTTTACCAGTCAGGTTAATTAACTTTACATTTTGATAGACAGGACTTTTTCGGATGTGGAGATACAAAATGTTTTTTTTTTTAATTTACTTATTTCTTTATTTTAAATTGGTAACGGGGGTGTTTAGAATTTGTTATGTGATTTTATATTTTTAGAAGCTACTTTTTTACTTTATTTGTTAGTCTTCTAAAGGGACTTCAAAGTGGGATCATCTGATCGCTTGTACGATATACTACAATATTACAGTATTGCAGTACATATTGAAAATCGCGATCTCCTATGAAGGCCAAGGCAACCATTTGCACCCTGCATTCATATTGTGGGGGACCTATGGGTGCTTAGGACAGCATGCCACTCTAGCCGCTAGCTGTAAATGCCAGCATTTAAAGTGTTAATAGCAGCGGATGGAGTTCAGCTGCACTCACTGCTGTTAGCCATCATCTTACGGAAATGATGCAAGCTCTGTTTTTGAGTTGCTTCAAAGACGTGGAACCCGACATATGAAGTATCAATACGTTATATGTCGGGAAGGGGTTAAAGTGAGTAGTACCGTCGAATTCTGATGTATAATCTATGATTGTAGATTGTAAGCCAAAGTACACTGTCTGCCACATATTCTCACTCAGCACCTCACTAGGAATAGCACGACGGTCACATAACACCCACACTTGATTGCTATTTGAGCCCCTCAGCCTTGAATTACTCACAGTGTGTTCACCTTAAAGAAGTTGTCCACTACTTGGAGAACGCCTCGTCATACCCCTTGCTTGGCCCCGATAATATAAAACAGCTTATACTCTTCTCCCTTGCCGGCGCCGTTCCTCAAGTGTCAGTGTTAGGTCTCCCCATGGCTCATGTGCGATTGTTGTGACACATGACCCCAGCGCTCAATCAGCGCTGGCGCCACTGTCTCTGCCTTCGGACAAATTGAACATGAAGAGGAAGTCAGAAATCAGCTGCAGCCCAGACTTCCTCTTCATGTTCAACTTGTCCAAAGGCGGGGACAGTGATGCCAGCGCTGATTGAGCACCGGGCATCATGTGTCATACAACCACACGGATGCCCCTGGGAGAGCGAGCACCAACACTGCGGGAATGGCGCCAGCACCAGAGGTGAGGATAGGCTATTTTTTATATCAGGGCCAAGCGGGGGGAATGAGAAGGAGATGTCCAAGTAGTGGACAACCCCTTTAAGCTGTTTGTATGTTCTAGTTATATATAGCTGAACCCTTCAGTCAAGTTATGAAGATTTGATGGGACATGGGACAGATATCACCGCAAGGACACTGGTATGTTCTAGACAAATCTTTTTGAGCCATGAAATAACTAATAGTGAAGAACTTCAACCAATGCACGATTACCTAAGAAACATTTAGATAACTGTTCCGTGCAAAAACCAGAGGAACTAAAAAAAAACATATGAAGACATAAAGCAGAGTGCTATAAATTCCTGTTAGTATAGGGTTGTCATGGAGAAGTTTTACTAGTCTATAACTTACAGTAAGGGCTCCTTCACACCTCAGTGATTTTTCTCATACGCAAAAATTGGTCCGAGTGTCATCAATGTTTTTGATCACAGTTTCATCAGCGTTTTTGATCAGTGTCAGTTTTTAAAATCAGAGTTTGGTCAGAGTTTCATCAGTTTTTCTCAGATGAAAAAAAAACAACAATTTTGAGGTTTCTGAAGCTTCTCCTATGAAACACTCCGTGAAAAATGTCCAACACACAGATGGCGTTCTAGTGGTGTCTGATTTTTTACATCGATCGATAAACTTACAGTGTCAAGTTTGATGTCTCTATGTTTTTGTGCCAAAGGCTTGAAAAAGGATATCACATCCGAAACGTTGCCACGCCGTTTGGGCAATAAAGTCCACTTTCTTTCATTTTGTTGTGCTGTTTTCCTTTTTTCATCTATCCATCTATCTATCTATATATATATTGTGATGTAGCGATGTCCTTGCTGTGCAGTGAATAGGCAGTGACCCATATAAAGTTCAAAGTCTTGTTTATTACACAGCATACTCACAAACCGGAAAAGAAAGCAAACAAGTCCTTCAGTATGCAGCCGGGAAAAAAATAACAACAGTCCATAGTCCGCTGCCGTGAGCATGTTACACCCCCGTGTACGCTGGGGTGTCTGGCTTTTCAGGCTCTGCCTGGCCCATGTTTCTCCACACGGAAGGAGCTTTGCACAAGCCTCCTGCAAGGTCTGACTCCCAGACCAGACTGACACACCCAAACTCTCTTGCTGGTTTTTTTTTTTCTATCCTCCAGATTCTATGGCCATGGGCCACTATAAGATCTGGGCTGGAGGAAACGGACCGGCCCCACTACCATCCTGCAGTCCGTTTCAAAATAAAAGCCCATACCAGGTTTTCCTGAATAAATTCTGGGACAAATAACTTGACCCAGTTCACACTTACTTTTATTCTTCCCTGTGTCTCACAGGCAACCTGCTGTGAGCACAGGGCACTCCAGCGGATCTAATATGCTTCTAAGCACATCCTGGGGGACACATAGCGACCCTCGCATATGACACCGGTCACTGCCTCACAATATATATATATATATATATATATATATACACATGTCAGTGAGACACATATATGTATATATTTATATTTAATACAGAGCTAGATAGCATAAAGGCCGGTAATTCAATTGTTGGCTTTTGCTATCTCCTTACCCAACCCGACAGGATATGAGACATGGTTACATACAGTAATAAACCATTTCACGTCCATTATATTTTTACATATCCCTCACTAATAATGTTAGTAGTGTGTGTGTGTGCAAAATTTTGCAGCTCTAGGTGTTAAAATAAAGGGTTAATTCACGGAAATAACTGGCGTGGGCTCCCGCGCAATTTTCTCCGCCAGAGAGAGGAAGCCAGTGACTGAGGGCAGATATTAATAGCCTAGAGAGGGACCATGGTTATTGCGCCCCTGGCTAAAAACATCTGCACCCAGCCACCTCAGAAAAGGCACATCTGTAAGATGTGCCTATTGTGGCACTTAGCCTCTCTCTTCCCACTCTCGAGTAGCGGTGGGATATGGGGTAATAAGGGGTTAATGCCACCTTGCTAATGTAAGGTGACATTGAGCCTCGTTAATAATGGAGAGATGTCAATAAGACACCTATCCATTATTAATCCAATAGTAGTAAAGGGTTAAAAATACACACACAGATTATGAATAAAGTATTTTGATGAAATAAAGAAACACATGGGGTTTTATTATCTTTATTGTACGCTCAATCCAATTGACGACCCTCATTCTCCTGTAAAAGAAAGGAAAATAAGAAATACCTGTCCGCCGTACAGTCATGTCCCATGATGTAAATTCATCTGAAGGGGTTAAATACAGTTACAGCTAGAAGCGCTGCTAATGCGACTGCTCCTGGCTGTAAAAGACTGGGGAATGAATGAAATGCAGGGGAGGAGCTTCGGAGACTTGTGGTGCCGTCACAGAAGCTGCGCTCCCTGGCGGCATAAACTCATATGAACTGTAGCGTGAGAAAATATCCTGAAAAATTCCCACGCTACAGTTCATATGATGTTATGCCACCATGGGGCTCAGCTTCGATGACAGCACTGCAAGTCCCCGAAGCTACATTACCATCATTTCATTTATTCCCCAGTCTTTTACAGCCAGGAGCGGCTGCATCAGCAGGCTCCTGGTTGTAAATATATTTAACCCCTTCAGATGGATTTACAGAAAGGACATGACTGTACAGCGGACAGGTATGGGATATTGTTGCTTTTTTATTTTCCTGTTTTTTCAGAAGACGAGGGTCATCAGTTGGATTGAGCGTACAATAAAGATATTAAAACCCCATGTGTCTATTTATTTCATTAAAATACTTTATTCATACAGTGTGCGTATTTTTAAAGGGAACCTGTCACCCCCCTCAGGCGTTTGTAACTAAAAGCGCCACCTGTTGCAGCACAAATGCTGCATTCTGACAAGGTGGCTCTTTTAGTTATGATGACTGCACACGCTGAAATAAACGTTTATAAAATGTGCCCCCACATACCCTGAAATGGTCCCGGGGTCGGGTCTTTCCTTCCTAATCAGACGCAGCACAGCCATCACTCCGGGTCTGTGCGCGCCGGGCGCCGCCTCTTCTTGCAGCATTATCGTCCCCAGGGCCTGTGCATTAAGCTTTTTTTTTCGGGCGTGCGCAGTTGCGTGCCCTTTGTACTTACAGCGCAGGCGCCGGGGACGATAATGCAGCAAGAGGAGGCAGCGCCCATTGCGCACAGGCCCGGAGTGACGGCTGTGCTGCATCTGATTAGGAAGGAAAGACCCGCCCCGGGACCATTTCAGGGTATGATGGGGCACATTTTATAAACGTTTATTTTAGCGTGTGCAGGCATCATAACTAAAAGAGCCACCTTGTCAGAATGCAGCATTTGTGCTGCACAAGGTGGCTCTTTTAGTTACAAACGCCTGAGGGGGGTGACAGGTTCCCTTTAACCCTATATTACTATTGGATTAATCATGGATAGTTGTCTTATTGACATCTGTCCATTATTAACCAGGCTTAATGTCACCTTACAATAGCAAGGTGACATTAAACCCTTATTACCCCATATCCCACCGCTACAGGGGAGTGGGAAGAGAGAGGCTAAGTGCCGGAATAGGTGCATCTTACAGATGCGTCTTTTCTGGGGTGGCTGGGGGCAGATGTTTTTAGCCAGGGGTGCCAATAACCATGGTCCCTCTCTAGGCCATTAATATCTGCCCTCAGTCACTGGTTTTCCCTCTGACGGAGAAAATTGCGAGGGAGCCCACGCCAGTTTTTTCCGTGATTTAACCCTTTATTTTAACACCTACAGCCCCAAAATTTTGCACACACAAACTACTAACATTATTATTGAGGAATATGTAAAAATATAAGGGATATGAAATGGTTTACTGTATGTAAATCATGTCTCATATCCTGTCGGGTTTGATAAGGAGATAGCAAAAGCCGGCAATTGAATTACCGGCTTTTCTGCTATCTAGCACTGTATTAAATATAAATATATATATATATGGGGCGGCACGGTGGCTCAGTGGTTAGCACAGCAGCCTTGCAGCGCTGGAGTCTTGGGTTCAAACCCCACCAAGGACAACATCTGCAAAGAGTTTGTATGTTCTCTCCATGTTTGCGTGGGTTTCCTCCGGGCACTCCGGTTTCCTCCAACATTCCAAAGACATACTGATAGGGAATTTAGATTGTGAGTCCCAACGGGGACAGCGATGATAATGTGTGCAAAATGTAAAGCGCTGCGGAATATGTTAGCGCTATATAAAAATAAAGATTATATATATATATATATATGTGCCACTGACATATATATATATATATTGTATATATATACCTATACTCTATACTATGTGTAGACATTTATTTTAGCTATTCTATTCTAACCTGTCAGTGTGATTTTACTGTTCACTGCGCTGAATTGCCGGCTTTTCTATAGAACACTGGTGCATATTTCTCCAAAGTCACACACGTGGTCCATGTGTAATCCGTGTTTTTCTCGCCCCCATAGACTTTCATTGGTGGATTTTTTGCGCAATACACTGACAAATGCAGCATGCTGCAATTTTTTTCAGTCCGTAAAATACGGCCGAGAAATATACGGCTGATGGGAGCTGCCCCATAGAGAAACATTGGTCCGTGTGCAATGCATTGTTTTTGCGACTCTCCCTCCTCCGTATTTCTCTCTAGTGTGACCCCGGCCTAATGGTTTCTTTGTCTCTAATTTATGACCACAAAGTTCAGCTTTCCTTTGTTGTTTTCTGAGGTCATGAATCTGCTGAGAAGAGCTCAGAAAAAGAAGGATAAAAGAGTTTTGCAAACTGCTCTGTATAACTAATTTACTGACAGATTATATAATCCGTCAGTATGGAATAATAACTCACTCAGCAGCCAGCAATAGCTTGTGCCACACATAAGCTCCCCATGCCCTGCCCAGGTGTCCATACGCTTACATTGGTATTGCATCCCTGTGAGCAATGTCTCCCAGCTAATAGGATAAGTGTTGCACATACCAGTCCTGAATATTGACTTGTCGCTGGGCATGCTGCAGCCGGTGTAATTTACAGCCATAACCCAGACGCTGTAACATTTATCTGCTTCCAGGTCCTCCAGGATGCAGAAACTTTCCTTCACTGTGACCCTGTATTCCTCCAGCAGACCTAGAGCAATAAGATGATTGAAGAGACCGCTATAAATCTCACTGCTATTAATACAGAATTACAGCACAAGTCAATGGTTTGTGTTTCACAGGATTCAGGCAAACACATACATACAGGTGCTTCTCACTAAATTAGAATATCATCAAAAAGTTAATTTATTTCAGTTCTTCAACGCTAAACGCGATACTCATATTATATAGAGTCATTACAAACAGAGTGATCTATTTCAAGCGTTTATTTCTGTTAACCCCTTAAGGACCAGGGGTATTTCCCTTTTCCACTCCCCTTCTTCCCATCGCCATAACTTTTTTTATTTTTCCTTCACTATGGCCATGCAAGGGCTTGTTTTTTTGCAAGACGAGTTGTACTTTTGAACGATACCATTGGTTTTGCCATATAGTGTACTGGAACACCTGGAAAAAAATTCATAGTGTGGTGAAATTGCAAAAAAGTGCAATTCCACAATTGTTTATTGCTTTCTTTTTTTACTATGTTCACTAAATGCTACAATTGACCTGCCATTCTGATTCTCCAGGTCATTATGAGTTTGTAGACACCAAACATTTCTAGGTTCTTTTTTTATTTAAGTGGTAAAAATAAACCCAAAATGTAAAAAAAAAAATTGTAATTTTTTTCCAAGGGTGAGGGCTTATTTTTTGCAAGCTAATCTGACGTTTTTAAAGATACCATTTTGGTGTAGTCTAGATACGACCTTTTTTGTTCACTAATTATTGCGTTTTAATGCAATGTTGTGGCGACCAAAAAAACGTAATTCTGGAGTTTTAATCTTTTTTCGCATACCGCCGTTTACCGATTAATTCTTTTTTTATATTGATATATTGATAGATGGGGCGATTCTGAAAGCAGCAATACCAAATATGTGTATTTTTTATTTTTATTGTTTTATTTTGAATAGGGCGAATAGGGGGTGATTTGATCTTTTATATTTTTTTTATTTTAAAAAAATATTTTTTTTTTCACTTTACACTAGCTTCAATAGTTTCCATGGGAGACTAGAAGCTGTGAGCATCTGATCGCCGGTGCTACACACAGCAGGGCTATTGTAGAATTTTCTTTGGCATTGTACTATACCTATAATTCTCTGCCGTATTAGTGCATCACGACTTGTGGTATGTGTTAAAGGGGCCCACTGAGAGTCTTTCACCCAGGGCCCATGAAAACCTGGAACCAGCCTTGCCTATATTAGGTGTAGCCAGGACCAGAAAAGGACTATCAACCACTAATGAGCCCGAAAAACACTACTTACCTAACAGCAAAGGTTGACACCCTAAAGTAGTGCTATGGCGCCGCCACTCAACGTTGAGTATCCCTTGACTCCCTATTACACACCTACAGTAGACATTATCAAGCACAAATAGTAGGTACACTTAAAAATCCCAAGAATAGCATATCCAATACCCACTATATGGTGAAGTTATTAAGAAGGCTATGCGTTTAACCAAGTAGAAAATCTCAGACAAGCCCACAAATAATATATTAATGTATCATGGAAGAAAGAATTGACATATATATGTAAAATATTAAAATTTGAGAGTCCTCAATGGTTGATACCTTTTAATTGCTAACTGAGAAGATAACAAGAAATTGCAAGCTTTCGAGACTACTCAGGTCTCTTCATCAGGCATGGAATAACACAAAATCTGAAGAGTCACATATTTTTGTACAAGAGGACACAGGAATGATGCAATAGATAAGAAAAGTAATGTGAAGCAGAACTATAGATGTTGGATTGGAGGAAAACAGTCGTGGCCATAAATATTGGAACAGTTCATGCATAAGGAGTGTGAAAGTTTTATTGTCCTGTGATTAACGTCCATGATTGTGATTGTTAAAAGGTATCAGCCACTGAAGACTCTCTCTAACATGGTACAATAATACATATATATGTATTCATTATTACATAAACCACCTAAATAGAGAATCCCAGGAATATAGTTATAAACCACTATACTTATCAAAATTCAGTCTTCAAAACTTATACATAAACCCATGTCCCAACGCATTTCCCCTCATGTTTTGGAGTTCATCAGGGGACCCGTCTGAATAGAAGACCACAGTGATGAGGAGGCATGGAGGCAATACATTGTCTGACTCCTTATGGCAGCAGTAAAGGAGAATGGCTATCAGGGGATGGCTGCCATATCAACGATCTTGGCAGTGCCACCAGCTCAGGGGTATGAGAATGGGGAGCCCCTGTTTCCCCACCTATGCCATACCAACTTACTCCTAGGCTGGTGGGAGGACACTGTGGTTTTCAGGAATGAGTATGTCACTTGGTACCCCATATTCAATGTTTGGGATGCTACATTGATGACATCCCCATCCTGTGGCCCAAGGATCGAATGTCATTTGAGTCATTTGTTCGTCATCTAAACTCGAACAATTTAGATCTTTCTCCACACATGAGATTGTGGGAGACAAGATTGCTTTCCTTGATGTCAACATCTTTATGGAAGTGAAGGGCATCAATTTTTCAAAAGCCCACATCGACAAACTATTCATTGAGGTGGGAGGGTCACCACCCTAATACCTTAAAGAAAGGGATCCCCAAGAAAAGTCTCTAAGATTATTGAGAAACTGTTCCTCACTAAAAGATTTTCGCACCCAGGCCACCGACCTAAAGAGAAGGTTTGAGAATAGGGGCTAGCTAGGTGAGGTTGGCAGGTCCACCTACAGGCACGCTTTGGGGAGTAATGGACCATCATTTTTGGCTGATGGGGATGTATGATGATCAGACCACCAAGATAATGGACACCCTAAGAAGACACGGGAGGATTTTAAGAGCCAATCTTACTTCCCCGACACCTTCTGTTACATTTAGAAGAGGAAAATCCATTAAGGACCATATAGCACATAGTTGTTTTACTCCACCAAAAGAGGGGGGACCTTGCTGGGTAACAGATCAGTGGGTACATTTAGATGTGGTCACTGTTGTTTCTGTCCACCCCTATAGCCCACCACGTTAATTTGAAACATGGTGGTGACATCAATTCTATCTCGTTTCGCGTCATTGAGGTTATTCCTCCATCTGTCAGACAGGGAGATTGGGATAAGAGAATAATCCAACGAGAAATCAGTCAGATTTTTTAGATGGAGTCCCTTAGCCCGAGAGGGCTTAGCAAATAACTCAGCTTTGTTAGTTTTATCTGACCTTTTGGTATATTACCCTCAGTACAGGACCATCCTGTTTCTGTGTAGGTCCTTCTGACCACTTTTTGGTAAATATATCACCCATTTGACTTGATTACATTTTCATGATTTATAAAATAAACACTCTCGGTTATGGGAGGGATCTCTTTTGTTAAGAGTTTGGGAATGATATAGATATGAAAAAACAAGGACATTGTGCTCCTTGGAATTGTTCTGATGTGTATATTACAATGAGATTTTATAGGTACACTCTTCTTAGGATGCCCTTTTCTATATCTCTTGTTGTATACATTCTTAGCACAACAGTGATGCACACATATTTTTGATGCCATGTATGCCCAAGGGAGAATTTGGGTTATTTTCATCAAGATCTAATATATTGGGGTGTTTCTGGATTAAAGCGCATGCGCTTCTGTAATGCTGGTGGGTGTAAACCCACTGTGCCACGGGCTTGGCTTACCCTGGAAGCTGAGCTGGAAGATAGCACAAGGCAGCTCAGAGTGATGGTCAGGTACTGGGTGGAGCAGAGCAAACCGCGCAGTGAGTGGGGCTTTGCTTAGAAGGCGTGTGAGTGGCTGTGTAACAACTTCTCTACCATGTGTGATCTCGTGCCTCATCATGCTGGGCTTTTTGCTTGTGGAACGCATTTTGCATTCCGCGCCCTGTTTACCTCACTTGCAGCAGAAGTTACGGTGGCGGAGAGCCATTTGTGTTTCATTGCACTGAACCTCCTATATGGAGCACACTGTGTATTCAAGGTGCTCGATAAACACCATTTCCAGCAACTGCGGAAGTGACCGCACCACCCCGAATCACTGATATGGCAGCCATCTCCTGATAGCTATGTACGCATCATACTCCTTTACTGCAGCCGTAAGGAGACAGAAGTGTATTGCCAGCATGCCTCCTCCTCACTGTGGTCTTCTACTCAAAAGGGTCCCCTGATGAACCCCAAACAATGGAGGAAACAGGTCAGGTTGTGGGATTATGTATAAGTTTTGAAGACTCTTTATATTGAGCCAAGCATGGCACTTTATACCTAATATTCCTGAGATTCTCAATTTAGGTGATTTGTGTATTTATGGATACATATATATTTATATTCTTTTCTCCATGATGCATTGATTGTGGGATTGTCCTGGGATTTGCTACTTAGTTAAAGGCATAGTCTTCTTAATGATTTCCCCATATAGTGGGTATTGGATATGCTATTCCTGAGATTGTTAAGTGTACTTACTATTTGTGCATGATAATGTCTAGTTAAGGTGTGTACTAGGGTGCCAACCTCCAAGGTTAGGTAGGTAAAGTTTTTAAGGCTCATTAGGGATTGACAGTCCTTTTCTAGTCCTGGTTACGCCTACTATAGGACACACCTTTTACTTTTATGATATTCCTTTGAGAGTGGTTCTAATATTGAGATGTGTTTTAATATAAATTAATAAAAGTTATTTTTTTAGGGTTTTTTTCTTTTTGGTTCCGATAGATTTGGACCCTGCACAACTAATGTACTTTTTTCTGGTTTTCATCCCTATTTGATAGGTCATCAATATCTTATCGGAAAGGTTTCCACACTTGGCAATCCCATTGATCAGCTGTTATTTGCACTGGTGATCTCCGGAGTTAAACACTTTGAATGGAGTTGAAAAAAGCAGCTCGACTGAAAGTGTACCAGCCTCTGCGGAGTACTGCAGAACAGTGTCATTAAGACTATTCTTGACCATTTTTCCTGCATTCAACACACTAAGTTCAAGAACTGACTGTTCTCTAAATGACTTATTTATTCCACCCCTCAATGCATTCAAGATGTTATGACTTATCCGTACAGATAGCTATACAGTACAGACCAAAAGTTTGGACACACCTTCTCATTTAACCCCTTTCTGACATCGGACGTACTATCCCGTCCATGTGGGGTGGGCCCCTATGACCATGGACGGGATAGTACGTCCAGCGCGATCGGCGGCGCTCACGGGGGGAGCGCGGCCGATCGCGGCCGGGTGTCAGCTGCCTATCGCAGCTGACATCCGGCACTATGTGCCAGGAGCGGTCACGGACCGCCCCCGGCACATTAACCCCTGGCACACCGCGATCAAAGATGATCGCGATGTGCCGGCGGTGCAGGGAAGCACTGCGCAGGGAGGGGGCTCCCTGCGGGCTTCCCTGAGCCCCCCGCAGCAATGCGATGTGATCGCGTTGCTGCGAGGGTCTCACCTCCCTCACTGCTCCCTCCAGCCCCGGACCCAAGATGGCCGCGGATCCGGGTCCTGCAGGGAGGGAGGTGGCTTCACAGAGCCTGCTCAGAGCAGGCACTGTGAAGGCTGCAGCGCTGCATGTCAGATCAGCGATCTGACAGAGTGCTGTGCAAACTGTCAGATCACTGATCTGTGATGTTTTACCCTGGGACAAAGTAAAAAAGTTAAAAAAAAATTTTCAAATGTGTAAAAAAAAATAAAAAAAAATATTCCAAAATAATGAAAAAAATATATATATTATTCCCATAAATACATTTCTTTATCTAAATAAAAAAAAAAAAACAATAAAAGTACACATATTTAGTATCGCCGCGTCCGTAACGGCCCGACCTATAAAACTGGCCCACTAGTTAACCCCTTCAGTAAATACCGTAAGAAAAAAAAAAAAAAAACGAGGCAAAAAACAACGCTTTATTATCATACCGCCGAACAAAAAGTGGAATAACACGCGATCAAAAAGACAGATATAAATAACCATGGTACCGCTGAAAACGACATCTTGTCCCGCAAAAAACGAGCCACCATACAGCATCATCAGCAAAAAAATAAAAAAGTTATAGTCCTGAGAATAAAGCGATGCCAAAATAATTATTTTTTCTATAAAATAGTTTTTATCGTATAAAAGCGCCAAAACATAAAAAAATGATATAAATGAGGTGTCGCTGTAATCGTACTGACCCGAAGAATAAAACTACTTTATCAATTTTACCAAACGCGGAACGGTATAAACGCCTCCCCCAAAAGAAATTCATGAATAGCTGGTTTTTGGTCATTCTGCCTCACAAAAATCGGAATAAAATGCGATCAAAAAATGTCACGTGCCCGAAAATGTTACCAATAAAAACGTCAACTCGTCCCGCAAAAAACAAGACCTCACATGACTCTGTGGACCAAAATATAGAAAAATTATAGCTCTCAAAATGTGGTAACCCCAAAAATATTTTTTGCAATAAAAAGCGTCTTTCAGTGTGTGACGGCTGCCAATCATAAAAATCCGCTAAAAAACCCGCTATAAAAGTAAATCAAACCCCCCTTCATCACCCCCTTAGTTAGGGAAAAATTAAAAAAATGTATTTATTTCCATCTTCCCATTAGGGCTAGGGTTAGAGTTAGGGCTAGGGTTAGGGCTAGGGTTAGGGTTAGGGTTAGGGCTAGGGTTAGGGCTAGGGTTAGGGTTAGGGCTAGGGTTAGGGCTAGGGTTAGGGCTAGGGCTAGGGTTAGGGCTAGGGTTAGGGTTAGGGCTAGGGTTAGGGCTAGGGTTAGGGCTAGGGTTAGGGCTAGGGTTAGGGCTAGGGTTAGGGTTAGGGCTAGGGTTAGGGCTAGGGTTAGGGCTAGGGTTAGGGCTAGGGCTAGGGTTAGGGCTAGGGTTAGGGTTAGGGCTAGGGTTAGGGCTAGGGTTAGGGCTAGGGTTAGGGCTAGGGTTAGGGCTAGGGTTAGGGCTACAGTTTGGGTTGGGGCTAAAGTTACAGTTAGGGTTTAGATTACATTTACGGTTGGGAATAGGGTTGGGATTAGGGTTAGGGGTGTGTCTGGGTTAGAGGTGTGGTTAGGGTTACTGTTGGGATTAGGGTTAGGGATGTGTTTGGATTAGGGTTTCAGTTATAATTGTGCCTAAACAGTGGAAACCCCACATCAGGGGCTCTCCAAACGCGACATGGCGTCCGATCTCAATTCCAGCCAATTCTGCGTTGAAAAAGTAAAACAGTGCTTCTTCCCTTCCGAGCTCTCCTGTGTGCCCAAACAGGGGTTTACCCCAACATATGGAGTATCAGCGTACTCAGGAGAAATAGGACAACAACTTTTGGGGTCCAATTTCTCCTGTTACCCTTGGAAAATACAAAACTCGGGGCTAAAACATATTTTTTGTGGGAAAAAAAAAGATTTTTTATTTTCACGGCTCTGCGTTATAAACTGTAGTGAAACACTTGGGGGTTCAAAGTTCTCACAACACATCTAGATTAGTTCCCTGGGGGGTCTAGTTTCCAATATGGGGTCACTTGTGGGGGGTTTCTACTGTTTAGGTACATTAGGGGTTCTGCAAACGCAATGTGACGTCTGCAGACCATTGCATCTAAGTCTGCATTCCAAATGGAGCTCCTTCCCTTCCGAGCCCTCCCATGCGCCCAAACAGTGGTTCCCCCCACATATGGGGTATCAGCGCACTCAG
Organism: Ranitomeya imitator; assembly: GCF_032444005.1. Lineage (NCBI taxonomy): Eukaryota > Metazoa > Chordata > Amphibia > Anura > Dendrobatidae > Ranitomeya > Ranitomeya imitator. The sequence goes on from NC_091282.1 coordinate 112,520,370, forward strand.
GACAAATTGGACAACAAATTGTGGGGTCGAATTTCTCCTGTTACCCTCGGGAAAATACAAAACTGGGGGCTAAAAAATAATTTTTGTGGGAAAAAATTTTTGTTTTATTTTTACGGCTCTCCATTATAAACTTCTGTGAAGCCCTTGGTGGGTCAAAGCGCTCACCACACATCTAGATAAGTTCCTAAGGGGGTCTACTTTCCAAAATGGTGTCACTTGTGGGGGGTTTCTACTGTTTAGGTACATTAGGGGCTCTGCAAACGCAATGTGACACCTGCAGACCATTCCATCTAAGTCTGCATTCAAATGGCACTCCTTCCCTTCTGAGCCCTCCCATGTGCCCAAACAGTGGTTCCCCCCACATATGGTGTATCATCGCACTCAGGACAAATTGGACAACAAATTTTGGGGTCCAATTTCTCCTGTTACCCTCAGAAAAATACAAAACTGGGGGCTAAAAAAATAATTTTTGTGGGAAAAAAATTTTGTTTTATTTTTACGGCTCTGCATTATAAACTTCTGTGAAGCACTTGGTGGGTCAAAGTGCTCACCACACCTCTAGATAAGTTCCTTAGGGGGTCTACTTTCCAAAATGGTGTCACTTGTGGGGGGTTTCAATGTTTAGGCACATCAGTGGCTCTTCAAACGCAACATGGCGTCCCATCTCAATTCCTGTAAATTTTGCATTGAAAAGTCAAACGGCGCTCCTTCCCTTCCGAGCTCTCCCATCCGCCCAAACAGTGGTTTACCCCCACATATGGGCTATCAGCGTACTCAGGACAAATTGTACAACAACTTTTGGGGTCCAATTTCTTCTCTTACCCTTGGGAAAATGAAAAATTGGGGGCGAAAGATAATTTTTGTGAAAAAATATGATTTTTTATTTTTACGGTTCTACATTATAAACTTCTGTGAAGCACTTGGTGGGTCAAAGTGCTCACCACACCTCTAGATAAGTTCCTTAGGGGGTCTACTTTCCAAAATGGTGTCACTTGTGGGGGGTTTCAATGTTTAGCCACATCAGGGGCTCTCCAAACGAAACATGGCGTCCCATCTCAATTCCAGTCAATTTTGCATTGAAATGTCAAATGGCACTCCTTCGCTTCCGAGCTCTGCCATGCGCCCAAACAGTGGTTTACCCCCACATGTGGGGTATTGGCATACTCAGGACAAATTGTACAACAATGTTTGGGGTCCATTTTCTCCTGTTACTCTTGGTAAAATAAAACAAATTGGAGCTGAATTAAATTTTTTGTGAAAAAAAGTTAAATGTTCATTTTTATTTAAACATTCAAAAAATTCCTGTGAAGCACCAGAAGGGTTAATAAACTTCTTGAATATGGTTTTGAGCACCTTGAGGGGTGTAGTTTTTAGAATGGTGTCACACTTGGGTATTTTCTATCATATAGACCCCTCAAAATGACTTCAAATGAGATGTGGTCCCTAAAAAAAAATGGTGTTGTAGAAATGAGAAATTGCTGGTCAACTTTTAACCCTTATAACTCCCTAACAAAAAAAAATTTTGGTTCCAAAATTGTGCTGATTTAAAGTAGACATGTGGGAATTGTTACTTATTAAGTATTTTGTGTGACATATCTCTGTGATTTAATTGCATAAAAATTAAATTTGGAAAATTGCGAAATTTTCATAATTTTCGCCAAATTTCCATTTTTTTCACAAATAAACGCAGGTACTATCAAAGAATTTTTACCATTGTCATGAAGTACAATATGTCACGAGAAAACAATGTCAGAATCACCAGGATCCATTGAAGCGTTCCAGAGTTATAACCTCATAAAGGGACAGTGGTCAGAATTGTAAAAATTGGCCTGGTCATTAACGTGCAAACCACCCTTGGGGGTAAAGGGGTTAAAGATTTTTCTGTATTTTTATGACTATGAAAATTGTACATTCACACTGAAGGCATCAAAACTATGAATTAACACATGTAGAATTATATACTTAACAAAAAAGTGTGAAACAACTGAAATTATGTCTTATATTCTAGGTTCTCCAAAGTAGCCACCTTTTTCTTTGATGACTGCTTTGCACACTCTTGGCATTCTCTTGATGAGCTTCAAGAGGTAGTCACCGGGAATGGTTTTCACTTCACAGGTGTGCCCTGTCAGGTTTAATAAGTTGGATTTCTTGCCTTATAAATGGGGTTGGGACCATCAGTTGTGTTGTGCAGAAGTCTGGTGGATACACAGCTGATAGTCCTACTGAATAAACTGTTAGAATTTGTATTATGGCAATAAAAAAGAAGCTAAGTAAAGAAAAACGAGTGGCCATCATTACTTTAAGAAATGAAGGTCAGTTAGTCTGAAAAATTGGGCAAACTTTGAAAGTGTCCCCAAGTGCAGTGGCAAAAACCATCAAGCGCTACAAAGAAACTGGCTCACATGAGGACCGCACCAGGAAAGGAAGACCAAGAGTCACCTCTGCTTCTGAGGATAAGTTTATCCAAGTCACCAGCCTCAGAAATCGCAGGTTAACAGCAGCTCAGATTAGAGACTAGGTCAATGTCACACAGAGTTCTAGCAGCAGACACATCTCTACAACAACTGTTAAGAGGAGACTTTGTGCAGCAGGCATTCATGGTAAAATAGCTGCTAGGAAACCACTGCTAAGGAAGGACAGGCAACAAGCAGAAGAGACTTGTTTGGGCTAAAGAACACAAGGAATGGACAATAGACCAGTGGAAATCTGTGCTTTGGTCTGATGAGTCCAAATTTGAGATCTTTGGTTCCAACCACCGTGTCTTTGTGCGACGCAGAAAAGGTGAACGGGTGGACGCTACATGCCTGGTCCCCATCGTGAAGCATGGAGGAGGAGGAGGTGTGATGATATGGGGGTGCTTTGCTGGTGACACTGTTGGGGATTTATTCAAAATTGAAGGCATACTGAACCAGCATGGCTACCACAGCATCTTGCAGCGGCATGCTATTCCATCCAGTTTGCGTTTAGTTGGACCATCATTTATTTTTCAACAGGACAATGACCCCAAACACACCTCCAGGCTGTGTAAGGGCTATTTGACCAAGAAGAAGAGTGATGGGATGCTACGCCAGATGACCTGGCCTCCACAGTCACCAGATCTGAACCCAATTGAGATGGATTGGGGTGAGCTGGACTGCAGAGTGAAGGCAAAAGGGCCAAGTGCTAAGCATCTCTGGGAACTCTTTCAAGATTGTTGGAAGACCATTCCTGGTGACTACCTCTTGAAGCTCACCAAGAGAATTCCAAGAGTGTGCAAAGCAGTCTGCAGAGCAAAAGGTGGCTACTTTGAATAACCTAGAATATAAGACATAATTTCAGTTGTTTCACACTTTTTTGTTAAGTATATAATTCCACATGTGTTAATTCATAGTTTTGATGCCTTCAGTGTGAATGTACAATTTTCATAGTCACGAAAATACAGAAAAATCTTTAAATGAGAAGGTGTGTCCAAACTTTTGGTCTGTACTGTATTTATAAACAGAATACAAGGTATAGACACACAAAGGGGCCGATTCATTAAGACTGATGCCGTACATGCAAGTTTGTGTGTGGAAGTCAGATGTGCTATGAATTAGACGCATCTTACAAGTGCCAGGCGTCTACTCCAGAGATCTACTCCTATAGGGTTGGCTTAGCCATGCTCTTTCTTGCCTATGCCCTGCCCTTTTAGTTGAAGTTGGCTTGGACTGACATGAATACGCAAAAGCTAAAAAAAAAATTGAAACTTTTTAAAGCGTTTTATGCCATAATTCTGGCGTAAGCACCTTAAAGAATTGGGCCCTTATTCTTCTAATTAATTTCAGGACTCAGTACATTCATATGATACAAATGGTTAAAATGTAATATTGACAATCATCAGCCTCTAATTGCATTCATGCTCCATAGCTTACCGTTGTCATCACCTTTGCCTTGAGGCTCCTCCATGCAGTAGACCTGGAAACAGTCAATGACGTCTTCCTCGCTTATTGTCCAGTACACGGTTATAGAGGTGCTGGTTGCTGAATTGTGCTCTTGTGGTTTTAACTTTGGTGTCTGGGGAACTGCAGAATTAAGGACAAAAGGACTTAATAATATAAAAGGATTATATTAAAGAAAACTTTATTCTGACAGCGACAAGACATTTACATAAAGACGGCGTAAAGAAGGCCCCTTTCACATGTCTGTTTTTTTTCACACATGTTCTATACGTGTCCGTATTATTAGTGGACCGTGAGTCTACAAAAAATAAAAATGGAGACGTGTCCAATTTTGATCTTAGTGATGGGTTAAAATCAATGAGTCAGAGGAAAAACTTGGCCAGCACATGGTTGGCATCCATGTGCTGTCTGTTTTTCACTGATTTGTTGATTGGAGAAGCTTAAGAAACTTCTATCGGTTTTTTCTTTTTTTTTTGCAAACTAGAAAAACTGATGAAACTGATGGTAAAAACCTGACACTCGGACCAAATATGTCTGAAAATCTTTTTGGAAACACTGTTAAAAATTGGTCTGTTTTTCATGTATGTTAAAAAAACAAAACGTGAAACAGGCCTCATGATCAATCCTAAGGTTCGTGCAACTATTCCAGTTATCTCTGCTTTGAAGGGTCTGGACAGTGACAATCAACATACCCAGTATATTAATGTGTCAGAATTAACAAGAGGAGTGCAAAGAGGTGAAGCTCAACAGGAAAGACTGAAATAGATCCTGAGGGCAAAATGAACTTGTAACATACTTATCTACCTGATTTTTTGCAATGCTCTGCGAGTTGCTGCTTCTCTAGGTTTGTGGTGTCAGAGATGGTAAGTGGCTCATGTGGAGTGTGCTTAGCATAATCTATTTGAGTGACTCTTCCATCTGACTGGTCAATCAGGAAGCTCCATCAAAGGACCAGTTAAAGGGTAGGCTTGGTTGGCCCCTAAGTGGTCATTGAGCCCTGTTTAAGTTTGTTGTATAAATTACCTTGTGCAAGTATTGTATTTTTGGATACTACGTTCTGGATTGACATTTTTCATTCTGAGCCAGCTATTGTAAGACTTTTCTTCTAAATTAACTCTTTGACTCTTGCTCTGGTTTTGACCATAGACTATTTATCCCTTCATTTACACAATTGTTCTGTTGTCTTCTCTTCTCATACAGTACTCTTGGACTCCTATTTTGTCTTTTTCTAGTTCTTCTGTGGTTATGACCTTGTCTTCTTTAGTAACTTTTTTCAGCTTGCGCTACTAGTCAGTGACTACTCTGTAGTTGCAACCCTGGGATCTTCTGCAGTGAAATCCAGATTCCTATATAT